>NC_142049.1:10123211-10782795 GCF_982192425.1 Myodes glareolus | reverse complement strand
ACATTAGGCAATTTGTGTATCATAGAACATTGAATGAGTGCATGCTAATTCATCTATGAAAATAAATCTTTTCATTCTGTCATATTCCCTATTGACTTAAATTTCCTCACAGAATAAGATTTTTTTCAGTTTTGCTTTTTACACTTAGCTATTATATAAAAATATAGACAAATGATTCATACATACAGAATCCCAAATATGAAGAGCCATACCTTGCTTTTCATTTAAAGTTGCCCTAGCACTGATTACTCTTCCTCATTAACAAACAAAGTATGCCATTCACTTTAATAGGTGTATAATAGTGGGTTGTGTGAAGACATCATCATGTACCTTAGTAAATTACTTATTGAGCACTGGTGCCAATTTAGACTAAAACAAGAATTGATGTTTGTAAAACACAAATGTAAAGATTAGTTTCTCTGGAAGCAGATCTTAACTTAGCCACTCCTTCTTGGTGTGCAAACCTTACACTTCTGAAGACTGAAGTGAGCTCCATCTTCTACTTTATCATGTCTTTGACTGAAAACCATTACTTTCTGTGTTTGTGTCTCATTTTAAGCAAGTATTAGTATTCTCTCTGTTAAAATTAGAACATCAGATTCTCCACTAGACTTCCCACATGACAGAAAAGTTGGTGTGACCATTTATCAATGTACTTTAGAGGCATTCCTTCTTGCTTTCTGCCACTTTGAGTTATGGTTACATGAGTATCTGTGTGTGCCTCATCCTCTTTGCTGAAATGAAAATTCATAGAAGATTTTGATACACAGAACTATCAAGAGGACTTGCATATATTTGCTTTTAACAAGTATGTGATCTATGAACGTATACCCAAAGCATTAGACCACTGGATTCTCTTAAATTATAAAGGTATAGAGAAATTTAAGTAAGTTAAGTGCTATAGTTCTGGCTCTAAATTTACTATTAGGTATATATTTATTAATTATTCAAGCTCATTGAAGATTTTGAATCTTAAAATTGGCGTAAAATATATGGACACTCTGTGTCACTGGATTGTTGTGAGAATCAAGTAAAACAGAGGGTTTTTTTTTTACATGAAAAATCTCAGCATAAGATGGAGGCAAAAGAAAAGGTTATTATGTGCCTTGATGGAACATTGCTTAGTGAATATTTGCAATAAGAGAGACTCTGAGTTTGGTGTTTATCACAAGCTCCAAAGAAAAAGGAAAATATTTTTTCTATGAAAATGAAAAACCAAAGAAATTTTAGCCTATACATTGTATTACTCAGAATTGCCACACACCAATGATTCCAAATAAACTATCAATTTACAAATGAAAACTTTCAAAGTTAGAGAAATGTCAATTAATCTGGAAGCATGTTTTACATTTGTACTATGCTAAATATTATGAAGTGTATGGTATTATGCTACTCGATAGCAAGAAGTTTGTTATATCTGAATTAGTTAAACTGTCTAAAACTCTGAATAAACTCCCCAAAATAAATTCACTAATTTCCCAATAGATTACCACCACATCTTGCAATATTGTTTGTGTTCCACTGATACATTGTCAAAGATTTTTAAGTTTTCTGTCTTCTAAGTGTTTCATGATTTTTAAGAAGAATTTGCTGCTTTCTCCAGTATGCATTTATGCTTAATATGTGCACTTTGTTGCCCTAGGAAAACAATTACAATAATACTTAGATCCTTAGTCCTATAGGTCAAAACAAACATCAACAACCTTAAACAAGCAGATTGAAAAGTTGCATATGCACATTCACTATTGACAATAAAAATAATTTATGTTAACTTATAAATTGTGCTTCAGATGTTCCCTTATTACTCTATTTTCAAAACAACAAAGCAATAAATTTCAAAAACAATATGCATTGTATCGAAAATTATAGTTCCCAAATATATTCTACACAAGTATAAAACTAATTCATTCTTCTTATTATTATTTATTTAGCTAAGCATTCTATATAACTAATAATTTAAAGTTTACACTGTTTGACAATTCTTCATAACAGCATGCTAAGCTACATTCCTTACTGGGTATCTTTCTGTCTACTTCACTTCGACTATAAAAACAAGAGAAAGGAATGAGAATGTTAAATATGTGAGATACTAACTGAAGAGCCAGAAAAATGAAAAAAAAAACTTTAGAAATAATCGTCATCATAGCAGAATTTGAAATAGTACAATCCATATTGAAAAACATATCTTGCTCTTTAACAAGTGATAGACATATAAATGGTTATGTTAGTGTAAATACATGATCTTTTTATCATACTGGTGATGTTGAGGCATCTCAAAATACCTATACTGGTAAATATTTTAAGCATGCAAAAACTGATAATTTAACTGAGAGGCATTCCAAAGTATTGTGGCCTATTTAATGTGTATAGAGGAAATCACGTACCTTCTGTGTGCACAGCTGAGACATAGGTCCAGTTATATCTCTTCACTATGTCCACCATGGCTCGCGCCTGCTGGGCATCTGAAGGTACGACCCTCATGAAATACTTGAATAGAGTCTTGTCACTCAGATCCATGCTGGTTGCAGAGTATGCAATCTGAGGTATGTTGAAAAGCTGGAGCAAATTCTGGACTTGTATGGCCACAGAACTGGAGCCAGGTCCAATGACTCCCACTATGGGTTTCTTGGAGCGGAAAGAAGAAGAGCCATCCACACAGCGTACCAAACCCTCTTCCTCTTCTGAAGATATGAGTGAATCCCTTATAAACTCAATGCTTTGCTCCAGGGCCACAGCTGAATGCCAGCAGGAATCTCTTATCTCACAGCCAAGTGTGATGTTGGGCAAGAGATTGGGGTCTGAATTGATCCTTTCCAGGGTATGCAGCATGGCCTCCACTCTCTGAATGCCATACTGCTCACGGACTGCACCACATTTCCTCTCATGAACTTTGTCCACAGTTGGTTGGTGGTGGACAGAGAAGAGAGCTCCAATAATGATGTCTCCTGGCATGTGAGCCACCACCCTCCTCTCGCTGGACTGTGCACTCCCTCTGACATCTTCTTTCAAAAGTAGGACTGACAGAATCAACAGAAGGACCATTTTAGGGAAGGAATTCAAGCTAATAAAGACATCATGGTGGAAGAAATTCAGATTTCCAATAGGTGTAATCAAATGACACCCTGTGTTGAGCGGTACATTGATGGAATCCAGCAGCAATTTAGATATATACTCTAAAAAGTAACAGGGTCCCCAGGTAGCGTCTAGTTAAATGCATCCATATGACCATGATCTTCATTACCTGAATAAAAATGATGAGAAACATGAGTTTTAGCAGGATAAATACTAGTCCAGGTACACTCTGAACATCCATATTAATGGAAAAACAGAGGAATTTGATATTACAGATCAAAAAACTAGAACTGAAAAATGTGGGGATTTGGGGTGTGTGTGTGTGTGTGTGTGTGTGTGTGTGTGTGTGTGTGTGTTTTGTTTTGTCTCTGTGTCAGTTTCTTGGTCTTGACATCTTTCCCTTAACACTTTCCTTTTGTTCGTATGGAATACAGAAAAACAAATGGGATATACAGCAGGCTGACCTGTGAAAAATGGCATCTTATTATTCAAACTACTCTATGAACTAAATATCCTGGAAACACTGCTCCTTAAATACTTTTGAAGATTGGTGAGTGGTCTCTGGGTTGTATGATTATATCCAGTTTTGATTTTTATTTTAACATGAATCAGATTTTAGATCTTTCCAAATCTCACTACTAAACATTTGCTAACTATTCATTTGTAAAAGTAGTGTTCATTAGAGGTTTTAGATTTGACTCAGTGGTAGAGTGCTTGAGTAGTAGTCTACACAGTCCCTGAATTCCATCCCTATCATCCCCACAGCCAACAAACAAAACATTAAAATCATGTATATTTCCTGCCTTGATACAGTGTGAAGTATATTGAATAAAGAGTCTGTGACATACAAGCATTGTGTACATTTAATATGTAATATATATCAAGGAAAAGTAAGGAGAAGGTTTGAACATTACAAAGCAAAGTTTTATAATCAAGCAGGAATAACAGGCACTCAAGTTTAGGGGAAAATAATTTACAAATTCCGATATTAAGAATTATTAGTAACATTCTTAACGTCACAGAACAAAAAGTATCCAATTAAATAAATTTTGATAATATGTGCTAGACTGGCCTTAAGATCATCAACAAAAAATATAAGATTTTCAAATATTTAAATTGACCAGGGTTATATGTATTCCCAACAGAATCTCTTTGGTTACTGAGGTTCAGACAAAATTCTGTGCTTAGATGGTGAAGACAGATAATTCTCTGACATTCTGCATCGTACTCCAGAGACTTTACAAAGCTATTTTGGAGTCTTACACTAAAATTTATAATAGCCAGTCCAATATCCCTGGTCTAGAAATAAAAATAAAAAATTACTGTGCTGTGGCTCAACTCTCCGTCCAAGAAGAAACCTTCGTGTTGCCATGACCACAGTAAATTAAAAATTCATCCCAATTTCCAACAGCACATTATACACTAATGTGAAAAAATATAAATTAATGGTTGTTTTAGTTTCATTGGATTATGTATGTATTCAGTTTACCTTGGATGATACCATCACTACCAACCAGAATCTTAAATTATATTAAAATAATTAATACCCAAGGACTACCTTTTCAACATAAGTGATATGCCTTTAAGAATTTAGGCAATTATCTTTCCTCTTTTAGAATAATGATGGTCTTAAACTTTATCAGATTTTCAAAAACTCCAGTTTGTACACATAATGAATATAACTTGAATTACATTTCTATCTACACCTACTTTCATTACATTTTTTCCCTAAAATGTTTCCAAAGCAACAGAGAAGGAACCTTTTAAATAGTATCAAACACTAAAATTAAGTTTTCACTGATAACTACCTGTTACAGAATAATGAGATATTTATACAAATGTATGTGTCTCATTTACATCGCATTTTTTTAGACCAAAGTAAAGGGAACAAAAATTTTAGTAAATTTTTTCATTATGAAATTGCTCAAACGCTCTCAAGATATCTGTTCAGACTGAGAAATTAGCAAGAGTGGGGTGCATGATGAAAAATTCTCAAAGAATTATGTTTAAAAAATGAATATAAGGCTAGAAATAACCTATCAACAATATGAAAGTGAGCATTCAATCCAATGTTAGAGAGTTGGTTTAGCAAAGTCATATATAACGAGATGTGGTATACATATTTAAGTATTACTGCCACCATTTTATATATCAAGTTAATTTTATAACATTTTCAAGCAATATCTAACTATTAGGTGGGAGACATGTGAAAATGTTGTGCAGTGATGCACATTGCCTTTTTTGAAGCACTTATTACACCCAAACACTGACTTGTATGTATTATTGCTACACCTCTCTTACAATTGAATGTTTAAAATATTTAATGGTATATATTCTCCTGATACCCACAGACTTACTTTACTAGTCAAGACCCCAAGCAATGACATCCATGGACACTTAATGAATACAAAGAAAGTTAACAAGAGAAAAGAAAGGAAGATGTTTATGTAGAAAGACGGCTAGGACCTAAAGACCGAGAGAGATGGAATCGTGGCATTAGCTTGTCAGGCTAACGAAGAGGCAGACTATGTTGAATCTCTTAGAGTTTAATGTGGATTGCCACTAAATGCCATTCTGAAGTTGTAAGAAAATAACAGGCAAAATTTAAGTTTAGGAACATTCGGCTAGCAGGTTATTCAGGATAACAGATCCTAGAAGTCTGATTAGAAGACTCTGGTAATCTAGGTAGAATAACAGAGGCTCAGTCATGACTGATAACAGAAAAGATAGAAATAAGTAGACACAGTTTATATAACTTCCAAGAAGAGTCCTCTGAGTGTGCTGATGAATTAGATAGGAGTAGAAATAGAAGAAGGTGGACCGGCTCCTGCAATCCTGCCTATGAAATTACCTTATTTTGAAACAGTTAATATAAATGAAGTAGGCAGATAAGTGAGCCGGAGTAGCAGAAGAAAAATAATTATTTTCTTCTGAATATTTTAAATTTGAGGCACTTTTGATGTGTTCAGGAACATATGTCAAATCAAAAAGGGATGTGAGACTTAGAAGAGAATTTTAGTTTGAGACATAAATGCAGAGCAGCCAGTATATAACATCTGGAATGCATGAACCCATCTGAAGAGCAAATATAAGCCTATCAAAAGTGGAGCTAAGAAGTGCTCCCCCTAAGACCAGATTTCAGGGGGAAAGAAGCAATGAGAGGAAACAACCTACAGAGCAGAGTGAGAGACAGAAAAGAGCAAGTGATATCAAGGAACAGAGGATGGTTACAGTACTATGTATCCAGGGGCGTATCAAAGGCTCAGCAGTATATATTCAGAGGCATATCCAAGGCTCAGCACTATATATCCACAGAAATATCCAGGTATACTACATTGCACAAGAAAAATATCAGGCTTTATTGAAAATATATCTATATTTTCAATATAAATTTTTTCAATATAAATAAAATTTTACATTTTGATAATATTTGATTCAGTTTTATCTTATGTATGTGTGTACGTTGCTGATTATATCAACAAACCTTATTTAAAAGTCTAAGATATTTTTGTAAAAACTCTTTCATTTCCTCTATTTCACCAATATATTTTATATATGAGTTTGATAAGTTTTTGGGATCCTAGTCTGGTTGGATGCTCACCTTCCTAGACCTGGAGGGAGAGGGGAGGAACTTGAACTTCCCACAGGGCAGGAAACCCTGACTGCTCTTAGGACTGGAGAGGGAGGAGGAGAGGGAGTGGGGGGAGGAGGAGAGGGAGTGGGGGGAATGGGAGGGTATGGAGAGGAGGGGAGGAAGTGGAAATTTTTATAAACAAATAAATAAATAAATTTGAAAAAAGGGAAAATTAAAAAAAAACTAGCCCATAACTTCTAAATGGTAAAGAACAATTGTTTATTTCTGCCTGTTCTAAAATATACTTTCTTAATCATCTTTTGTGGCCTTATTACCCATTCTTGTAAAAGCTATACTAACAAAGACCATGAAAATGAGAGGGATCATGCAGATACATCTTAAATCTTCTAATGTTGGAAAAACTCTTAGAATTGTTTGTAATTTAAAGAGTGAAGAGTCCTCCAGTGGGTGGGTGCGGTGATGATTCAGTAAAGACAAGCAATAGATGTGGATAAAGTATTGTGACTACTACAAGGAAATGCATACACACATGTGGTGTGCGTATTGTCTGAATTAGACTTACCTAGAGTCATCTGAAGGAATCTTTACTGAGGGGTTACCTATATTAGAGTACCCTATGTCCACATTTTCAAAGGATTGTCTGATTAATAATTGGTGTGAGTGATACCATCTTTAGGCAGATGGTCAAGGTCAGTTTGAGAAAACTAGTTAAGTATAAGCCAGGAAAATAGTCATAGGACATGCTAGCAAGTTGAATTCTTCCATAGTTGCTCATTCCAGGTTACTTCCTCAAGTTCTTTCCTTGATTCCATTCAATGATGGATTATGGTCTGGAAGTGTGTGCCAAATAGATGCTTTACCTCTAAATAGATCTTGGTCTTAGTTTCCATCACAGCAGCAGAAGTGGCATATCCATTTTATGATGCCAAATGCATAGAAATTATGGTTAAGATAAGTTACTGGAGATAACGGGTGGCTGTGTAGGTAAAAATCTCCTTTATTTGCAAGCATAAGGACTTACATTCAGTCTCTAGTGCTCATAAAAATCTAGGCAGGGACACTCATGTGCCTGAAACTTCAGGAGGACAGATACAGGAAGATTTCTGGGATACAAGCTGAGCTTCAGAGCCAGTGAGAGATCTTTTCTCAAGAGAATGAGGATAGGACACCTGATGGCCTTCTCTGGCCTCCATTCTGGGCCCGTACCTGCATACATGGTTAGAACCCCTCCCCCGATATAAATATATATAGATACTTGGAAAGAAATGTATTACAGTTCAGCTTATAAGGCTTCACAAAAAGATTATCCTTTATGCTAGCAAAATACTACAAACTAATAGTGGGTAAATTGCAAATAGACAAGTAGACATATATCAGTATCACTTATTTGGCCAAAAACTAGTTACTGAGTGGTTTACTTCAGACCAAACATTCTGCTATATCCTGAGAGCTCCGTTTTTGTATAGAGTAAGTTCATGATCTTGTGGCCTCCACCAAGCTAACAGAAAAAAAGAGTTGTTAATGATAAACAAGATAAATTGGTGAAAATCTTTATGCTACAGAGTATTGAACCCAAAAGAAGCATAAAAGTACAGGACAGTAGAATCAGACATGAAGTGACAAGAGTGATAATGTTAAATAAATGCTTCCAATAATATAAATTTATAAGGCAATATTCAAATAATATGTAATTAAGCAAATGATTCATCAGGAAAACATCTAGGAAAAGTACATCGCAGATAAATAAGGATTAAAGCAAATATCAAGTTTCAGAGACAGAATTTTGTTTAGTGTCTTAGAGAATACTAAAGAACCGTTGCACCTGCTGTGAACTGGGAGAGAAGCAGAGGCCAGTCTGTGAGGTTCTGTGAGCATGGTAAGCCTGTTTAGACTTCAAAATGCTGTGGTTTTAACATTGTATGGGAATGCTTTTCTGAAATGGTTCTCAACAAAGAAGGGTTAGACTCTGCCTTACATTTGATCAAGAGAAAGACCACAAATTCAAATGATGGGGAAGCAAGGAAGAATCTATGGAACTCAATCAGATGGTAGTGGCTGGATGGTAGATACAGCATCTACAGAGATGAGGCCACAGGAGATATTCTGTGTGTATTTGGAATGTAAAATGAAAGAGTTTTCTGTCAGATGATTAAAGATGAGGAGGCAAGGAGGCTTCAGGGAGCATGAGGGAGCTGAGGATTTCAGCCTGGGCACCTGCAGCTTACTTTCTTCATTGAGTTGAACAAGCACAGCCAGCACATTTGGTGGATACAAAAGAGACTGTGCTTTATATACTTACTCAAATTCATGAATATATGCAGATAAAGAAGCTGGATATACAAGGCTAAGTTTCTCAAGAGAGGTCTGAATTGTTGATAAAAAAAAAAATCTGGGAGGCATCAGTATATGGATGTCCTTTTTTGTAAACCAAGAGTCTGGATGAAATCACCTAAGAAGCAGAAAAGCAAAAAGGTAGTTACACAAGCTGCATTCCACAAAATTCCAAATATCTAAAGACAAAGACAAACTAGAAAGGAGGCTGACCAGTATTTGGATCAGAAACTTTCTCGCCTAAAGTTTGTGTTTTTGGTGTGGAGAGTTATATAACAGTGTAGTTATATAGTATTGGAAAGAAATAAAAAAAAACATGCATGATTAGGTTTTTATTAAATGTCATGAATGGGCATAAACTGAGATAACAGAGACTAATTTCTAAATTTCCAAGTTTATTGGTATGGTTAGAAATTTCTGCTGGAGTCTCTTTGGTGACTTGAACTCCCGCCTACGCAAATTCGTCCACCTGCTCCTCCTTAGGGGTTTACTAATCAAGTTAAATCTGTTCTTGTCTACTTTGTTCCAATGGCTTTGTTCACACGGGTTGTGTCCTTTTATTTGATTTGTTAGAATGACGTTTGTCACAGAGTTGAGAGTATAGGCTTAGAATCCAGGAGAGTCAAGTGTGAATCTTGAAATATTCTTGGTTGCCTGTGGACCTTTGGCCAGCTGGTGTTAATAAGACTTATACTCTTATTAACAGTGGCATAAGATAATTACCCATACCCATATGTTCTAAGAAAGATTGAATGAAATATTTTAAAATACTTCCTTTCCAAAATCTAAGATCTCCTGCCTCAATGTACTTCCCTTGGCCTCTGAGCACATGTGGAAAACCCTTTTATCATATTTTTTTCTTCCCAACCACCCTTCATCCTTTTTTGTTATTTAATCCTAATCTAATGTTTTAGCTTTTTACACAACTTCGAAGTTACAACAGATTTAAAACCTATAAAGGGCTGAATATGTGATACCCAGCATAATTTGATGCAATTCTTGCATAGAATTAAATGTTTGATAAATCCTAAATGTGTAAAATATAAAATTTATTCTCTCTGTATCACCTTGTATTTGACTACCTGGCCAAGATTCCATGATAACTCTCCTCCTTACTGAGAATTACATCACAGTCATCCCCTCTGCCCTGTAGGCTTGGCCATCACAGAACCTCAAAGATGAGAGTCAGTCTGGAGAAATGAGCAGAGAACTTTGAATATTCCCCTCTTGTTTTCAACAAATTAAGTAAGACAGTATCATATAACAAGAGAGTGTCCCACATATGATTCCACACTATTGAGATCCATGGATATTAAATAATAAATACCAGCCTGGGATCAGAGAGTAACAGAAATTTAACTTTGATCATTTTATACAATATACTATTGGTATTAAGTTCTTTCCCTGATATATTTTGTTCTATGTTATACAATGCATTTAAAATGTCTTGTTATAATAAGCCTTTTGAAGATGGTGACAATGATTATAATAATATAAATGCCCAGGTGGGACAGGATATGTTGTTCAGTGGTATAACACTTGCCTGACATGAAAATCTCCTATCTAATGACAAATACTGACAAAAAATTACTTACACAGAGATAAATTTTCCCAGGTGAAAGGCACCTTGCATAGTTTTCTGACTTCAAATATTATCCAGCTGTAGAATAACTAACATTGTAAATAACTGGCATACATTTTTTGTTATGGTAGATCTGATGCTCAGAGATACATAGTTCTTTGTCCATGCTTCAAGATCAAGTTAGTAGCAGAGCCATTGTTTAGATTTTAGAATATCTGTTTCCTTGAGTGTGTAGAGATGGGAGTTGTATGTGTGAATCAATGTGTATGGGAGCCGCATCCCCATAAAGACCTCTGTGGAAGCCAGAGGCTGACAACAGACTGTCTTCCTCAATCTCTCTTCTTCATGTACTTTTATTGGGGGAAGAAAAAGGGCCCCTCTCTGAACCTGGGAATGAATTCTGATTTCTGAGACACTGACTGGATTGTAAGTCCCTGGGATCTACTTGTCTCTCACCACCAGTGCTGGAGTGACAATGTAGGAATCACTATGCTAGGCTTTTGATGTTAGCTCTAGAGTCCAATCTCAGCACATAATTCATTGTCTGTATGTGTGAAATCATCTAAGAATATCAACAAGTAAATCATAAAACAGTAACTGATAGTCCTCATTTCATACAAACTAAAATATATCATCTCAAAACAAGATGATGATGGTGGTGGTAGTGGTGGAGGTATGAGTATGTGTGTGTGTATGTGTGTGTGTGTGTGTGTGTGTGTGTGTGTGTGTGTGTGTTGTAGCTTCTGGTCTGTAAGGGTTATAACTTGATGAGAAAAATAAGTCCTTGCTATGGATAATGGGGAGGTATTACCTCACATAATGACCAAAAATATTTTTAAAACAGTGTAGGACTAAATTTTAATAAATTTGAAGATTTTTATCATTCAAAATGATATGGATAGTTTAATTTATACGGTGTGTTTGTTCAATACGGCAATATTGGAAGCAATCAAGTACTTTAATCCATCTTTACAATTATGAATTCATTGTCCATCATAGAAAGCAGTAGACCCATATTTAATATATAAAGATGTAATTTGTCTTAAGTAACTATGCAGTCTTATATCCTATATGAATAAAGAAAAGGAGAAAATGGTGGGTAGAATTTGTTATAAATGGCAAATGGCAATGTAATCAGACTCGTAGCTCACATTGTCTTTTATTTTCAACAATCTTCTCACTGCCCAGCCATCTTTCTGGCACAGATGTCTCTTATATAACTTAATCCTCACAAAAGCAAATCACATAGCTCAGGACGTCAACGCTAACAAGATTCCTTCTGCACGAGCCATAGCCTCATCACAAACAGGGTGTCAATATTGCATGTGCTCTGTTTGCCTTTGATACATTTTTTAAAGAAGCAACTGCGTGCGTAGATAAGAGGCACTCGGAAGTATAATGATATTGAGACCCATGCAATGTGGGAAAACTCTGATGCCATCCGTATCTGAAGCATGCATCTGTGACCTTGTAAACAAGAGAGAACAGCATCCTCTTTGTTTAGCTGAAGACAAAGAATGGGCCATATTTTAATCCTCCCAAAGCCATAAATGGCACTACAAAAAGATGAAATCTGCAATTTTATGCATTAAAATTGTGCTAGCCATAGACAGTAACTCACTAAATCATTGTAAATCATTTATTTAAACAAGTGATTTAGGAGTTCATGAAGACCTGAAACAGCCTTTTGCTACAAAGCAATAAAAGTACTAATAACACAATTCACCATTTCTAACTGGTCTCAATTTTATTATCAAGCAACGATTTTAAGCTTTAACCATTTCATAGTCCCCAGACACTTTCTAAATATTTATGCTATATCTCTAAGGACTGTAAAGAAATACTGTTCCTGCTAAAACAAAATCCAATCATAAGATGCTTAGAAATATACTTTGTATTTTTATAACTTGATCTATATTTATTTACTAACTGCTAATATTTATTGCTTATATGGAAACATTCTATTTCATGTTAGCCTTGCAAAAACTCTAGAAGGTATTATGATTACTAGCTACATTAATACATTTTGGTATGGAAATTTACAGCCAAAATGTTCTTCAGGTTTTATACCTATGAAAAATAACAGCCAGAAAAGAAACCCAACTGAATCTGATGCCCATGCTTGTTATAATCAAGTAACAATGCCCTGTGAAGGACCTCGTGGTTTGATTGTTTAGAGCTCACATATTGACAGCACACCATTCTAGAGGTTGAGCTGTCCATTAAATGTTTGCCTTACGTCCAGCCATTAGAAACTACATTAAATATGTCAAATTAGTTAATTTTGCTTACTCGAATCATTTATATCACTATGTCCTAACCACAGTGCTACCGTAACTTGTGAATATTATTGTAGCAGGATTAATGTCTTATCCATTGGAGAATATTTAACAGTATCACTGTTCTCGGTCTACTGAGCCAAAGGGCCGGTAACACAATATTTTATTTGTGAAGCCAGATATACCCCTAGACATCCCTGAATGCCCTTAGTGGGTGAGATTCGCTTCCAGTTGAAAAACAGATTCACGTGAAAGCCCTCAAAGTAATGTCCATATCATAGTAACAAAAAGTGAAGCTACGGGGAAGACATCAGGATTCATTATTCTCTGAAACTACCAATGATACAAAGGAAGTTAACACAAGTGTGCCTTCCTCACTTTGATGTGTACTTCTGTATGATCTTGTTGCCAAGGCTGGTATTTCCATTGTAGAAACACAATCTCATCAGAGATACTGTATGGTTTTCTTCTAAATTTCCTAGGCATGACTGTGAGAATCCACAGATTACAATAAAAGAATGTGTGAATAGCCTAGGATACATTTACAGTTTCAGGGGCTGCTGCATCCTAGTTGTAGAATTCAATATAGCTTGAACAGAATAGTAAATGCTATTTTATATAGTATTTTACATATGTTAAATTGAAAATCATATTTAACTTTTTCTAAAAAAGAAATTGTAATAATGTATTATTTACTAACCAATAAAGAATTAAGTTACATTAAGACATATTGGTCTTAAACTTATTTTGATTTTTATCAAATAAAATGATGGGTATTTTATAGTCATGTTGCCCACTAGTGCCACTGCAATTATAATTATTTATTTTTTTTCAAAAAAACTTAATCTGAAAAGTTTAACATCCATGACCTACACCCAAAGCTCCTGCGACAAGTAACCATTAAAGAAATCTTCTAGAGCTGACATTTTAAAATGACAGCAAATCATGTCTCCTTAAAATATGTCTTTTGCTTCTGCATCTTCTTTTTCACTTTCTTGAACAGTTTGGCTAAAAAAAGAAGATATTTGAAACTGCAATTATGTACCATTTTGATTTCTGATTATCTCCTAAAATTTGCATATCTAATTTTAAATATTCTTGAATGTTTGAGAAAAAAATATTTGCACACTCCCTGTGGACGAAGAATGTGGTGCTGACTCAGATTAGTAGAATGGAAAAAGAAACCTTCATCTATACATCCCAGTTACAAGATAACATTATGTCAAAAGCTAGAACTTGGGAGTCAAACATCCCTGGGTTTATACATCTGCTTTGTCATCGTATGAGCAGTGAAATATCAAAGAAGTTAACTAGTATCTCTTCATCATATGTAGTTTTTCACAAAGAAAAATAAAATGAAATACACTGTTGAGAAAATTAGTAACATGAGAACACAGACAGAATTTTATATCCAAAATCCCAAAGACCACAGACAGTCATAATTTTACATTTACATACTCTGCACCACATGTCAGGCAAATTACTTGGAATTTAACAACTAGTTTCTCATCATTTTAACTTCCCCAAAAATTACCAATAAGGAAACTTTGGTATTTGTTTATAAATATATATATACATATGCATATGTATGCATATGTTTGTGTGGGTATGTGTCTATACATGTATGTGTACATATTTATACATGTTTGTACCCACATCTATATGTGTGTATAAACAAATACCCCAATTTTTTCATATATATATATGAAGACTATATTAAACATATATATGATTTAATTCTGTTTCTAAATTCACATAAGTACTCAAAAAAAAAAAAAGATGAGATCTACATCCAAGCAGTCTTTTGCAGATTCTTCTTTACCAAAATACACTGCAAGCCTCAACACACTGGGAACCACCATGAAAGGTCCTCCAAAAATAGATGACCTGCAGACTGATTTTATGAAAAAAGGGTTTATTTCATAATATCCCCCCCATGGAAGTGTGTATGTTTTGTTGGGGATGGTTTGCTGGTACCCTTTTTCATATTTTGACAATGAAAGAAAAACTTCAGTTCCAAAACAACAACAAACAAAAACAGTATTTTGTATAACTTTTTGGTGATGAACTAATATAACATATTTAATACTTGATATGATGCCTAATGTGCTAAATAAATAGTATTTAACATGGCAAGCATTAGTCTGCAAGAAAACTTTTATTGGAAGGTATATAGACAAATGCATAAATGTATTTACATATGTGTGTATGTGTATCTGTGGGTGTATTTCAAATAACATCATTAGCATTAAAACATGTATTCATTTCTCTTCTGCATTAATTTTGAAGCAATGAAAACAACCCTATGATATTTCATTTTATTAAAATACTTTTATTTTAATGAGACATGGGAATACTAAAAAGGTACTATTTGATTATAAACAGTTGAAAATTCAAAATTAGAATGTTCTTTTCTCAGTTGTATGAATATGAAAATAGGAACAAACACTGCTTTTTTGGATATATCAATCACATGTGTTCTCATCTCAATTACTAACAGAAACACAGCTGCCCTAGGATTAGGATTAATATTTCCAAACACATAACGTCAAATCAAAGAAACTTTTGCTTCTATATAATGCAGAGTCAAGATCCCAGGATCCCAAGCAAATCTACTTCACCTTAACAAGCCACATATACTGACATACATACTACATACATACATACATATGTGCGTGTGCATATATATATATATATATCAAGAGTTCTCATTTTTTCACAAAGTTGGATTAAGTTGAATGTATTTAAGTAATATAAAGAGAAATTATATAAAAATAAAAGTTTAATTCCATGTGTTAATCCATCAATTAGCAAACCTTGGATAAAACATACCTACATATTTTATTCAAATAATACAATTAATTTCATTTTTACAATTTATTTAATGTCATAATTTAAACTTATAGTGTTGTCTTCTCTTTATTAGAATTTGATTTTTCTTTTGGTTTTTGTTACAAGTCTTCACGTAACTTGATACATAACTAAGGATGACTTGGAAGTCTTGTCCCTACTGCTTCCACCTCTCAAATACTGGGATTATACTTATGTGTCACCACTGCAAGATTTAATTTAGTTTATAACTTCAAACCAGTTCCCACCACTCTTCAGAAAGAGAAAATAATAAAATACCCATAAAAATGTAGAATGCATTCTGAATAAAAGAAGAATCATTAAAGACATTTACTCACAAATGTAAAGATGTATAGGGAAGTCAACTGATCTAGCAGGAAACATGACAAAGTAGCTCAGAAGAAATCAAAGTAGTATTTCATTACTCACTATTCCAAAATTGTCAATAATTTTGATCTGAGCATATATCTATGGCTGAATTTTTCAGGGTAACCTGTTTATATTTACACATAGCCATAATGTGTAGTAAAAAATGATGGTAAAGCTCCATGTCTAGTTTTGATAATAAGTGAAGATTTTAGCAAATATATGGACTGTTCAAATATCATGCTTCTCCAAATAATCTCACAAGAGTCTACAAGAATCATTGAAAGGTTTTTTTCTCCTTTTTTTTAAAAAAAAAATATATTTTCTCTCTTTTTGAACATATAACACACAGAATAAACATTGCTATGCAATATTACAATGCTCTAGGGGATTCAGTTAAAATACATCGATTTCACATTTACTCATAAAATGTAAATAGCCAGGAAAAGCTATTTTCTAAGGAGTGGTTGCTCAGCAAGTGTTCAGAGCAGCCTATGGAGTGTGTCCGGACCTGTCCAAGGTGCTGAAAGGGTTTCTAGGAAAAGGCTGCAGACTTGTTGGCATGCATGTCATTAACCTAGTGAGTTTGAGACCCAATGATTTTAGTTCTAAACCAGTGATCCCTCAAAATGGAAACTCGACTACACAAATGACAAAAATATCCACAGCTGACAATTCAATATGCAATTACATGGAAGTAACAGAGAAATTAAAGGAGAAAATTCCCTGCACTCTGTAAGGCAAGAGCACAAACCATACACAAGAAAGATGACACACCTAAGCCCTCTGAAAATCACAATAAAGAGTCAAATAACTCAGAACAAATCCTCATCAGAGGAAGGAGATGAACTTGGAGCTAGGCATGCTCTTGGGGCTGCTCTAGACAGACAACCTGCTGCTAGCTCTAGGAAAACTGGTGATTATTAGCCCACTCCTTAAGCAACTCAAACAATAGAACACAAGGTTCGGAATGGGAATGAGAATGGAAAGGAAAGGAAAAGATGAATCCACTTTTAATCTGACCAATACCAATTTCTTATGAAGATATAAATTGGTGCCCAGTACTCCTGGCTTGCCTGGATACTTGAACTGGTTCAGTTGAAGCAATACCAGGGTTCTGACTAAATAAAGACAAACATCTGTGATCCCCTCCTTAAGTCTGTTTTCCAACTTCATGTGCTCTAGAGAGAAATGAGAACAACCACAAATTGCAAAACTAGGTGGAGAGAACCCTCTAGGCTGGCAGTCACTTCCCACTGAGAAGTCCAATGTGTGGGTTAGACTAAGAACACCGGCTAGTATTTGCCTTGGTAGGACTGTCCTGGTTTGTTGTCATTTAGTCCCTGTAGTCTACATTCCCTCCTCTGAACACTGCTCTGCTGCCCGGGCATAGCTTTGTGTCTGGAACGAAAGAGAAGCTCCATCCAAAGGAAAAGAAAGCGCATGGGGGCTTAAAGTGACATTCAGAGAGAGGCAAGGAAGCCCAAGATGTGATTTCAGCACCTCCCGCCGTTCCCCCTCTCCCTACCTCAAGCAAAGCGGCTGCTGGAGGAGAACCCAGTCTATCCATAAGTGTTTCTCCTTCCTTCCTTTCTCTACCTTTGCTTTCTCAGTTTTTAGTCCTCTGATGGCTTGGTTAAGTCAGTCTGCATTCTAAATCATTTTCCTGTTGTCTCAAAACTCAGGCATAGGGATCCAAAGGCATGCATAATCTTTATCTCAGCCCATGCATCTCTCCCCAGCATTACCCTCCTGCTCGCGCCTTTTCTACCAACAGGTTTAATTAATGATAGCCTCCCATAAAAGAAGCAGTTGTGAACCTCCTCAGCTCCGGTCACCCTCCCTCCACCTGCATCCCCTCCTCCAAAACACACTGTGAGCAGCTCAGCATCCTAAATCCTTCTCAGGTCTGGGGATACCTGGGCACACAGACATAGCAAGCTTACCCCCTGTTGGCCCCGGCCCCGCAGCAGGCAGTGAGGTGGTGTCTAGCTAGCCCCCCGGAGTAAAGTTGAGCAGCTGGGATCATCGGGGTTGAGCCAGGTTTCTGAGTCCCGGGCTTTCCCCCATCCCAAGATGATCTCAGGCTCATCCCCTGTGCTCAGAACAGCCGAGCTGAGGGCGGTGTGTGCAGCAATCTTCCCCTCTACCAAGAAAGGGGGGAAGGGGAGCAGGGGAGAGAGCGGAGGAGGGAGGGGTGGTAGTTAGTATTTATAGAGGAAAGACTTCTCTGCGCAACTTTTTGGTGCCACCAAGTGGCACAGTGAGTTCCTTTAGGAACACAGACTACTGGGCAGATCAGGGTGGGTAGACTAGTTCCAAGGCCAGATACTCATGCTGGTGGGAGAACTGGAGGCACCCGGAGAGCGGTTTGTGAATACTCACCTTGCAGGATTTGCAATGCAAATCTCCGAATTCTAAAATTTAATCTCTATTCAGGGAGGAGGGATGGACAGGTCTTCTTCAGTCAGTTAAAGAGGCATTAAGACATGGTAGGTGCTAGCTGGCCCCTGGGAGTATAGATAAGTATGTCCTAGGACAAAGTTCCCTTCTCTCTTTCCTCTCTGCCTCCTCTGCTTATATTACAGAGCATTCCTGTCTCATCCCCATGCCCTCTTTTGACACACCAAATGACCAACCTTGAAATCAGGGTGTCATTTTCCTTGTCACAATCCATTCTAGATAACTTCTCAAATCCTCAGTAAAAATTAAAACTTCGTAGCATGTCACGGAAATATATTATTGAAGTGCTATTTAACAGCGCAACAAAATATACAAAACACTAAAAATGTATGGCAAGTTCTGTGCATCTGAACCTCTCCAAACAGCTCTCAGAACTCCAGAATCTTCACATGGTGACTGAATTTTTGGCTGGCCTCACCCTTTCCCACCAACCTTTCAGCATGCATCCTGGCAACAACTGTCAGAATTTTGCAACCATTTATGATACTTTGGGGTAAAACACCTTCACAATCCTTTTGTCTGTATGTCCTGACAGTCCTCCCTTCTCCCTTTGCCTGTGCAATTCTCCAATCCTATACAAACACACACTATTCCTTGAGACATCAGTGTCCCACCTGCAGTAATACTCTCTACAGTTTCCTGATGGAGAGAAGGAGTATCCAGTGCTTGATGGACTTGTTCAAGGTCACATATTTCCCTAGACAATGACCTCAGGGCTTCTCAGAGTGTGACTGAATGAACATTGATACTAAATCTGACAGCCAGAACTAGTCTTGCTATATTACCCACATAGCTCACTGAGTCTATTCAACTCCCTTTCTCTTTTCTCTTGGTCTCCACGGTCTCTGTTATCATCCTTTGTGAAAGTTCTACCAGAAAATTTAGGATAAAAAAAATTATATCTTTCTTGCACTGCTAGAAACACATAAACTTGGTTTTAAAGGTCCAGATGTGCTGATGTACCTCTTAAATGGGTCGATGATTCTAGAAAACCTCTCGTTCTTGGTACTGTAGTCATGCAAGTGTCATTTTAGAATTGTAATAGTGGTATTCAAAACCACCCATAATCTCCTTTCTTCCCTCGTTTTGGGGTGCAGCATCAGCAAGTGTTCTTATTAGCCCCCCACACATCTAATATGCTTAGCGATCTAAAATCCCCTTCTCTCGCTAAATGCATGCTTTATCATTGCACATGCACCAGCATGAGACGGGGGAGGGGGGGCTTCATTTGGCTCTTTTTTTTTTTCCCTGCCTCTGATTATTTTAGTTATTTTTCTATGGAAACAAGCCCACTGAAATCCTTCAGTTACGCAAATGAAAACAAAAAGATGTTCCGAAACCTCCCATTCAGCTATACCAGAGAAGCTCAGGCTTCTTACTCTAAATTCATGTCTAATTTACAGGGCACATGTCCTTGCAGGGTGACTTTCCTAAACTTACAGGACCTCCTAGCATCCCTGGCTCCACCTGTCCTCCACCTGCCCACTACCTGCCCTCCTGGGTCCCTTTAGTCCAAGCTCCCGCCCCTTGCTCGCTCACTCTCCATCCCTGTGCTGGGGGAGGGGCTCCGGCGGCATCCTACAGCCCTGGTAACTACAGCTGAGAGAAAGAAAAACCGCGCTGTTCTTACCAGGTGCGCGCCCTGAGCCTTGTTCCCCTGGCCAGCCGCTCCTTACAAGCTCCCTGCGCTTTCGTAGCGGCCTTGGCTGCTGCTAAAGCGCTAGTGGCTGCGATCGAAGCAGTAGTGGCAGCCAGCAGAACGGCTGCGGGCCCTCGGCGGTGGCGCTCGCTCTCTCGCGCCAGCGCCTGGAGCACGTGCTGCGCCCAGGCAGACGCAGCTGGAAGCGCAGCGCTGGACTGGCTCCTACTCCTGCAGAGTGCGGCTCGGGGCCGCTGGCTCGCCTGGGCTCTGTGAATGAGCACTGCTCCTAAAGCCTCGTGGGCTCAGGGTTCAGGCCAGGGTAGCCCTGGACTTCCTCTCTAGCTCATTCCCACCCAGAGATGGAGAAGCAGAGCTGTACCGGGAGGCGTGGGTGGTGGCATGTCACTCAGAGAAAAGATGGGGGAGCAGGTAGAGAATCAGCCTCTCTCTGAAGATAGTACTGACTGAAACTCCTGACAGTGATTGGGAGAAGGGGTGTCATCATTGCTGGAAGGCAGAAAGGAGAGAGGGAGGAAAGGAGAGAGAGAGAGAGAGAGAGAGAGAGAGAGAGAGAGAGAGAGAGAGAGAGAGAGAGAGAGAGCCCAAAGCAGAGAGACAGAGACATAAAGAGACATAAGAAAAACGGGGGGGGGGGGAGAGAGAGAGAGAGAGAGAGAGAGAGAGAGAGAGAAAGATAGAGGCACAGAGCGTAAGTCAGGGAACCCTAAGATGATTGAGAAACCTTAGTGGTCAGAAAGATCATTGTATTTAATAGTTTTGCTCATTAGCAATGTAATTTTGCATTTGTAGGCACTTCTTAAAAATGATTCTTTGTCCATCCATTAAAACTCTTCCTCTTTGGCACTTACTTAAATGTTTTCCTTCTTCCTCAAATGGCTTGACGTACCTTCCCCTGATACCCTTAGTCATTCGAGGACAATCAAAAATTCTGAGGTTATCTTTATAATATATTTAAAAAAAATAAAAGAAATTCCAATAAATTATTTGTATGACTTAAACAAAGTAATAATGCCATTATTAATAATGCTATTATTGCCTGGACAAATCGGGGGAGTCAGGTTCTTTCGTTTTTTAATTTTTATTTTTAAAAAAACCCATCCTTTCTCATTTTACATACCTATCCTAGTTCCTCCTCCCATTCCATCCTCTCCTCAGAAAAGGCAAGGTTTTCAACATTGCCTAGTACCTTGCTTTGAGAAAGGACTAAGGCCCTTCCTACTATATCTAGGCTGAACAAGGTATTCCCCCAAAGAAACTGGGTTCCCAAAGGTCAATACAATCAGTAGGGATAAATCCTGAGCCAGAGGACTTTCTTTAGCTGAGTTAACTATTAGAAGAGAATGACACTGAATTCAAGGACAACAGTTATTAGTAACGACTAGTACTTGTCAGTGGACCCTAGCAAACAGGCAGATGATCACTTCAGTTATACAACAGTAGGAAAAGGAAGTGTCCATCTACCTCACCGTGTTAAGCATTACAATGGACTATTTCTCTGTAGTGAAGAGGTATTCACACATACATGTGTATCAGGACCAATTAGCAACAGACTAGATGTGTAGCAATGGCTCCATGGACGATAAAAATGTACATGTACATAATGAACTTTTATTCTGCTATAAAGAAAACTGAAATTATAAAATGTACAGAAAAGAAAAGATAGGCCTCAAGTGTATAACACTAAGTTAGATAGTCTAAATCCAGGAAAACAAAATCAGTATATTCTCTTTCATGTGCAGATTCTACCCTGTAATGTGCACATGTGGAAGCTACTGTAAAAGTAGGTAAAGCCTTAAAAAACAAAAACAACAACAATAACCTAAAAAGCTCGAGAGAAAACCCAAAGAAGGTGAAAAGAGGTACTAAGGCAAGGAGAGGGCAAAGGCACACAAGTGCCATCAAAATGGTAAGAGGACAGAAATAGGTTATTGGGGCGGGGGAAAGTCAGAGGAGATGAAGAGAAGGATAATATAAAGATACTTTGTTTGAGAATGGCATAGTAATGTCTACTTGTGTGTAGCTTTAAAAAGTTAAAATGTAGGGTTTGCAAGAATTATTCATTTTTCTGTGTCTAAAGACAATTTTAGGTTTTAAGTACAATACACGAATTTGTTTTCTCTTGGTCTAGAATGTAAAATAACTGTGGGTACAGCATGAGACTCTCTGGACTAGGCAGAGGCCATTTATTCTGTGCTTTAATTTAGTCCTTGCTGTGAAGATGATTGTGGAACTTAGAGAAACCAGTGGTTCCTCAAGAAAGTATCACACAAAGATCATAACTATAGCCATGCTGTCTTTGTTTAGGACAATGTAATACAGATTTGTGGATTACTTGCAAATACCTAAAAATTATTATTAGATATAGGAGGTTTTCAAATACCTACATGTATTTAATTCTGTACTATATCCAAGGCTATTGGAGAAGATGGTGTCCCCAAGTCTCAGAAAAGATGAAGCCACCCTCTGTGTCACATGTGGCTTCCTATGTTCTAAAAGCTAACATGCAAATAAATTCTAGTGTTCATCAACAGAAATATGTTCAGAGCAGAAGGGGGACCCCATTAGCTAATCTTAAATTGCTTAATGATATTTAAAACTATAGCTTCCTTTCAGCTTTTACACTGTCTCTTTCTTAAGTTGTTTAGAAGTTATTACTAAATTGACCATTTGCTTTCTTAAAATTATTGTTACAAAAACCCTTGCTTTCCTGGTTTTAATTCTGTTTATCTCTAAAATTCTCAGTGCCCTGGTGTACTTAAATCAAAGTTGTTTCCCCTTTCTGATTGCTAACTCAGTCTAAAATATTTTCTAATTCAATTGTTCTCATAATTGATCATTGTCCATCTTTTCTATGTACTAAAATGTATTCTTCTTAAAGAGGGAATTTTTGTTTAACACATTCCAGAGTTCTAGGAAATAGAAGACAGTCAATTATTATTTCAATTATTTACATGAATAGTTAAAAAACTGTACCTGCTATGTGTCCAAATTGACAAAAGGTAATAAACCCTAAATATATTTAAGAAAGTCTGGAGGATGACTACATACATTCACTTTCCTAACATAGATACACCAACCTCTCTGTTAACAGAGGTTTCTGTCCCACCCAGGCCTGCAGCAGTTCAGCCCCACAGAAACACACAGAGATCTACATTAATCATAAACTGATCGGCCTAATATCATAGGCTTTTCTTATTAACTAATTCTTGGATTTTTTTTAAGTAAATTTTATTAAATTATAAAAGTTTCCATTTCCGCCCACCCTCCCAACACCCTCCCACTCCCCCCACTCCCCCTCCTCCTCCCTCTTCGTCCCCCAGGGCAGTCAGGTTTTCCTGCCCTGTGGGAAGTTCCAGTTCCTTCCCCCTCCCTCCAGGTCCAGGAAGGTGAGTGTCCAAACAGACTGGATCCCCAAAATCCAGTATATGTAGAGGAAACAGGTCCCAGTGTCATAGTCAATGGCTTTTCAGAAAGACTTCGGGCCAGCCACAGTCAGAGAATCCGGCCAAATTCCGAGAATCTGGTTAGATCACGTCCTCGTTCAGTCCCAGTCCAACTGGCCTTGGTAAACTCTCATCAGATCCGTTCCCTTGTATCAGTGGGTGATAGCATCCCTCGCAGTACTGATTTCGTTTTTCATGTTCCTCCTCCTTCCGCTCCCCCTCCGGACCTCGGGGGGCTCAATCCGGTGCTCCAATGTGGGCCTCCGACTGCATAGCCGTCCTTCGCCAGATGAAGGATCTATGGTGATAAGCAAAATATACATCAGTATGGTCATGGGCCACGGCCGATTCAGGCACCCTCTCCTCTGTCCAGAGAGCAATCTGGGGGATCTCTCCTTGGACCTGGGATCCCATATATAATCAAGTCTCCTGTAAACCCTAAAATGGCTCCCTTAGTTGAAATATATTCTTCCCTGATCCCATATTCATCCTTCCTCCCTCCCCCCCCCCCATCCCCGGCCACCAAGCTTTCCCCATTCCTCCCCTACTCCCTTCTCTCTAACCCTCTCCCCTTCCATCGACCCTCCCACCCCCCCATGCACCCGAGGTTACCTGGGACTCTTGTCTATTTCCTACCTCCTGGTGGATAGCTAAATAATCTTCATCAGGTTCATCTTCTTATTTAGCTTCTCTAGGATCACGAATAATAGGCTCAAAGACCTTTAATTATGGTTAGAATCCACTTATGAGTGAATACATACCGTGTTCCTCTTTTTGGGTCTGGCTTACCTCACTCAGTAAAGCGTTTTCTATTTCCATCCATTTGCATGCAAAATTCAAGATGTCATTGTTTTTTTACCGCTGAGTAAAACTCTAATGTGTATATGTTCCACACCTTTTACTGATCGGCCTAATATCATAGGCTTTTCTTATTAACTAATTCTTAGATCTTAAATTAACCCATGATTCTTGTCTGTATTAGCCACATGACTTGGTACCTTTTATTGGTGAGGCTTCTCATCTTGCATCCTCTGCTTCTGGGTAATGACTGCAGACTCCACCTTTCCTTTTTCCAGAATTCTTCTGTTCTGGTGACCCTGGCTCTACTTCCTGCCTGGCTACTGACCAATCAGCATTTTATTAAAATACGAGTGACAGGGTAAAGATCATTGTCCCACAGCAAACCTCTGGTATCATGTTTCTCAGATAACAAAGAAACTGCCTGCCTATCTGTCTGTCTGTCTATCTATCTATCTATCTATCTATCTATCTATCTATCTATCTATTCATTCTACAGTTCTAACTTAGTTTTCCCTCTCTCCTCTTCTCTCCTCTCCTCTCATTCCTTCCCACCGCCTACTATCCATCTGACCACCCCTTATTCAACTCCTCCTCTGTTTCTGTTAGAAAGGGGCAGACCTCCCATGGGTATCAACAAAACCTAGCATACCAAGTTGCAGTAAGACTAAGCACCACCCTTTTTATAAAGGCTGGGCAAGGCAATCTATTATGAGAAATAGTTTCCCAAGAGCCAGCCAAAGTGTTAGGGACAGCCCCTGCTCCCACTGCTGGGAGTTCAACAATCAGACCAAGCTACACATCTGTCAGACATATAGAGAGGGCCTAAACTGGTCACATGCAGGCTCACTGGTTACTGCTTCAGACTCAGTGGGTTCTTATGATACAAGTTACTTGTTTCTGTTGGATTTCATGTGAAATCTTTGACCCATCTGGCTCCTATTTTCCTTCCTCATTCTCTTTAGGAGAATTCTTCAAGCTCAGGATAATGTTTGACTGTGGGTCTCTGCTTTTGTTTCCATGAGTTACTGGATGAACTTCTTTGATGACAATTGGAATGGTTTCCAATCTGATCACACAAGAGAGCCAGGTCAGGCTATGTATCCATTATTGTTAGGAGTCTTAGCTATCTCATTCTTGAAGATTCATGGAAGTTTCTTTGTATCAGGTTTCTACCTAACCTTGATATGTGCCCCTTCCAGTTATCTGTTTCAATAGTCTTCACCTCCATCTAACACTATAACTTGATTGCTCAAGTTTCATTTCCTACTCATCCCTAGTCTACCAAAGACATCTATTCTATTTCTCCTTCCCAGGGAGATCCATGCATTCATCCCCTTGGACCCTCCTTGTCACCTGACTTCTCAGGGTCTCTGCATTGTAACATGGTTAACCTTTAATTTACACCTAGTGCCCACTAATTAAGTGAATGTATACTATGTTTTTCATTATGGATCTGGGTTTCCCCATTCATGATGTGTTTTTCTAGTTCCATCCATTTGCTTTCAAAGTTTGTGCTGTCATTATTTTAAACAGCTGAGTAATACTCCGTTGTGTTAATGTATCAAGTTTTCTTTATTCATTCTTTGGTTGAGGCATATTTAGGTTGCCCTGGCTATTAAGAATAAAGCTTAAACATAGTTGTGCAACTGTCCTTATGGTATGATTGAGCATCCTTTGGGTATATGCCCAAGATTGCTATACCTGGATCTTGAGGTGGATTAATTCCCAATTTTCTGAAAAATCACCATACTGATCTTCTAAGTGGCTGTAAAAGTTTGCCCTCCCATCCGCAATAGAAAAAATGTTTTATTTGGTTCATATCCTCTTCAGCATAAGCTGTCAATATTGGCTTTGATTATAGCCATTATAACAAGTGTAAGATGGAATTTCAGAGGGTTTTTTGCTTGCTTGTTTGTTATGTTGTTTTTGTTTTGTTTTGTTTTTTTGCTTTGATTCGTGTTTCACTGATGACTAAAGATGTTGAACATTTCCTTAGGTATTTCCCTGCCAATTGAGATTCTTCTTTTGAGAATTCTCTGTTTAGGTTGTACTCTGTTTTTTTTAATTGTATTATTTGTTTGCTTTTATTGATGAATGGTACATGTCTGTGTGTTTGTGTGTGTGTGTGTTTGAGATCAGCCCTCTGTTTGAAGTGGGGTTAGTGAAGACCTTTCCCCATTCTGGAAGCTGCTATTTTGTTCTATTGATAGAGTACTTGCCTTAGAAAAGCTGTTTAGTTTCATGAAGTTCCATTTCTTAATTGTCAGTCTTCGTGTGTGTGTGTACTCCTGGTGTTTTACTCAGGAAGTGGTTTTCTGTGCCACTGTGTTCAAGGCTAGTTACCACTCTCTTCTATCCTGTACAGTATAACTGCCTTTGATCCACTTGGAAATGAGTATTATGCAGGATGATAGATATGGATCTATTTGCATTCTTATTCATGTTGACATTCAGTTATGCCGGCACCATTTGTTGGAGATGCTCTCTTTTTTTTCCATTGTACAATTTTGGCTTCTTTTTCAAAAATCAGGTATCGATAGATGTGTGAATTTATATCTGGGTCTTGATTCAATTGCACTGATATACCTGTCTATTTTTATGCCAGTACCATGCTGTTTTTATTACTATACTTCTGTAGTATAACTTGAAATCAAGATGGTGCTACCTCCTGAAGTTCTTTTGTTGTGTAGGATTGTTTTAGCTTTTCTGTCTTTTTTTTTCTGTTTCTTATGAAGTTGAGTATGGTTCTTTCAAGAGCTGTAAAAAAAATTTGTTGGAATTTTGATGGGGATTAAAATAAATCTGTAAATTCTTTTTGGTAAGATTGCCATGTTTACTATGTTGATCTTACTGGTCCATGAGCATTAAAGATCTTTCCATTTTCTGATATCTTCTCCAATTTTTTTTTCTTCAAAGACTTAGATTCTTGTAATACAGTAAACAGGCTTTAGAAAAGTCATTCTTGAATTCTTGGTGATAATACTTGGAAAAAGTCCTGAACACTTTAATCTCAACTGCTTGTCTATAAACAGGAAAATAAGAAAGATAAATTATAAAAATCTAATTTGAGAATTTTGTGTAAACTTACTTTGCAAACTAAAAGTGTTAAGTTCTCAGCAAATCATAGTTTTCCCTCATATTCCTTCACAATTTGATGCCATTGTTCCAACATAACACTGTGTAGGAACAAATTTGGATAGTGGTGTTGTATTATTGAGATCATAAAATAACTAAAGCAAATTCCTTTTGAATTGTGTTTTTATATTTCAAGAAAATTTTGTTTTGTTTCTCTAAAGCCCTCCTCTATTGAAGATGCTGCTAAAGAAAATAGTAAGGGGTAAAAAAATATTGTATGACTCCTCAAAACGTCAGGCACGTGTCATTTGGTGATGACAAGAGTAATGAGTCTGGACATTGGAGTGCCTAAGATGCTAGAAGTGAGGATCTCCTTTTCAATCATTTGGGAATCTGAAAGTCAAATGTAACAATAACTTTCTGATTTTTAGATATACAGTCTGGTTCTTATTTTCTATGTAACTTTCAGTTTGTATTTATAATTATATTAATAGATCTTCAAAAATAAATAAGAGTGTATATATATATATATATATATATACACTTAGCAAGTTAAAGAATTCAAGTAATCTATTTCGATGTTATTGTCTTCATCTTAGATCTCAATGTATTGCAATATTCTCTTATTTTTAAGGAGCATTTCAAGGATTAAAAAGCAAGGATATTTTCTTCCATTTATTTTTATTCCTCCAAAAGTATCATTATAATTTCTTATTTATTCCCAAAGAAAATAGTGGTTAACAGCAGCAAAAAAGAGGGAGAATAAAATTCTTTAGAGGAGGAGACAGGGTGAGAGAATGGGAGGAGAGGCAGGTAAAAGAAGCAATAATAGAAATGAGAAAGGAGAGAAACATGGGGAAATACCGTAACGTCAAATTTTGTCAATATCATCAATTTTAGGAATGTGTAATTTATACTAAATTTAACAATTTAGTTTTAGAAAATCAAGGGTTAAAAATCTATGTCAACATTTAACTGTAAGCCTCATATTCTTAGCTCAAGACCTCTGTTCTGCTCTCTTCATGTTTCATGGACTCATGTCTGGTTTCCATAGTGACTGTTTTCATGAGTCTATTAAATAATATAAAAACTGACTTTTTTCTCATCTCTTATTTCAAAACCCTGAAATTAGAAATTTACCTCCATTTCTTCAGCATCCCAAGGCATATTGCCTACAACTTAATTACATTTAAGTCAGACAACAAAATCATATTTCTCAATATAGGCACAGAAAGAGAACAAGGAGAAGTTTTGAACACTAATAAGCTGTTTTTATTTTGGTAGAAGAGCAGATAGGTAAATGATCAAACAGAAGAATATGAGAGCTTTGTCTGATTCCTCTGATGGAATGGGTAACAGTATGTTTTATCTTCCAAGAACTCTGTGACCTGTAAACCGAAGAACAGAAATGTCATGGGCCCAGAAGCTGTTTTGCATAGGATTAACTTGATAAACCTTTAATAGATTCTAATTGTTATTCAAAATCATCTCAATATCACTCTCCATTAAATAATAAGATAAATGTAATCATTAATATTGTCCACAAAGCCTGACAAGATTAAAGATTTATGTTTTTAATTTTTGTATAAACTGGAATCCTTAATTTTGTCAGATCCACTGTTATCCATTCAAACTTTTACCCACTTCTTCTGTTTGTCATTTTACCTCAGTTTAGAAACACCCTATTTCAGTTGGAAGCATGTAATATGAGACAATGAGTGTCTTCCTTATTAACCTGGTTACCTGTTTCTCATTCACATAGAGATCCGTTCTTACTCTGAAATGCACCTTAGATTTATTATTTTCTAAGTCATGCAAGTTTCTGTAATCATAGGTTTTCATACTACATGGTTATTTGTTGGCTTGAGGATCTGATACTGTTTCTACGAGAACGTGGCAGGTTTAATTTCTATGAATGACTATTTTTCTAATATTTTCACTTGTGAGACTAGCTGTTAATGTCTGAGCCAGTCAGAATGCCTGTTTTTCTAATTCATTGTCACATTGCCACCACTGCTTAGGACAGTTCTATCACAATAGCAGAATGATACGTCTTTACTGAATAAGTACATGAATTGATACCCTTTCCTTTTCTTTAATGTATTTATGAGAAAAAATTAAGACCTACTAAGAATTACATTTTAAAATACATGATTATATATATATATATTATGAGCATATTATATAACAATCACACAAATACTTATGTAAATATGTACATATGTACACATAAATATTGATATAAAAATAAAATCTTGCTAAATATATAGTAATTGATAATAGAATGAGTGAGTTTAATTTTTTTCTCGTTGCTCTTGACAAAATTGTTTCCTCATTAAAAACATTATTTCAGTCAGTAAAGTTTCTGCTGAACAAGCATGAGGATTCCGAGCAACTACATGACAGACTGGGAAGCCCTGTAGCACACATTTATAATTCTAGGACTGAGAAAGCAGAGACATGAGCCTGGGTGGAGTTTGCTTGATGATCAAGACAGCTGAAGGTACTTGAATCAGTGAGCTCCATGTTCAGAGAAAACCCCTGTTTCAAAGAGAAAATGTGGAAAGTGATTAAGGGAGATATTTATACATGCATGTACACCCATATGCACACACACACACACACACACACACACACACACACACTATGAAAAACAATTTGAAGATAGAATTATAAAGACTTCTGGCTACAGTATATCCTTACAGCAAGATTTTCATACAAAATACAAGAATCCTTGCTAAATTTCAATCACGTTTCTTTATACAAATATTCCTAATATTGCCAAAGATCTAATCGGGTACTGTGTGTTTTTATTTCCTAAACTTGACAGCCCTATATTTAAACCATCTTTTTAACAGGTGCTATGTTCTAGAAAGCCTACAGACTTTGGGGACATGACGTAGAAAGCAGCAACAGCTGATGGAAAGAGTGAGCCAAATTTCAGCAAGCATTGCCATGGGAGGACAGGTTATAAGTACATTGGCAACGTCTTTGAGAACAAACTATCACTCTGAGGTGAATTTGGAAATTATGGGAAAGATCATAATTATACACTAGAAATATAACTAGAAAACAGGAGTGGGAGTCTCAAAGGGAGACCATCATAAGATCATTCCTCCACATATTTGGAGAAATCACTTTGTCCTCTCAGGCAGCCCTACAATTCATATCAGAGCCCCAGCCCTGATTAATTTTTCTTTGCAGATATCAAAGAGATATCATGAAAAAGTGGCATTTAAACTAATACAAGATAGTCACTGACAAAATTATAAAGCATATGGACGCATCAGGATGCATGATGCTTCTGGCAGTTTCTATGCAAGTTTGAAAATTATTTAATGTAAAGCAATAATATTAGAATATGATAACAGCAACGATTCATTCTTATTTTCCTCAGGATTTATAACATTTATCCCAGTGCTTGCCTATGGTTTCACATGAGAAAAAATGTTTTTAGAATAAATGAATACCTCTTTATGCTACTAATCCTCTGTGCTTTAGTTTCAACTTCATTTCTAGACTGACTTTCTTCCTAATGATAGCCGGGGTGCTCTCAGCCAAGAGATAAATTTATATGGACTATGGAAATTGACCAAATTCCAAAGATTTTCTCAAAGGGAAGATACCACTAGAATCTGTGCCTACAGGAAAAATGATGGCAAAGTTTTATGTGTTTGAAAGGGAGTTATCATCTTTGAGGAGAAGCATGGACAACAAGGCCATTGGGTAACTTGCTATCTGTTCTGTGTTTTACTGGATATAAGAAAAATAGCATATCTACTTTTTCCTCTGTGTAAGCAATTAGGTCAGAGGTAAGCATTCTTCATTATGAGACAAGTATTCCAGGCTTCATAAAACACCAGATTAAGCCAGATGGTGGTGGCACATGCCTTTAATCCCAGCACTCGGGAGGCAGAGGCAGGCAGATCTCTGTGAGGTTAAGACCAGCCTGGTCTACAAGAACTAGTTCTAGGACAGGCTCCAAAGCTACAGAGAAACCCTTTCTTGAAAAAACAAAACTAAACAAAAAAAAAAAAAGATTAAGCACTAAGCACAATCTTTCACACCTTATTTATTCTTCAAATGTATAAGTATAGTGCTTTGATTTTCATTGCGGAAAAGAATTTCTTTACAAGTGTACTGCATTTTCCCCTAGTCCCCATAAAGAGACAGACTGAATTTAGAATTTTGTTATTAGTACTGATACTGCAACAAACATCCTCACTGAACATATCACTTCACACAATATGGATATATACCTAGAATACACTCAGAATGCATCCAGGCACTGTTTAGAAAGATAACATTACTCCTTGTATGCAGATATTCTGCTACTTCAGCAGCACATGTTGGTTATTACATACAGTCAGCATGTCATTCTCGTCCTTTCAGAATGAATACTGCTTACTTTACAAGATATGTTTGCATCCCTACACATTAACTAGCAGAGTACATTGCCATAGGTTATGTCAAATCTAGAAAAGGGGAGAACATGATGGTGGGTGAATTTTTAATGTTTTATTTAATTTTTGCTGCTCTTTGAATTTATTCTGTTAAAGATTTGTCAAAACTTTTTTCATAAGAGGAAAAGTGACTTCTCGTGATATGAGTTAAAATTACATTACATTCTTATTCATCTATTGACGGTTTATAATGTTACAATCTTTTAAATATTGAATAATTGGCAGAATGCTAAGTAATTCTTAATTGCTTATAGATGGAAGAATTCTGGCCACTGGAGAAACAACTAAAGTGGGATCTGTTTATATGTATTTATTTAAACAGTCTTGAAATGTTCTTGGGATTCTTTTGGATCCTGCTTGCAACTTTGCTGCTTATTCAGTAACGAGCTAAGAAAAATCTTGAACAGCTTTTCCTTAAAAATTAATTTAAAATTTATTTTTATTCTTGTCTTCTAGTGCTTTGACGACTTCTATTGTATTGTGTTTTAATGTTAGCTTTGGAACAATCAGAATGTATTTTATTTGAAAGCAAGCAATGTAATTCTACATTAAGCCATTTTAGAGAATCCTATGGGTCCACCTAAAGCTAAACAATCAGCATTTTTTCTCAGATACGAAGACCTCTATTTAAAGATATATTAATAAATTATATTTAATGTAATGAATTATTGCACCATCATTTTTTTAAATAAGGGCAACCTTGGCACTTAGAAATATCTGTTAGAGCCTGGAGATGTTATTATTATAACTTGTAAATTTACACAAACATGAATATGGTTAAACATCCCAGAATGTACTGGTCAATCCACAAAGAAAAAACAGTGTTTCTTCAAAAATCACTAATGGTGTATTGTTCAGGTTTTAGACATTAATGTTATTCTAGATTTTATATGTTGGTGGATTAATCTGTTCACATCATGCAGTTAGTTACTCACAGTATCTATTATAGATTTTTAATACAGTGCATCCATCTCTCCCCTAGTTGATTGGGTCAAAGTGTTTTGTTTTAATATTTTCACCAATTCATTGATAAAAATTACTATTGTTTTTCTTAGGGTTCACCTTGTTACTTAGCTTCTCTAGACTCATTATCCTTCGATTTACAATTAGTATCCACTTATGAGTAAGTACATACCATGTTTCTCTTTCTGGGTCTGGGTTACCTCACTCAGGATGGTTATACCTAGTCCCATCCATTTACATGCCAATTTCAAGGTTCACCTGGAAAAAGGAAATAGATATGATTGCCTGACAAAATAGGATGCATGGGGATGGGGGAAGAAGGGAGGGCAGAAGGCAAAAAGGAAGGGATAAGAGGAGGGGGGAGATGAACTCAAGGGAGTAGGATAGTTGAAATGGAGGAAGAACAGAGAGGAGAGCAAGGAAAGAGATTTTGATTGAGGGAGCCATTATGGGACTAGCAAGAAACCTGGCACTGGAGAAATCCCCAGGTATCCGCAATGATGACCCTAGCTAAGACTTTAAACAACAGAGGAGAGGGTGCCCGAACTGGCCTTGCTCTAAAGCCAGATTGATGAATATCTTAAATGTGGTCATAGAAACTTCATCCAGCAACCGATTGAAACAGAAGTAGAGACCCGCAGCGGAGCACTGGACCAAGCTCCCAAAGTCCAGTTGAAGACTGGGAGGAATAGATAGATAGATAGATAGATAGATAGATAGATAGATAGATAGATAGATAGATAGATACATTCTTTCATTAATATTATAAATTGTATTTTGTAATGATTTCTTATATTTTTAACATTTTCTTGATTTTTTAATATTTTACTTGTAATGTTTCCATTATATTAATAGATTACACTTAACTAAGCACTTTAAACTATTATGAAAAAATCATATAAAAACATGTTATATACTGATAAAACAAGTGTTACATATACTTTCTCATTTTAGACATTTTAAGTGCTCTGTTCAATTATATTAATTACATTTAAATCTCTGCTATACAATTATTTTTATTCTACTACATACATTTGAATGGAATCTTTGAAATTATCTAGTTGTCTTGATTTAATTGTCTTCTTTGGAGTTTCTTTCTCTTCAGTGTTCATTATTTCTTTTCTTATTATTAAACTTGGCTGTTCACTAAAAATTTAAATGAAAAATATATGAGTATAGTTGGTAATTTAAGCAAGTAAGTAAAAAATATCACTAATAAAAACATGTCATTTAAACAGTGATGTCTTATTTTCATGTCTTTTTTACATTAGTTTTATTATTAAATTTTTAAAATGTCCCCACAGAGCTTCTATGATCACTATGTTACATACCAGTCAAGACTGCTAGATGTTATCTATATGATTCCAAAACACCCAATCATATTTGGAAGGTGTCAGTCAAATGAACCTATTTATTTAGTTAACTACCTGAGAAATAGCTTAACTCAATCTTCATGAATGCTAATATGAACATAAACTCATTTTCAGGGTTTATATTTTTAGGGATTTTATATATTTACTAGAAAAGAAAGCAAGTATACACTATTAAATAGCTTTCTTTAAAAGTTTTTTGTAGATTATAAGAAACTTATATTTCTTATATTGTGTTCCTCTCAAGTTCCTGCGTCTGAAGAGCAATATAAATTTTAAAAGCATCAAATGCTCTAAGCACTTGATGAACAATGCTGTAATTAGGTATAAATATTTACTCCAAGCCATTGCACACATGAACTCACAGTGACTGTGCCTGCATGTACCAGACTTACACAAGGTCAGACCAGTCAAAATTCCATAACAAAACAGAATAACAGTACAAGTCATCCATAATTGTAAACAAAAGGTAAAATTGTTATCATTTTAGAAGACAAAATCTTATAAAAAATTTTAAGTAGATTTTTTAATTTCACAGTTAATATATATATATATATATATATATATATATATATCACATATATATCATATACTTTCTGTGCTACAGAACCCAGACATCACACATCTTTTGCCACAGCGCTTAGCAGAAAGCCATCCTACTGAACCCTTTGGGCAGTCTCCTGACAGTGATATCAAAGAAATGAACTTGAAAATGCGGTAAAGGAAACCAGCATGATCTTTAAATCATCACCCTCCATGACCCTTAGTCCAGAGCAAGCCAAAGGTCAGAGCTGTCCCCCCCGCGCCTTGGCCAATATTTGACCACCTGTCAACTGTAGTAGACTTGCCATCAAGCACTCCACTTATTTATGCACTGAAAACTCCTCATTTGAAGATGTACTATAGATTAAGCATAACGTTTGTTAATTACAGGTTAATCATATGAAAGATCATTAAGGGAGTAAGAAGGGGGAGAGTGAATGTAGAACTTCTTCAGTTGAAATCATAGTTTTTCCTTCTCTATCATGGTAGCTTCAGAGTAAGAAGGAACATGATTATACTTCCCTATCTGTTAAGTAACAACATTAATACTTATTTCTTGGAAAGGCTTTTGGAATAGTATTTTGCACACAGTCATAATAAACAATATTTTAAAAACCTTTCTTCCATCTCTTAATGCCATTATTTCTTTTTAAACACATTTTTAAATATTGTGATTTTTTTACTTAATTTATTTGTATTGTATAGTTAATTATATTATAAATTTTCTGTCATTATATGTAAAAAAGATAAAATTTAAGCTTACAAGAAGATAAAAGGTGACGATTAATTAATAAGAATCTAAATTTTTTACCTTCGCCACTAATTATAGTAATGTACATCTAATATATTTGTTAATGTCTACAAACATTTAATGTAACAGATCTATGTAGCTTAGCCTGGTTGCATATGACCCCTTGTTGCTTCCATAGAAAGAGTGAGAGGTCCAACAGAGATTGTATACATATTCTGTAATTCTTATATTGTAAAATAAATTATGAGAGTCAACATCTTTTTGAGCCATAATATCAATTACATCACAGTTTATATGATGATTTAGAAAGAATTAAATATCCAGCCATGCAGAAATTACTCGGAATACTTCAAGGTGTTATGCTTTAAAGAGCTATTGTTTCTTTGCCAAAGAAAGTCAATGTATACCAGTATTTCTAAATCACAACATTTTATCTTCTAGTATCAGAATCACCTGCTGTGCACTAGAATTTGATCTTTGAAAATGAGATTCAGGAAAGGACATTCAGACAAGCACTGAAATTGTGTGTGTGGTGGTACTCTGACACTTGCAAGCTCTATGTGTTTGTGGCCATGCAGCCCATCTTCCATATGAACAAAATCTCCTGTGGGATCCATCTCAGTTTTCGAGAAGAAATTTAATCTAAAGAATCCTTTTTAGTTTATTTATTTAACAATATCATTATCAGCAAATATTTGTTTTATATTTTAATGTATACATAATTAGATATTCTGAATTCACCTTAGGGATTTGGGAACTTCTTCATGTTTCAAGAATATTCATTTAGCAAGTTTCCTGGGTAGTTCTGATAGATTACAAAATTTGAGAATTCTAGACAAATACATTGATTATATTTTTCCAAAATGTGACAATATCTTAACTGGATCCTGGTAACTCAATTTATATTTGTAACTCCACTACTGGTTCCCACTTACTAAGCAGAAAGAATGAGAAATTTCATATTTTAACACTCATAGTCTAGATTCAACAGGAAGAGACTGATTCTTAGTGATATTTCCTTATCCTAAAAATGTTTAAGCAGCTAATAGATACCAAAATCTCTTCTTGAATACTGATAATAATAAAACAACAGAAACGGTACATGTATGTGCTTGCCATTTATCTTCTAAAAGCTTCCATATAGCATTAAAAAGATGCGCACATGCAGTATGAAAGATGATGAAAAGAACTTTTTTTCAAAAAATAGAAAAAGGAAATATAGGTGTAAAGACTCTCAGTTTAAGTCATTTGGAAATAGACTACTGAAAGATGAGTACTTTCCCGTTGCTGTTTTTTGACTTTTCTGGTCAAGAACATGCCCATCATGAAAAGGACCACCAACCTGGTCTCGACTGTGTGACTAGACCACTGTACACTAACTTTTGCCTTAGCTTTCAATGTCACGTTCTCTACCAGAACATGGTTTTTGAACCAGCGGCTATACCTTTCTGTATGATCGATCGGTCCTGTCACTTTTACTCAAGTCATCATCATACCTAGAGAGGATAGACCAGTCTGCTACTTGAAGGGTTAAGTGCAGTGATTGACTACAACCAGAAGAGGGTAGCAGAGGGTTGTTGAGTAAGAGCTGATGCTGCCATAGGTCTTACCCTAAAGAGACTGTATTCAAAGTACCAGTATGGTCAGTCAAGAGAATAAGTACACTTATATAATAAATCACCAGAAAAGAAGGACATATCTTAAAAATAACAAGAGCATTTTGCAGTAGCTGATCCTCTGGAAGAAATGAGGAGCTGACAGAATGATAGACAGGACAAGAGCCTTAACCTGAGAAGCAGTCTTAGCTACTATCAGAACTTTGATTTCCTGTCAAATGAACTAAATCACTACATATATATATTACTACTTCAATTGCTATTCCCTTACTCTTCCTGTCTATGTCTTTGGCTATGTCTTCTTTAATTCTCATTGACCCTATGCCTGCTAGATTCTACTCAGGGAGTAATAGAATGATCCCTAAGTATACCATGAGATCTCAGCATTCAAAGCTTCCTTCATTAGAACATAGTGCATACATAATCATCATGAGCCCCTGCCTACGCTTGTGTCTAGGAAGTATGAAAACTATTCTAATGGTAATCCTTTATTTGAGACTCCATGAACGTGAAGCCAAAACTACCTATGCAGTTAATCTCTGCAGTCCTGCTACAGCATAGTACCTATAATTTTTGTTGTTATATGTATTTGTTCAAGACATCAGTAGGACAAATTTTATTTCCACCTTCTGCGCTACAGAACCCAGACATCACACATTTTTGTCATAGTGCTTAGCAGGAAGCCATCCTACTGAACCCTTTGGGCAGTCTCCTGACAGTGATATCAAAGAAATGAACTTGAAAATGCGGTAAAGGAAACCAGTATGATCTTTAAATCATCACCCTCCATGACCCTTAGTCCAGAGCAAGACAAAGGTCAGAGCTGTCCTCCTGTGCCTTGGCCAATATTCGGCCACCTGTCAACTGCAGTAGACTTGCCAGCCGTTTTCTCTGGACAGGAACTAACAGAAGTTCTGGGCAAAAAGCCAGACATTCATCCAGAGTCTTAGAGCCAACGATATGGAAATGGAAAAAGAAAAAGCACTTGAGTTCATTCCCTCTAAACAATACTGTAAAATCAAACAAAAATATTTTCCAAGGTTTTGCTCTGCTCTGTTCTTCATAACAGATGTGATAAGCATTAATTATTGTTACTTTATTATATCATTATTACTTTGGAGATCTTCTCATGAAAGGAATGCTCCTCACTACTGCTCAGTTTATTTTTGTGTAACTCATGTTACTTGGTTTATATTTCTTTTTTAAATTTTTTTCCTTATTTATTTATTTAAAGAATTTCCACATCCTCCCCTCCTCCCAATACCCTCCCGCTCCCCACCAATCTCTCTCCCTTCCCTCTCCAGACCCAAGAGCAGTCAGGGTTTCCCGCCCTGTGGGAAGTCCAAGTTCCTCCCCTTTCCCTCCAGGTCCAGGAAGGTGAGCATCCAAACAGACCAGGATCCCAAAAAGCTAGTACATGCAGACAAAACAAGACCCAGTGCCATTGTCAATGGCTTCTCAGTCAGACCCCATGTCAGCCACATTCAGAGAATCCGGTTTGATCACATGCTTGTTCAGTCCCAGTCCAGCAGGCCTTGGTGAGCTCTCATTCGATCAGTCCCCTTGTATCAGTGGGTGAACGCACCCATCGGGGTCTTGACATCCTTTTTCATGTTCTCTCTCCTTCTGCTCTTCATATGGACCTTAGGGGCTCAGTCCAGTGCTCCATGTGGGTCTCCGTCTGTATCTCCATCCATCATCGGATGAAAGTTGCTCTGGTTCTGCCTTCCTTGCTCACGTTCTCCCTCCCTCTGCTTCTCATCTGGACCTAGGGAGTTAAGTCCAGTGTTCCAATATGTGTCTCTGTCTCTATCTTCATCCATCGCCAGATGAAGGTTCTATGATGACATGCAAAATATTCATCAGTATGGTTATGGGCCAAGGCCAGATCAGGCACCCTCTCCTCTGCTCCCCAGAGAACAATCTGGGGACCTCTCCTTGGGTCTGGGAACCCCTCAAGAATCAAGTCTCTTGCAAACCCTAAAATGGCTCCCTTAGTAGAGATATATACTTCCCTGCTCCCAGAACCATCCTTCCTCACACCCCTCCCCGCATTCCCCCAAGCCATTCCTAATCCTCCCCCTCTCCCTAACCATCTCCTCTTACTTCCACCCCCCCCCAACTCCATGCACCCAGGTTTGCCTGGCAATCTTGTCTACTTCCAATATCCAGGAGGATAACTATATGATTTTCTTCAAGTTCACATTCTTATTTAGCTTCTCTAGGATCACGAATTATAGGCTCAAAGACCTTTAACTATGGCTAGAATCCACTTATGAGTGAGTACATACCATATTCCTCTTTTTGGGTCTGGGTTACCTCACTCAGTAAAGCATTTTCTATTTCCATCCATTTGCATGCAAAATTCAAGATGTCATTGTTTTTTACCGCTGAGGAAAACTCTAATGTGTATATGTTCCACACCTATTTCAACCATTCTGCTATTGAGGGGCACCTAGGTTTCCATGATCTAGCAATTACAAATAGTGCAGCTATGAACATAGTTGAACAAATGCTTTTGTAGTATGATAGGGCATCTCTTGGGTATATTCCCAAGAGTGGAATTGCTGGGTCCTGAGGGAGGTTGACTGCCAGTTTCCTGAGAAACCTCCACACTGATTTCCACAGTGGCTGCACTGTGTTGCATTCCCACCAACAATGGATGAGTGCTCCCCTCACTCCACAGCCTCTCCAGCATAGGCTATCGTTGGTGGTTTTGACTTTAGCTAATCTGACAGGTGTAAGATGGTATTTCAAACTGGTTTTGATTTGCATTTCTATGATCGCTAAGGATGTTGAGCATGACCTTAAGTGTCTTTTGGCCATTCGAAGTTCATCTGTTGTGAATTCTCTGTTCAGTTCAGTACCCCATTTTTTAATTGGGTTAATTAGAGTTTTAGTGTCTAGTTTCTTGAGTTCTTTGTATATTTGGAGATCAGACCTTTGTCTGATGAGGGGTTGGTGAAGATCTTCTCCCAGTCAGAAGGCTGCCTTTTTGTCTTACTGACAGTGTCCTTTGCTTTACAGAAGCTTCTCAGTTTCAGTAGGTCCCATTTATTCATTGATTCTCTTATTGTCTGTGCTACTGGGGTTCTAACTAGGAAGTGGTCTCCTGTGCCTATCTCTTGTAGACTACTTCTCACTTTCTCTTCTATCAGGTTCAAAGTGGACAGATTAATGTTGATGTCTTTAATCCATTTGGACCTGAGTTTTGTGCATGGTGATAGATATGGATCTACTTTCATTCTTCTACAGGTTGACATCCAGTTATGCCAGCACCATTTGTTAAAGATGCTTTCCTTCTTTCACTGTACACCTTTAGCTCCCTTGTCGAAAATTAGGTGTTCATAGGTTTGTGGGTTAATATCCGGGTCTTCTATTCGATTCCATAGCTCAACTTCTCTGTTCTTATGTCAATACCAAGCTGTTTTCAATACTGTAGCTCTGTAATAGAGTTTGAAGTCAGGGATAGTAATGCCTCCAGAAGTTCCTTTATTGTATAAGATTGTTTTGGCTATCCTGGGTTTTTTGTTTTGCCATATAAACTTGATTATTGTTCTCTCAAGGTCTGTGAAGAAGTTTGATAGGATTTTGATGGGGATTGCATTGAATCTATAGATTGCTTTTGGTAGAATTGCCATTTTTACTATGTTGATTCTCCCAATCCAAGAGCAGGGGAGGTCTTTCCATTTTCTGGTATCCTCCTCAATTTCTCTTTTCAAAGACTTAAAGTTCTTGTCAAATAGGTCTTTCACTTCCTTGGTTAGAGTAACCCCAAGATATTTTATGCTATTTGTGGCTATCGTGAAAGGTGATGTTTCTCTGATTTCCCTCTCTGCTTCTTTATCCTTTGTGTATAGGAGGGCCACTGATTTTTTGGAGTTGATCTTGTATCCTTCCACGTTACTAAAGGTGTTTATCAGCTGTAGGAGTTCTTTGGTAGAGTTTTTTGGGTCTCTTATGTACCCTATCATATCGTCAGCAAATAACGAAAGTTTAACTTCATCCTTTCCAATTCGAATCCCCTTGATCTCCTTATGTTGTCTTATTGCTATTGCTAGAACTTCAAGCACTATATTGAAGAGGTATGGAGAGATTGGACAGCCTTGTCGTGTTCCTGATTTTAGTGGAAAGGCTTTGAGTTTCTCTCCATTCAATTAGATATTAGCTGTCGGCTTGCTGTATATTGCTTTTATTATATTTAGGTATGATCATTGTATCCCCAGTCTCTTCAACACTTTTATCATAAATGGGTGTTGAATTTTGTCAAATGCTTTTTCAGCATCCTATTAAATGATCATATGTTTTTTTCTTTCAGTTTATTTATATGATGGATTATATTGATAGATTTGCGTATGTTGAACCATCCCTGCATCTCTGGGATGAAACCTACTTGATCATAATGGATAATTTTCCTAATGTGTTTTTGGATTCGGTTTGCCAGTATTTTATTGAGAATTTTCGCGTCGATGTTCATGAGTGAGATTGGCCTGTAATTCTCATTCTTGGTTGTATCTTTGTGCGGTTTTGGTATTAGGGTGACTGTAGCTTCAGAAAAGGAGTTTGGCAGTGACTTTTCTTTTTCTATATTGTGGAATACATTAAGGAGTATAGGTGTTAGCTCTTCCTGGAAGTTCTGGTAGAATTCTGCATTGAAACCATCTGGTCCTGGGCTTTTCTTGGTAGGGAGATTTTTGATAACAGCTTCTAATTCTTCATGACTAACAGGTCTATTTAAATTTTTCACCTGGTCTTGGTTCAAATTTGGTATATGGTACTTATCTAAAAAAATGTCCATTTCTTTTACATTTTCCAACTTTGTGGCATATAAACTTTCGTAGTAAGATCTAATCATTCTCTGAATTTCCTCTGTGTCTGTGGTTATGTCCCCCTTTTCATTCCTGATCCTATTAATTTGCAAGTTTTCTTTCTGCCGTTTGATTAGTTTGGATAGGGGTTTGTCAATCTTGTTGATTTTCTCCAAGAACCAGCTTTTTGTTTCATTGATTCTTTGGATTGTTTTCTGTGTTTCTATTTTGTTGATTTCAGCCCTCAGTTTGATTATTTCCAGTCTTCTACTCCTCCTGGGTAAATCAGCTTCTTTTTTTTCTAGAGCTTTCAAGTGTGCTGTTAAGTCTCCAATGTGTGCTTTCTCCATTTTCTTTAATTGGGCACTTAGTACTATGAACTCTCCTCTTAGCACTGATTTCATAGTGTCCCATAGGTTTGAGTATGTTGTGTCTTTATTTTCATTAAATTCAAGGAAGACTTTAATTTCTTTCTTTATTTCTTCCTTGACCCAGGGGTGATTTAGTAGTTGACTGTTCAACTTCCATGAGTTTGTTGGCTTCCTGGGGGTACCATTGTTGTTGAATTCTAACTTTAATCCATGGTGATCTGACAAGACACAGGTGGTTACTAATATTTTTTGTATCTGGGGAAGTTTGCTTTGTTACTGAGTATGTGGTCAATTTTCGAGAAGGTTCCATGAGCTCCAGAGAAGAAGGTATATTCTTTCCTATTTGGGTGGAATGTTCTATAGATGTCTGTTAAGTCCATTTGATTCAATACCTCCAATAATTCTCTTATTTCTCTGTTAGGTTTCTGTCTGATTGACCTGTCCATTGGTGAGAAAGGTGTGTTGAAATCTCTTACTATAAGTGTGTGTGGTTTGATGACTGCCTTGAGTTCTAGAAGAGTTTCTTTTACATATGTGAGTGCCTTTATATTGTGGCATAGATATTCAGGATTGAGACTTTTTCCTGATCAATTGTTCCTGTTATGAGTATGAAATGTCCTTCTCCATCTCTTCTGAATGATTTTAATTTGAAGTCGATTTTGTTAGATATTAGAATGGCCACACCCGCTTGTTTCTTAGGTCCATTTGCTTGGAAAACCTTTTCCCAACCCTTTACTCTGAGTAGGTGTCTGTCTTTCTGGTTGAGGTGTGTTTCTTGTAAACAGCAGAATGTTGGATCCTGTTTTCGTATCCAATCTCTAAGTCTGTGCCTTTTTATAGGTGAATTGAGTCCATTGATATTAAGTGATATTAATGACCAGTGGTTGTTGACTCCGGTCATTTTTTTTGGGGGGGGGTAGTAGAGTGTATGTGTTTTCCTTCTTTGAGTTGTACTTGTGAAGGGTCACTAGATGTCTGAGTTATTGTAGGCAGTGTTGGGAATGATGGATTCCTTGGGTTGTGATTTTCCTTCTAATATTCTCTGTAAGGCTGGATTAGTAGCTACGTATTGTTTAAATTTGTTTTTATCCTGGAATATTTTGTTTTCTCCGTTGATAGTGAACAATATCTTGGCTGGGTATAGTAGTCTGGGCTTGCATCCATGGTCTCTTATTTTCTGCAGTACCACTATCCAGGACCTTCTGGCTTTCATGGTTTCCGTAGAGAAGTCTGGTGTAATTTTGATAAAACTTACCTTTATAAGTTACTTGACCTTTTTCCTTTGCAGCTCTTAATATCCTTTCTTTAATCTGAATGCTTCGTGTTTTGATTATTATATGGCGAGAGGAGTTTTTTTTCTGATCCAGTCTATTCGGTGTTCTGTATGGTTCTTGAACCTTCATAGGAATATCGTTCTTTAGGTTGGGAAAGTTTTCTTCTATAATTTTGTTGAATATGTTTTCTGGACCTTTGAAATGCAATTCTTCCCCTTCTTCCACCCCTATTATTCTTAGATTTGGTTTTTTTATTATATATCAGATTTCCTAAATGTTTTGTGATGAGAATTTGTTGGATTGCTGTTTTCTTTGGTCAGAGCGTTTATTTTCTCTATGGTGTCTTCATAATCTGAGATTCATTCTTCTATCTCTTGTATTCTATTGGTTATGCTTGTTCCTGAAGTCTCTGTTTGTTTACCTAGATTTTCTATATCCAGCCAGCCCTTGGTTTGTGTTGTCTTCATTGACTCCATTTCAGTTTTCAATTCTTGAACTGATTCCATTACCTGTTTTATTGTTTTTTCTTGATTTCCCAGGGTATCATTTACGAATTTACTCATTTCTTCAAACTTTTTGTTATATTTCTCTTCCATTTCCTTACTCATGTCTTCAATATTTTTGTTATATTTCTCTTCTATTTCTTTAAGTGAGTTATTCATTCCTTGTTTAAGGGACTCTATTGCTTTCATAATGACACTGTTTTCCACTTCTTCCGAAATAGGATGTTCAAGTCCCTCTGTCGTATGATCACGGGGATTTGGTGTTTTTATGTTATTTTTCAGATAGTTGGAGGAATTCTTGCCTTGGTGGCTGCCCATCTCTTCCTTCAAATGCTCTCCAATGGCTCTTCCCTCCGCTGGGTCTTCTGCTACAGGATCAGTGCCCCTTGCTGGCCAGGAATCACTTTTCCTGCAGTCCTACCTTGCTGCAGTTAGGTTATTAAAACAAAGGAACTCCCTCCTGCCCATTTGTACTCACCGCCCGACCCAGCGGCACCCGCACAGGCTGCTGAGTTGGAGGATTTTATGCCCCGAAAAAGGGAGAGAGGAAGAGAAGGGTTCCTGACTGAAAGCAGGGATGGAGTAAGAGGAGAGAGGGTTTAGCTGGGGGAATCCGCCCCTTTGGAATACCAAGGGAGATAAGGATGGCGGGAAAATTGTGTGTTCCCTTACGGGGCTTGTGTGGTGGTCAGGAACACACTTACCCCTCCATTGTATCTTCTGCTACAGGATCAGTGCCACTGGCTGTTCAGAAATCTCCCTGCCTGCAGTCTTGCCTTGCTTTTGGTTTATATTTCATAACGCATATTACTTTAGATATTCTGATTGTACAGATTCTCTCTTGGAATTAAAAAGAACATGAAGTCAGAATGGGAGCATATAAATTTTTTCTATAAATTCAATTTTATTGTACAAACATTTTACAATATCATTCAGTCTTCCTGAATTATAAATGAGGAGTAGACTAAGATACAGGATTTCTTAAGATAGTGTCTGTATTACTTCAGTTCTTGACAGTAACTCGAATTTTAAGTATACAGGGAGTGATTAAAATTTGCACAAAATTAAATTGTTTTCTTTTTATATTGCCTAAAAAAAGCAAAAGTGAATCTTGGCACATGAAACATAAAATTAACATGATCTCTCTCTCTCTCTCTCTCTCTCTCTCTCTCTCTCTCTCTGTGTGTGTGTGTGTGTGTGTGTGTGTGTGTGTGTGTGTGTGTGCAAAGAGGACCCATTTTCTACTGGTAGTCATGCAAACTAGTATAACCACTATGAATTTCAGAATGGGAGTTTTCTCAAAAAAAAAAAACTGAAAATAAATCTACCATGTTCTACTGCTCCAGAGCACATACACAAAGACTACATCCTACCACAGAGACACGTGACCAAGAATTAAACTGATGCTCTGTTTGAACCTTTAATGACCACAAGAAGGTGAAAAAGGTCTAGCTGTCCATCAACAGATGAATAGATAGTGGAAGTTCAGTCTACAGACCCAGCGGAATTCACCTAGCTCCTAAAAATAGGAAAATAGAAAAGTTTCCCGAAAATGAATGATTAACAGAGGTGACCTAAACTCAACTGGAGAAAAGTTTGCATGTTTTCTCAAGGATCATAGTGATATATCCATATATATATATATATATGATTGTCAGGTAGCTATTAAAATAAAATTCTGCTAGAACAATTATTTATTAAAATTGAAAAGTTAATATGAAGAGATCAACTTTTCCCACAAATTCAGCCCTATTGGTGAGAGCAACAAGCAAGCAAATTTAACAGTAACTGACATATGAAAATGAACAATGAGAGTTGGATATATTGGATATTTTTTCTCATAACCCTTGGAAAATTCGAATTGGACTAGAAGGGTGTATCTTACACAGGATCTTGTGACATTTAAATTATTCTGATTCATGCATTAAATAACCTGAAAATATAGGATTTATAGCAAAAAAAAGAACTCCTCTTGACTCTGAGTTTTCATTAAAATAATTAAGTTCAGTTTCATCACATGGTTAACTCAACTTGCAAGGAGTATAATAATATAGACACAAATTAGAATGCCTCTCCATTTACACCACTTAAAAATACTCAAAGAGAGATGTTCCTATGAATTCATCTTGCAGTTTTCAGACTTTCTTCATCATACCCAAGAAACTAATGTGTTATCAAGAAAATACCAAGGAGATGTTCGTTTCAGACTTGTGGAGACTCCAGCTTCCCAGGATAAGGTGCTGCAATACGGTTTTTGAGTGTTTCTATTTCACACTTTTATCGTGGGAGCTGGATGAAAACCCAAGGCCAGTTGGACTGGGACTGAACGAGCATGTGATCCAACCAGATTTTCTGAATGTGGCCGGATTCTCTGAATGTGGCTGGCCCGGAGCCTTTCTGAAAAGCCACTGACAATGACACTGGGACTTGTTTCCTCTGCATATACTGGATTTTTGGGATACAGTCTGTTCGGATACTCACCTTCCGGGACCTCGAAGGAGGGGGGAGGAACTTGAAGTTCCCACAGGGCTGGAAGCCCTGACTGCTCTTAGGGATGGAGAGGGAGGAGGAGGGGGAGGGGGGAGTGGGAGGGTGTTGGGAGGAGGGGCGGAAATGGAAACTTTCATAATTTAATAAACTTTGAAAAAAAAACCATTCAGTGTCATCCAGTGGTCAAAGTCATTGGGCTTTCAGGTGTCTAAAGATCTTAATCTTTCTAAAAAGACACTGGGTGGTTAAGATTAAATTATAAGTCATTCTGAATACATGTACAGAAAATCTATTACACAATGTCTTAAAATAAAAAACCATGAACTAGAGGTAGGAGTGATGGCTCAGTGGTTAAGAGCACTGCCTGCTCTTCCAAAGGTCCTGAGTTCAATTCCCAGCAACCACATGGTGGCTCACAACCATCTGTAATGAGGTCTGCCCGCTTCTGGCCTGCAGGCATGCATACAGGCAGAACACTGAATACTTAATAAATAAATAAATCTTTAAAAACATAAAACATGAACTACAACTTCCACATAACAAGCAGTGCAGCAATGCTGCTGTGTGGACCAGTTCTCTTTTTCTCCAATCATGTGGGTATTGGCCTCAAGTTTAGGTATGTATCTGCAATTATCAACATAGTAAGAAATAGCAATGGAATAAGTGTATCAATCAATTTCTCACAGTTCTGTAGCTACAGTATTGATAACACAATTCAAAACTGTGTCCATAACACTTAGTAAGAATTTGAGTGTATTTTATGTTCTCTGTTTGCTAGCTTGTATTCTTTTTCATCATGACTTATTCTGGATCCTCCTGCCTCCTCCTCATTCAGCAAATTCTACTGGAATATGCCACCACAACCAACCATAATGACTTACTCTTAAGTCACACATAATGTTATATGGAAAATATCACTATCTTAATTTTATTGATAGTAAAAATCTAAATGAAGAAAGCTAATATTTTCTGCTTTTATTCAAGGCCCTAAAATTATTTTTAAGTTATTTTCCAATTCTCTGCTTGGTCTGAAGATGGTGCTTATCATTTATGCTATACTGATTCTTCTAGTGAATGAATGGACAAATGTATGTGGATGCTACCTTTAAAACGTCTCTCAGGAGCAGAAGGAAAGAGAACATGAGCAAAGAAGTCACAACCGCACCCACTGAGACAGTGGGACTGATCTAATGGGAGCTCACCAAGGCCAGCCATACTGGGACTGATGGAGCATGTGATCAAACCGGACTCTCTGAAAGCGGCTGTCAATGAAGGCTGACTGAGAAGCCAAGGACAATGGCACTGGGTTTTGATTCTACTGCATGGACTGGCTTTGTGGGAGCCTGGTTGTTTTGATGCTCACCTTCCTAGACCTGGATGGAGTGGAGAGGACCTTAGACTTCCCACGGGGCAGAGAACCCTGACTTCTCTTAGGACTGGAGAGGGAGGGGGTGGGGGAAGGGGGAGGGAAAAGGGAGGTGGGGAGGAGGTGGAAATTTTAAATAAATTAATTAATTAAAAAAATAAAAAATAAAACATCTTTCAGTTTCTTGTATCATCAAAACTGCTGCAATTCATTACCATTCCGAATTCCCCTTTGCCTATGAGGGAAGCATGATTGAATATTAAAAAGTCATGTAGCATATCTTCTAATGAGTTACAATGCCTCAGCCCTTTAGCAAAGACCATACAACAGAAACCATGTCCAGGAGGCTACTGTTTTCTAGCTTTTCATATAAACTGCCATCTCCCCCTTTAACTGTTTTCAGCTGAGACATAAGACAGTGAGAAGTTCATCCAGCACACCACACATCATTTTACTAAACATGTGGAATATTAATTGTTAATCTGGGCTACAAAACAATCTCAGAGTTTATTAGCTTAAATTGGTTTGTGAGTGAACTAACTCAAAATGAGACAGAAAGTGAAGAATGAATACAAATTGATCAAAGGACAATAGCAACGAGAGATGTTTAACACAAACCCTATCAGGTGTAGTGAGCATAAACATTGTTAACATCAATAAAATCACAAATATAATAATTCATGTATTCAATTCCTTCAAGATTCTAGAATCAGTGGGCTGGAGAGACAGCTCTGCAGTTAACAGCACTTGTTATTTTTCCACAGGACTGGAATTCTGTTCCCAGCACACATAACCAGTTGAAATGGCTTTTCCAGGGGATTTCTTTTGACATCCTCAAGCACACACACACACACACACGCACGCGCGCGCACACACACACACACACACACACACACACACAAGCTATATACTCATAAGACACAAAAGGTTACCCACAGTTAAAAGTAAATCCTTTTTTCATTTATAATCAGGAAAAGAGAATTTGTTATTCCTATGCCAAGTCATATTGCAAGTAAATTGATAACCATTTATCTAAGTCATAACACGTACTCTGATGAGGGATACACGTAGCAATCAACTGGGTAAAGAACAGTAATCACTTGTATTTAGAGAATGGACACATTTCTTCAACACAACCCCTAAAAGGCATCATGCAGCAGAGTGGGAAAGACATAATTTTCTAAGAGACCGTGGAAGTTAAAACAAAACCAATATATCAGCACACATAAGCCAAACATACCTAACGGTCAACATCCCTATAAAATCCCTCTGTATTTTTTTCTGCTAGTTTTTAAGTGACTAAAATAATCAAACAATTTTAAATGTCTACTACTTGAAGCCTCTGGTCTTGATTTCCACCATGCTCTGAAACCAGTTGTGAAACTGTTGAGTGCAACATCAAGATAAATGACAGCACTTGAGGTGAAATGACTGATGATATAGACATACTATTTTAGAACTAGACGTGCTCCTGGATAATTAACGTGTCACTAAAGTCAGGAAGATTTATAAGCTTGTGTAATGAAATTATTGATATGGTAACTTTTGGGTTTTCATGTAAATAGTATCTTAAGATGACATGAGTTCACCCCAGAAGTGCAATTTTATGCTAAGATGGACAACTTGCCAACCATTCAGACCTTAGTTGATTGATAAATCTTTAGAACAAAAAGGAAAAACACTGTAAGAAATTCTATGTTAGTAAAGTAAGAAATGTGATCCTGGCATTCTCGTTTTATTTTTCTAAACTTTTTTCTATTATTTTCTTTTGGGTAAAGCTTATATACTTAATGTTTTCTTCATTCTACCTTCCAGAAGTATATTTATCCTTCAACCAAATGAACTATCAACATTATCAAGATTATTATGGTCTGATATATATTCATCAAATAGTCAATGCATCTCTCAAACTCATTAATAAAGAGATTCATCATGTCCCACTTGAAGAACTCTTCCTCTTTTTTTAACTTTATTACGGCCATTTTCATCTGTCTAGGATGCCACATTTAAAACTTTACACTTAATCAGTTTAATTTTGCTTTCTAAGTACAACAATTCATAAATATTTTTCATGAAATAACATCACACTTCTTACTTGTTTCAATCTATTTCCACAATTTTGCAATGTGTTTAAAGCACTACAAACAATCCTTAAATTCTTAAAAGAAAAGAAACAGAATGATCATCTCCAAATTCATTCTATGAAGACAGTTATTACCCTAACACCCAAATAATAAGCAAACACACACGTGCATGTGTATGCACAAACACCTACACACAAATATATTTGATGAACATAGATGAAAATTTCTCAATAAAATACTAAAAAACCAAATTCAAGCCCATATCAAGATAATCCATCACAATCAACTTGGCTTTATCTCAGAAGTTCAGGGTTGGTTCAATATATGTAAGTGATAGTATAACAAACCATATAAATAGTCTTAATAACAGAAATCACATTATCACAAGAGCAGATTCATAAAAAGCCTTTGACAAAATCCAACATGCTTTTATAATGAAAATCCTACAGAGACTATAACTGTAGGTAACATATCTCAACATAATAAAGACTATATAGGGTAAAACCACAGCCAACATTATCCTAAATAGATTCAACACTTGAAGCAATCCCATGAAAATCAAGGACAAGATAAAGATACCTTCTATCCCCTCTCCTTTTTAGGTTAGTTTTAGAAGCACTAACTGGAGCAAGAACACAAAAGAAGGAAGTGAAAGGTATACAAGTAGAAAAATACAAAGCCAAATTATCCCTTTTTGTAGATGGTGTGATAGTGTCCTTAAGAGATGGCAAATTTCAGTAGAAAATTTCTGGAAACATTTTCAGCAAAGAGGTAAGATAAAAAATCAACTTCAAAAAAATCAGTAGTGTTTCTATATTCTAATAACAAACGCTTTCATTTACAATAGCATCAAAGACAATAAAATATCTTGAAATAAACAGAATCAAGGAGGTGAAAAACCTCTACAATGAAAGCCTCATATACCTTAAGAAAGAGGTTGACAGATACACTTGAAAATGGAAAGACAGGAGGAGTTCTTCCCAGAGAGGTGAGCGGGTGCTCACCTGGGCAGCCTGCCTGTCCGGGAAGAGAGCACAGTCCCTCCCCCCTCAGCTTCTGCAGCAGGGTCTTCAGTGTTCCACGGGACCTCTCCCTCCCCCCACTGCTTCGGGGCCCTTTGTCTTCCAGGTGCTGGGAAGACCAGCTAGCCCTGTTGCACTGCTGAGGAGCTCTTCCCAGAGAGTGCTGAGGAGCTCTATCCAGAGAGTGCTGAGAAGTCCTACCCAGAGAGTGTTGAGGAGTTCTATCCAGAAAGTGCTGAGGAGTTTCATCCATAGTGGAGGAGATGGGCAGGCGCCAATGCAAGAATTCCTCCAACAACCTGAAAGGCAACATGACATCTCCAGAATCCAGGGAGCTCAAAACTAGAAGAATTGAACACCCTACTCCAGAAGAAATAGAAGAAATCAACTCTAAGCGGATCTTTATGAAAATAATAGAGGAACTTAAACAGGAGGTGAAAATCTGCCATAAAGAAATGGAAGATAAGTATAACAAAAAGATTGAGGAAATGAGTAAAGAAATGGAAGAGAAATATACCAAAAAGTTTGAAGAAATGAGTAAATCCATAAATGAAATTCTGGGAAACCAAGAAAAAACAATCAAACAGGTAATAGAAACAGTTCAAGATTTGAAAACTGAAATGGAGTCAATGAAGAAATCACAAACCGAGGGCTGGCTGGCTATGGAAAATCTAGGTAAACAAACAGAGACTTCAGAAACAAGCATAACCAACAGAATACAAGAGATAGAAGAAAGAATCTCAGACTCTGAGGACACCACAGAGAAATTAAACACTCTGACCAAAGAAAACAGCAAATCCAACAAATTCTCATCACAAAACATTCAAGAACTGTGGGACACAATAAAAAAAAACAAATCTAAGAATAATAGGAGTAGAACAAGGAGAAGAATTGCATTTCAAAGGTCCAGAAAATATACTCAACAAAATTATAGAAGAAAACTTTCCCATCCTAAATAACGATATTCCTATGAAGGTTCAAGAAGCATACAGAACACCAAATAGACTGGATCAGAAAAAAACATCCCCTCGCCAAATAATAATCAAAACACAAAGCATTCAGACTAAAGAAAGGATATTGAGAGCTGCAAAGGAAAAAGGTCAAGTAACTTATAAAGGTAAACCTCTCAGACTTACACCAGACTTCACTATGGAAACCATGAAAGCCAGAAGGTCCTGGATAGAGGTACTGCAGAAACTAAGAGACCATGGATGATAGCCCAGACTACTATACCCAGCCAAGATATTGTTCACTATCAACGGAGAAAACAAAATATTCCAGGATAAAAACAAATTTAAACAATACGTAGCTACTGATCCAACCTTACAGAGAATATTAGAAGGAAAATCACAACCCAAGTAATCCAACATTCCCAACACTGCCTACATTAATTCAGACATCTAGCGACCCTTCACAAGCACAACTCAAAGAAGGAAAACACATACACTCTACTACGCAAAAAAATGACCGGAGTCATCAATCACTGGTCATTAATATCACTTAATATCAATGGACTCAACTCACCTATAAAGAGGCACAGACTTAGAGACTGGATACAAAAACAGGATCCAACATTCTGCTGTTTACAAGAAACACACTTCAACCAGAAAGACAGACACCTACTCAGAGTAAAGGGTTGGGAAAAGGTTTTCCAAGCAAATGGACCTAAGAAACAAGCGGGTGTGGCCATTCTAATATCTAACAAAATCGACTTCAAACTAAAATCAATCAGAAGAGATGGAGATGGACATTTCATACTCATAACAAGAACAATTCATCAGGAAGAAGTCTCAATCTTGAATATCTATGCCCCTAATATAAAGGCATCCACATATGTAAAAGAAACTCTTCTAGAACTCAAGGCAGTCAACAAACCACACACACTAATAGTAGGAGACTTCAACACTCCTCTCTCACCAATGGACAGGTCAATCAGACAGAAACCTAACAGAGAAAAAAGAGATTTATTGGAGGTACTGAATCAAATGGACTTAACAGACATCTATAAAACACTCCACCCAAATAGGAAAGAATATACCTTCTTCTCTGCAGCTCATGGAACCTTCTCGAAAATTTGTTACCACATACTTGGTAACAAAGCAAACTTGCACAGATACAAAAAAATATTAGTAACCACCTGTGTCTTGTCAGATCCCCATGGATTAAAATTAGAATTCAACAACAATTATACCCCCAGGAAGCCAACAAACTCATGGATGTTGAACAGTCAACTACTGAATCACCCCTGGGTCAAGGAAGAAATAAAGAAAGAAATTAAAGTCTTCCTTGAATTTAATGAAAACAAAGACACAACGTATTCAAACCTATGGGACACTATGAAAGCAGTGCTAAGAGAAAAATTCATAGCACTAAGTGCCCACTTAAAGAAAACAGAGAAAGCACACTTTGGAGACTTAACAGCACACTTGAAAGCTCTAGAAAAAAAAAAGAAGCTGATTTACCCAGGAGGAGTAGAAGACTGGAAATAATCAAACTGAGGGCTGAAATCAACAAAATAGAAACACAGAAAACAATCCAAAGAATCAATGAAACAAAAAGCTGGTTCTTGGAGAAAATCAACAAGATTGACAAACCCCTATCCAAGTTAATCAAACGGCAGAGAGAGAACATGCAAATTAATAAGATCAGAAATGGAAAGGGGGACATAACCACAGACACAGAGGAAATTCAGAGAATGATTAGATCTTACTACGAAAGTTTATATGCCACAAAGTTGGAAAATGTAAAAGAAATGGACATTTTTTTAGATAAGTACCATATAGCAAATTTGAACCAAGACCAGGTGAAAAATCTAAATAGACCTGTTAGTCATGAAGAATTAGAAGCTGTTATCAAAAATCTCCCTACCAAGAAAAGTCCAGGACCAGATGGTTTCAATGCAGAATTCTACCAGAACTTCCAGGAAGAGCTAACACCTATACTCCTTAATGTATTCCACAATATAGAAACAGAAGAGTCACTGCCAAACTCCTTTTATGAAGCTACAGTCACCCTAATACCAAAACCGCACAAAGACACAACCAAGAAAGAGAATTACAGGCCAATCTCACTCATGAACATCGACGCGAAAATTCTCAATAAAATACTGGCAAACCGAATCCAAGAACACATTAGGAAAATTATCCATTATGATCAAGTAGGTTTCATCCCAGAGATGCAGGGATGGTTCAACATACGCAAATCTATCAATATAATCCATCATATAAATAAACTGAAAGAAAAAAACATATGATCATTTCATTGGATGCTGAAAAAGCATTTGACAAAATTCAACACCTATTTATGATAAAAGTGTTGAAGAGACTGGGGATACAATGCTCATACCTAAATATAATAAAAGCAATATACAGCAAGCCGACAGCTAATATCAAATTGAATGGAGAGAAACTCAAAGCCTTTCCACTAAAATCAGGAACACGACAAGGCTGTCCACTCTCTCCATACCTCTTCAATATAGTGCTTGAAGTTCTAGCAATAGCAATAAGACAACATAAGGAGATCAAGGGGATTCGAATTGGAAAGGATGAAGTAAAACTTTCGTTATTTGCTGACGATATGATAGGGTACATAAGAGACCCAAAAAACTCTACCAAAGAACTCCTACAGCTGATAAACACCTTTAGTAACGTGGCAGGATACAAGATCAACTCCAAAAAAATCAGTGGCCCTCCTGTACACAAAGGATAAAGAAGCTGAGAGGGAAATCAGAGAAACATCACCTTTCACGATAGCCACAAATAGCATAAAATATCTTGGGGTTACTCTAACCAAGGAAGTGAAAGACCTATTTGACAAGAACTTTAAGTCTTTGAAAAGAGAAATTGAGGAGGATACCAGAAAATGGAAAGACCTCCCCTGCTCTTGGATTGGGAGAATCAACATAGTAAAAATGGCAATTCTACCAAAAGCAATCTATAGATTCAATGCAATCCCCATCAAAATCCTATCAAACTTCTTCACAGACCTTGAGAGAACAATAATCAAGTTTATATGGCAAAACAAAAAACCCAGGATAGCCAAAAAAATCTTATACAATAAAGGAACTTCTGGAGGCATTACTATCCCTGACTTCAAACTCTATTACAGAGCTACAGTATTGAAAACAGCTTGGTATTGGCTTTAGAACAAAGAAGTCGACCTATGGAATCGAATAGAAGACCCGGATACTAACCCTCAAACCTATGAACACCTAATTTTCGACAAGGGAGCTAAAGGTATACAATGGAAGAAGGAAAGCATCTTTAACAAATGGTGCTGGCATAACTGGATGTCAACCTGTAGAAGAATGAAAATAGATCCATATCTATCACCATGCACAAAACTCAAGTCCAAATGGATTAAAGACATCAACATCAATCTGTCCACTTTGAACCTGATAGAAGAGAAAGTGGGAAGTAGTCTACAAGATATAGGCACAGGAGGCCACTTCCTAAGTAGGACCCCAGTAGCACAGACAATAAGAGAAACAATGAATAAATGGGACTTGCTGAAACTGAGAAGCTTCTGTAAAGCAAAGGACACTGTCAGTAAGACAAAAAGGCTGCCTTCTGACTGGGACAAGATCTTCACCAACCCCTCATCAGACAAAGGTCTGATCTCCAGAAAATACAAAGAACTCAAGAACCTAGACACTAAAACTCTAATTAACCCGATTTAAAAATGGGGTACTGATCTGAACAGAGAATTCACAACAGATGAACTTCGAATGGCCAAAAGACACTTAAGGTCATGCTCAACATCCTTAGCGATCAGGGAAATGCAAATCAAAACCAGTTTGAAACACCATCTTACACCTGTCAGAATAGCTAAACTCAAAACCACCAATGATAGCCTATGCTGGAGAGGATGTGGAATGAGGGGAACACTCATCCATTGTTGGTGGGAATGCAAACTTGTGCAGCCACTGTGGAAATCAGTGTGGCGGCTTCTCAGGAAACTGGGAGTCAACCTCCCTCAGGACCCAGCAATTCCACTCTTGGGAATATACCCAGGAGATGCCCTATCATACTGCAAAAGCATTTGTTCAACTATGTTCATAGCTGCACTATTTGTAATAGCCAGAACCTGGAAACAGCCTAGGTGCCCCTCAATAGAAGAATGGTTAAAGAAGGTGTGGAACATATATACATTAGAGTTTTACTCAGCGGTAAAGAACAATGACATCTTGAATTTTGCATGCAAATGGATGGAAATAGAAAACGCTTTACTTAGTGAGGTAACCCAGACCCAAAAAGAGGAATATGGTATGTACTCACTCATAAGTGGATTCTAGCCATAGTTAAAGGTCTTTGGGTCTATAATTTGTGATCATAGAGAAGCTAGATAAGAAGGTGAACCTGAAGAAAATTTATATAGTTATCCTCCTGGATAATAGAACTAGGCAAGATTGCCAAGGAAAGTCGGGTGCATGGGGGGTAGGGGGGTGGAAGTAAGGGAAGATGGTTAGGGAGAGGGGAGAGGGCGAGAATTGGGGATGGCTTGGGGGAATGGGAGGGGGGAGGGAGGAAGGATGGTTATGGGAGCAGGGAAGTTTATATCGCAACTAAGAGAGCCATTCTAGGGTTTGCAAGAGACTTGATTCTTGAGGGGTTCCCAGTAAAAATTAAATAAAAAAAAATAAATAAATAAAAAGAAAAATAAAAAAAGAAAAAGAAACGCTTTACTGAGGCAGGTAAGCCAGACCCAAAAAAAGGAATAAGGTATGTATTCACTCATAAGTGGATTCTAGCCATAATTAAAGGTTTGAGCCTATTATTCGTGATCCTAGAGAAGCTAAATAAGAAGGTGAACCTGAAGAAAATTCAGGTATTTTTTCTCCTGGAGATTGGAAATAGACAAGAGTTCCAGGTAACCAAGGGTGCATGGGGGGTTGGGAGGGTAGTTGGAAGGGGAGGAGGTTAGAGAGAAGGGAGCAGGGGAGGAATGGGAAATGCTCCGGGGGACTGGGAGGGGGGGAGGGAGGAAGGATAGATATGGGTTCAGGGAAGAATATATCTCAACTATGGAAGTCAGTTTAGGGTTTACTAGAGACTTGACTGTAAATGGGATCCCAGGTCCAAGGAGAGATCCCCAGATTGTTCTCTGGACAGAGGAGAGGGTGCCTGAACTTGCCTTGGCCCATAATCATACTGATGAATATTTTGCTTATCACCATAGATCCTTCATCTGGCAATAGATGGAGATAGAGACAGGGACCCACGTTGGAACACTGGACTTAACTCCCTAGGTCCAACCGAGAAGCAGAAGGAAGAAGAACGTGAGCAGGGAGGGCAAGATCAGAGGGAACCTTCATCCGGCGATGGATGGCGATGCAGACGGACACCCACATTGGAGCACCGGACTGAGCCCCCCAAGGTCCAAAGGAGGAGCAGAAGGAGGAAGAACATGTAAAAGGAAATCAGAACTGCAAGGGGAGCGATCACCCACTGATACAAGGCGACTGATCTAATGAGAGTTCACCAAGGCTTGTTGACTGGAACTGAAGGAGCGCTTGATCCAACCAAATTCTCTGGAGGAGGCTGGATTCTCTGAATGTGGCTGGCCCGAAGTTTTTTAAAAAGCCATTGACAATGACTCTGGGACTTGTTTCCTCTGCATATTCTGGATTTTTGGGCATCCAGTCTGATTGGATACTCACCTTCCTGGTCCTGGAGGGAGCAGGAAGGAACTTGAACTACCCACTACAGGGCAGGAAACCCTGACTGCTCTTAGGGATGGAGAGGGAAGAGGAGAGGGAGTGGGGGGAGTGGGAGGGTGTTGGGAGGAGGGGCGAAAATGGAAACTTTTATATTTTAATAAACTTTAAAAAATAAAAAAAAGAAAATGGAAAGACATCATTGTCCATGGATCAGTTAAATTAATATAGTGAAAATTACCACCCTGTCAAATCCAATTTACATATCCAATGAAATCCCAACCAAAATATTCACAACATTCTTCACAGAGCTAGAAGGGGGAAAATTCTAAAATCACATTGAACCAGACACAGCTCCAAATAGCCAAAGAAATCTTGAGTAAAAAGAATACTAGGATAGCTTTTTCAGACTTCAAGACATATTATAAAATTATAGTAATAAAAAACAGTGCGGTAATAGTATCACAAGAGCCATGTAGACCATTGGAATTAAATAGAAGAACCAAACATGAGTACTCACAACAGCTATTTGATAAGGAACAAAATAATTTACAATTATGAAAGAACCGCATCTTCAACAAATAGTTTTTGAAAAACTAAATTTCCACATGCAGAATAATAAAGCCAAACCCTGAACAAATATTAAATCCAAGTAATTAAAGACTTCTTTTTAATGCTTAAACACTAAAACTGCCACAAACACAAACAGAACCCTACAAGGGAGGAAGTAACCATCTGAATATGACTTCTTTGCACAGAAGTTAAGATCAAAAATGACCTGAACATCATGAGACAATTTGTGAAAAAAAGAGGCTATGTATTGAGGAGAAGTATATGTAAGAATTTGGAGAAAAGAAAGTGAAGGGAAAAATGTAGTTATATTATAATCACATAAATTATAAGCAAATAAATAGAATTTTTCAAGATCAAAATATTTATTGGTAGACACGAGTATATAAAATCATGGAATGAACATGACTTGATAAATTAAGTAAACTTAATTTCAGAGTTATAATAAGATGGACCAATATAAATTTTCACCATATCACACCCACAAAAATCGCTTTCAGAGCATTAATTATCTCTCAAAACTGATCAGTTTTGTACACGTAAACCATGGGTTTTTTTTTCCTTCTTTTTTAATAAAAAAAGGCTGTGCACTTACGTAGGCCAAAGGGTATTAAAATCTATCACATGAAACCAATTAGTAGAGGTAGAAATACAGGAAGCATGCTATTATGATAACAACCATCAATTACAGTCAAGAATATTTCTGTAACAACCAAATGAAAAATAAACATTTCAGCAATTCAAGTATTACTGAGCAAAGTGCATGTATCTGTACAGTATTCACTGTTGCTATTCAGGTTTCTAACTTAAAACAGCCACAGGTAGACATTTTGTTTTGTTTTGTTTTGTTTTTCAAGAAAGGGTTTTTCTGTGTAGCTTTCTAGCCTGGCCTGGACCTGCTCTGTAGATCAGCTGGCCTTGAAATCACAGATATCTGCCTGCATCTGCCTCCAGAGTCCTGGAATTAAAGCCATACACCACCCCTGCCTGGCTACATATAGACATTAAAAAAAAGATTTATTTTTATATGTATTTCTATATGTATTTTTGTTTTTTCCATATGCATACACACACACACAACACACACACACACACACACACACATATATATATATATATGACAATATATATGACAATATTATCTGGTACCCACAGAGCTGAGGAGAATGCATCAGATCCCCAGGAACCAGAATTATGGATGGTGGAGAGGGAACTGAATACACGTCCTCCAGAAGAGTAACAGACACTCCTAGCCACTGAACGTTCTCTCTAGTACCGGAATATATATATATATATATATATTATAATTATATAATATATATATAATTATATATATTATATGTATATATATATATTTTAATGGCTGAACCAGGGTAACTAAATTCATTCTCAGAAGTCGTGTCAGAGGAAATAAGTTTTATTTTATGACACCCTCTGCTGTATCTGGCAATAAAACTAAAGCATACCCCTTGATTGTCTCCTCTACCCAACACCAACTATTTCCAACTTTTTATGTTGTCTGTTTTCATTTATCCTCTCATTTCCATAAACTGACCATTCTGTTAGACAATAAGTCTGTGTGAGAGAGAAATGCCCTGGTCTCTCTTTTACCAAACATGACCCTGGTCTTTCCTTTCGGCCTGTACTGTTCCCATTTCATATTGTTACAGTGAAACAGCTTCATCAATCGTTACAACATTAATCTCTACTTTTCTCAGTATACAACACTATGTGTGCTTTAAGTTTCATCTGCAATTGATTTGTTAACAGGAAGGCATACTTTACATGTCAGTCCCTCTTACATTCTACTCTGCATAATTTCTTATGTGAAAGAAAATGCAACTGGAAACAACATATTAGAGTTAAAATGTAAGGACTGTGACAGTTTATATATCTCTGGTATGATATGAAAACCATCATGAGAGCTAGTAAAAATAAAGCGGATAAGATCCAAGGGGCTTTAGAATCACACACACACACACACACACACACACACACAAATTAATTTAACCTATAGTCAATACTACAGTCATTGTTTATATAATGCCATTTTCTAAACATTGTGAGGTTTTATACATCTAATCTAACTAAACTATTGAACATAACCCAAATATGAAAATTTAGGTTCAGAGATGTTAAGTACAATTCTCCGCTGCGATGGAGAGTTGTTGACAGTATTTTAAATGATTCTGCTGTGCTTGTACTTTTGTTCTCTACCCCTGCCTCTGTAATGAGTGCAGAGATAGTAAACTCAAATGACCTCGGGGATTATCTAGTTCAGTGTCTTTGATTTAACATAATAAGAAGCTGGAGTAGAGAGAGCCACATTGACCAGCCCTGGCCATGCAGAAGTGGAGAGCAGCTTGCTTAAGACTTTAGACTTATTCTGTACCTTTGTTTCGTATTTCTTTGACAAACACTGTCTTCCCTGCTTTTCTCCTTCAGATCATCAAATAAAACCTATTTTTATTACAATGACTCTTCTCTTCTTTTTCCACATTTGAGACAGAATTGTTTTCTGCTATAGGAGATTAAGATAGTTGGCATTCCTTAATGCTTATTTGGTCATTTCAAGCAATTATCTTCATCCTATCAGATTTTGAGATTAAGCTGCCAGGAGTGACCTTCTTAAAGTTCACAATTCTAATAAGCTTCCCAACAAATCGTTGAGAAGCCTTCCCGAAGTGGTATAGGGAAAAGATTGTGGACTCAGAGGCCAACAAAACAAATCTCATTTTTTCCAGTTTTTGGTTTACTGGTCATGATTCAGTCGTCAAAATACATTGGTTAATAGAGGCACTAATATCAACTGTGCCAAGGGTTATGCTTATTAAACTCTACCATGAGGCTTAGTTATAAGATGTTGTGGTAAGTGTAAAAGATATTTTTTATTGTTTTTTATTTGCATTCAACATTCCAACCATGGTTCTCCCTCTTACCCCTCCTCTTGCCCCTCTTGCCTCCCTCTAGACCACTCTTCCTTCTACTCCTGCCAAAAGGCAAGGTTTCCTATCGAGAATCAGCAAAGTCTGGCACATTAAAATGAGGTAGGACCAGACCCCTTCCCCTTGAATTAAGGCTGAGCATAGCATCCCACCATTAGAAATGGAGAAAAAAAAAAGCAACACAATTTTCCTTTTTCCTCTAATGCCACTAAATACAGAAAGAGGAAGCAGTTATTTAAATGGATAATAACGTTTAAAACCTTGGTTGCTCATAATAATGAGCACAGATGTTGTTAAAAATTTGATTGATTTAATATGAAAAGCTGCTGCTTTGAAGACATTTATCTTCTAGTGGTATAATATATTCATTATATATCATTAGAATAATCAATGAAAAATACCCAAAATATGAAATTAACACAAACGCCTATTTCCATACCAAGCCCAGAAACTTATACTCAGATCTAACAATTCAAATAGTATTTATAAAATAAATACACATATAGTCAGAAAAAATGTATGTTAAATAAGTTTGACAAATTAGATAACCAAAGTTCAGGATTACCTTGTTTTCTACGTGAATATGCCTGCATTTAACTATTTATAACATTGTTCAAAACCTACATAAGGTAAGGTTGCACCTTTATTAAAGTATATTTGTTATATAATATTTGTGTGTATATTAAATATTTGGACTCATACTTATTTTAAAAATAAATACATATTTGTAGCTATGCTTACTATTTGCATCTAAAGATCTTTAGTAAATGAGGTCATAAAAATGGTTTCTGTTGTCATTAATGGGTTTTCAAGCTACTAAAGTTTCATAAAGTAAGTTAAAGAGGATGTAAGGAATTCTTATTCTACAGAAGTCATTGTGAAGGAAAGATATGTATTTACAGTAAACATGATTAATGATGTAATTTGCCTATTTTCTCTGAAAAGAAATGAAATTCCTTCACACAGAATTTCCTCCTGGCTAAAAAAAAATACTTGTACATACCCAGGAAGAACGGGTCTTCTTTCTCGACCCATATTCCCATAATTGTCCCTGTCTTTTCATTCTGCTTTAATTTCATCCTTCAGTATTAGTAATTGCTGAAGTTCCATGTTCTAAAGGTTGTTCATGCATTACATGTTAAAATTCACTAAACTGAAGATATTTTGGGATAGAGTTTGGCAACACATCTTTAATAAGTGGCATCACAAACTTTGGAGGTAATTTATATTTGTTTAAATGGACCTAAGATCTGCTCAACACTGGAGGACTCAGGCTTGACACACTTGATAATATAAGCCTCTAAAGGAGAAGCTACTTCTACAGCTCTCTTAAATCAATACAAATTTTAACTGTTCTAAACACTTAGCATTATACCCTTGGATAAATGAAGATTTCTCTCAATTTCTCAAAGAAGTATCTGCTTTTAGCAGATGGCGGTTAGTACAGAGATCAACTATTGACCCGAACGCACTCAGTAAGTGATTCGGTGGTGTATGCTCACCTACTTAGAACATCTACTTGCAACCACTATACTTGAATACTTGGAACAGGATATAGGAAGATTGTATAAGTAAGAGGACATATACATGTATATTTATGCAAAAGTAATAAAGAAATTATGAATCTGAAAGGGAATATGTTCATATATGGAAAAAAGAAAATCTCAAAAAATATTTAAATGTATTTTGCCTTTGGAAAGAAAAAAAATGACTATTTTTCAAGAGAAAGAGAATTCCTGGACCTTAGCCAAATTTGCTTCTTAACTTAGAAACATAATTTTTTATGTTGTTTCTCACTGACTGGATAAACATATATAAATGGTCTTTGAACACTTACATCATTTTGAGTCCCTAAAATAGTTATAGTTTTAAATATGTTTACTATGTAGCTCTGTGAAAGCCACTTTTTGAAATCACAAAAATACATTTCAGCCAGTATTTATAGTGTTAACTGTTTTTCTAGGTAGAAAACCTTAAATTCTTCTCCATCTTGGGTCATATAAGGAAAGATGAATCTGACATTCTACAGAAAACTGTAAAAGCAACCATTTTTGATGATTTTAGTTGTTAATTAATATTGCTTGCATACTGCATATCATTGGGAAGGTAAACAAAGTATTTTTATATGATAGATTCTAAGCAGCAGATGCATTGTGTGTGTGTGTGTGTGTGTGTTCTGGAGCACAAATTCTTTCTTTCAACCTGATCTGAATTTTAATAAAATTTTTCTGATCCCATGGTATGAATTCAGCCAGGCTGAGGAATGCTGGCAAGCAGGAAGAAGGTCAAGGTCATCCAAGGTCTTGCAAGGGATACTGACTTGGAAGCATCTGGGCAGGTGACCAAGCACTTTCAGGGCTGAGTAATAATTATAAGAAAGAAGAACACTGAGGGAAAAAAATGTGGAAAGGACCTAAAACTTTCCATTCCCTAATTTACCTAGGTCTTGGTGGAATATTTTCGAGAAGTTACATTTGGGCAAATTTGGGCAAATAAAGACAGTTATCCTGGAAACCAAAGAAATGGAGATTTCTGGACACTTTCCAATTAATCACGTATGAGAAGAAAATGCAGATTGTTAGCTCAAACTGCTCTTACCACCAAACTTAGGCCATTTACTTTGTGTTGCTGTTGTTGTTTTCAATCCCATAGCCCAGAAGTTCCTGCCCGACTAGAAGATCGGAAAGTAGGGAATGATAAGAAAGAAGAGCCAACAGACTTACTCGATTAATTGCAAAACAAACTTCTGTCTTAGGTGGGAAACAAAACCATTTCTTTCAATGAGAAAGAAAGCCTACAGATAGACCAATTACATTTTCTAAATATCTTACCTGAAGGCAGACTAGCCTCTCTGGACTTAATAAATTATAGAATGTAACTGTATCCTTGAAGAAAAGAATTTTTAGGAAAGGGATGGTCCGTTTCTCACAAGCTAGCAAAGTGAGGAAAGGATGATGTAGTAAGAAGGCATCCACCATGGGATGCCTGTGTGGATTCAGTCTGGTTGTTTCAGGTGGAACTGTGTCTACTCAAAATTAACACATCGAACTTCAAAAGGCTCAGTTCTTCACAATGTGATGATGGTCTTATGCTTGGCAACACAGGATGTGAGTTTTTCAGGACTTAAAGTCATCATAGTGGGAATTAGTTAAAATGAGATCATTTGAGTGAAATTTAACAGAAAATACTTGTGATTCTTGCAGAAAGGAGAAGCTTTGTTAACAAGCACATGTATGAGAAAACAGCATGCGAATACAAAGACAGTGTTTATAAACTTTAAACAAATCCGTCTTTATAGCATTCAAAGGGAGTCAGCCTGCCTGCCTCTTGATTTCAGACTTTTCATATCTAGTGTTATGTGGAAAAAATTTCTATAGCCGTTATTTGGTGTTTTATTGCAAGATTCTTAGAAAACAATATTATGACTTGAATGAGTTGACTATCTATACATATAAGAAGATATAAATGGATAAATATTATACATAGTAAAATTTATGAATAATATATAAATTGCATTACAAATAATTGGTGTATTTACAGATGTTAAGCTAAATTCCTAAATTAATGAAAAGGAATGTGTATTTGTAAGGAAATCATTAATCGAAGACATTTTAAACATGGTTTTAGTGTTACTGTTAACATCTGTCCAATAGTCTTTCTTTCTGTTTCTATGAGTAAAAACCAATTCTTCAACACTTAGCTGCAAACAGTGGGGTAAGCATTTGCCAAAGTCTGGCCTATCTATAATTCCATGCACCTACCACCTCTGATTCATGGCCATGAAATAGGTTCAAAGAATAGGCCTCCAGCACCTTCCAAGAACTTCTCTCTCTTTAATTTGATTTGATTTATTTGAGCCATGGTCTCACTATGCTTCAAAGGGCAGTCATAAACTCTTAGGATAAATTGGGCTTCTGCCTCATCCACCCACACAGCTGGTACTGCAGGCTTATTTGACACTTGGCTTGATACATTTATTTTAAATTATATTTCTGCAACTTATAACCACTTTGAAATAAACTTAACAAATATGTTATTTTTAAAGTTTTTATTAAAATGAATAATCCCAATAATTGGAAGTAAAAATATAAATTATCTATATATGAATTTATAAATCTATATAATCTATAGATTTAAGTGAATATGTCGAATATAATACTAGATTTTTATATTGAAATATCTGGTTTTACTAAATTGAAAATCTGAATGGCTCATCCTTGACTGTACAGACACAAAAGGAAATATTAAAGCCCAAATCTTTTCAATGACAAAATATCAAGTTAACAAATTGTTGCAGCTGAGAAAAGCAACAAATTCATCTATCAGGCATCCTAAGCTAATGTTTTGAGATACAAAAAGATATACTTTGTTGCCTGAAATTTTCAGAAAATAGTCAGAACCCTGATTCTTATCTTAAAAAGAAGAATGTGAGAGGTTCATGTGAACTATCGTCCTCCTCTCTACATCTAGAATGTGAATACCCATGTGGGGGAGATAATGTCTAAAGCACCAGTGTCTCACTAGACTAACCGCTTTTTCAAGAATTGTGTAAACTACTTAGGCTGTCTTTTTCTAATTTTTATATCATATAACTCTAAAGTAATTCTCAAATGTGGGTTGGGATCCCTTTAGGGGTCACAAATCAAATATCAAATATCCTGTATATCAATAGATATTTACATTATGACTCATAACATTAGCAAAATTCCAACTCTGAAGTAGCAATGAAGTTACTTTTTGTTTTGGGTTCACCAGAACATGAGGAATTGTTCTAAATATTTGCAGCATTAGGAAGGTTAAGAACCACTCTTTTAAAAGAAGTTATGTTATGATGCCTAAAGTTTGAGTTTTGCTTGTGTAAACCTTTCCATATCTCTTGTGTAGTGTTATAAGTCTTTCGTTTTCAAAAGCTAAGTACAATCTGTGTGATTTCCTTCTGTCAAATTTAGGCCCATATGCTCTTTGCCTTGTGAGAGTGACAGTTGCTGTACTGAAACACCATTACCAAAAGCCAATTGAGGAGGAAAGGGTTTATTTTGCTTACACTTCCACATCACCATTCTCATCAAATGGAATTAGAGCAGAAACTCAAGCGGGGAAGGGACCCAGAGGCAGAGGCTGATGAAAAGGCCACTGAGGGGTGATGTTTACTGGTTTGCTCCTTATGGCTTGCTCAGCCTGCTTTCCTACAGAACTTAGAACCACCAACTCATGAATGGCACCACCTAGAGTGAACTGAACCCTCCCACATCAATCACAAATCAAGACAATGCCCGATAGGCTAATAGCCTAATATTATGGAGGCATTTTCTTAATTGAGCTTTCCTCCTTGCAAATGACACTAGTTGTGTGGCATGTTGACATAAAACAGCACACACTTTGTAACCAAGGTAAAGAATCATTGATATGGTGAAGCCATACATTCCGTCGTATGACGTGAATATTTTTAAAAACATTAATACTAATTCCTAAATGAATTATTTTGCCATTTGTTTGTCATCAAGTTCCTTCATCGGTGGATTATAGTCATCATTTCATATATCTCTTACCTTGTCAGTTAATTACCAACACATCTTAATTATTTCATGCTTTTGTAAATGTAAATGTGAATGTGTCTTTTCTCTTCATTTTCTTTCTTTTCAATGGTGGTACTAAACTCAAGACATCACTAATAGCAACAAACAACCTTGATTCCCCTCAACTAAAGAATGGATAAGGAAAATGTGTTACATTTGCACAGTTGAGTATCACTCAATATAAAAAAAAAATGACCTCATAAAATGTGCAGGCAAGAGGATGTAAATAAGAAAAATCATTCTTAGGCACTAGACATAGACAGACGAACATGGTATGTATTCACTCTTAAGTGGATTTTAGGAATAAAATCTAGGATAATCAACCTACAATCCATAGCCCCAGAGAGGCTAAATAGCAAGGAGGGCCCAAAGAGGGATGTGTGGATTTCCTTGGAAAGAGGAAATAGGAGAGATCTCCTGGATAAACAGGGGGCAGGGATGGGGGTATTGAGGAATGGGAACCTGAGCTAGCAGGTTGGGCAACCTGGGTGTTGGAGGAGGGTTGGGAATGTGATGGAGGAGGAGAGTAATGAAAGAGATGTATTGAGGGGGGTCATTTTGGGAATAAGGAGAAACTGGTACCAAGGAAACCACCAGGAATCCATAAGAAAGACCCGAGCTAAGATTCCTAGCAATAGTGGAGAGGGTACCTAAACTTGTCATTTACTACAATCAAATTGGTGACTACAGTAATTGTCATAAGAGTTACTCTAATCTGTAATTGACAGAAACAGATGCAGACATGCACAACCAAGCACTGAGTTGAGTTCTAGGAGTTTAACAGGAGAAAGGGAGGAAGATCCAGGGGTGTCACGACAGGGGAGCCAATAGAGACAGCTGACCTGAACTCTTGGGAGCTTATGGACTCTGAACCAACATTAGGAAGCCTGCATGGTACATACCTTGGCTCTCTGCATGTGATGTGTGGTTCTGTCTGTTTGTTAGGTTCCTAGCAGTGAAATCGGGACCTGTGCCTGAAGCTTAGCCAGCTTTTGGGAACCTGTTCTCTGTGTTTGATCATCTCACTCAGCTGTGACGCTCAGGGAGAAACTGGGTTCTTCCTGGACTTCATGAGCCCTGCTTTGTTGAAGCCCATGAGGGACCTGCCCCTATCTGAATGGAGATGGAGGAAGAGAGGATGAAGATGGGGTAGATGGGAGGCAGCATGGGAAGACAGGAATGGGAGGAGGGAAGGGAACAGGAGGAGAGGAGGCAGGGAGAATACACTGCGGTTGGTATGTAAAATGAATGAAAAATATTATGTAAATAAAATTTTAAAACGAAAAACAATTCATTTTATAATACTAAAAAGGAAATAAATTCAGTATTTTATTGTATAGTAAGAATCATAAAAGCTAATCAACTATACAAAGAAACCATATATCAAAAAACAAAAAAAAATAAAAAGTAAAAAAAGCTGATCACATTCCAGAATTTTTAAAGACTACAGGAAGTTTTTTGAACATAAATAATCTGTTGTGTAAAAGATGAATAAAATCTGGCTGAAGCTCAATTGATTTATGTTATACTTATCTACAATGCTTTCCTCTCTTGTGAAAACATGCTAAGGGCAGAAAGAAAAGAATCCCCATAACTCTCTTCAAGAATAATTTTGAGACCTCTTCAAACACAAAAAAGAAAAAGAAGTTTCACATGATCTATTCTTTGACACAACAGATTGAGGTTGAAACTACAATGCACCTCCGTCAGTGTCAGTAAGGTAACTGGAACTCCTAAAGTGTTATTGATAGGTGGAGAGAAAAATAAAAAGCAAACAGGAAGTTTAACTGTAAGCATGGGTTATTTCTCGTTTTCCAGGGCTTGCAGCTGTAGTGTGTTTAAGTAGAAGCCCCGAGGAAAGACATTTCAGTAAATGAACTCACCAGCAGCACAAGGGAATTTCAAAGATTTCAGTGACAGATTCAGGACACATTCAGATTCAATATCTAAATTCCTAAAGACTTAGTTTTAAAGTCTATGAAAGTCTCTAGTACAATTCACGATTATAAGTCATAAAGAGCATGATATATAAATTGTAATGCATTAAACTTTAAAATATCCATTCAGCAAGTAATTCTATTATAAGGGTAAAAAAGAGGAAATATAATGGTTTTTATCCATATATAAGGAAAATAGAATATTTAGAATATTCAATGTATCCATATATAAGGAAAATAGAATATTTAGAATATTCAATGGATCCCATGAATCAATTAGAAAAAACAGAAAACTCAGCAGAAAAAAAATTTAGGCAAATTAATTTATTTGGATGACAAGATAGTAAAATTATTAACAAACACAAAACAGTGTTCAATTTCATCCATCAGTGACAGGTAGTTCAAAGCCTTACAAGTTAGAATATACTTGAGACCCGAGAGTTCAGCAGTCAGAGACAGTGTGGGCTAAACTGGAGAGCTGGAGGAATGTTGGTTTGTTCCTTAGGAAGATTTAAAGAAGATTCAAACTTATATACACTTTAGAGAAATAAAATCTACTCTGATACAAAATCACAGCAGAAGTATGGCCTGTGCTCAAAACACTTCATAACAACAATATTCACAGCAGTGAAATTGGATAGGAATCGTTCCCTAATGAGCCGTTGATGTCAAGATTGCAGATGGAAACGGAAGAATAGCACCTGTTGCTGAGTAGGTAGGTATTGGGTACCCATAAACTGTGTCAGTAATTTTGCAGTCAGTTATAATATCAGTTCCAACCAGTCTGATGCCTCCTTCTTGCCTCTTTGGGCACCTAAATGCACTTGAACATAGACATATAAACACATAAAAGTAAAGACAAAGAACATTTGGTTTAAAAATTCTTCAAGAATTTAATAAAGAAACAAGGAAGCTATGGTGTGTGCATGTGTGTGTCTATGTGCACGCACACGAGTGCATGTATATATGTGTATATTTGATTTCCGTACTCTATAAAAATGTGTGAGCTAAAGGCATACAATAATGGTGATAGGATAGTGGTTTTCTGTAAAGATGCGGAGCTTCAGACACTAGGTGTTCACAGGGTGACTCCAATGTGTTGAAAAATTCATCTGATATACTTCTTATTTGTGAATTTCTATCTACATGTGCCATTTAAATTAACTGTTAATTAAAAGGCCTACTTAAAAATAGTAATTGCCAGGATATATACTGATCTCTTATTCTGTTCTCTCCTTTCTTCAGTCCACTCTCGACACAAGATTATTTGTTCTTATTCAGTCACACATATCACATGATCTGTTATCAACTCTGTAAATTAAATAAAGCCATATAATATATGTAAATGGATTTTTGTCCAGATATCAGTATTATTTTTATGAGTGTGTGTGTGTGTGTGTGTATGTGTGTGTGTGTGTGTGTGTTATGCATGTGTATTATCCTTGCAATTATTTTTTAGGTCTGAGCACAAAGGTTTAACCCATTTTATTTGGGAAAGCACTCTCCAGACATTCACTAATACACAGTGTATCTTTCCTCATGGCTCAAATAAATAGTCATGAGTTGAGCCAGTAATTATAGAAATTTTATCAACATGATTAAATAGTTCCAGCATGTCACGATGCTTTGGTTGAATGGTGCCAGCCCCACCTTTATTAACAGCTTCTACTTCTTTATAAGAACTTTTTATACAAACCAGACATTAACTGTGGTAGTTTCAGGCTGTGTCTCAATACTACGAACTTTCTCAGCTTTATCACCTGTGTGTCATGGGTGATGTTGGTATAATTCAGTGTCTAATATCTTAATATTATATAATCATAATCCTTTCTTTTCTTTATATTTGTGCCAAGATGTACCCTTCATCAAGAGTATTCCTTTACCCTCTGATGTTGGGTGAAACTTCTCTATTAGACAGACTTTTCTTTCTATCAGTCACAGATATTTTGTTACTGAAAACCTTTACCAGTGGCACAGTGTAACACAATCATATAAGTGTGTGCTTCCCTGGAGATGCTACCTGAAATCGCCTGCTGCCCATGTTATTGAACTCCAATGTTATGATCAGAAACTTTGATCAACTGGGAGAACTTTCAAAAACAAAAATCCTTTTAATTTTCCTTGAATGGCTTAAATAATGAATTTTTTTGAAAAAAAAAAAAGGTGAACATAATCCAGGAAACATGTATTTAATTTTGTTTCTACCTGACTTTCCTGCAACTATAGCTGTGCTGCATAGTGATTTTTATTATATTTTTACTGTGTGCTTTTGGCTTCTAAGTAGCTTTTATTCTCTATGTCATTCCACCAAGTATCTCTTAAACCTATTTCTAGTCAATACTTTTATCAAACAAATAAATATCCACTTGATCAGACTCTTTTAGTAAAGGGCAGGGAATCAGGGGAAAGAGGCCACTTGGAGATCACTCTTGGCGGGCTCCGGTACTCAGGAAAAGTCACACAGCTGTACAGAGTTTAACAAAATGCAACATAAAAGAATGTAACACATCTTTGCATCATTAAACAAATATTCCACAACATAAATGAATATAACACATCTTAAACTAATATTCTACTAGAAAATACTATTAAATTTGAAAGGCTGGAAACAAGCATTGGATCCAAACAACTGAGCAAGGAGGAATGGGTGTATTGATGCCCACTCTCTATGAACAAATCTCTTTTAAGCATATCTACTGCATTTTAATGTGTGTTTTGCAGTCTATGTTTCCATGTGTACGTATATAAGCACATATCTGTTGATACTTTGGAATCCAGAAGACACTGTGGATCCCAGGCTACATAGGAGATTATGAATTACTCAATGTAGGTTCTGGGACCTAATCTTGTATCCTCTGAGGATCTCTTATCTGATGAGATACACTTCCAAGTTGCCTACTCACTTTAAGGTATGCTTTTTTATGGTTTATTTTTTATAGTAGAAGTGAGAATAGGTGTTTGACAAATTTAAATAAAGAGACATATTTTCTTCACTGACTGTTGGGATAACCTCTGGAGTTACATTATTTTGAGTATTATTGTCATTAGTTGTACCTGCCTTCACTCTATTAATGTCCTATGTGAGAAGCTAATAATCTGAGATGCTCAGAATGTATTGTAAAGAGAATGAGGAAGAGTATATCTGTCAATGTTACAAGTTCATATATTTATAGAAGTTAATGCTCATTGTAATTCTAACCTGTTTTGACTCCTTTATACACAGTCCTGGATCTCATAAATAAATATCTGCCATGTATTAGTATAGTGTTCATATTAATAGTTAAATAACACTCCTCTGTATGCATATAGCCTATTTTACCTGCTCATAATCTAGTTGATTGAGCCTGTGGGTAAGTTCACCCTTAAGTTTCACGAATAATGATGTTATAACCATTATACAAACATTTCCACATAAACATGTTCTTATTTCAGTTATATATATATATATATATATGTGTGTGTGTGTGTGTGTGTGTGTGTGTGTGTGTGTAGTATCTTATAGCTATGGTAAATATGTTTAGTAAAAATATTTTGCAAAATTTGCCACAGTATGTTCTATTCTTCATTATTGTAGTCATGCAAGGTAAATAGTATGGAAATGTGTAGCAGTTAAAGCATGACTACACATGAGGAAGATAATAGAGAAAAGATATGCCTGCTTTTGTAGGTAGTAGAAATATTAGCTGTGTAAAAAAATTCACGCACATAGAAAACTACTGAATATAGATTGTATGAGAAATTTGCATATGATAATCAGATCTCTATTAAACTATTAAAAGAAATAAGGAAACACATTATCATTTCTTGTATAGTCTAAAATATATAAAATAAGCAAACCACAAGGGATCACTTGTCATTTTCACAACCAATCACCTTTGCTTAGTCCTGTTATTTGCTCCAACAGTTTTCTTGATTCTCTGGGCTGGGAGTAGTAGGGCAGCTCCACGATTGGGACTTTATCTGCTCCTTTTATTTGCACTGAAATTTTACATTACATGACTGTCTTCACATTATATTGTTATCCCTTTGGGAGCAAATGTAATATAGCATTCATAATTATTTTCATAGAGCCAAGCTGAGTCTGGAATATAGTAAATAAATAAAATCAATATATCAAATGGACTAAAATATGAAAACAATTGCTCCAAGACAGTTAAATAATTTTCATGAGAGGACAAGAAGAATATTTAATTTAAAAATATCAGTCCTATAAAATGCTTTTGCTTGAATAGCACTAACCTGACTTCCAAACATACATGGTCTCCTAAATTTATCATAAATACAATTGTAAAGATGTGGCTCACACAAATTGTGCACTATTTTCTAAAGTAGACACTAACATTTTTAAAAAGTCAAAGACACCCACTAAAGATATCATACGAGTCACAGAAATGATTAAAATATGTAGGAGTGACGAAGCACCTGAGCAGATTTATGACCATGAACTACCTTTTGACCTGAATATCAGTGCATATTAAAGTAGTCACGGTGATGACTTCTCTCTTTCCATTACTCCAGAATTGTTAGAGGTACACCATTTTTTCAAAACAGGAAAATGGACTCTGTGAGTAGTCATATCTTTGTGACTCTGTTAGAGATGAAAGTTTTCCCTTCCATGATTAAATCCAATTATGACAGTTTACAGAATGATATTGCAATTCTAAGAAAACATTAAGGGAATTGTCAGTGCTTATTTATGGATGTCTTCCAAGTGTAGCTGGGTCAGTGTTTAGACAATACTTCAGATACACTAGCATATCAAAACTTAAGAATTATATTCAACTTAAAAGGCAGATTATCTCTACTAAATTTAATATTGAAGATAAAACCAAGAGAACATTAAATGAAGGCTTCACAATAGTCCTATTGTGATCATAATGCTATCATTCACTTTTTTTTTCTTTACTCCTAGTAAGTGTTTCAGATATCCAAATTCAAGTATGAGTAAAACCAGTGGACGTTGGGTGTAGTTTGTAATAGGAAAGAGAAAAGGCAAAGAAATGATGGTGAGTGTAAACTCTGGTTGATGGACATCCAGTGGCCCAGCCAGAAGTAGTTATGGCTCATTCTTCTAACAAAGTCTGAAAGAAAATGTCTGTTGCCATTATGATTCAGTTTTCCAGATATGAACAAGGTCAATGACATTTTGTTCCTTTTTAAATTGTATCTATGTGGGCATTGGCCTGACTGTCTCTGCGTATGCCATATGTGTGCAACAATTGAAGAAGCAAGAAGAAGGTAATTGAAGCTCAGGGCTAGAGTTGCAGACAGGAGTCATGGGAGATTGAAGGGAATGTTTCATTTTTAACTACACTGATGATTACTAGGAATGTTCAAATTTCTTGAAGTGAATATTTTGCTTTCTAAAGGGAAAAGAAAAGAAGCAAGGGAGGAAGGAAAAAAGCCAGGAAGAAAAGAAGGAAGGAAGAAAGGGAGGGAGGGAAGGAAGAAAGGGAGGGAGGGAAGGAAAAAGGCAGGAAGGAAGGAAGGAAGGAAGGAAGAACAAAGAAGGAAGGAAGAAAGGAAGGAAGGAAGGAAGGAAGGAAGGAAGGAAGGAAGGAAGGAAGGAAGGAAGGAAGGAAGGAAAGAAAGAAAGGAAGAAAGAAAGAGTGGAAAAGATGAAGGAATGAAGAAAATATGCTAGAAAGCCAGAACCTAAGTTTGAGCTGAAGTTCGGGATTTGGGGCTCATCTTGTCATGTGAAGAACTTTCTATAACATCTCTGAAGAGTTATAATATTCACACCCGCAACTTTGCTTTGTGTCACTCAGGGCATGAACTCAGAGAAGAGGTTCCTGTGCTTCTGGAGTCAGAATCTAAAATCAAATTCTATCTTTAAGAGACATTCAATTTTTTTTCAGTTTTTCTCCCAAACTGACTTTTATAGCTCTTTTCTTTCAATTCCTTTCCTCATTTCTGAGCTATTAAAAATATCTGTGGTTCTACTGATACAAGGGGTCGGATCTAATGAGAGTTTACCAAGGCCAGATGGACCGTGACTGAACGAGCATGTGATCCAACCAGATTCTCTGAATGTGGCCGGATTTTCTGAATGTGGCTGGCCTGCAGTCTTTCTGAGAAGCCATTGACAATGACACTGGGACTGGTTTCCTCTGCATATACTGGATTTTTGGGATCCAGTCTGTTTGGATGCTCACCTTCCTGGACCTGGAGGGAGGGGGGAGGAACTTGGACTTCCCACAGGGCAGGAGACCCTGACTGCCTTTGGGGACAAAGAGGGAGGAGGAGAGGGAGGGGGGGGAGTGGGAGGGCGTTGGGAGGAGGGGCGTAAATGGAAACTTTTTATAATTTAATAAAATTACTTTCAAAAAAAAATATCTGTGGTTCTGAGTGATGTCTTCCTGCCTGTGATTCTGTATGGTCTCCACTGTTGCTGGGACTACCCATCCCCGTGACCTCTGCCAGATTCATGGAGTCATCTCTCTTTTTAGTTATGTTCTAGGGTATGTATTGATTTAAGGAGTTCTTTTATTTGTTGAATTTTAGAAAGAAATTAAGCTAAAGTAACTTAAGCTAAATTCTAATAACAGATTTTTCTAATATTTTTCTACATACTATGATAAATCTTTTTATCTATTATTTTTAATTCCTTCTTTAATTAATTTAGGTAAAATTTATTGAGACTTTTGATGTTATATTCACAAGTTTTGTTTTTTATTGCTTTTCTATCTTGTACTTGTTTGGTTTCATTCTTAAAGAAAGTAAACTGGACTCATAAAATTATTTAAATAGGTATTCTCTGGTTTTATTATTTGTTGCATATAAGAATATAAGGTATGTTCTCCTGGATATTTGACCAAATGCAACCATGAAACCATCTGGGATGTGGCTTTTTCATATGTATGTATGTGTGTGTATATACACAGAATTTTGTTAGTTCTTTCACAAGCATTCGTGTTGTCTGTATCTTGTGAGTCCATTTTGTAAATTATATTTTCCCTTATATGCATATTTAATATAAAATTTTATTTCTAAATGTAATTTTTGGTAAAATTCTTTCTACACCCTCATTTAATGTTCTTGTTTTTATGATTATGTTTCATCCAGTTAAAATAAAAAAAATTATATTCTTTTGTTTTATGTGTATGAGGGTTTTGCCTCCCACAGAGGCCAGAAGAGAACATTTGAGAAACTAGAGTTACAGACAGTTGTGAGCCATCTTGTGAGTACTTGAAACTGAACCTGGGACCCCTGCAAGAAGAGCAGATTCTTTTAACTACTCAATCATGTTTCCGACCCCTGTTCCTGTGACTTTAACCTTTCCTATCTTTGGTCATCAAATTTGGGGTATAGGTTACATAGGGTTTCATAAAATGACTAGTTTCTAGTAAATGAATTCATCCTTACCTCTATAAGCAATGGTGAATTTGTTTTTAACACTTGGAGCTTTAAGTCATTTGTGGTACATATTATTGTGCTTCACTTAGTTTTTAAAACAATAAAGTTAGTGTCAATCATTTTCTCCCATAGTCAATGAATTCATAGTTTCCTGGAATCTTTGTTAACATTTTAAAAATTATGCAATTTAATTATTCATGAGTATGTAGTTTTCTATAAGATGTTCATGGCCATAAAGAAGTGCGAAAAATAGACCAGTCACTAAGCTACACATGAAGCATGGCACGTTGGTTCTTCATGAAATTTGTAACAGGTAAGACTCAGAACTGAAGAAAACCTATTGGATTAATTCATACTTCTTACTGAGAAACTACAACATGCTTTATATTAATAGCTTGACTGTGGTGTCCTTGGTATACAGTAAAGACAGCATGCCACTGACTAGGCAATTTATTCCTATCACTATTCCAAAGCTTAAATTGCAAACATCTGATATGATACCCATCATCACCCCAGTACTACTCATGGTCCGTTTTGTCCATTTGTCTCATCTCTTCTCTACCTGCTCTATTCCTGCTCTCTCCCTATTTCTCTCTTTCTTTCCTCCTCCCCTTCATTCCTTTTCCTTTTCATTATGGAAAAAAGCATTTTCCTCAACATATAATATTGCAATGAAAACTTGTGTATGGTTCAGCAGTCCATTTTAGGGTTATATCCAAAGAATATTGAAACCATGCTTTTTTAAAGAAGGGTTTAATTTTGCTTATACGTAAGGACAGAATCCACTGTAGTGAGAAGGTACTGGGGTTAGGAGCTTGAGGAGCTAACCCAATCTTATTTGCAGTCGGGAAGCAGAAGGAGGTGAAGGCTGTGTTCATTTCCCTTTTGTTTTTTGTTTTCAGTCCAGGATCCCAGCCTGTAGGATTATGTCAACTGTATTCAGGATGCATCTTTCTTTGTGTAGGCAGATACATATCCAGAGGTCTGTTTCCATGGTGATTCTCACAATTGGAATAGATGATTAACTATCATAATTCTATAATTTTCCATAATATTTCAAGGCAATAAGTTAAATCATAATATTCTACCTTTTTCCCCTAACATCTAGATTTTCTCTAATAATGAAAAATTCAATCAGCCCATCTCTAAAAGGTCTTAAAATTTTAACAGTCTCAGCACTGCTTAAAGCCAATTTCAAAGTCTCTTCAGAATCCCAAGGCTCATGACTGTGAGCACTTATAAAATCAAAACATGTTTTAAAACCCCATTACATGGTGACAAAAATAAATATTCCTACCCCAAATTGAGAAATGAGAAATATGAAGAAGAAATAATACAACCAATGCAAGACTAAAACCCAGTAGAGACAAGTCCTGCAACTCCATATCTTGTACACTGGACACATGTTCCATCATCTGGGATACTAAGGGATTGGGTCCCTTGGTCATCTCATCTCTGACACTTGTAGCACCTGCGATATCTGTTGTGGTCTAGCTCCACTCTATGCATGCAACACTCCTTTGTGAAATTTCCATGACTCCAGCTCCCCCAGCATCTGATGGGGTTCTTTACAGCTGAGAATCACTTTCACACATTTGTGCAGTGTCTTTTTAGGGCTCTTTGTAGAAATGCTGATATTGCTACACGTTCCCTGGCTCATTCAGTTCTCTATAAACTTGATGCCAGACACAACTTCGATCTTGAATCATTAACTCATGAAAAACCAATTCCAAATGAATGACACAGCCAAGCTCTGCTGACATTTGGTCCTTTTGGACCAAAACTGACATCGTCTCTATTTTTTTAGGCAGTATTGAAAACACTATTTTGAATAGAAATCTGTCCTTTCATATTTCCAGCGATAACCAAGGATTGAAAACAGACCAAATATTCTTTGGCAGATGAGTCAATAAACACAATGTTACACATATATTTAGGGAATATTCTAAAATCTTTGAAAGAAATCTTTCTATTTGTTACAGAAGAGGTCCCAGAAAACTGTGTCATTTTTGTTTTCTTTTATTTCTTTACAATAAGCTCGACAGTTTAGCTTTCCTTTTATTAAAAATCTTGAACAGTAAACATTTGCACCTTCTTCACAAAATGTTTTTGTTTAATTTTATTCTTCAAGTGTGAAGCTCTTAGTTGTGACAGGATGCTCTAGTTGTAATTTGGACATACCCTTATATCATCTGTAACTGTGTGTTCTGAGGAGCACCACCCTCTTTTCTATACAGTTCTATTTTAAGACTAATACTTTCCTTTGAGCTTCTTGTTTTATCATAATATTTTTAGAATTCCATTCTATTTATTATATTTTGAGCTCATGTGTTTCTTAAATTGAGAACATAGGCTATTTCAAATTTTGAAACTTTAGTCATTTAGCCAGGACCAACTCCACAACTTTATGTGCTTGTGAATTTGTTCCTTCTGTCTATAACCTTTCCCTGAAGGGTAACCTTAACACATACAGATTCAGAAGAGAATTTCCTGTTAGTCTATCATTTTTTACTAAATATAGGACAAATACTCATTGTCCATGTATGATGAACTCTCAGTTATTATCGCTGTGTTTATTAATGTGGATCAGATTCAAAAACTACCAGAATAGCTTTACACTTTCTATTATTTCCTAGACTCCAGACAAGGGCAAGTCTGCCTTTTTCTTTCTTTCCTTCCTTCTTTCTTTACTTGACATAAATTTACTAAATGTTTTAAACTGTAGTTTTAGGATCTAAATATATTTTCAATAATGTATTTATCATGTGTTCCTAATTTTAGTCTTTCTCACGGTTAGTGATGCTAATATTTATTTTATAAAACTTTATGTCAAATATTTTATATTTGCATATATAATTATTGGCCTAAAGATCATTTTATGTCTTCTTTTTAGAAATACCTATCTTGATCCTTTGATTACTTTTTCGAGTTATATACCTTCTGTTATTCACATGAACTATTCAAGTGTTTTGTTTTTATTATATCTTCACACATAGTATATCAATATTTCCTCCCTTTTTGTAGGCAGTTTCATTATTCTTTTCATTATTTCTTTTGTTGTAAAGAAATTAGTTTGACATTTCATTAGCTCACTGCTGATATGTATCAAAATGAAATTTATTCAGTATGTTGATGAGACATCTGTATGTCTGTGCTATTATTCACAATAGCCAAGATGTAAATGAATCCATTATTCATAAACAAGTAAGTGGTTAGAGGAAAGTTTGATGTATATACACACAAGGAAATTCTATTCAGCCATTAAAATAAGAAAATAAATGTTGTTCACTGGAGTTGAATGGTGACATGGTGAGGAGATTTTAGTCAAAAAATAAAATATTTTAGTTATACTGGAAAAATAAATTCAAAAGGTGTTATTGCACAACATTCTGATTACGTTCTATATATTGTATTTTTAGAAAAAGTGCTGAAAGAGTGGACATAAAGTTTGATTGATTTTTGATTTATGCTTATTTTTGGAAATTTTGTATAAGTGTACCATGGGATACAATCATATCCACCCATCATTTGCTTTCTTCAACTCCCTTTATGTTTCTCCAATACATCAACTTCTCAAACCCATGTCTTTTGGGAAAAAATACCCTACCTTGTCCAGTAGTGCTATCCATTGTGCATGGATATAGGACCATTCATTCAAGCACAGGACTTCTATTAATAGCAATATTCTCAATAGATAATGATTCTCCCCCTACTATATGTCCATAAACTGACTATTACCATTAGAGTATCAGTGAGGGATATAGCCTGGAGATTCTTTCCATAATCCATGCTAATAATTTGACTGACTTGATCTTGTGTAGATCTTCTGCACATAATCATAGCCAGTGTGAATTTATGATTGCCATAACCAAGTTGTGTCCAGGAGACAACATCTCATAACATTTCATACCATCCTTCATGTATTAGTTATTTGTCTCTTGCTGAGACAAAAATACCATGAACAAAAGTAATTTAGAAAGTTTTTATTCTACCTTATAGTGACAGAAAGATAGAGTCTATACTAGTATGGAAATTGTGACAAGAAGTAGCAGACACAGGATGCGGGGGGCATCCTGACCAGCAGGAATGAACGCCACCAAAAACGAGAATTCCTTCCCTGGTCACATCTTTATTTGGAGCCCTTTGATTGAGGAAAATTGGGGGAAGGGAAGATAGAGCAGGGACGAGAGAAAGCTTAGAGAGAGAGGGTTGGGCCCCGAGGCAGCTGCTTTTAAACGGTGGAGCGGCTTGAACGCTGTCCTGATTGGTTAATGCCATTCTGCTGGTCTGAGCATGTGCAAGCAAGGGTGCAGGCAAGGGTGCTCAGCCCCACATGGCTACCTCCAAACTGCAGGACCACCTGTGCCTCCAGGTGGCTCCCAACATCTCCCTCTTCTCTTGTTAATAAGAGCAATAAGGCAAAACTATTTTCCAATCTGGTCCCCACCTCACTTGGGCTAGCAGGTAGCACACCAATCAAAGACATACAGCACTTCCACCTATACACAGCATGCCAAGAATATCTCTGCTCCCACCCATTCCTAAGGAAGGAAAAGGCAAAATAGAGTCAGTCAGAAAATTGTTAAGAGATAAGAGGTTGCACAGGGTGCTGCTCAAGTCGATGGTGTGAAACAGCTGCTCTTGGCACCGCCCAGAAGGTCATCTCTGCTGCCTCCGCATGAATCTTTCCTTGCAGGACACTCAGCATCCACTGGGTCATCTTCTTTATCTCTCTGGTCGGTCTCGCTGGCATCCAGATGTATGTCAGCATTCCTAGAAAAACATAAACAAAACTCTCCTCCCAAATTAACATTTAAGAGTACTAAAAACTCTCAGTGTACTGGAAGTAGGCTGGTTTTGAACTTAGAGACCTGTAGGTCTCTGCTTCAAAAAGCAAATCTTGTTTGTCTGTACCAGCAAAATTTTGAATTAAAAATTAAGTGTAAAGAATGCAAGAGAAATCCTTTCTCTGGGGGAAGCTGTCACTGGTAATCCCCCTCTATTGTCTAATAACCAAAACAGTTGTCACTGGGAATTGAACTCATGACCTTTGGAAGAGCAGGCAGTGCTCTTAACCTCTGAGCCATCTCTCCAGCTCCTCTATTCAGCTGGAAAAACCTCTAGGTAGCATTGTTTTATTCCACCCGTTGCCAGAGGCAATAGGTAATGGTAACCAGGTTGATGCGCCTTTATTATGATAATTAGGATCAGTTCTTTGAGGGAGAATGGACGTCGGCAATCATCGATCTGACTACTTCCTGCTGACAAAGGGGCGATGTTTGGGGGATAAATGTTTTTATCTGACTGAATTTTTGGCGACAAATGTTTTTATCTGACTGAATTCTTGGCGGCTGTGGCTGAGCGGCAGCAGCAGCAGCAGACAGGGGCGGTTGCCCCGCCTCTGAGGCCCATTGTGGCCCGCTCCGCATGGCCCAAAGGCATGGCTCCGCCCCGGGCCGTGCGCGGGCTCGCCGTTTATCCCGTAACTGCGAACTGTAACTCAGCCTCACCTCAGGCATTGAATTCGCACCGCCAACCTCCGGCAAGGGGGGCATCCGCCCACCCGTGGGGGGGCTTCTCCTGCCCGGTCTGCCCGCGTGCGGAGCCCCGTTCTCTGGGAACTCACCTCCCCGCTCGGGGAGGGCCCGGTTAGGGCCGCGGGGGGCCCCAGTCTCAGACCTTCCCAGGGGCCGAGGAGCACTCAGCACGTGGCCCCGCCGATGAGCTTCCTCTGCCCGCCCATGTTGCTATGGAAACGCGGTTCAGAGTTTGGCCCCTCTCCGTCTTTAGGTCTTTAGCGGCTCTGCAGCTCACCATGCAGCTTCCGCCTCTGCCTCCCGAGTGTGGGATTAAAGGCGTGCGCCACCACCGCCGGCTACTTCCTAAATCAAAGTTCAAGTTTTCTGTACCTGAGAGCCAGAGACTGAGCTCTCTTAACAAAATTAGGCGAAAATCACCTCCAAAAGCTCTGTGGCTCTTTAAGAACAGGGAAGGCAGTCTTAGAACACGATCAAACTCGCCTCCCTACGAGACTGTTGCCTCTGAGTCTCTAACAGCGAGTACGGAGGTGGACGGAAAGGGAGCGGAAGCCGCGGTCTCCCGTACCCCATCGTCCTCATAGTCCCGCCTTAGTTACCTCACTTTTTTTGCTGCTGTTTACACTCCTCCTGCACTGAACTTAAGGAATTTTTCTTCCCCGTTGCTTTCTGTACCTTCTTTCAGATACCTTAACTTTGATTTTTTTTTGTATTTTCTTTTCTTTTTAGGCCTATCCTTTGAAATTCTTTTTCCTCCCCTTTCTGGAGGAATTCAACTGACGTCACTCACCGCTCCACGTTCTCAGAGTTCTGAAATTCACGGCTCTCTGTCCTGGTGTCTGATTTCAGCTTTTTTTCTTTCTCCCGGGCTTACAGCACGTTGCTGGGCACTTCCTTCTCAGGGTCCCCCGGCGTAGTTGTCAGGGTCCCTCAGCGTCCCGGGTTTCGGCACCAGTTGCGGGGGGCATCCTGACCAGCAGGAATGAACGCCACCAAAAAACGAGAATTCCTTCCCTGGTCACATCTTTATTTGGAGCCCTTTGATTGAGGAAAATTGGGGGAAGGGAAGATAGAGCAGGGATGAGAGAAAGCTTAGAGAGAGAGGGTTGGGCCCCGAGGCAGCTGCTTTTAAACGGTGGAGCGGCTTGAACGCTGTCCTGATTGGTTAATGCCATTCTGCTGGTCTGAGCATGTGCAAGCAAGGGTGCAGGCAAGGGTGCTCAGCCCCACATGGCTACCTCCAAACTGCAGGACCACCTGTGCCTCCAGGTGGCTCCCAACAACAGGAAGCTGGCTGATTACATTGCCATCCATGAACACAGGATGTAGAAAAAGAACAAGAAGGAGAGTGTGTGTTTTGTTGTTGTTTTTTGTTGTTGTTGTTGTTTGTGCTATCACAAATAAAGTTTGCCTGAAGATCAGAGAGTAGAGCTAGCTACATCAGTCAGCCATAGAGGCCAAGAAGTGGTGACACACACCTTTAATCCCACCACACTGGAGAAATAGACAGACAGATCTCTTGGATTGAATCAGTCTAAAAGGGAAACAGAGCTCACACCTTTGATTCCCGCACTAAGAACGTTAAAACTGGAGTAATATGGCTGGGCAGAGAAAGGAATATAAGGTGGGAGGAGTCAGAAGACTGGGACATTCAGTCTAAAGACTTGTAGATACAGGATACCCTATTAGGTTTGAGGATTTCATAAAAGTAAGAATTAGTGGCAGACTGCTCTGCTTCTCTGATCTTTCACTTTCATCTCTAATATCTGACTCCCAATTTTTATTAGTAAGACAAATTAGACTTTGTGTTACAAGAACGAGATGATAAACTCTCAAAGTACTCTTTACAGTGAGGTGATAAATACTTTAAATGATGCAAATGTCACAATAAGATTCCACATCCTGATGGCTTTATTACCTCTCCATCAGTACCACCCATTGGGTACCAAGTGTTCAAGTACATAAGCTTATGAATGACATATCTCATCCACACCACCATACTCTTGGTGTGTCTTTCTCTCTCCTCTTCTGTTATGTTCCCTGAGCCTTGGTATATATGTGGCATGGGACATACTTTGAGTTGAACACTCATTATCTTATACTCAGCATTTTGACAATTTAGATATCTTTCCACTGACTGTTATCTACTACAAAATAAAACTCCAACCAATGTTGGATTAGAACTCTGAAGTGTTGTTCAGCAGCAATAATTAGGATTTAATAGTGTGTAATCATACTGTGTGTCTGAATGATCTTTCTCAGTATTCCATGTCAGATTTCCCATAAAGCATTCATGTTCATTTGTTTATATGAACCATCAAACATAAGCATCATGAACTGTAAAGTATATGATCTTTAACCCACCTGTAACTGTCCACAGTATTATTTTTATCACTGCTTTTGTCCTCTGTTTCAAATTTAGTCAGTTACTTTAAATCCTGGCAGTATGTTATAATCTATGTACATATTTTTTTTATTCCCTATACTTGGCAACATTTTCCCCCTTTTCACTTTCCTCTATTTACGTGTCTCTTCTTTCATGATGAAGAATGCGTCTATGGGCAATCTTTCCTAACACTCTTGTCTCTTAGGTCCATTAATAGAGGGTACTATGAACTATGTCTCCATGAAGCACCAGTATTTTCATTAGAATAAATCTCAACCTATAGACCTGGTGATAAGCCGGAAGTGTCTTGTTTCACTAGTGTATATTCACTTCAATTACTATTACATACAACTTCACAATTCCTGACCCTCACTTCTTTTTAAAATTCAAGATTAGAAAAAATATTTAGTTGAGATTATTTTAAAAAATTAATCACATTATGTAACAAGTAGCATTTGTGTTCAGTATCATTTCTTAGGTCCCCAACGTTTCTCCATCCTTTTCTGAACTGTTTGGATCACTTGATCTTGTCCATTAATAAAGGCATTAATAGAGTCCTTCATCCTCTGACTTGAGTTTGACTTTATTAACAACAAGAAGATTAGGGGCACAAGGAGAGTGATGTCAAACGTCCCCAGCTTCCTCTCTGACACATGGTCTGAAAGTCACTCGCATCCTTCTCTAAGGTCATGGCTCCTGGCAGCTGACTCTGTGAAGACAGTGCTGCTTGTGTTCAAGCAGTTATTCTCTGACTATTCCTTACATGCACCACATTATCCTCTGACTTTTTCCTTAAACTCCACCCCCAACATTGTAAATAGCTTCTTTCTTAAACTCCATTCAAAGAATCAGCTTGAGTGTGTCAGCTGCTTCCTCCTAGGGTCCTAGCTGATACCACAGTATTAACAATATCTATCTAATAAACTGTCCTGAAATTGAGCCCCCACCATTTTTAGTCTCTAGACTGTGAACAAAGCCAGGATGTGGCTGGTTTTTTCCCATCATCCTCTGCTGTCATACTCACTGCTCAGTAAAATAAGAATACAAATGAAGCATTTCTTTAGTCTATTGAATGAAGGAAGAATGCATATTATTCTGACTCCTTAAAAGTAGATGGTGATTCATATTCTTCTTAAGCCTTGAACACAATAATTCAGCATGGATAGTATGAATGAATGTCTGCCGTAAGGATGTGAATTGTTCAAAGAAAAATATAATATGAATAAATAGATTGTTTCAGAGAAAACTAAACTTGTGAGCAAGACTTCAAGGTAAGTATCATCTAAAATCAGCTTAGAAAATACATGGTGAGCTAAGATTCTCAGGAAGTTAGGCAGTTAGTACTTGGGGAATGTGTTCATGAACTCATGTTTTGTTTGGGCATCTATGTACAGTGAGTACTTAGAAAAAAGTAAATCAAGAAAGAAGCACTGTAGAGATTTATTCCAGTGAGCATTTTATTCCAAAACCTATCCTCATATAACATTTTTGGATTATCTCTTTGAAGAAATTTATTGTTTTATTATCACTGAGAGTCATATCTTCTTGTTCATATAAATTTTTGTTATTATTGTAGTTTGTTAGAAATTATAATCTCTCCTCCAACTTAGACATCACTGAGAACCATGAAGCAAGAGGAATTATTAGAGAAAGATGTTGTATTTTCAATGGCCAATCAGAAATCATAGATTATGATGAAAGTATAAGTTTGTAAAGAGATAAGAATGAGACTAGTGAGATGGCTCTACAGCTAAAAGTTCTAGCTATCAAACTTGATGGCTTTAGTTCAGGCCCTGATACCCTTATAGGAAAAGAAAAAGAGTTCTGCAAGTTGTTCTCTGACCTCTATACGTATACAATGTCTTGTACATGTGCATGTGCTCACACACACACATTTTCATGCAAAATAAATAAAAAATGCAATGTAATAAAAAACTTTTCTACAAAAGCATTTGTTCAACTATATTCATAGCAGCACTATTTGTAATAGCCAGAACCTAGAAACAACCTAGGTGCCCCTCAACAGAAGAATGGTTAAAGAAGGTGTGGAACATATACACATTGGAGTTTTACTCAGCTGTAAAAAAGCAATGACATCTTGAATTTTGTATGCAAATGGATGGAAATAGAAAACGCTTTACTGAGTGAGGTAACCCAGACCCAAAAAGAGGAATATGGTATGTACTCACTCATAAGTGGGTTCTAGCCATAATTAAAGGACATTGAGCCTATAATTCATGATCCTAGAGAAGCTAAATAAGAAGGTGAACCTAAAGAAAATCATATAGTTATCCTCCTGGATATTGGAAGTAGACAAGATTGCCAGGCAAAACTTGGGTGTACGGGAGTGTGGGGGGTAGATATAAGGGGAGATGGTTAGAGAGAAGGGAGAAGGGGAGGATTCAGGAAAGCTTGGGGGAATGGGATGGGTGGGATGGAGGAAGGGTGGATATGAGAGCAGGGAAGTAAATATCTTAATTAAGGGAGCCATTCTAGGGTTTGCAAGAGACTTGATTCTAGAGGGGTTCCCAGGTCCAAGGAGAGGTCCCCAGATTGTTCCTTGAACAGCAGAGGAGAGGATGCCTGAACTGGCCTTGTCCCATAGCCACACTGATGAATATCTTACATATCACTATAGAACCGTCATCTGGCGATGAATGGAGATAGAGATAGAGACCCACATTGGAGCACTGGACTTAGCTCCCAAGGTCCAAATGAGGAGCAGAAGGAGGGAGAACATGAACAAGGAAGTCAGGACCACGAGAGGTGCGTCCACCCACTGAGACGGTGGGACTGATCTAATGAGAGCTCACCAAGGCCAACTGGACTGAGAGTGATGGAGCATGTGATCAAAATGGACACTCTGAATGTGGCTGGCAATGACGGCTGACTGAGAAGCCAAGAACAAAGGCACTGTGTTTTTATTCTACTGCATGGACTGACTTTGTGAGAGCCTGGTTTGTTTGGATGCTCACCTTTAGAGACCTGGATGGAGCGGGGAGGACCTTGGACTTCCCATGGGGCAGGGAACCCTGACTGCTCTTAGGACTAGAGAGGGAGAGGGAGGTGGGGTGGAGGAAGGAAAAGGGAGGAAGGGAGGCGGGGAAGAGGTGGAAATTTTTAATAAATAAATTAATTAATTTAAAAAAACTTTTCTAAAGCAAAGATGAAGAGAATATGTGGAACCGTGCATGGGATTGACTTGGCCTAGTTACCTTGAGAGGCATGCATCTCAAGTTGTTCAGATCAGACCCCATGGCTCCTGGGGCATAGTGTGCCTTCCAGTTCCTGAGAGACTCATGCACTCTCTCAGGCAGTGAAGCATTCAGGCCATTTTGCCTCTCTCTGTATAATCCCTTAGGAGTCAAAGAAGCATGAAGGCTTGACAGGACAATTGATCTTAAATATTCATCTTATGTACCCTACAGGACTTGCAAACTTCACTGAATCCTGGCAAATGCAACTCTATTGATCCTGGCAATTACCATTATAATCTGTTTCTGATAAAGGTATAAAAATGATAGATTGGTCTCAATAAAAATGTCACAGCCTCTATTATTCTGTGAACCTTCCAACCTGCCCTGATTTCTTTCCTCCAAGACATATCAAGTGACTTTGTCAGGTAAGTAAGCTTAGGCACTTACAAGAATGAAGTTTATGAAGGTATTTTATTTTCTTAAGCTATGAAAATATAACAACATTTTTAAAATGGACAAAGCAAGAATAATTGCTTCCATGTTACAGATGTAGAAAGTTACAGCTTCACTAGTTATTTCCTGAACATCACACACAGAATGTGCCAAAAATAATCTGAACTAGTGTAAGAGGTATCAAGACAACTCTTCTGAATGGTTGTGGCACATGCCATCAGCACTCAGGAGGCAGAGACAGGGTGATCTCTGTGAGTTTCAGGCCAGCATGTCTACAGTGTGAGTTCTAGGAGAGCCTGGGCTACAAGGGGAAGCCCTGTCTGGAGAACAAACAAACAAACAAACAAAATCTAAATCAGAACAGCCATGTTTTACTATAGGTCCACTTTCTGAAGTCAGCCTCTCTCTCTCTCTCTCTCTCTCTCTCTCTCTCTCTCTCTCTCTCTCTCTCTCTCTCCTCTCCTCTCCTCTCCTCTCCTCTCCCTCCCTTACTCCCTTCCTTCTTTCTTTCTGTTTTTTCTTCCCTCCCTCCCTCCCTCCCTCCCTCCCTCCCTCCCTCCCTCCTTTCTTTCTTTCTTTCTTTCTTTCTTTCTTTCTTTCTTTCTTGCGGAGGACATTTCCACTGCACCCGAGGTCTGCATCACCACCAGCCTGGTATGGACCATGGTTCCATACCTTCCATGAGCTAGGTAAGGTACTAGGGGTTAAAACACAAGACGCACAACACAGAGATAGAGAGTTCGAGTCATTCTCAAGGGAGAATGCCCGTTTATTCAACTTAATCCAAGGTTCAATACTTTGGCCCCAGAAAAGGAGAACCCCCTCCCAGCCAGAGGGGGATGGGGAAGCTGGCGCCAAGTGAGCTTCATTGCAGGCAAGTGGGCAGCGAGGGGTGCAGGGCAGTGTCAGACAGGGTAGAGGTACCTTGGTGCCTGGGCTCTCCCGGGCAGGTTGAGAAATTACCATTTTAAAGTAATATAAAGCCCTAGGCTATTTTACCAGACTAGAACAGAACAAGAATGGAACTTAGCAGGAAGCTTTAGCTGGTTAGTCAAAACAGTCCTTGATTTGCATCCCAGGGAGCAAGGGAAGGCCTGGGCCTTACTCTTTCCTTCTTTCTTTCTTTCTTTCTTTCTTTCTTTCTTTCTTTCTTTCTCCCTTCTTTTCTTTGCCTAGACTTATTGAGAACAAAAATCTAGCAATGTACAACTCTAAAAAAGATCCCTGGTCAGGTAGGAAAGGAGAACTTTGGTTTTCACTTTGACTGTACAAGCTTACTGCCAGCATGTTTTGGGCTCCTGTAGAAGGTTTTCCAGGAGAATATAATGACTTCAAAACAGAAGAAAAACCCAGTCCTTTCTTACTTTAGAAAATCATCCATTAATTTTACAATATGATGAATGAAACTCAATTATACTGCTTTTAACATTTTGTGATGCCCTTGTTGGAAATAAAATTTTGATGAACATTCCAATTAAAGTTTTAGATAAAAGGTAGATAAAAAGGTTTCCATAGTCCCCTTTTTTTAGTAGAACAAAGAAACAGAGAAACCCAAAAGAGTTAAAGAGGCCCTCCCAAATGTCTTTCTTTCAAATAATAATAAAAATCTGTGAACAATTAGTATGGGGTATCATGCTTTGAGCTCAAACAAGAAGATTGTTATATTGCTAAACAATAAAAACACTGAAAATTATATACCATCTCTCTTAGGATCTACACAATTTACTGATATTGAGTGGAATATTTCTTTCTGCTACCTTTTATGGACTAGAAAATTCAATATAGGCTGCTATTAGAAAAGGCATTGATGGTGTTATACAGCTGACAACCTGCCAGGCAAAATATGCTCCCTGGTGCAACAGCGGCACAACTGATAGAGGGAAAATCAAGTTCTTTCTGCTTGGTTTGAGACCCGTCCACAAGAAGTCATTTGTGCTTTTTACTGTGAATGCAGTTAAAAACCCATGACTGAGGAGAAGTTGGACCTTATGGGGAGTCTACTCTCTTGATCTGTTAAATACAGCACAAAGCTGTCTTTTAAATACTAAGGTTTATGCCCAAAGATGTACGCTACTCTTATTCTCAGAGAACCCTGAAATTGTCAAAAAAAATCAATAAAAGATTTTATAAATTTCTTTACACTCCATATATTTTACAGTATAGGTCTGAATGTCTATTATCTAAGTTTCTCTTAAATCCTGAGACGTTTTGGTGACTTATTGCACCTGTCCTCCAGTTCTGTATCTGTTTACTTTTTCCCTAGATAGTTTCTCTATGGTGTGTCTTAAATTGCAGCTTTTGTTCTTGTAATGTCATTTTATTTTTTGGTACTGCTATTGAAATATATAATATTGATGTAACTAGAATATTTGTCTTAAGTAGGTAAGACAATTTGTGTGCATGTGGTAGTATCAACTATGCTATCAAGAATTTGATTCACAGAAAATTAATGATCTGTGCCTTCTGGATAATGTATAGATAGTTCAACTAAGACATGCATAATATAATTCATTTGGAATTGTGGTGAACACATTGTTCTAGTCCTCCAAAAGCCTATGAAGGTAAAATTTTAATGAACCTTTAGTGTATAACACAACTGAGATATTTCATAATAGACTACCTCCAAACTGAAGCAATGGGTGGTGAATTTTTATTATTTTCTAGATATTAATTCAGAACATAATAAACTACTAAAAGATGGCCTTCAAGATCATTATGAAAACATTTTGTACAAGGCCAAGTATGAAACAGTAGAATGAATGCAAGAAATACAGTAATAAAACTATCATCATTGTGAAAGATGATAAATAAAAATGAAATATCTAAGTATTTGTAGTTACACAGGAAGATACAAGCTTCCCAACTTGCTATTAAGTTTCTCTTAAACTTTAACATCCAGTGTCTTGAAAAGAGTGAGATATAATACATACCATAAAGGATTACTTTGATCATTTAAATTTTAAAATTTTGAACAGCGTTGCCCAAAGAAGTCATCAACCTTCTCAATAATACTGCATAAAATAATTGCTGATTAAAATTGAGGTAAATACTAGTCCATTTCCTCTCCTTTGTAAGCTTCTGTGAAGGAACATCTACACCTGTTCTCACTGCCTGTCTGTCTCTGCCTCTCTGTCTCTGATGTGGGATTCTACTTTGTGTGGTGTGAATACCATTGTTTAATAAAGGAACTGCTTGGGCCCTATAGCAGAACTATAGGGGACCAGAGGTAGGTGGGGAAAACTAAACTGAATGCTGGGAGAATCACTGGCTATTAAAAAAGCTGTCTTGCACTGCACAGGGAATAGAGGCAGGCTGGGAAAGGTAAACTGAATGCTGGGAGAAAGGAGGAGGACTAGGAGAAGCCATGGAGCCGATGCCAGAGACAGACATGCTCAAACTTTGCTGGTAGGCCACGACTTCATGGTGATGCACAGATTAATGAAGATGGGTTAAATTAAGATGTAAGAGTTAGCCAATAAGAAAATAGGGCTAATGGGGCAAGCAGTGATTTAAATAATATAGTTTCTGGGTGATTATTTCGGGGCTGAGCATCTGGGACCCAATAAGTGGCCTCCTTCAACATGTCTCAGTCTCTCTCTTGCCCCTGCCTCAAGAGTGCTTTTCACTCTGTCCTCCATACCTGTAATAAGTCTTTTTCATGAGATATGTTGTATGTTGTGATTTTTGTGGTGGTCCTTGGCTTCAGCTGGCCAAGGTCCTCTTTCTGCCTCAAAACCCTAACAAACATTCCACAGCCTGGAGATCAGCACAAGTCCTCCTGCAGCATGCCATCGAATATGATTGGGTGAATAGAAATCATGCAAGTGAATAAGGAAGAATTCATTTTGAGAAGGAAAAAGAAAGTGAGCTAATCCCTGAGTCCCGAGAAAGCATGGCATGTCAGTGCAATTGCAAAATCTTCTGTCCCAGGAAGCAATATTTTAATTGGAGACAGAGCTAGAAAGATTGTTGGGCAGAAAAGGGACCAGTCATAACATTTGAGTATATATAATAAAATGCTTATCATCTAGCATTGTGCACGGAAAAGGGCTTTTCAGTAGTTAGAATTCAGTAATGAACATCACAAGCATCCAGTTTCAGTCATTAATAAAAGCACTGAACGTACATGAAATAATTAAATGTATGTCAGAACTTATATTGAGTTTCTGGCATGTATTGGGTCATTTAAAGTGATCAAGAACCTCATGTCAGAATGGGCATACTCAGGTGTGATAAATGGAACGGTTTTTAAAAATCCTAATTATATTCTTACTCTCTTCCCCATTTTCCCCTAAAAATTAGTAACTAGGAAATCTTAACCAAAACTTTAGAATGTTTGACCAGAACATCAAATTCATGGCCAGTTACTTCACATTTTGCCACCTGAAATCTATAATGTTTTCAGAATTGTAGGAGTTCAATATTCTGGGATTATTTTGTGTGATTAAACCCCAACTATAACTGAGAATCACAGAGACTAAATCACTATTAACTTTCTCCTTTATCTGTAACTATGCATACAAGCAGGCACAACTGCAGCAATCATCAACACTTGTTCTGGGAACTGCTACATGGCTCAGCAGGCACAGGCCCTTGCTGCCAGTCCTGAAGATTTTAATCCCCAAATCCCCATGAGTCAAACCATGACTCTCACAAGTTTTGTTTTGATTACCATTGAGCATTTGGAACTCATTGGTTCATGAAGACACACACACACACACACACACACAGAGAGAGAGAGAGAGAGAGAGAGAGAGAGAGAGAGAGAGAGAGAGAGAGAAACTAGTTATAATGAAAAAATACATATCATACCCAATAAAAATTCACTTCAATGTAAAAAAATCATGCGGAATCATCAATAAATGTGAGACAGTGATAAAATTAAGAAGGCATTAATTTGAAAACTTTAGCAATATAACGTCTATAAAAAGTAATTCTTGAAACTAACAAAACATAAAATTTTTCTAGAAATGATAGAATAGTCTGACATCACTTCAAGTCAAAGATCTATTTTAAAAACCAATAAGGAAAATAAGGAAAACCAAAGCCTAAAGTACTCGCATTCTGGTCATGAATACTATCTTACTTTTGTTTCCTGTTGTAACTATAAGAAAATACCTTAACAAAAGTAACTTATAGAATAACAGTTTATCCTGGCTCACAGTTCAAGCCTACAGCCCATCATGGTGGCAAGTCAAGGCAGTAGGAGACTGAAGCACCTACCCCACCTCTACAAAGAGAAGGAAAGAATGCATTCTCAGCTTGCTTTCTCTAACGGTCCCATCAATTAAGATGGGATTAAATTCAAACTGCATCAACCCTTTTGCATGTTTATATGTATGCCTTACATTTCATCTCTATTGTTTTGTGACTGCAAGGTACCTTAACAGTCCATAAAATTCTTGTTTTTTGTTTTTTTTTTTGTTTTGCTTTGTTTTTTGGTTTTTTTTTTTTTTTTGGATTTTTTGAGACAGGGTTTCTCTGTAGTTTTTGGTGCCTGTCCTGGAACTAGCTCTTGTAGACCAGGCTGGCCTCGAACTCACAGAGATCTGCCTGTCTCTGCCTCCTGAGTGCTGGGATTAAAGGCGTGCGCCACCACTGCCCGGCAGTCCATAGAATTCTTGAGAGTGTAATGCCACTTTTACTTGAAGTTTTAATTCAAGAAGCCCTTCTATAAAAGTTTATTATCCTGTTAGTATACTCTTCTATAAATCCATCGGGTGCCTCTTGAAATAGGTTTTCTCCCAAAAAAGTTTCCTCAACTCTATAGTAGTAGATCCACCTACATTTTTCCTTAAGGAAATTCTTTTGTAGAAACGTCAAAAAGTTATTTAACTCAGAAAAATGTTTAAATATGCATAGCTATAAATATTAAAATTAAATCACAATTTTTAAAAACAGACAGTCTTGACTGTCATAAAAACTGTCCTATTATACTTGCTGTAACATTTCTATTCCCTACTCACCTAATGCTCAAGAGACAAACAATAAAATTCTTGCAGTGTATTTAATATGTTATCAATTATAGCTAATGTAATATTATATTGAGTCTGTCTTAGGATATTCAAGAGTCAACCAGGATGGATAGGGCATTATCAGATTCTGTAACTTGAAGATTCCTACATTATGTACATCTAGAGACAAAGCAAAACTTGTGTAAATGGATTCTGATACAGAGAAACTGGTACTAGTGGTAAGATTATAACATAAATTAGAGGAGACAGTGAACTACATTGAAGAAGAGCAAAAAGAACTGTTAATTTAAGGGACTCGAACCCTCTGAAGGAAATAAAGACTGCAAACTACATTTGAGTCGATCTTCTAAGTATGCTTTACAAACTTTGCAAATAGGCTTGGGAAAGAAATGTAGAATCCTTAGAAAGCATGGTGGGGACTTTCTAAGTAATTTTATTGAGATGCCTGATAGGGGAACAAGTGAAAGAAAGAGTTGTTAATTAAATTAAACAGAAAAGGCTGAATTCTACCTGCAACTAGATGGGAAAAAAATAGAAAAGGCCACATGTGGCTACAAGTAATACATAACAAAAACTCCCCAAGGCAATGGAGTCCTATGTTAATCTCTTTTCAGCTTTGTGAGAAGAAACACAAAAAAGAACTAAAGCCCCTGCGTGCGATCATGCGGAGCTTATGGATCCCAGCAAGAGACAGAGTCTCCATGGAAACTTCCCTTCCCTGCACCCACATAAGCTCCCTGTACCTGCAAAGGCTGCCTTGAATCTTAAGAGAATACTGTGAAGTAGTCAACACTTTTTAAATACTGAGGCAAACACTAGGGTAGAAGCAAAAATGAGGAGCAGACTGACATTCCAGCATCATCAGGAAAGTGATGGTTTTCTCTAGATCTCCTCCATTCCAAGGTTCAGACAAAAGAGTTTCCTCAAACTTTCACTTCTTTCCCCCTGCTCTCTGCATTCAGATAATCGCCCAGCTTTTAGTGTGAGGCACATTCGGAAGGGATTCTTAAAGGGACTTGTGTTCCTTGGCCATTCTCATTCTTCTTCAGCTCCTGTAACAGTGCCCACCATTTAGTTCAAAACATGCAGCCACTCAATTATTAAGATCCAGAGTTAGTTTCTGGGTGAAAGGAGAGAGAGAGAGAGAGAGAGAGAGAGAGAGAGAGAGAGAGAGAGAGAACAAGAGAGAGTTTGTGTGGCCTTTTGAGCTAGAAAACTTCCCACACTGAAGCAATTCATCAAAGTTACAAAGTAAGCTACCTTTGTAATTGTCAGAAAATGAATCAAAACAAATAAGTAAAAGTGAGTGAGTTCAGCAAAAGTCAGATATAAGCACTAATCTATGAGTTCTGAAGAAAATCTCTTGGCAAAGTGAGTTCTATGAATGCTACACACTTACAGTCCCTGAAAACAACAGCCTCGTGTTCAGATATTTCATGATTTTCATTCACAAGAGATAATCTGGTCTTGATATAATTGTCATTTGCAAATTTGAAATACTGTTAGTTTCGTATCAATTAACAAAATATCTTCCTTAGACGTCAGTCTACCTCATAGTAGGCTGTGTGCAAACTCCAAGGGAAAGTTAGTCATGTGCTTTCCAGAAGATAAAAGCTTAGGATAAAGACTGAGAGTATTTGATGTAGGAAGGGGGAGTGGTCATATAGGTCTTAGCCAAGACATGTGATAGTCACTGTAGGGGGTTGCTGTAAAAAGAAGTCTGTGACTCTCGTTAACCCATTTAAGCAGATCGTGTACCATCTAAAGGGAAAAATGTTCCTGGCTGTTTTGTTTTGCCTTCTCTGGAGTTTTCAGATCTCTTCTGGCCACTTTCCTCGAGCTTGTGCCTCCTCAAGGAACTTGATGGCAAAAGAATGCTGTCCACCATGGACAGGTGATGGAAGTCCCTGCGGTCAGCTTTCAGGCAGAGGTTCCTGCCAGGACGTCGTTCTGTCCAATGCACCATCTGGACCTCAATTCCCCTTCAAAGGGGTAGATGACCGTGAGTCCTGGCCCACTGTCTTCTTTAACAGAACCTGTCAGTGCTCTGACAACTTCATGGGATTCAACTGCGGAAACTGTAAGTTTGGGTTTGGGGGCCCAAATTGCACAGAGAAGCGGCTCTTAATCAGAAGAAACATCCATGATTTGAGTGTCCCGGAAAAGAATAAGTTCCTGGCTTACTTAACTTTAGCAAAGCATACCATCAGCCCAGTCTATGTCATCCCCACAGGCACGTATGAGCAAATGAACAATGGGTCAACACCCATGTTTAGTGACATCAACATCTATGACCTCTTTGTTTGGATGCATTACTATGTGTCAAGAGACACCCTGCTGGGAGGATCTGAAGTCTGGAGGGACATTGATTTTGCCCACGAAGCCCCTGGTTTTCTGCCTTGGCACAGACTTTTCTTGCTACGGTGGGAGCAAGAAATACAGGAGCTAACCGGGGATGAGAACTTCACCATTCCATACTGGGACTGGCGAGACGCAGAAACCTGTGACGTTTGCACGGATGAGTTCTTGGGGGGTCGCCACCCTGAAAACCCTAACCTTCTCAGCCCGGCATCGTTCTTCTCCTCCTGGCAGGTAAGATGCACTTTCCATGCAGAGGGAGAGAGGAGTGGGACTTCCACAGCCCCATCTTCACGGCAGTCTCTGTGCACATCTCCGCGGATGCCTCAGCGTATGACTAGGAGATTCTCATGCTTCTTGGCTTTTTCTTGAGAACACTTCAAAATCACAACTAGTGCTTATTCACCTAATATCTAATAGCTTAGTTAGGTGTCTAATCTGTTGTCAACAAAACCTTTTTGGTTTACCACTGCATTCCTAGTACCTAGGGTGGTATCTGGCATAAGCAGTAACTCAGAGTTATTTAGGCATGGCCGAAATAACTAAATAGGTTGAGTAAGCAGATTATCTTAGTCCATGCTTCTGAATAATAAAATTAACATTGCCAATAAAATCATAGGCTATATTCTTAAAAATAAAAATTCCTGTCCCTAACCCAGAACAATTAAGTAGAATCTTCAAGGGAGAGTGCTGGAATCCGTCACTAAGTATCAATGATAACCTTTATTACATGAATGCTTGATAAACACTGATTGGACACAAAATATTCAGTTGTTTAGGCTTACAAATAAACTAAAATCTGTTGAATGAATATTTAGAATATGTGAATCAGTGTTGAAAGTATTTATATGCATTAACTGATTCAATGTGCTTTTAATATCAACATATCCCTAAAAAGCCATAAGATATACATAATTTGTTAAAATTACATGACAGCCCTGTAGGTAAATAACAAAGATGGTATTTGTTAATGGCTAAAATGATTGTCTGACTAACCCTTTTATTTTGGGGGACAAGACTGGCCTTTTGAAAGGATCTGGCTCTGCTAAATTTTTTCATTAGGATAAAGAGAAAAAAATTAGCCTTTCCCTAATTTACAAACGTTCAAAACAAGATTAAAGAATTGCTATTTTGAGATTACAGTCCTATTTCTCTTACTATTTTCTTCATTCTGCATCAGAGGCAAAAAAAAGAAATTAAAAAACGTTAAAATGTTTTTCCTTTAAATAAACACATGTGTGAGAGATGATTTTTCTGTCTTACCTTCTACAATTTCCTGATGCGACTATTCTGAGGACCAGTTCACACACGATGAAAAGAACAATGCACAGTCTGCCCCACATTTGAGAATTCTGAAATTCAGATTCACTTCATTCTCATTCGTGCTTATACACTTCCAAAATGGAGACTCTTAAAATGCCACTGTAAAATACAGCAGCTAACTCCTGGTGTCAATGATGCCAACTGTTTACTAAACCCAGTAAGCATTTTATAGAGAGAGGTTTTGCTGGGAAAATTATATTGCTGTACATTTTCAGATATTCTACCTTAATCGACGAACTTCAATCCCCTCACCTGTCTCTATTCTCTGGCTATAGCTCTAAATTATGTCCGTCTTGGACATGGGGTTCTCTTTGCTATACAATACTTTGATTTGTTTCGTAGCTTTACTTCATGCAGTAAGGCTGAAGGATCATCTAAATTATCGAAAGTTGTAATATATGTACTTTGTCCAGTAAGAAGATATAAATTAGTATTTAATTACATGGAGTCTTCTTCCAGATGATACCCAGATTTAATGTTTCTAATCATGTTTTGAATATTGAATTCATCTTATGATTATGGTCAACTGTATAACTTAAAAAAAACAAATGCAATAAAATAAAATTTAAAACCACAATAGATTTATCTGGCTTAGTAAACCATGAACTATAATTGCTATAACTGTAGGCTAAAATTGCCTACAAACTTGTACTGCAATTATAGTGCTGTGGAGAAGAAGGGTTTTTTTTTTTTCTACATAACATTAACAAAGTGAGAGAAAAAAAGCACTGAGGAAAAACAAGCAAAATTTAAAAAAAAATAAAATTAGCAAAACAAAACAACAAAAACCTTTGCAAGCAAACAACATTTTCAAAAATGAGGTTGTGTGGTGGAGCACATTTTAATCCCAGCAATCCGTAGTCAGAAGCAGGTGGATCTCTGAGTTTGTGACAGCCTGGTCTACAAAGTGAGTTTCAGGATGCCCAATCTGTGCCCTGTCCAGGGATAAATGGTTGCAGACAAGACATATAAACTAATTCACATTGTCTATTTTTTTATTCATACAATCATCTGTTTTGTTAAAGCACTTCAAAAACAGCTATTTTTCTCTCATTGCCTGTTCCCATTAGGAGAGGGTTAGAAGGCTTGGGAGGAGGGATATGGTCAAAACATATATGCCTCCATGAAAATGTCCTTTTGAAACCCCTCTTCAGTTAATATGCTCCAAAGAAAAATGAAAATTTCTTCAAAAGTAAACTGAAGGTTTAAACAGAAGGTCAATAAATAGGATTTTTAAAAATCAAAGCAAAGTAGGATTGTTTGAGTCTGAAAAAATGGAAAAAATAAGGTTGGTTATTCTCTTAGACAACTGGGTTCAATTCCCAGCACAAGGATGACAAGTTACAATCATCTGTAACTCCATTTACAAGGCTCTGATATCCTTTTCTGGTGTCCCTGGGCACCACACCCAAACATGATACACAGACATACCTGCAAACAAGACACCTATTGACATAAACTATAAAAAAATAAAAAGTGTTTATATTGCTTTAATCCTATAGATGTCTGTATTACAACCATCTCAATTTTTGTGATTGCTCTGTAGTTGCTTAAATATCAGTGGTATATCTACTTGCTGGAAAAACAGAATCAATTGGTCTATTACAAAGCTCCAGTGTGCATTTTGTGTGTGTGCGTGTGTGCGTGTGTGCGTGTGTATATGGGAGAAAGGTCCTACACTGTAGCCTTAGGCTGCCCTGGGACTCACTTTACAGTTAGGCTAGCCTCTAAAGCATAGCAATCCTCCTGCATCAGCCTCCCAAGGGTACTTGTACTCTTAAACCTCTTTGCGTAGCTCCAATTTGCAGCCAAGACCAAGATTCACGGATTTAATTAATATGGAGATTGTTTAGTTATCTCTTTGCTTTCCTTTATGAAAACACAGTTTCTGTAATGAACACACCATTAATTTGAATGCTTTTGTCTAAATTAAACATTCAAATTAAAAACTAGGCTGTTTTGTGTTAGATGAGATCAAATAGCTTCCAAGTTAAAATGAGCTCATTAATACCTCCCAAATTAACTAGGCCGATAGCCCATTTCATATGGGCTTCTACTCATTGCTTGACTTAAGATATGCTTTTACTTTACAAAAAGAAATGTTAGAGATTTGATAGTATTTATCCATTCCAAAATGAGAAGTCTTTTGTGGTATTTCATGGGGTGCTAACATTTGTAATGATAAGCCTGAAACAGTAGAAGGATTTGCATACAGAAAACACAGTAGAACAGAACCCCAATGGCTGTGTCTCCCATTTCTATGAAAGTAAACTGTTTGGACTTACGCTTAAAGCAGGTCTAAAAACAAACTAATTTATGGATGTATAATTTGAGAGGTGGTTACTTTTTCTATCTTAAGTTCTCTTCCAGTTGAGGCAGGCTTGATTTCTATCACCCACAAGATGACTCACAACTATCTGTAGCTCCAATTCCAACCCCAAGGGATCTGACATCTATTTCTGGCTGCTATGGGCACCAAGAACACACATGATCCTTGGACATGCATTAAGGAAAACACTCATACACATATAATGTAAAAAAATAATTCATGTACATCAAACACTGAGGAAGACAGACACATTGATTTATGACTGATAGAACTGATGTCCTTCCCTTTGTTCCACAGTTTGTACAGATTTATCTTACAACTTCTATAATATTTCAAAACATGTGAATGGTTTTTTAAACCTATCTCTGTCTACCACTGTTAGATTCCCCAAGGTAGCAACTATTCATAAATAAATTTATAGCCATATATATATAGGGGCCATGACATGCAGACAGAATGTGCTCCATAAATACATGCTGAATTGAACAAAATGAAAATCAAGGAAATTTAAATCCTGACCTAGATGAATTTCTGAGACGTTAGCCCATATTTTACTGCCCAGAATTTTCAATGTGAAAGACACAAAAATGCCAACAAACAGCACTTAGTTAACAACTAGGTTAGAGGCATTTTGTGCAGTGTTTACTGGTCTACATGAATGTGAATGTGTGTGCCTTTGTGTGTGTGTAAATGTGTACATGAAAATATATGGTATAGATGATAATACATCTAAGCATTATTTGAGATGGAGTGATTTCCTGACAAACTTTATCTGAAAGGAGATAGTACATAAAGTCAAATGATTGAGGTTAATTTTCTTAGAAATAAGATTTAATGTGCAAGCAGTTTTTCTTAGCTTGTTATTTATTTTTGTTTGATTATTCTCAAAAGCATTTTCAAGTAGAAGCATATATGTTTCCCTTCAAGTAGTCCATAATTTTTAGTGATATTTATGTATAAAATACCTGTGCTAAGCACAATTAGATATAATGTTATGTAAACAAGAGAAGCTAACCTTAGCAGAAAAGGTGTGTCAAAGAGAGCTGTCTCGGTGGATCACAACAGAGAGGAACACAGTTCCTATAGTGGATGGGAGTGCACAGCAGCCAGGGAATTCATTCATCAGGTGGAAAGCATATCACATGGAAGCCACAGGGGGATGAAAAACAAAGTCACTTTTCAGCAGAAAGTCATGGGTTTAGGTAACCATGACAACAGCTCCGGGAACTCACAGCTTCTCTTTTTTCTTTATGAAAGATTTCGTGGAATGTCATATGGTTTAGTCTTTTATTTTCTTTCTTTATTTTCAGGAAAAACTTAAATACCTTAATAAAATTTTTGTTCCTGAAGGCTTTTAAGAGCTGGTAGTTTATTGCTATTTCCTATAATTTAAGAGAGCACTGTCATATTTCACCTTCCATACAATTATACCTGTTCCTTCCGTTTCCCTTTCTTTACTTCTTTAGACTTGGATATTGGATTATGCTCCCCCTAGCATATGCACACCTCATATGTGCTTGAAAGGAGAAAGAATCAAACTTTTACCAGAAGACCTAGGCTCAGTCCAAGTTCTGCCTTTTGCCAAATTCTACTAAACAAGCCATTTAGAATTCACTACTTTAACGTTTCCCAACAAGAAGAACAAGTGTTATCATCATATATGCTTGTTTTCTATGCTAATGAGACAACTGAATGAATGAGAAAGCCATGGACTACAGTATGAAAGCCATTGTCCTTTTATACACATAAATATAAATTTGTAGACTTCTCTAACTTACCTATCAGACTCCCCAGGAAGTTACTTAGGTATTTTGGTGACAATTTTGTTCCTAAAAGATAGGCTAGCTGAAGATGTTACTATAAAACAATTTAAAGTAATGAGTTTGTGTGAAATTACTTGTTAAGTTTTTGTCATATTGTTTTCATTTTAATGTGTGGGAAATGCTGTCTTTTAAGTGATGCAACAGAATCAGTTATCATAATAATGAACATTCAACACTCATATACCTACCTCGTGATAAACACAACTTAGATAAGGAAGTGATGGCTTTATAATAAAAGTAATTATAATTTTTGGTACTATTAGGGGTGAAACATTTTGGGAGTAGAACCTAGGGATTTATATATGCTAGGCAAGTTCCCTAGACCTGAGCTACAAGACAGCCATAATGTTGAATCCTTTACACAGGTGCCAGAGGATGCAGCAACATGAGTTTTAAGTATATTGGACTACTTGATCCTGAATAAAGAGTCATTACATTCTCCATTTAAAAATGTAAAGCCTTGACAGAGCGTCTGGGTGACCAGCCTGAGGGCCTGGGGTTAATAGAATTAATATTAGACACTGTATTTCTGAATACAACTTCCAGGACAGGTAATGACAATGCCCTGCTTCTGAATCAAACATAAATAATTTGGAGCTAAGCTTTCTCCATCATTTCTGTAGCCAGGGTTTCTTTTCTCAGCATTACTAATGCCTCCATCACCTAAGCACTTAGTCACATGGCAGTTGGCATTTCAGCAAAAATAGTTCCAGCCAACTTCTCTAATTTAATAGAGTCTGCTGTAGGAGTCTTTTCTGCAATGAGACCTTTTGGAAGTGTTTTGAGGATTATTAGTCCAAGAGAACTGAAAATGACTTCCTCTGTGTCCCTGCAATGGTTTCTAGTCAATCAACATTGTAAAGACTTCCAAACTGTTATAATCAGGTCAGAAATTGAACTACTTTTATGAAACTCTTCAGGACTCTTTAATGTGAAAAAATAAATAAAGTAGATAAAGCTTTAGGATCAGCAATGCTGTATTTATAGATTTTCAAATATTTAATTAGTAAAGAAATGGATATTTTAAAGATGAGACTTAAGTTTAAATAAAAAATTCATTTATGTTTCTTATATTCCTTCACTTACAGCTTAAAGATAATGTTATGCAGTGTTAGCACACTTACCACCATCCCTGCTTCTGTCATATAGAGTTTCAACATTCTGAATTTTGAATTTTTTTGGATTGGGATTTCTAGGCTGCATAAGCAACCTGATTTGAATAGATATATACAACCATTTCCCTTCTTTGTCAGATCCCTTTGAGACAGTCATTAGTAATCATTTTTACTAAGTTTTCCTCTTGGTCTTGAAGAACAGGTAGGATCTTGGACCCATATCTCTGTTTAGTCATGGGTAAAAAAATGGCGTGCAAAGAAACACGAGCAGAGTGTAGAGCAGAGGAGGCAATGTGGTCTCAGTAGCAGGGTCACATAGGATGGAAAGACCTGTTTTGGAGGGAGAATTGAAAATAACGTTTGACAGAGTCAGTATGAATGAAAATGGAGAGCAACATACAAAATGAAAGACATTGCTTCCTGGATTTAATTGCAGCCTGGTTGGTGTAAAAGTACAGAGAAATAAATTTGATGTAAATAAAATACTTGCAACTTATGAAAATTATGTTTAAATTTGAAGTCATAAATGTATATGCTCAGAATATGAGATTTTTCATTAATGTAGTTGGTAGGTAAGTCATGAAACTCACTCATACACAGAGGCCAGGCAATGGTGTCACCTTCCTTTAATCCCAGCACGTCGGAGGCTGCAGGAGGCAGATCTCTGTGAGTTCGAGGCCAGCCTGGTCTACAGAGTGAGTTCCAGGACATCTGGCAATGTTACACAGGGCATCTGGAAGGCATTTTGCCACTCCTCTGTTCTCAGTTTCTTTATTAATATGGGAAGCATTGCCACATGACTTAAATGAAATAGTTCATGCAGCACAGAACCTTAACTCTTCTCCTATAAAACTGTGAAGAATTATGATTCTTTTTTAAAATAATTGGCTGCTAGAGAGGAACATAGGAACTTCGAGAATGGCTAAGCATTGAAATTTCCTGTAAGACTATGTTATATATCAAGCCAGACATTAAAAATGGATGTTATGAATAAAACAAAACCCGGGAATAGAATGATCACCAGTACTCGGTATTACTATTTTTGATAAATATTTCTGTTGGGTATTTGTTATTGGTCATGTGATGAGATTTTGACTTTACATGGAGCAGTAGCTACCTTTCCTGTCATAATGAAACTTATAACTTCACGTAGTGATTAATATATGGTAGAGGTTTTGCAAACCAATGTATCTCAAATATTTATATAAAGTACTCAATTTGATCACAATTTAGTGCATAAGACTTAGGAAACCAAAGCCACTGTGTTACATGCTTGAAGTAGTTACTACTAAATGTAGGACTACTACTCATCCCTGGCTTTGACATTCCTTTGCTTGTCCTGCCAGCTCTACTGTCCCCTTTGACAATTTCATTTAATTGTCAATTGTCAGGAATTAAATAGTGAATGAAGATAGTGGTGAGTAATCTCAGCTTTTCTTCCTGCTCTTGACTCAGAGATAAGTCATTTAACATATCTGTTTTTCGCAGATCATCTGCAGTAGACTAGAAGAATATAACAGCCAACAGGCTTTATGTGACGGGACCCCTGAGGGACCACTGATACGCAATCCTGGAAACCATGACCAAGCCAAAACCCCGAGGCTCCCGTCTGCAGCAGATGTGGAATTTTGTCTGAGTTTGTCCCAGTATGAAACTGGTTCCATGGATAGAACTGCCAATTTCAGCTTTAGAAACACACTGGAAGGTAATATCCTTGTTCTCACTAATTGTGATTTTTTTTCCTCCTTCTTTATCATCTCTTTCCAGAGATTGGGCTCATATATATTTATAATTTATAATTCTGTCGGTTGTATAATGCTATGCTTTGCATATACTCATAATGACAGTAAACATAGCCAGCTCAGAACATCGTACCATATTCCAGCAGTTTAGTGATACAAAAGCAAGTTGAATATTCTACTCACCATGTGAAAAACTGGGCATAACAGGCAGTTTTCCATAATAAGAACAAAGAGTTCTTATTTCAAATTAACAAAAGAGATCGATTCTCTGAAGCCAGAAGTTAGTGATTATGACCTGAAAACATGGAATCAGGTTTCACCAATACGCTTTTCTAACATGGTAAGAGTTCTATGAAACTTTGTAGTAATAGAACAAAGAAAATCACTGGACAAGACACTTTGTGTACACATCAGGGGAAATATCAATTAAGTGATATACAGAAGAGCAGAGATATCCAGATGGTATCTGACCCTATTCTTGGACTTTTTTTGTCAAAAGTGGGAGTCTGCATTTCACAAACTTTTTGCCCAATGATCATAAAGATGCTAGGTTGCATACAGAAGAAAGCAATGATGGTTGTTAGTTATTAAAAACATCCCAAGATAGTTTGATTCTAAATTCACAATATTTCAACTTGTTCTGTTAACTAGATTTTGCAGCCCCATAGTCTTTCCAGGAATTCTCATTCACAGAGCCAATAGTGAATGGAGGGAAGGTGTTTTAACAAAAGTATGTTAGAACAAAGTAAAAACATTCCATAATTAAAATTGAGTGTACTGTGGAATTAGAGACACAGCACTATGGAAAGTCAGTGCTTTCTCGAGATCGAAATGTGCTTCTTTCTCTCTGATTTAGCATACCTAGAGACCATGTTATTTGAAACAATTTTGTTTTGCTAGCTGCAATAAAGGCATGATTCATGTCAATTCGAGTCTGTCTCCTTACATCCCAACACCTGCTCTTCACCAGAGGTAGTTCCTCGTATCCTTTTATACTCTCTAATTCAGCATATCTCTCCACCTGTCCACATCTCCCTTTCAGGATCAGTTCATTCTTGTGCAATCAGAACAGACCCTTTGATATGTCCATAACATTCACTACAGTTAATATTGAGAAGAGAATCCTACCAACAAACTAATTTTAAAGGGCAAAATAAAAAAAAAATGAATGAACTCAAGTCACAGATTCCAAACATGAGCAAATATAGGGGCTAGCCTCGGGCCAAGCTCTTAGAATATAACACCAGAGGCCATGTCACAAAAGTCTTCTGCAATTTACCAAGTGGGCAATCTTCATCTCTTCCAAAAGAATCTTAACAACCTTTCTTCTCTCTTTAGTGTGTTGCATTACCTTAACTTCTTTTTTCTAATCTATGGAATGAGTTTTCTGTCTGTTTTGAAAAGTCAGCAAAATAACAAGATTGACAAAGATGAGAGAATGAGGGACTTTCTGGCACTATAGACCATTACTTGGGGAAAAACCAACAGACAGGATTCCCTTGAGATCAAAGCCAACATTCCAGTTGCAAGCTGTTATCATTATAAGACAGGAGAATGAGGTTAAAATGTTTACTTTTTGGCCCAAAGTTGGTCATTTCTAGGGATAACCACTGAGTAGTCAATAAAAGAATGTTAAGTGATTGACAAATTTCCTGAATGGTAATTCTCTGGGTTTATGGTGTAGGGCTAGCAAGAAGTGAGAGAAAAAGCTTACTTCAACCATTTATTTAGGGAGTTGTCGCAGCTCAACCCTTACAAAGGAGCTTTACAAAATGGTGCAGCCATAGCTATTCTTTTCCCTTTTCTTCTTTCATTCTAAACTATAATCCTAAAGCCTTATACCAATAAGTAATGTAAGAAAGTAAGTCACATCTTGAAGATAAATGTTGGTGACTGCTGTTAAAGATTATGATTATGATTCTTCTCTTGCAGCAATAAAATGATCCTTTAAAACAAACTGTTATGTGTAGAACATCCTGTCACCACTTTGTATGATGGTGCTTCAAACTTTATGAATGTCTCCTGTAGATTACATCATTTTTCTCAGGTTTGGCAATGTTGAAAAATGAGGCAATATTAAATAATGCCACCTGGTGAGTTGGTAGCCCCAAACATGCATCTGGTTTGTTTAACAACAATGTACAGAATGCAAAGACATTGCATTCTGATGACCCATATGGTTCAAAGTTGTCCGAGGGTGGGCAATATTGCTGTGCAAACAAGATCAACAGAGACAGTAGTTTGGGAGGAACCTCTGGGGGGTTCCAGGCTCTTTAATCCATTTTAGGGAATCAGGGAATGAACAAGAGCAGAGTGGCTAGGAGAAGAAGCACAGTTTTGCTTTTCTTTATTTGCTTGTTTGTTTTTAGAGGAAAAACTTCCTCTAAAAGAAGAGATCCTAAGCAAAGCAAAGTCTTGAAAACTCAGCATCAATGCTACACAATAAATCACATGGGCATTCTGAGCTACTGGAATAGCATTTACTTTGTTGCAAAATGCTTTGTTATACATTGGCCTTGGGCAAAGGTGCCCAGCCTTGTTCTTGAGCAACAGCCTTTTCTTTCATGCTAATTTTGCAACCTTTGGAAAAGGACCTCCAGATCTCACTGTCTACCCTAATCCTTTGTCTTGAATACAGTCAATAGACATATAAGGAGTCATAAAAAAGCATGACATTTACATGGAAATGGATGAAATTGAAAACCATTAACTGAAATAAGTCAGACTCATAAAGTTAAGGCTATCATTTTTCCTCACACAGGGCATAAATTTAAAATCATATATTTGCAAATGCATATATATATATATATAGTTGTAGATATGCATGTGTGGGTCTTGAAGCTGGAAAAAGAATTATGATGAAAAAACATATATTAAGGGAGCTATGAATAAGATAAATGGAGCACATACAATAGAAAAACACTGGCATTAACAGAAGAAACAAAGGAAGCAGCTATAAGAATGCAGTGAAGGATCAGAACAAAGGAGAGCAAAGTACTTATGATACATATGTCTAGAGAGTCCATAATAAAACCATTATTGTGTATGTTCACTTAAAAATCTTTATTTAAAAAAGCAGACAATATAAATGTAATTTTTTGTTTGTTTGTTTGTTTTTTACTGTAAGAAGGCAGTTCCTGATGCCATTGCACCTCAGAGCCTGTGGGCAGAAATGAGGGTATACAGTTTGGTACTTAACTGTCTGATAGGACTGCATGTTTCCCCTGATTTGCCAGGATTAACAAAAGTCCTCCAAATGCTAACATTCGTGACCTTGCAAAACAAACAGACTTTGCCCTTAATGAAACTTGAGAACTTCGTGGTTTTTGGAAAGACTTTTAACCATCAGTAATATTATTTTTTAAAATGTTATTATTATATTAATTATTTATTGGACGTAGTGTAGGCACAGAAGTGGAGCCAAGGCATTTCATTTTGTAAAAAAGCCTGAGTGAAAGAAAAGTGCTGCAGGGTGGGTCAAGTATTACAAATATTCACAGCTGGTCAAAATACGGAGAATACGTGACTATAAGATGGCCAGTCCTAATGGTACATTGACAGTGCAACTCCTACTCAGACTCAAGGAATAGCAAGATAGAGACAGCATGTAACATCTAGTAGATCAGAACATTTGCAACTAGATAGTGTCTTCTAGACATGGAGAGGATGTAATACCTAAGATATCTCAACAATAGGCTGACCTTAGCGATAACCCCCTCCATAAAGAAGGACTCACTTGTTCTTTGCAAGGCAAATGGGCAAAATTTCTCAAGTCTTTACTCATCGTTGAGGAGACATAGTAAATCAATTGGTCCTGAGGGGAGAATCAGTTTTCTCCAGGGATGAGATTACTTATTTGTTGTCCAGTCCTATGTATCATCCCTAAACACACACACACACACACACACACACACACACACACACATATTTGGGAACCACTGATTGGATTCGGGAGATGGTATATGTGTGTATAAAAATATATATAAAAGAGGTCATGTATTCAAGAGTAAAGCATGGGCAGAGGATGGAAATTTTGGAAATAATAGTAGTCACATATGAAATTCTCAAAAAATGAAAATTTAAATTAGAAATATTTCTTAGCAATGACTTTGCTGTAGAGATGCAATTCAGCATTCTCAGGATTTAAGCAGTGAATAGCAGCAGCAAAGGGGTGGCTCCAGTCGGAGCTCTACCTCCTGATCTCAAACGCAGAGCTACCAAGCTCCAGTGCTATTTTCTTAGTGAATGAAATTAGCTTCTAGCCACTCAGGCTGGCGTTATTCAGTTCACTGCCTGATCTGAGCTTCCTGCAGACTGAAGTTTCGGCATCTCATTAACATCTCATGTTTCTGTACCCTGCAACTGCCTTCCAAGGTGCTCCCTCACTCTGGTGGTGTTGTTGGTTAAATCCAGCTCTCCGATTTGTGTTTGCTCTCTGTTCTAAGGTCTCTAGATAACTTGGTCTAAAACATTACATTCCCATCTCAGGATAATAGCTGGTCACTGCTATTTAAGCCATATAGCTGGATAAAATTAAATTCCTCTCTGTAATTGACTTGTCCACCAGATGAATCATCGTTTCATCAAAACTGGATCTCCTGTTCCATAGTCAAGGCTTATGAAGGTCCTGGGCTTTTCCAGAGGCTGAGACTGACTATCTCTTTTGAGCAGACACTAGGAAGCTCACGAGCCATTTGCCTTTCACACCCAGCAACGAATAATATATCCTGTCTCAAGCAAGTTGTAGGGTGAGACCCAACACACCAACTTATCCTCTGACCTCTACTGGGGCGCCCATACTCACACAACACACATACACATACACACATATAATAATTTATAAAGGGAAATTCTAATAAAAGTGTGACAACTAATTCCGTTTATGGTGTTATGATCATATCTTCTTTGAGAAAAGTGGAAGTTAGATTACTTTAAAATATCTAAAGACTTACTTAAAAATTTTCTCTCTGCATTTTATTTTATTTTATATATCTGCTATGAATTGTATTAATTATGACTCCTGTAGAAGTACCTAGCCGTGCTGGGTGGTCGTGGCACAACCTTTAATCCCAATACAGAGGCAGGTAGATCTCAATGAGTTCAAGGACAGCCTGGTATACAAAGCGAGTTCCAGGACAGGGTCCAAAGCTACTCAGAAAAACCCTGTCTCAAAAACAAAACAAAACAAACAAAACAAAATAAAAATACCTATCCGTTAAATACAATCTTCCAAAATCATTGTGTCATTTTGAAATTACCTTGCTCACAATCTTCTGCTAAGTCTCTTTTTTAGGAGAGTAAGTTAAGAAGAAAGTCTGTTTAAGGGTTTAAGAATAATTTATCTCCTACGTGCACTAAGATGAATTTGCTGTTTTGTTTTCTTTCTTTATTTCTATTTTCAAATGACATAGAAAATATTAATATAATTCAAATATTAATTTCAAGTTAAATTAAACCAATTAAGTTAAATATGCTTTGCTCTAGTGAAAATCTAGTCACCTGTTTTCACACGTCAAAACTTAAGAGGTATAAAACAGTATATTCAATGTCACCTATGACTCCACATCTTGAAAAGAAAGGTGTCTGGTTAAACAAGAAAATATACATGAAAATGCCTTTACATTACCTGCCATTTAATAGCTAACTCATTTTCAAGAAAATCCGAAGCAGCTACTTGTATGAAAGTACTTTACAGCATAAGTTGGCACATTGAAATTTTAAAGGTAAAATTATTGTTGGTTCTTTTTGTTAATGTCAAAATATAGAACATAAAAACTTCATGTGAATGAAATAATGTGATCAGAGGTAAATATTTTGAAGCATAGTTTAGGTTTAGAGAACAAAGAACAATTTAGTCAAAATCAGTAAATTTCAACCCCGATTGCACATTAGAATCACTTAGGGGCTTTTAAGACTCTAAGTGACTGAATTCAATTCTAAAACAATTAAATCCAAATCTCCAGGTATCAGAGATAAACACTTATATCTAAAACAAACAAATAAGCCAAACCTCTCCAGAGGAGAATTGGGGGAGAAATAAAAAAGAAAAGGAGATGGATTGGCAAATTGAAGCTGCCTGTTGTCATTCGTCTAAAACAGTCCCCAAATTTCCCATAGGAATGACACAAATAAACTGAAAGATGTAACTCTCAATATGTTGAGCTATTGTTGCTGCCCTTTGTAAAGAATTTGGAGCCATTTTGGCATATAGGGTTGCTACCATATTCCCTTCTGGGTTGTGGGATGTTCCCTGTCCATGGGGAATCAGACAATGAGCAAATGCAATACCATTCTCACATCCTGTACGTTCCTTAACGCAGCTGACTTTGAAAGTGACAAGTGTACAAGCTCAATTGAAGAACACAGCACAAAGAGATTTCTGAGTTGAGCCAGCAACTTCATACATAGCCTCACAGGTTTTAAGAGATTATCTTTTTATTCTCAGTCTCTGTTGTACATTTATCTTTTAAATACAGAAACATTTGAGACTCTGATTTTCATTATGAGAAGTCACAATAGATTATTTGATCTCACTTTCGAGGCTTTCACTTCTGATCTATTTAAAGAAACCCAACCTGCTATTTGGAAAAGATCACAGGTTTGGAAGTCAATCACAGTCATGATTCATTTGTTTGTTATTTAAATACTAGTTTGACTTTAGTTGTGTTACATAAATTTACAAACTGCTGTTTTCTCATCAGTAAAATGGAGACACCAACAATATTGTCCAGTTGCAAGTAATCCCTTTGCTCAAATGAGAATAAGTATAAGAATGATATTTGAATTTGGTTTTATGGAAGTAATGTAATTTTTCTTTTAGAAAAGAGCAAAATGCAAGAAGTAAAATTGACCAAGGAATCATTTCTCTTTCATAAAGACAATTTCAGTAGCTCCAATCTACATAGCCTACATCTCCAAATGAACTGTGAAGTAAAAGAGAAAATAATATATTTTCATGTTAGTATCATTTCAATCTCTAATTGTTTGCCCCACATTAGAAATCTTTAAAGTCCCCTTGTAGGTAACTGTCTTATTGCCAACCTCTGTCGGCCACACACAGAAAAGGTATGTTTTTGTTAGCAGGTTCATCAACGAGCACACATTCATCAACCAAACCAGACGGCAGAGAGGGAAGTTATTACTCAGGATGCTCCTGCTGCTATCAGATTGATGCTAGGTGCTTTCACACCAGCCATCAGAATTAATTTTTACATCCTAAGAAATGTGTTTAGCTTTCCTCTATTATATCAATGACAAAAGTGTGGCAAAAAAGTTACCTAAATTGATGAACACTGTATTTCTTTCTAGTAAATAACCTACCGCATCAGTGTTTTCAAACGAGGCTACGCAGTCCATCAGGCTCTCAGAAGAATGCAAAGCACAGGGGAGTTTGGAGAGAACTTATTTTTCCATCCTCATCCTACTCTAATTTTCTACCCACACATAACTGAGAGGTGATGAAGGACCCCTGACACTACTGCTCCCTCAAAATCATCTTGTATAATTATTTTTAGAAAAAAAGTCATCTTGTTTCTACTTTTCATACAGCATTTTTCAGAGGTGGTAAAATTATTTATGATGTCAAAGACAAAATATATTACAAGTATTAGTGCCAATGTCGCCAAAGTATGTAATGTTAATGATTAAGCTATAAAACGTGTATTAGGTTAATTTGGCTTTATCTGATTTTTAATTGAGAAATAAAATTGTTTTTATTTAAGGTACATGATATAATGATGCTGGTATACGCCATACAGAATGACTAGATCAAGCTAAGCATCACATATGCTACCTCATTTACTTACTTTTCTTCAGTGTAAATATTTGCTATCTATTTTCTTACAAGTTTCCAAGTGTACCATGGCTGTGAAGAACTGTTACATAAATTTTATTTGATTAGTATATCCCTAAACTTCACCAACCTGAAAAATGGAGTGGAGGATTTTGTATGTTCTTACAGTGACCTTACAAAGAGATGAGGACCTGATTTTGTTTTTGAAAATGAGTTCTAATTAGCTGTGAAATGAATGTTCTACAAAAACAAAAACGTTATGACCTGATGTCCCTAGAACAATTACAGATGAATGACGGAAAGGTTGGTGACATCATAAAATTAGTAACATTTAGGATAAACACTTAAGTAAGCACATAAAAGAAACTATAAAATAGTAAGTTATATGAATTCATTTTGATATTTAGATATGGATGTCATTATTGAATCTTTAAAGAGGCTAACTTTAGGCCATTGAACTGTTATACTATGTGCAATATTTCTGAATTGTTTTCTCTGAAATGACTTAGCTTCTGGTTTAAAAAAAATGAGAGTGTACTTAAAAATATCTGAGACCATAAATGAAACAAAATTCTAAAGCTTTCGTTTCATGCTATGAGAATGATTAAAGGTAAACACTTGAAGCCTATTCTTATATAATTGCATTCCTCTTGATGTGTGATTAGTTGCTACATAGGACAGTAAAACATTGTCCTTGACAGCTTATACTCCGTGTTAAATCAGGTCTGTCTCCCAATCCCTCTTTCTGCTCATAAATATATGTAAATCCTTGCTGTGCTAAATTCCCTTTTAAAACCTATGATAATGCAGAGAAGTAACTTATATAATGATTCTGAATTCTATGAAATTAGTAATGTTAAGTTCTTAAAAAAAGAGGTCCCTCAAAGACTTATAGATCACAAAGTGCAATGGAGGGTTTTGTATGTTCTCACAGTGCCCTTATAGAAAGATGAGGATTTGATTTTGTTTTTGAGAATGAGTTCTAATTAACCGTGAAATGAATGTTCTACAAAAGTAAAAACATTATGACCTGATGTCCCTAGGACAATTACAGATGAATGACAATATGTTTGAGGACAAATTTCATGCTTCTTCTGGCACCAGGAATCAAAATTAAAGTATTTGTTAGAACCAGAGAGCAAGAACTTACAAAGATACTGTAAGGACTCCTCTAGGGGTTGTTATGCATTTAAATGAGAGTGAATGCTGATTATTACAAAGGTTTCCTATCACATTGTAGTAATATTCAAAGGACTTAACAGAGATGCATCATGAGAGAGTCCATAATGACTCAGCCTGTCTCACCAATTAATGCACAACACAGTGTCCCCTACCTGATGCCTTTCAGTTCTGCAAAGATCTCAATGGATATTCAGAATGAAACATCAAATGAGTTTACTAACTGTTTTTGTTTTTGTAGAATTGGACTTTCCTCTATAGTTATAGATGAGGTGAGATGATCACTTAGATTTTCAGTCATTTAATCTTTTTTTGTCAACAGGATTTGCCAGTCCACTCACAGGGATAGCAGACTCTTCTCAAAGCAGCATGCACAATGCCCTGCACATCTATATGAATGGAACAATGTCCCAAGTCCAGGGATCGGCCAATGATCCCATTTTTCTTCTTCATCATGCTTTTGTGGACAGGTTGGTTGACATTTCTTCACAAATTATGTGTTCATTGGATTTAAACAGACTAACAGTGTGACCATCATATAAATTTCTGTTTTCATTCAATATTATTCAAGAAATTACTAGGATGAGTTGGGCACTCGTTATATGCTCTTCATAACTGAGTTTGTAGGTAAGCATAGCGTGATGAACTCTACAAATATCTAGAAGTCACGTGATACTTTAAGTATATTCCTCTCTATACAACTCTCTTAATTTCTCTGAGTAGCTTATTGAATTATTTAGTACTATAATAATCCAATCTGTACTTTCAGCAAACATAAGCAACTTTTATAGTCCGTAAATGACACAATGGACTTGAACAGGCAGCAATCACCATGCATTTCACATCTCCACCTGGTTCCACCCAATCTATATAATGTAAATTGAGTAAATTTACAGTAACATTTTGCCTCTGTGGTAATTTTGACTTAATATGCAAGGACAATTGGGAGTGAAATAAAAAATATCATGGGGTTGAAGACACACAGGCCTCCCGTTTAGTTCCTTCATTCACAGCATTAACACTGTGACGATCACAAAGCAAATTTTTACTATTTATTAAATATATTTACAACTTGAGACTCCTTGAAACATGCCTCTGACTTTGATTGGTGGCTTTTGGGAGTAAAAATGCTCAGCTCACAGCTACCTCAACAAGTAATAAAGTGTGTAGTCAAAGAAGGTTCATATTACCTCCAGTTATTATAAAAAATCTACTAAAATATTAAGAACACAAGTAACACTTATAAGAAATTAACTATATACCCAGTTCTTTGTGTGTTTTGTAAATAGATTCATTTAATACCTACAGATCCTGCCATCATATCAGTTAATTGCCATGTCAGTACATTATATATAAATAGTACTATTATGTAGAGTTTAATACCTGCTATTGATCTCATTCATAAAATACTTAATAGAAGGTGTATGTCTTTATAGACAAAGAAAGGCTACTCTGCCCCCAATGGGAAAGCTAGAACTACATCACAATGGTTGTTTTTAACAGAAGTCAAGGAATGTGGTTGTTACAGAGTGACACCTTCCAAGTAGTATGAATTACAAAGCTGGCAGTCTAAAACCAGATTGTTCAAGATGGGGGTCTGTTGTCAGTTAGAGCTACAAGTTCACCCAAGACATTTTAGCTGCATATTACACCCTCTGCTGATGTTATTAGACACAGCAGTGAGACAGTGTGAATAGACATACAGAACAACCAAGTGAGGCAGAGGATGAAAGAGAAGGATAAGATGCTCACTTTTACTAGTTCATAGTTAACGTTCAAGATTCTAAAGATAAAGAGAAATGATGTGATAGAAAAACTATTAGCTCTGGAGTCAAAGCCTGCGAAAAACTTTTGGTGCTGCTCTGTGATCTTAAGTGAAATTGAAAAAGCTGATAGACTTCTCGATGTCTGTCTCCTGACAAATAAAATGATGGTAGTGATACTACCTTCTTCCAATAATGTGTCTCAACTTTATAAATTGCAACACAGTAAACAAAGACTATCTCTCATAAGGAGTAAGGAGGATTTTTATAAGTCGTTACATATTCTCTTTTGCTATTGCCTTAGTGTTCTCTAGTACGGATAGCACTACTTCAGCAATTCTCTGAAGCCTGCCTTTTGAGTGTGAAACAATACTACAGGAATTAATACATCTTAGGAATAATGAACCTGCCTCCATCCTCAGCTACAGATTAATGATCTCTTCTGCAGTGATTTTTTTAGCTCTATTTGCCAGCGAGGCCTTCCTTCTGCTCTACTCATCAAGGGTCCCCTGGGCTAGCTTGCTAAGAAGGCTACACCAAACCATATGCCCTCAAATCAGATGCTGTACCAAACTGGCAGCATAGTAAAACAGACAGACTGGTGGCAGCAATACAGGTCCCTGGAACTTCAGGAATGAACAACAGATTGCTTCCCAACAGGTGACTGGAGGCTGAAGCCTGCTCAGAAAGGCAGAAATATCAGGGTTATGAAAGGAGGTAATCTTAGAAATCAGAAATATCCTCAACTCTGCTCTTGCAATCAGATGGGATGTCAGAGGGGAACCTGTCTCTGACAGGTTTGTTTCTTTTCTTATTATCGAACCATAACCAGGTTTAAAAAAACTTCCTTGTTTTCTTCTCTAAATTAGAATTAATTTCCTATAATAAATTGTGATTGTGCCATTATAGTCATATTTGACCATATTCCCATAGCTCCTTATCCTGTTAGATTTAGCTCCTAAAACTGTTTGTCTTTGTTAGATTGATTCATGTGTGTCTCTCCCACTATATCTTGAGCTCTCCGCTGACAGAGTCTATATATTGATCACCTCTGGAATCTAACAACATCCATTACACAAAGAAACCATCCACTAGGACTTCCTAAAGTGCCATGTAATTGATAATCTTGAGGCAGGCAGCCACTGAGGGTTATCAATAACATTTGTTGTGGGATAAAAATATATCATCTAGGGACATTGAATTGTACTCTATCTTGTGATACATAAATCAATTGCTCTGACTAGTAACCTAAAACATGTCCTATAATGAAGAAAATCTCTCAACGCTTTATAGGATCAATGTGCTTTGAAGGAGGGGAATTATAATATTGTTAACCTAAATACTTAATTGAAGGCAGTAGATAGAAAATTAGGCCTTCGTCATTATCACTGAACTGTTAAATCTGAAGAGATTCTTAAGATCATGATCCAAACTTTTCAGGTCACAGTCAAAAGAATCCCCTCACAGTCAGCTAAGTGGGGAGGAATGCAAACTCTTAGTTCCCAGAGATAGCAAAGAATATTTAGCATGACAACAGGATATTTATCCAAGGCAAGCAAAAGCAGTAGGGCTGTGGGGAAATCCTATCTTACTTACGAAGAGACCAAAGATCAGAAGTTCTATAATAACACCAAATATCAGATCCAAGATACCTGTGCAATGACTCAAGAGGCCTGGAAACAAGATACCTGCAGACACTAAATCACATGATTAAGATCACAGGTTTTAGTAGTAGGCAGTTCTGATTTTTAAACCTTTCATCTGTGTGATCTTCACTATAATGTTTGTTATCATCGAAATCTTCCTGTACTAAGCCAGAAAATGGCTTAACTATTATTATCTGTGCGAAGTTATAGCTTTCATGTTTTGGTGTGTTTGCATGTGGTGTTGTGGATGGAACCCATGACCTTGTAAATTTCAAGTGCTTTATAATTGAAGTATATACTGAACTCCAAAGATATTACTTTAGATACTACACTTTTATTGGAATATCTCTGTTACAAAACAAAGTTTTGCCATTAATATTCTTATTTCATTTATTTATTTTTGTTTTGTTTTTTATTTTATTATTATTGGGCTTTTTTTGAGACAGGATCTCACTCTGTAGCTCAGGCTACCCTGGAATTTACTATGTAGTCTAGGTTTGCCTCAAATTCACAGCAATCTGCCTACCTCTGCCTCCTGAATGCTGGGATTGATGACACTTTAACTTTTTCTATTGACACATCAGCCATTCAGCGTCCCCAAATTATTAAACATGATATGACATAGAAAATTAAATTAGCAAAGGACTTCTTGGGTGAATATTCCAACTGAGTGCAATATTGTAACAGCCCTCTCATATTAAGTGAGTTATTAGTTGGCATTAATATCACAAAAAGTAGTCAGTGATAGAACATCTTTTAACACAGGTGTTTTAGGAAACAGAAACCACACATTAAAAGGCTCAGAATGAAAGTTTTTACGTAAAGGTAGGAAAGAAGATTAGAGACACTAAAGATGATCAATGTGGGAAACTGACAAAAGATGAGGATGAAATTAACAGAGTTCAAGTGCAATACAAACTTTAAGTGCAGACATGTCGGACTGTCTTGAAAATCCTGTTATTGCCTTGAAGAGCCTGAAACCTTGACATGCACCTCGTGTAATTTTGTGGGTAGTAATTCAGCATAGAATTCAAAACTAAGTAAAAACAAACCTCTGATACTGAAACAAAGAAAGTTCATGGAACAGATCTATTTGTATTAGTGGGACATGACACCAAGGAATTGCCAAAAGAAAAGTAGAAGAGTATCGGGCACAAGAACAATACAAGGAATTCAAAACACATCTAGGAGGGCAGTGCTGTAGATCTCTCCCTTTGTTTCTCATTTAATATTAGTGCAAAAATTGCATAATTAATTTTAGGAAATAAAATAGTGAGGCTTTAATGAATGAATACTTAGTTTCAAAAGCCACACATGATTAAGTGGTTAGGAGGACAGTTTAATCAGAATCATCTTCCACCAATCCAGGGTTCTTTCTTCCATCTAGTATGGCTATTTTGTTCCTCATATGGCAAAGGAATCAATGATGCTAACTCCAAAGTTAACAGAGTTTTATTTCAGTAGTCCATGTTAGAATTTCAATGAAATAAAGTTGAAATGATAAAAGAGTATTTATTGGCAATAGAGTTAAACTAGAAATTAATAGCATCATTGCCACCAAGAATAAAAGTCTACGAGAGACATACATGGATCTAATCTACATGGGAAATAGAAAAAGACAAGATCTCCTGAGTAAATTGCGAGCATGGGGACCAAGGGAGAGGGTTGAAGGGGAGGGGAAAAGAAGGGAAGAAAGCATAAAAAAATGTATAGTTCAATAAAATAAAATATAATAAAAGTCTTTAAACATTTCTAACTCTATTTACTTGCCAGTGACAGACCTTTTCTTCTGTTCTTCAGTCCTTCCTTCCTTCCTTCTACCCTCCCTCTACTCCTCCCTCCTACCTTTCCTTCCTTCCTTCCTTCATAGCTGTATTACTATTTATTCCAATATAGAATTTATAAATTTGTATGTAAACATTATATGCTGATAGCAAAGTCTGTCAATTTGAAATATGTTTCTTTTCTGTTTTATAAATATAAACTTTTTTGATTTTATTGAGCTATACATTTTTCTCTGCTCCCCTCTTTTTTGTCCCCTCCCCTTCAACCCTCTCCAATGATCCCAATGCTCCCAATTTACTCAGGAGATCTTGTCTTTTTCTACTTCCCATGTATATTAGATCCATGTATGTCTCTCTTAGGGTTCTCATTGTTGTCTAGGTTCTCCAGGATTGTGGCTTGTAGGCTGGTTTTCTTTGCTTTATGTCTAAAAACCACTTATGAATGAGTACATATGATATTTGTCTTTCTGGGTCTGGGTTACATCACTGAACATAAAGCCAGTTATACTGAACCTCATAAAACAGAAAGTGGGAAATTCACGAACGCGTTCTCACAGGAGACCACTTTCTAAATATAACCCTAGTAGCACAGACATTAAGAGAAACACCTAATAAATGGGACCTCCTGTAACTGAAAAGCTTCTGTAAAATAAAGGACACTATCAACAAGACAAAACGGCAGCCTACAGAACAGGGAAAGGCCTTCCCCAACCCTACATCAGACAGAGGACCAATCTTTGAAATATAGTTTCTTAAGAACCATGTTCAATCTATGTTTTATTGTATTTATTTGACTGCTAGGTTATTTTGCATAATGTATTTCCTCTTTATGCTGAGTCCTACCACACATTGGTATTAAAGTATATAGGCTACACAAAATGCATGTGCTTGTTCCTCTTCCATTTTCAGGAAGCATTCATATTCAACTGCCTATATTGCTCTTAAATATATGAACACATTTATCAGTAGACAAAATAAGAATTTTCCTTGTAGTATGTCTTTCAAATTATCTTCCCTAGGAGTGAGCACACAGATTGCTTATCCAATACCGAAAGGTCAGATACATACAAATAACATTATATAGGTTGAACAGGTTATATTTATTTATTTATAAATGTGTGAGGGTGTCAGTGTGTGAATGTGCATATATGTGGATATTTAATAACAGTTAATAAAAAAAGAAGCTGTGGATTTAAAAGCAGGCAAGGAGGCATATATAGTAGAGTTTGGAGGGAAGAAGGGATGGAAAAATAATGTAATTATAATCTCAAAAACAAAAGAATTAATTTTAAAAAGTGATGTTGATTTAATAAGGACATCTCTAGAGACTCTGTGTACTACAACACAATTTCACATTTCTAGGTTATATAAAGAATATAGAAGTTTTTTTTCTTTTTACTTAGTTATTCAGTGGTTTCCCAAGACATTTTACCTTGAGATAGATAATGTATTTTACTCAATGTTTGTCTCATTTTTATTTTTAATTTTATTTAGTTATTTTAATTTCATTTTACATTTCAACAACAGTTTTCCATCCCACGCCTCTACTTGTCTCCCTTCATACCTCCCCTAGTCCACTTCCCATCCACCACTCCTTCCAAAAAGTAAGGGCTCCCACTGGGAGTCAACAAAGTCTGACACATTAAGTCAGAGCAGGACCAGGCCCCTCTGCCATGTGTCCCCTCGAATGTTTCATTTTTATAAAATACAAAAGAATGGACAATCTAATGTTAAAGTATCACATATTCCTTACTGTATAAATAAATTTGAAAAGCAACATGCAATATTTATACACAGTGATGCTGAAGTAGCATGTATAGAAGTCTGGGTATCACCATTTAATGAACTTGAGAATAAATTCATGTCCACATTGGGTGAGCCTAGAACTAGGAACGTACACACAGCCATAAAGTAAAACATGAATTAATTCTGGGAATGCAAATAGTCACTGATTTATAGCATGTTTTGAATTCTTTCTCCACACAACTTGTATTTTTTCTTGCAAACTTACTAATATTTTGATGTTACAAATCAGTGGTGCCCTGTCATAAAGAATGTTTAAATGGAACAACTAGCATCTTTCCTAGTTAGTCTCGATATCTTTATTGATATTGACACTTTGGGAAGCTTTGTCTCTGAGGGGTGGAAAAATGTCATGCAGGCAGATTTCCTAAAACTATAATCTCAGTCATCCATTTGACCCTAATACCATATATCATAGCAAATCAACTGCTCTTGGGTGTCATTTAGAAATTAGTCTGTATATTGCCTGACTAAGTCTGAAAGGCAGCTGGGAAAATAGCGAGGAATAATTTTAACTGAAAAGAGCAAGGTTTATATATTGAAAACTGTAGAAATATTGTTGAAGTAAATTTAGTGTCTCTGAAATGAACAAATATCGCTTGCTCATGGATTTTAGGACACTTGCTGTTAAGGTGACAAAATTCTCCAAAATAATTTGTTTCCTTTTTTTCCTATCTCGACTAAATGAGAGGAAGTGAGCAAGTCTTTAGTCATATCACAGACTATTGGTGTTCTTAATGTTTGAAAGACTTCCTTGAATAACGGTTTCTTCATTTTAAGTATGCCATTAGACAATGGCCAAAGTTAGGTGATAGTTATATTCCATAATTCTTTCTAGTTATATATACTTTGTCCTGCAGACCAACATATCTATAATCTTACTTTGCTATGTCCAGAAACAGAAGTCAAGAACAAGGACAGTTGATTTCAATTATGAAACTATCAGAAATAATAATACATAATAACATATACATAAACACAATGGTCCTCTTTATGATTGGTTGCTCATTTGTATGGCAAGTGCTTGGAACTTGCGATGAACCTAGGGTCCATATTTATCATCTTCTGTGTAAATGACAACATTATTTCAAATCCCAGTGTCCTGTGATATATGTAAAATAGTTTATAAATGTAAGAATTCTACTTCTGAAGAAAATTGCTCTTTGATAGTGTCATTTTTTTCCATTGATTTCAGAAAAGTGGATGTGTTTCTCCCCAATTAAATGATACCAATGTGTAGACGGAATACACCAATGGGTTAAATGCATGTTTGCTTGTTTTCAAGTTTCATTCATCCAATATCAGTTTTGAGCTCAGACCCGTTGTATACCAAATCCACTGAGATATTCTTATAATCCTTGACTTCTTATATCTATTTTTTTCTTTACAACTAGAGAGCTTCAAGTATTTTAAACACAAACTGAAAGTGATGAGTTGGACATTTATTGAAATAACATCTCTTTAAAAGAAGCAAAGAAGCTAGAAAGCTAGAGAAAATTGACAATAAAGGGAAAATATTATTTTTAAATGACAGGACACATAATAAGCAGCTAGAACAAAGATTTCAGCCAGGAAGATTTTGACTATAACCACTGAAGACAATTTGTCAGGTGTACTCAAGGAAGGATTTGCAAATAATTATCCTGTTGTTTTTATTATTCAAAAATTTCCTCGCTGTGCTCCTGGATAGTAGACTGAACGCTTCTTCATGTTCCTTTTTCCTTATCGCTATTCATTTGGGCAATTTAAGTTTCATAAATTTCACTGCAAACCACTTAAGCATCTTGTGACATTTATAGAGATTTCACAGTTTCATCTGGCCTATGTTTCTGCCTCTTCTCCAGATGATCCAGGTTGAGCTTCTTGGTGCTCTCCCCTCAGTGATTCATTATTTCTTTCACCAACCTTCCCTTCTGTAAAGATCATTCTTTGGGAGAGAAATACTTCCCTGCTGTGATTCCCTTCCCGTAATGAACATCCAGACAGAGTCACAGGTTTTCCTTCTGCTCAATATGTCAGTTTACCTTTTTAAAACTGCTGATTAGGTGACACATGGATCAACAGCCTTTCTAAGGAATGACTTTATTTTTAAATTGCTCCAATTAGAAGAGAAGATTAACTGAGTAGGAAAAGGCAGAGACTTGGATATCTATAGATGCAGATCCTAACTACAGGAAAATAATAGTGACAGGTGGAGAGATGCAGAGAGTAAAGCAAAGAGAGGAATCTGTTTCCCAGCCTTTCATCTGTGCCCTCTTGATTTCTGTTTTCCAGGAGTAAGGACCAGTTGTTGTAATCTAAATGTTAGGCTGTCAGTCCCAGATAAATTCACTTTTTGGAGGATGCGTTGCATTATCCTCAGTCATTAAGCTAGACTAAATACACTCTTCTTGTCATGTAAATCCTAATGATACCAGTAATATTGCTGTATAAATTATTTGTGGATTTGTGCTCCATATGCTTCTATAATTATAAACTATAAATATGCTGAAGTGTGCAGAGAGCATTTGCTGTTAGTTGGAAAGAAACATTTCAGTTCATAGTCAATTTTCGCCTTACAAATGTCATTCCTGGTGTTGAAACATCTGTGACCGTCTTTGCTTTCTTCGTCATGTCTTCTAAAATTACTTCTTCTAGCTTCTATTACATTTAGTGTAGGCCCTTGGTACTTAACCACACCATATGTATTGGTCCCCTACCTCAAATCTTATAAGTAAAATAGAATTAAAAAGTCTTCCTGCACAACACTTTCAAATAAACCTTTCGTGCAGTGTTCCGTTTCACAGCATCCTCCTGGTCAAATGGTAACTGCATCTTCCACTGAATGCAAAATTAATGCAAAGTCCTCTGGCAAACATACAAAGATTTTTACTATTTAACATATGCCATGTATTTTCCAGTCTAAATATATCTATATCTACATTTATATATCACATACTAATCCCAATCCCCCCTTTATCCCCTCTTCCTGCTCCCCTAACCTTCCCCTCATTCCACTCCCCAGCTGTTGCTCAGAGAGGGTAAGACCTCCCATGGGGAGTCAGTGAGTTCTGTCCCATCACTATGTTGAGGCAGGTCCAAGCCCTGCCACTCCCTAACACGTAGGCTGAGCATAGGAAATGGGCTCCAAAGAGCCAAATTATTTGTTAGTGATAGCTCCTGGTCCCATTTCCTATGACCCCACTAACTGCCCAAGCCAGCCACTGTCATCTGCATTCAGGTGGCCTAGATCAGTCCTATGTAGGTTCCTCGGGTGTCATTCTGAAATCAGTGAGCTCCCACTATTTGAGGCCAGTTTTTTTTCCTATGGGTTTCTGCATCATGGTCTTCACCACTTTGTTCATATTATCTCTCCTCCCTCTCTTTGACTGGACTTCCTGAGCTCTGCCCAGTGGTTGCCTACAACACCAGAGAAGCTATGTAACAAAGACAACCCTAAGAGAGACATATATGGATTCACCTAGGAAGGGGAAATAGACAGAATCTCCTGAGAACTTCATCTAGAAACTGACGGAAGTAGATGCAGAGATCCACTCTTAACCTTTAATCTGAATAAACCAAATCACAGTGTTCATTTTATTTTATTTTTCAACAATTATGTGGAAATTAGGCATTCACAGACCAGGTAAGAGTGTGCATAAAGTGACAATCTAAGATGATAAATGAGACTCTGGTAGATTTCATTGACAGGAAATCTAGAACTACAAGGAAAACAAAGGACACATGCTGACAATGGATGCAAAAGGAGGACCAAAGACTATGAAACTGCTTTATTTGTGCATCTCTGACTACAAGAATCTTCTGTCTCTTAGTAGGTTATTAGGTGGAGGGACAATTGCATAATTGATTTGGGTTTCCACAAGGTCATGCTATTTAGTTATGAAACTATAAAGGTTAAAATTTACATATGAAATGTCATATGTGTACTTGTCTGCAGTTAATAATTTCAAACACAAATAAGGATCTCATCATCATGGTGAACTTCTCCATTGTAGTCCTGGATTGCAGATGGGGCTCAGTACAATCTGCCATAACTGGGAAATAAGTACAGAAGTTAATGATGCAGAGAATATTGGTATAGTACTGTGAACCTCTATGTGAAGACAAAGAGGGTATTGTCTAGCACTTTTGGTTAAAATATTGTGTTGGAAGTGTGCAATACCAAATTCATCATGAAGTTATTAAACTGTTATTACCATTAATGATCAAGTTTAACCAATAGAACTTAAAGATGTCATTGCACCTCAGAATCAAGACCACTTGCTAAGATATAAAGATAATATAATATAATATAAACGACAATATCAAGCTATCAGTGGCTTTCTCTTAAAACTTCCTTTGGTGGGGGATCTGCTTTTGAAGCTTTCTGTTTCCAATTTTGCAATATATTGTCTTTGCCTGCCTAAGCTAGTACTGAATATTATTTAAAGAATAAATTTTTTAAGAAAATGCATTATATATGCTTTCCATTCCAGGCAGATTTAGCTGGACTGTTGCATAGACAAACTCTGGTCTAGGCTCTATAAACACAGACAAGATCATAAGAAGTGTTAATTTCTTTGTAAAATGTCAGATATTTTCACTCAGTAAGTCTTTCTCAAAGTCTTCTCTTTCTATCCTTTCTTAATTACAAGCTCTCCTAGTCACACAATTTACTCTGCATGCATCTGTATTTGCAAAAAACATGGTTGGAAGTACTGTATGGCATGGGAAACTGAGTTCTGCAGGAATGGTTTTAACCCCAATGGCTCCACATGATAACTGAATAAATTAATGAAGTTATTCAAGCTCTCAGTTTTTGTTTGCTTTCTTCCTTGCACGTGGGGGCTTTAATGAAAGCACATTTTGAAGAGAGTACCTCATTAAGGTACTTCTAGAACATCAGCAACTTCTAGACCACTTGGTTTTGAATCCTTATTCAATTACCTAATTTTATTAGTCATTAAAATGATAGGTAAGCTTATCCTCTCTGTCACTCAGTTTTCTCATCTGTAAAATATGGATGTTACTAAAACATAATGTAAAAGTAATATTAAGGATTAAGGTCACTTAGAATAGCCCTTTGCAAGTAGTGTATCTAATCTAACTCTCACTACTGAGAATTTTACTAATAACCCTTCTTGCACTGTTATTGGATAAATAAGTCATGCAATAATACATTTCAAAACACTTAGCATTCTACTGGATGAAAGAGAACCACCCGACAAGTCAGAAGTATTACTGAGCAGAGAGAGTAGTTATTTCTCATTATAGTAAGGCATTTGAAGCTATAACTCAAATTGTTTAAAAAAGAACATACATTTAAGGAAGTATAATTTTGGTTTTAAGGGAGTGGATCTAGGAAATAAATACTGTTCATCTTCAAGGTTAAAACTAGGTTGAATATTTCATCATCATAGAACACAACAAACAAAATGAAACAAAAATTCTCATACTACCAGCATTTAAAATACGGGTATATTCTAAAAGGAAAAACAAAGCCTAGATAAATTTTCCTACCAGGTACAACAAAAGCCCTGCACTGTAGTATGAAGTGAGGCAAGGCTGGGAAAGGTGATCTGTGTATTATCACCCACAAGTGGAATTTGAAACATTGATCTAGAAGATGAAGGTAGAATGCTAATTATTAGCATCTGTTAAGAAGTGGGGATGAATGGAGAAGCTTGATTGATGGATCCTGTTATAGTTAGAGAGGAGTAAGAAGGGCCAGTGTTACATAGCGCAGTGAGAGACTACAGAAATTAAATGAGACCTTAATGAGGGGGTAAGCTAAACTTCATCATTATGATTTCACACATTAGAGCACATGGCTCTAAAAACAAATTAGCATTTTCTATCAAGAGGTAAATGTAGAATCAGTCCCCTACCTATATTCCGAACAGTCTGGAGAGACCAGCTTCTTATGACACCGTCTCGTTGAGTCTCACTGTCTAGCATTGCTTCATGAGTACAATCTGATTTGAAATTAGTTTCTGCCAACTACAAAAATCTTTCAGTTTAGTTGCACATCCCTTCCCTTCCTAATAGTCCACAGTGCAGGGTTTACCCCCTAAAGATAAGCTTAATTGTCTACGGGGAAGGAAAATTAGAACTTCACTGCCTTTACTTCTTTTTTTCTTTTTTAAATTGATTTTATTGAGCTATATATTTTTTGCTCCTCCCCTCCCATTCTTCCCCTCCCATGGTCCCCATGCCTCCTATTTACTCAGGAGATCTTGTCTTTTTTCTACTTCCCATGTAGATTAGAATCATGTATGTCTCTCTTAGGTTCTCATTGTTGTCTAGGTTCTCTGGGATTGTGAATTGTAGACCGGTGTTTTATTTTGCTTTATCTCGAAAGGCACTTATGAATGAGTACATATGATATTTGTCTTTCTGGGTCTGGGTTTCCTCACCAATATGATGTTTCCTAGCTTCATCCATTTGCCTGCAAATCTCAAGATGTCATTACTTTTTTCTGCTGTGTAGTATTTCATTGTGTAAATGTACCACATTTTCTTTATCCATTTTTTGATCAAGGGTCATTTAGGTTGTTTCCAGGTTCTGGCTATGACAAACAATGCTGCTATGAACATAATTGAGCACATGTCCTTGTGATACAATTGAGCAGCCTTTGGGTAAAAACCCCAAAGTGGTATTGCTGGGTCTTGAAGTAGGTTGTTTCCAAATTTTCTGTGAAATCACCATACTGATATCCAAAGCAGCTGTAGCAGGTTGCACTCCTACCAACACTGGAGGAGTTTTCCCTTCACCTACATCGTCTCCAGCATAAGTTGTTATCAGAGCCAGGGACATACGTGGAAATAGGCCTGAGCTAGCGACATCCACCTGAGTAGACACAAGGCAGTGACCTCCACAGGAACAGATACAAGAGAGGGACTTCTGAGGGTGCAGGCTCAAGCCAAAGATTTCTGCTGAACCGGGCGAGAGTCAGGGACGTTTGAGGGAGCAGGCCTGAGCCAGTGACCTCTGTCAGAGTAGGCCCAGGCAGTAACCTCGGTGACAGCAGTCCTAAGCAAGCAACCTCCATAGGAGCATTCCCGAAAGACCTCTGGGATTGCAGAGCAACACCCAGTAGAGCAACACCCAGTAGCACCAAGAGACCCCGGGGAACACTAAGCGACCTCCAGGGTGACTGGAACTGTGGTCCTGACTGCCTTTATTACTTGAACTTCTTTCTTACATCTTCTTTCAACTCTTATGTTCAGTTCCTCCAAACTTATTCATTAGTTTAAATGATTTTAATTTTATCTTAATTCTTTTCTATTCCTTAAGGATTGCTTTTCACTTTCATTATTTAAGTTAAACAGTTTTAATGTATGCACTTAAAATGGTGGTCAATTGATGTTGGGATCATTTGAATTTCATTTTTCCTTTATTCATGTTTCATTTAAAGTTAGCCATTCCTGGCACTCTATCCTTCTCAACTGTGACTTCTTTTCAAAAGAGTTGTTTTCAGTGATACTTTCTGAATACCCCCCAGTGGATTCTGTCATTAGCGGGACATTAGAAAATAGAACCAATGAGATGCTGTTATTTTCCTCACCGACAGAGGCTCCACCTCCTCCCAGTAGTCTCCATTCAAATAGATGGCATATTCAGTACATGTTCACTCCCTTTAGACCCCCAAACTTGACTCCTCATCTACTTCTATATTAGTTAAATGTGTCTGTCACTAAACTCCTAAACTCCTCCATTGACAACTCCTAGCTTCACAGTACTATTTAGATTCAGTTGCTTACTTGCAAGACCCACTACTATCTGTTATTAGTACATATACTGGAATATACATTTCATTTTAGTTCTGAGCTACTACAAAGTCCTGGGGTCAATTACGCCTGAGTGACAGTCTCCTTGGGATATCTTTTCTTTTTTCTATCACACTGCAAGATTTCTAGAAGTCATTTCTCAAACCTACAGCCAAGAACTGGACCATACTCTGGGAGTCCAGCTGAAGAGAGTGAGGAGGGATTAATGAGCAGGGGCATCAAGATCCTGATGGGAAACCCACAGAGACAGCTGACCTGAGCTTGTGGTAGCTCACAGACTCCTGATGGACAGTCAGGGATTTGCAAGGAGCCTAGGCCCTCTGCATGTGGCTGGCACTTGTGAAACTTGGTCTGTTTGTGCGGACCCTAACAATGGGACCAGGATATGTCTCTGATGCATGAGATGGCTTCTTGGAACTCAATACCTATGGGGGGATGCTTTTATCAGCCTTGAAGCAGTGGGGAGGAGCCTGTTCCTGCCTCAACTTGTTATGCCAGACCAGGCTTTGTTAACTCCCCAATGGAGGGGGAGGCCTTACCCTTTCTGAGGAGTGGATGCATGGGTCAGGGGTGGGGGTGGGGGTATTAAAAAGGAGGGGAGAGGAAAGGAGGAAGGGGAAACTGTAGCTGGTATGTAAAAATAATTTTATAAAGTCAATTCTTAAAATAGTCAATTTGTACACAACTTTAAGAATTTGGTAAAATTGTGGGTTTTCCAATTAACTGAATAGTTCCTATAAATTGCCTGTAAAATTTATGTGTCAGTATGAATGATTGTAATCACAATGTCTGGTTTGTAAGTAAGCCCTATGGTAAGTATATGGTATATAAGAATGAGTGAGGTGACAAGATTGCTTTTAGTGAATTCTGAACACTTGATAATAGACAAAGAACTCAGAAAAAACTTGAGGGAATTTTTGGTATCAAACACACACTCAAAAATTCTAACAATATGATAATCAAAAGACAAAAAATTAATCTTTGTTGAAGTTCTCATAGAAGTGGTATTTGGCCTAAGCCTTGAAGGAATAAAGATATAGTAGAAAAGCATATAAATTAGAAAGCCCGGGGAAGAACAGCTCAAAATCAAATTATAATGCTAATGCCAACATCAATATCAGTAATCTGTTATTTTATGAATTATTCTCCTTCCTTCTTAGAATCCTGGAGGCTATAAGTCTGAGAGCATAGTGATAACAGAGCTGTTTTTTTCTAATTACTTTTTTGTGTGGCCAGAAGATCTTCCTGTGTCTTCATAAAGTATCCCCGACCCTATCTCCATCTAAATCTACCATTCTCCTGAGGTCTTCCATTGGACCACGCTAGTCTCATAACTTCATCTTAAGTGTATCATCTCCTTAAAGATCTCATTTACAAATGTACTCACCAAGGTATTAGGATTTGCTTCACTATATGAGTTTTCTGGGTGAAATGATTTATCTCATACTGTTATAGTGTTTCTATTTTACAGAAAATAAAACTGACATTGGCACGGGTTAAGTAGTTTTTCCAAGTTCCTACAGGTATTTATTATTAAAGACTCTGAATCTAATCTTGCAGCTTTAGGATCCTTCATAAATCCTTCACAATCCTCTAAAATTTGATCGCACTAAAATTTTTACTTTCTCTCTCTCTTTCTCATTCTTTCTGTCATCCCCCTCCCCCTGTGTGTGGTATGTGTGAATGTTTGTGTGTGTGTGTGTGTGTGTGTGTGTGTGTGTGTGTGTGTGTGTTTAAGCTGTGCTCATGTATAGGAGATCAAAGATTAGCACTGGACATGTTCCCCTATCTCATTTCTGAGAGAAGGTTTCAAATCAAACATGGTTGGATATTGTCAATTGGTAAGACTAGATAGACAGCAAGTCTTAAGAAAGGGTCTTAGAAGACAAGAGATAAATATACTTGAGTCTGAGACCAGGGGCTCACCTTATTCCTAGATTTTTTTAATATGCATAGATGACTCTCCTTTTGTGTGGATGCTGGGAATCTCGACTCAGGCCATCATATTTGCATAGCAAATACTATACTGACTGGATGATTTGCCAGGCCTCTCTACAGTTTTTTAAATGCACTTAAAAGTATTTTTTAGCTTGCTTAATAGTTAATTTTCTGGGGGCCTAAAAGTTTACTGACACTTCAGTAGGTGACTCCATACCCATGCATGTATAAGCAGTACTAAATGAATTCAGTAGGTATTAAGAGAGGAGTGAGACAGAGGGAGGGATGGTGAGAGAGAAAACAGGAAAGTGGGAGAGAAGTGAGGAAGGGATTAGGAGAAATTGGAAGACTGAGAATGGAAGGTAGAGTTGATATAAGAGAAATTGGAAGACTGAGAATGGAAGGTAGAGTTGATATAAATGCATTATAGGTACTTATGAATAATAAAGTGTTTTTAAAGTTTCTTATCATTAGTGAATGCAAAAAATAAAATGTATGCAAAGCTATTTTTTAGAATATTCATCTTGTCAATGATATATAAAATACAGCACCAAATTCAAAATGTAGAATATCTATTTCAAAGATATTAATATTGACTTTTGTGTTTAGTAAAGGAGGAGTGGTTTATTCTATATAAAGAAAATAACCACGACTAATCAGTTTGGGTGCCTAGTGGACTGTCTAGGGTGCATTGCATATCTAGTTAATTGATGTCTCACAAACCTTTAAATTTCTTATTAAGCCACACTTTACAGCTAAGAAAACTAAAGGTAGGCAAATAATTTCTTGTTTTTCACAGTAAAAATAATGTGGAGAGTCTGAAACCAGATTTTCATACTTCCAGCTTATTTCCTTGCTCACAAGCTATAATACAAATATTTTCTTCTCATCCCTTCATCCCATAGGGTATTCCTTCTTTCAATAGAATGTAATGTAATTCTTTTCCTTAATTCCTTCCATGCACACCTACTTACTGTGGATGTGAATTGTCTAGAAAATGCTCAGCATTTGGGAGTCACCTCACAGATACACACAAGATAACTTATGGAAAGAATATTAAGATACTCATCAGAAAATCCCGTGTCACTGTTCATTTCTGCAACCTACTACTCTGTACTGGACTCAGGGTCCACATGGCACAGGAGGAAAGTTGAATTCCAATTATGAAAATACACACACATGCACATACACAACTTTAGACTTCTAATGTCAGTGTTTCACAGTCATGAATTCATCTCTTCTGAGTAATCTGGAAGACATTATATAATTCAAAGTTGTTGGTTATTACCTGCTTGCTGGCACTTCTATAACTATTTTAGAGTATTTCATATGGCAAATATATATATAGCCCAAATTTATTCATTTATATTAGTTAAACATAATTTATTTTATATTTTTGATTATAAGACAATGCTACTTAATATTTTAATTTTAAATTGTTTAACAGTTGAGAAAAATTTCAGTTGGTTACTCTGTCTTTCTGAAATATTCTCTCTCTCACCCCCCACATTGTGAGTGCATATGTGTGTGTATAAGTGTTATAATAGTTATTTATTTCATCATTCCTTACTCCATGTCACTATAAGGTATTCATATTCACTGGATGTATAAATTTCCTCTTCCTCCTAAAAGTTCAAGATATTTTATTGGAGTATATAATCTGTTTTGTTCATCTTTGTATTCTTATATTACAATTATGATTATGCTATTTCTTAAAATTATCCAACAATCCTCATTTGGTGACATTTGTTTTGATTTTTTTCCACTTTTTTCCTCCTCCTTTCTTTTTTTGATTCTTCTCATTCTTTTACATCTTTGTTTATGAAGTTTCTATTTAATCGTCTTTAAGTTTGCTAATTTATTCCTCAACTATGTTAACTTGATTAATCAATTCATTTAGACATCCTTCATTTCTCTTGAAGGACAATTTTTTAAATTCTGATTCTGCCTTTGATTCTTTATTAGAGTTTGAATATTTGTTTACATATTTCATTCTTTCTTGTGGATTATATATTTCCATGTTAACACAGCATATTAATATAGATTTGAATCCAATATTTGATAATCCCAAAAGTATACATGATATTTGAGATTCTGATGATTACTTGATCTCCTCAGACATTTTCTAAATTTTGATGTACTTTAATATTTGCTTTTATTTAATTGTAGGATCTGAGGTAAATACACAGTTAGTGTGGATAATCGTGTTAATTTTTTGAGACATCTAAATAAGTTAAATTGTTTAACTGTAGTTGTAGTTAGTAAAGCTTCCAATTTCCCTTGTAACTTTGCCTTCATCTCTTCTCTCAATTGTGGACTTCCTGTATACTTTCCTTAAGAACCTCTGTGTTGTTCCTCAGTACAATGCAGTTCCTCTAGGTGAAACACACAGTTTTGACATTGTACTTTTGTTGGTGTGATGGTACAGAATGAGAGTCAAGAAATCATATAAAGTATTGTGAAAATGTATGACTTTTAGTGCACTAATGTGTGGGTGCTATGAACTACAAACACATTTCTACAACCCTTTTTCACCCTATCCATTCTCCTACACCTTGCTGTAGCACTGTAAATACATTTTCTGGATGCCTTAGGTCCTTGTTCCTCCTTTCCTATGGAATGAGACGAGAACAGAGGGTAGACTGGGAGAAATATCTTTCTTCAGAGAAAACACATTTTGGAAGTTACACTTAATTGGAAAGTGTTGTCAATATATTTCACGGTGATTGCTTTCTGTCAGCAGAAACAGTCAGACAAGTATCTTGGAACTTCTCAAAATCTTCCAGAATTCCTGGATGAAAATTTATAAAGTATGATGTAATTCCCCTGGGTCTCCTGCCTCAGAAGTTTATCACTATCACCCAGCCTAGAATAAGTCACAGGGGGGTCCTGAATGTGTTTAGATGTTGCTACCGTTTCATGAATCCAGCTGCATTGGCTTCTAGTGAGCATATTTTAGCTATATTCTTTAGGATGCAAGTATATTGACAGCTTTACGGTCATCAATTTGCACTGAAGCCTGGATTTTCATATGGGGTCAAAAGAAGCAGCAAATTTTACACTTTGTCTTATGATGACATAGACAAGACTGACCAAGGACTTCATATCAGACTTGGAACTAAATATTCTATGTTAGGTGTAGTGATATTTTATTCATGATCTAACAAATAAAGCTTACCTGAAGATCAGAGTGCAAAGTTAGCCACGCTAGTCAGCCAATCAGGTCAGACAGTGGTGGCAGATAACTTTAATCCCAGCAGCCATACTAGTTAGCCATAGAGGATGGACAGTGGTGGTGCAGGCCTTTAATGGCAGCGCTAGAGAGAAATATGAGGTGGGAAGAGACAGGAACTCGCTCTCTTTTCAGTCTGAAGATTTCATAGGGGTAAGAGCTCTCCAGTGGCTTGACTGCTTTGTTTCTCTGATCTTTCAGCTTGAACCCCAATATCCGCCTCTGAATTTTTATTATTTGCACTACAGTTGGGTTTATCTATGAAGCAGATCATTCCATATTGTTATGATTAGTTTTTTTCCTAATTTGGCAATGCCTATCTGTCTGTCTCCCAGACTTTCAGAAATCTATCCAGATTCATTTAAAATGAATTTTCAACAAGATTTTCCCCCAAACTGTCAGTGTGGTTATCCAATTTACTATTAGTATTTCAATGGGAGACATTCTAGACACAGTCTGATGAAATTTACTGTCGATGAGAACTACCACTAGAGATTTTAATCAAGACGAATATCTTCATTTCCAAAGGTTGATAAGATAATAAGGAAATTAATGATCTCATTCATTAAATCTGGTGCTAAGGATTGATGTTCTTGTCCTATTTAGGTAAAAGCTTTGTTTTCATTTCTTGGTATAAATAAAATTATTTATAAATTAAACTATAATAGTAATTTTTCTCAATTGACATAAGGTACAGATTTTATCTCCAGTCTCAGCCTAGTGATGCACTGCATAGTGTCCTGTTCCTATATCAGAGTCTAGAGGGGGTTGAAAAATGTCAAAGATTCTCCTTGTGACTGAAAATACATTTAGTAGTTGAAAGACATATGGATTTAAGCAAATAACTTACTTATATATAAAAATTAATGTACAATATTCATTTGGGGTCAAGTATATATGGAACATTATATGTACACACCTCGATAACCAGATATAAAGCAATTACATGTGAAATATTTTTTTGGTTTGTTTGTATTTTCTAAATTGCATGTCATTAAAAAATAAGATTCTTTGGAAGGTAATAGTCAAGTTAATATTAAAAGTGTTCATAACCTTAGAATTTTGTGCTTCTTTTTAAGCCAGTTATAATTTTTTTAAGTTGAGAAATCTGAGAGCCAAACAAAATCAATGTTTTAGAAGCCTCCACGTTCCGAATTCTGCCTACCAGAAGACTAACAATCATGAGAGAATTTGCTTCAAGCACTTGGCCTTAATATTTCTTTCATCGACTATTTCATTTCTCTCATCAGTTGTAAAGTTTTCCTAGTATATTGGTAATAATAAAGAAGGTGAGCAGGAGGGGTCACAGGGAAGATGCTGCCATTTAACAAACTCCTATGTGACTGGTGCTGTTTTAATCTGCACAGCATATTCATGCCATAGAAATGGTCATTTTGTAGAAGAAAATGAAGTTGACCTACAATAGACGCTCAATAAATATTTAATAACAAATCAAAATTAGAAAAAACTTGGTATTCATGGACCTTATTTTCATGTTTACCAATGACCTTCTGACTGTTAATTATTGTACAGGTAAAATCTAATAGATTTTAGAACAAACTAGTGATTGAAGTCCTGATTCCAAGTGAACAAAAAAAGTATTATTATGCTTATTCTATTTAGGTTTTCGTGTTATTTTTGTGTATTTTAGACAGTAAAAGTTTATTTGTTCCTTTTATATAATTTACTCTTTACCATTAACTAACTTCTGATTTCCTAACTTAAAATTTAAAATTATCAGTAATTTATTTATTTGACGCTTTCATAAAAACATCAACACATTGAACTTTGAATCTTTTGAATCGTGAGGATGAGGTGACCATGTCTCCAACATACCCAGTACTTTTTGTATATATAAATTCATGAGTGGTTAAACCCCAAAACTATTTTGTAGCATGAATAATAAAAACCCAGAGACAGATATTGGAGGTTGAGCTGAAGATCAGAAAAGCAAAATAGTCAAGCCACTAGAAATGTCTTACTTCTGCCAAGGCTGGGAGATTGCAGACTGAGCTATGAACCTCTGCCTTCTCCTGTTTTATATTCCCCTTTAGTGCTGGGATTAAAGGCATGTGACTCCCTAGTACTGAGATTAAAGGTGTGAGTGACCACCACCTGGATCTATTTCTGTATTGATCTTTATAGCCCAGGGCGGCCTTGAACTCAGAGATTCACCTCCCTCTATCTCCCAAATGCTAGGATTAAACGTGTGAGTTACCATTGCCTTGCATCTATTGGTTTAGTTTTGTCCTCTGATTTTTCAGACAAGTTTTATTTATTAAAACGTAAATTAAATATCACCATAATATTGCTCAAGGAGAATTCATGAAATCTAGATCTCTTGCTCATTCCATCTTAATCAGTCTAGTAACATAAATTATTTTTTGCCATTCTTTAAAAGACTTTCTGTCACGCCTGCCTCGCCAGCAAGGAAGACGCAACACCAGACTCTTCTTTTTTTTAATTTATAAAAGTTTATTAATTTATAAAAGCTTCCATTTCCGCCCCTCCTCCCAACACCCGCCCACTACCCCCACTCCCTCTCGTCCTCCCTCTCCATCCCCCAGAGCAGTCAGGGTTTCCTGTCCCGTGGGAAGTTCAAGTTCCTCCCCCCTCCCTCCAGGTCCAGGAAGGTGAGCATCCAAACAGACTGGATCCCAAAAACCCAGTATATGCAGAGGAAACAAGTCCCAGTGCCATTGTAAATGGCTTTTCGGAAAGTCCCAATGCCAGCCACATTCAGAGAATCCGGCCACATTCATAGAATCTGGTTGGATCACGTGCTCCTTCGGTCCCAGTCCAACTGGCCTTGGTGAACTCTCATTAGATCAGTCCCCTTGTATCAGTGGGTGAACGCATTCCTCACGGTCCTGCATTTCTTGTTCATGTTCTCCCTCCTTCTGCTCCTCCTTTAGACCTTGGGGGCTCAGTCCAGTGCTTCAATGTGGGTCTCTGTCTCAATCTCCATCCATCAACGGATGAAGGTTCCCTCTGATCTTGTCTTCCTTGCTCACGTTCTCTTTCCTTCTGCTTCTCGTTTGGACCTAGGGAGTTAAGTCCAGTGTTCCAATGTGGGTCTCTATCTCTATCTCCATCCATCGCCAGATGAAGGTTCTATGGTAATATGCAAAATATTCATCAGTATGGTTATGGGCCAAGGCCGATTCAGGCACCCTCTCCTCTGTCCAGAGAACAATCTGGGGATCTCTCCTTGGACCTGGGATCCCCTCTAGAATCAAATCTCTTGTAAACCCTAAAATGACTCCTTTAGTTGAGATATATACTTCCCTGCTCCCATATCCATCCTTCCTCCCTCCCCCCCATCCCAATTCCCCCGAGCTTTCCCCATTCCTCCCCTACTCCCTTCTCTCTAACCCTCTCCCCTTCCAACAATCCTCCCACCCCCCATGCACACAAGGTTGCCTGGCACTCTTGTCTACTTCCAATCTCCAGGAGGATAACTATATGATTTTCTTCAGGTTCACCTTCTTATTTAGCTTCTCTAGGATCACGAATAATAGGCTCAGAGACCTTTAATTATGGCTAGAATCCACTTATGAGTGAATACATACCATATTCCTCTTTTTGGGTCTGGGTTACCTCACTCAGTAAAGCGTTTTCTATTTCCATCCATTTGCATGCAAAATTCAAGATGTCATTGTTTTTACTGCTGAGTAAAACTCTAATGTATATATGCTCCACACCTTTTTTAACCATTCTTCTATTGAGGGGCACCTAGGTTGTTTCCAGGTTCTGGCTATTACAAATAGTGCTGCTATGAACATAGTTGAACAAATGCTTTTGTGGTATGATAGGGCATCTCTTGGGTATATTCCCAAGAGTGGAATTGCTGGGTCTTGAGGGAGGTTGACTCCCAGTTTCCTGAGAAACTGCCACACTGATTTCCACAGTGGCTGCACAAGTTTGCATTCCCACCAACAATAGATGAGAGTTCCCCTCTCTCCACATCCTCTCCAGCATAGGCTATCATAACACCAGACTCTTATAACTGCGGTTTATTCAGGAACCTTGAATCATCTTCTGACCTCTTGCCCCAGGGAAAGCCAGTCCACAGCTTAAATAACCTCTGGGTACCCAACCCCAGCAAGCCACATGGGAAATGCAGATAAGTCCAGAAACGCGGAAGCAAGTCAGATCCTTAGCATTAGCCATATGTGGAGTTGTTCACGACTAAGAGCACTCACCATCGGGAAGGTGGAAGGCAGAAACCAGTGCCATCTTTAAGGCGTGGCATTACGCAGCTCTCTACAACTTTCTATAAATACTCTATATTCTATATTCTAAATTCTATCAGTGGTGAATTTTAATTCATTTTTATTCAATCTTTTGATTCACATTTTTTAGCATTAATGCCAGTTTTAATTGTGCCGAACAGAAACTAACATTGCCTCATTTTAATAGCAAAGTTTGCCGAAAGGACTTTAGCTTGCTCACAGAACTATTGTGAAACAAACTCAGAGAGAAATGAAAGCAAAAGGGGCAACATCTACATACATCAGAGCAACGATTCTAGAAAACAGAATAGTGCAGAACATATTTCTTTCATGGTAAAACTAGTTTTGCTGCCCATGAAAGATTGATGATGTTTCAAAGACTGTCATTGCTCACTACACAGATGGATTCCCATTGTCCTTGTCTCTTTGTGTCACTGTTTCCCATTTCCGGGATAATTTTGTTTTAATGTCTGCATAGTAAAAAGATGATCACATAAGAGCTTTAGGAAAAGCTGGAAATGAGCTGCTTCACCTTGTATCATTGAAGGAAGGCTCTGCCTCAGGAAAAAAAAATGACTTTTTTCCCCAAGGTTGAAACAACCATCACAAACAAAAAGTGAATAAATTCTAGTTTTTTTGTCAACTTAGTTTTATATTTTTCCCTTTGACTCTCCTTGCATTTGTAAAAACTTATATTTAACTTATGACTGACTAAATTTATGCAACCCAAAGTTGCATTCTGAAGGTTCTAAACTGTCCATAAAAGTTTAATTCTTTTCATAAAGAAAAACATAAAGTTATTCTCACAATTATTTCTGATGAGTGACCTTCTTCAGGATATGAAAGTAACTTGCTATAGTTTGAAGATAGTAAGCATTTATTCAAGTCTTTGGGATATTAATAATTGCCTTTTAAGAATTTAAAATGTTATTGAGTATGAAACCACTTCCTTCCACAGTATTTTTGAACAATGGCTCCGAAGACACCGTCCTCTGCTAGAAGTTTACCCAGAAGCCAATGCACCCATCGGCCACAACAGAGAATCCTACATGGTTCCTTTCATACCACTGTATAGAAATGGTGATTTCTTCATTTCATCCAAGGATCTGGGATATGACTACAGCTACCTTCAGGAGCCAGGTTAGGCTCAGTTCTCTTCGGATGAACTGTGCACTCCTATATGACGAAACTCTTTTTGATAGTAAAATCATACTAATTGTATGTAGTGTTTTTTCCAAAATTTCTTAAGAATCGATATTATACCAATTTATTGTCATTTATAGATGTAATTCTGAGGATTCCTAACTTTATAACTTTCCATCTGTTATAAGGCACTTTGTACAAGTAAGCTCTTAGGATGCCTTTTAGCCATAATTCTATCAGCTAGCTCTTTTATAACCTAGAAATATTGTTTCAATTCCCTGAATTACAGTTCATTCATGTTATATATTTAGATCAGAATAACTCAATGACTTTTCTGAACTATGTTAAAGAATTCTGCGCAAACAGTATGATACAAATAAGCACTTTATGATCTAACACTGGAATATCTATACTAGGCACTGGGAGACTCTTGGTAGAATTACCAATACAATGATGAAAACTTTCAATACTAACTAATCATGAGAGTCATAATACTTTGAATCGCCAATTACTGTGCCTTTGGTTAAAATCCTTAGGACTGGAATTAGTTCTGAGCTTTGATATTCCTATGTAGAAATATGATATCTTTTTGACAAACAAGAAATAGGTAATAAGGAAAGCCTATTCCATGCAGAAACTACATATTATTCTAGTCTACCTGATTGTTACAGTGACAAAGGATTGAGAAAGACAGCCTAAAGAAATTATTTTTTTCTCTTGGATCAATAGGTTTCAGATCATTATTGACAGGTTCAATTGGTTTTGGCCTGAGGCAAGATAGAAGTATCAGGTTAGACATATGTAGTAGAGAGAAAGAGGGACTCATGTCTAAGATGCAGTCTTTCTTCAAAGGCAAACTTCCAATGACTTATCTCCTTCAATCAAGCCTCACCCCTACTTTCAAGTACCTACTAATTATTCCCATTATATTGTAAATTCATTATTGATTAATTGACTGATGTAGCCAGAATCCTCATGATACAATTGCCAAACCTATTAGCTGGCAGTTAAGTCCTTTGAACATCCGTCTTTTGGTGGTGGAGCAAACACTTTATGTTTAAACCGTAACTCCATGTATTATTTGTGTATTTAATTTGTTAATTATTATATAAGTATTATTTTTCATAAAAGAAGGTGAAAATATCAGTGTTACAGAGTTTAAGTGAGTTCTTGCATGTTAAATACCAATATATGGAGAAATGTGATTTTGGCACTACACTTACACTCGCCTTTATGTAGTATATGAAGACTAGAAGAAAACAATGTAAAACTGCAAATGATTTAAGGGTAAGAGATATTCGAGAAGCACTATTATTTTGGCACATTGAAGAACAATTAATAAACTATGAATAGATGACTAGAAAAGGAAATGATGGACAGATGTGTGAACTTTACTAACCCCTAGTTCTTATGACCAACTGTAGTTCCCTTGAAATGACTAGTATAGTCTGGATATCAGTAAGCATCAAATCCAATTCTGAAGGCCAACTAATTATGGAAGGAAGTATGAGGACTCAATCAAGAGCAAATTCTTAGCAGTCCAGATAGAGCAGCAGTGATCTGGGCATAGTCCACCTTTGACACTGTTTGAGGATTGCTAGGCAGTTTGAAGATAGAAAAGGACAAAAAAAAAAACATTCTAACTTGAAAGAATAAAAAAGCAAAGAAAATAAATGTCTTTTTGGAATATTAAATTCTTCTATTGAGTGATATGAACAAAGAAAATGGCATTGAAAATATTGAGACATTTCATAAAAGTTAACACAATTTGTGTGCTTTTAATGAATGGGACCTAAGGGTTTTGCATGGAATTATTCTTCATTATACTTTGAGAACAACATTCATAGAGATTAGCAAATCAGTTGTATACCGTGTGAATAAAAAGGAGATTATAGGACTCTTGAAACTTTTGCCCTGTAAAACAAATAAATTGTAGTACAATTCACTGTTATATTGGAGAATAAAAGGAGAAGGCCCAGACATAAGGGGAAGACTATAACTTTGTTATGTAGTAGAAAGATGAGCTAGGAGGCAGGGTTAAGTATTTCTCAGGGCCATGGGATATAAAGGCTTGGATAGGTATCCAAGCAGATACCTGGCCCATAAATCAATATGAGTGAGCCATCAACATGCCCACTGTTATCTGAGTAATCTTTAGAATTACAGTTTCTGCTGATGTATATTGTGTTTTATAAGATGGCAAATTGAGAAACATAAAGACAAATCACTATCTCTAAATTACAAAGCTAGTAATCAGCAAACAGTAAATAAACGTACTGAGTATCTCTGGAGTTATCTTTCCATCATTCCATGGTAGTTTCTTTTTGTATTATCCACGCATATACCCTGCATCATCCTCTGTGATGGAATCCCACATCAAGTCCACATGGTTAAGGCAAAGGTAACAAGCTTTCTTGAGTGGGAAAGATGAGGAGGGAAAAAACTTCCATTAGAAGGTGAAATATATTTATCCTAACTACATTAAAATGAATAAAATTAATTTGAAATGCTTTACTTTTTTCCTGTCTTTTCATGCAGCTGTGAATTTAAGTAGTTAACTTTAGAGAAATTTGGTTTTAACTAAATAAGAGCACATGCAGTTGCTTACTTTTTATCTTATGAATTATTCTTTAGTATTATTTCTTTTGTGCATTCAAAGTATTTAAAATTTATCTCTATTCATCGCTAAACTTCAAGATTTCTAGAAAACATCTTTAAAATTCTTTAAAATAATTTAGTTCAAAAGGATCATTATTCATCAACCAGGTATTCATGTGGATAATTAAAGTATTCTGTTGTTAAGAGCAGCTAATATATGAACTTGTCAAACATTTTCTCTTGAATTCAAATTTAGTGGTATTTTAAAACTTGAGTAACAAGTGATTTTTCTTTCAGTATGAACTGATTAAAAGGTAGGGTCAGAAATATCAAAGAAAGGGTGCTGTATTTCTGTTTGTCTGTTTCTTTGTTTTTTGGTTTGGATCCAGAAGTCTTTATGCCCACAATGGTTGGGAATGTATAGCAGCAGATGGCTTAGCCAGTAAGCTGTAGATCATATCTCAACTTTTCAATTGCACACAGAAAGCAACAAGCAAGAACTGAAAATGGGATGAGGCTATGAATAATTAAAGTGGAATATTTATTCCAGCAAAGCTCAAATCCTAAAGGTTCCTTAACTTCCTACAAATTGTGTACCAACTCTAACCAAGGTGTTCAAATACTTGAGCCTATGGGGGCCAGTTTTCACTTAAACCACTACAACACTATGTTTATTATACATACTATTATACAATATGTATATACATATTGTTTATTATACATATATGTATATCATGTATACATGCATATATAAATTTATATATTTCTTATTTCAATATTTTTTCAGATGATTTCAAGTGATCTCAGTGTTCATTATCACCAAAGCATCATCTTCAAACACATTTTGAAAGATACACACACACACAATCTTTCTAAACTATAAAGGCTTAATTTAGGGTAATTAATGACTCCAAAATATATTATGTGTTTGTTCTGTGGATAATGAGAAAATACATTGCAAATGGCAAGGTATGAAACAATTTGAAAGATATGTGTGGCAAGAATAATAAATAAATAATTGAGTAAATTGATTTTACTCGAAAACTTTGACACTAAAAATATTAAAAACTACTCTGCTAATGATCAACAGTGGATAATAAGGAAAGAAATATGAAGATTTTGCTTTGGAAACACAGAAAGTATGTTTGAAGATGCTGCCTTGGTGATAATGAACAGTGAGAACACTTGAAATGATCTGAAGAAAAAAATGCTAGAATAAACTAACAAACAGGATAAACAATATAAGTAAAAATTGAAAGCACTTAAGCATAAAGCATCTTAGTTTGCTTTTCTGTTGTTGACATAAACACCAGGGCCAAAGGCAACTGGGGCAGGAACCGATTAATTTTATCTTACACTATCAGGAAGCAGTTCACCATGAAGGGAAATCACAGAGGGAACCCAGGCTCTAACCTAGAGTCAGGAACTGAAGCAGTAGCCTACCTTTCTTCCTTTCTAATGAGGAAATGTTCCCCAAGCTCTTTCATTTTGTAAGCTAAGGAGCTTACATTCAAACACAAGCGTCTGACTTCAAAGTACCAAAATGCTACTAATGGTGATGGTCATGTTGTTAAAAACTGCACTGTCTCTCTCTATTTCAGACCCGGGATTTTTCAGAAGTTATATCGAGCCCTACTTGGAGCAGGCTACTAGGATCTGGCCATGGCTCCTCGGGGCAGCACTGGTAGGAGCTGTTGTCGCTGCAGCTCTGACAGGGCTCAGCAGTCGGCTGTGCTGTCGTCCTCACAAGAGGAAGCAGCTCCAGGAAGAAAGGCAACCTCTCCTCGTGGAAAAAGATGACTACCACAGCCTGCTGTACCAGAGCCGTCTATGAACAGCCCAGGAAACAGTGGGGCCAAAAGGTCTTGCTTCAATCTGCCTATATGGTGGTGAAGATTGTTCCCACGGTTTTAATCTATTACAAAACATAGACCACAGCTATTTGTCCTACTACTTTTGCTCAGTCTCTTCATTTACCCCAATGTCTAGTTTCCAAGGAAAGACTGGTATTTGTTAAAAAGTCACTCTTACTTGTATCTGAATAAAATTTCTCTTACAATTAACGGGATGGATTTTGATAAATGTCTTGATTATTTAAAATATAATTATAACAAAATTATTACAATTGATGCCTATTAACTTGAGACACATTTTTGTTTTCAATCCACTTTTAATTTCAAAGAAAATAAAAATCTTTTCTTACTCCCCTCTCCCTCCTTCACTCCCCATGTGTGTGTGTGTCTGTGTGTGTGTGTGTGTGTGTGTGTGTGTGTGTGTGTGTGTATTTTGGTTTTGGTTGATTCAGACAATTTTAAAAGTCTGGGATAGATAAGCTGTTTACTTATTTCTGAATTTATTTCATTAATGATTAAGAATTATAAATAACTGTGAAATAAACAGTACAGGAGAATCATCTGTTAGTTTTATTATTTGTTATGTTTAAACTGTCTTTTCCAAATCTGTGTCTGCTGGAAGAAAATCAGGAAAGAGATGGGGATGTGTTCCCTAATACAATGGTGACCCATGTGAGGAGCAGAGATTATTACCTGTACTTAATCCAGGTTAAAAAAAAGAAAGAAAGAAAGAAAGAAGGAAGGAAAGAAAGAAAGAAAAGAAAAGAAAAATAAAAAGAATCAAAACATCAAAATGGTTGATTATAGTGGCATTTGAAACTCAAAGTCGGTGTGACCATTATCTGAAATCACTAAGACCAAAGACAAAAGTAATGAGAACAAAAATGAGAAAAACAACCCTAAAATGGCTCCTTTAATGTAAATATCTTCTTCCCTGCTCCTATATCTGCCCTTCCTCCATCTCCACCCTCTTACTCCCCCAAGCTCTCTTCAGTCTTTCCTTTCTCCCTTCTCTCTCCCCCTGTCCTCTTCCCCCAATCTCACCCCACCCCATGCTCCCAACTTTTGCTCAGCAATCTTGTATGCTTCCAATTTCCAGGAGGATCTATATATGTTTTCCTTTGGCTTCACTTTGTTATTTGGCTTCTCTAGGCTTGCGAACTATAGGCTTATAGGGTTGGCAAGAGATTTGGCTCTGGAGGGGATCCCAGGTGTCCATGGGGATGTCACCAGCCAGGTCCTTGGGCAGCAGAGGAGAGGGTGCCTGAACTGGCCTTCTCCCATAGCCACACTGATGATTATCTCGAATATCACCATAAAATCTTCGTCCAGCAATGGATGGAGAGAGACAGAGACCCTCATCAGAGCAACAGACTGAGCCCCCAAGGTCCAGTTGAAGATCAAAAGGAGGGAGAAGATAAGCAAGGAAGTCTGGACTGCTAGGGGTTGGTCCACCAACTGAGGCAGTGTGCCTATTCTAATGGGAGCTCACCAAATACAGCTGAACCGGGACTGAATAAGCATGTGATCAAACCGGACTCTCTGAATGTGGCTGAGAATGGGGGCTGAGAAGCCATTGATTAGGGCACTGGAACTTGTTTCTACTGCATACACTGGCTTTTTGGGATCCTATTCTGTTTGGATGCACATCTTCCTAGGCCTGGATATAGGGAGGAGGGCCTTGGACTTCCCACAGGGCAGGGTTCCCTGCCCTCTCTTAAGGAGGGAGAGGGAGGAGATAGAGTGTGGAAGAGGGAGGGGAATGGGAGGAGGGAAGCAGGTGGAAATTTTTGAATGAAAAATTAATTAATTAATTAAAAAAAGAAATGAGGGAAACAGTCTGTATCAGTTTCTGGACTGACAGCTTAGGGGCACATCCAGTCTCAGGCAGGACACAGTGGTATGGGTCAATATCAGGGCACAGTGGTGTGGGTCAATATCAAGGTACAGTGGTGTGAGTCAGTCTCAGGGCACATTGGTGTGGGTCAATCTCAGGGCACATTGATGTGGGTCAGTCTCAGCATGGATTGGTGTGGGTCAGCTTTGAGACAGTTAGACTTAGCATGATTCACCAAAGACTGCTGTGGAAGTAAATTCTTAGTCCTGAATGACTGTCTAATCACATTTAAAAAAATAATATACCTTTTTCTCAGCAACTCATGGAATCTTCTCCAAAACCAATCACATATTCAGTAACAAAGCAAAAGTCAACCAATACAAAAGAATTGGAATAACCTGGGGTATCTTACCGGGTCAGCATGGCTTAAAGTTATAATTCAACAACAACACTAATTGCAGAAAGCCTACAAACTCATGGAAATTTAACAATGCTTAATTGAATCACCCTTGAATTAAGAAAAAAATAAAGGGATGGTGTGGGAGAATTGTCTGTGCTGCCAAACAGCTGGAAGTAGCCTGGAATACTATGCCCACATTCCCAAAATATGGACTATGGATATTTTCCTTTTTTTAAAAAAAAAAGAGGGGGAAGTGGTGTGGGAGAATTGTCTGTATTCTGTCAACCATGTTTTAAATAAATGCTGATTGGCCAGGCAGGAGGTATAGGTGGGAAAAACAGACAGGAAGTGGAAATGATGCAAGGAGAGCAGGAGGAATTCTAGGGAGGAGGAAGCTGATTCCCCCACTCCTGCCCAGATCACCGAAGCAGCAAGATGTGAGCTGCCCCACTGAAAAAGGTACTGAGCGACATGGCTAACATAGATCAGAAAAATGGGTTAATCAATATGTGAGAGTTAGGCAGTAAGAAGCCTGACCTAATGGGCCAATCAGCTTAATAACTTACAGAGATCCCTGTATGATTTTTCTCTGGGACTAAACAGCTGGGGGCCAGGCAGGACAGAAATCCGAACAAGCAGGCCCCCTCATGTTACAAAGGGAGAAGTTAAAGATTTTCTAGAATTTAATGAAAATAAATGCATAATTGTTGTCAGAGGCTGCTTGCTCTTTTTCCTGCAGCTCAGACTCCCAAAATAATCGCACAGAAATCTGTATTAATTGTAATACTGTTTAGCCGATAACTTAAGGGTATTGCTAGCTAGCTCTTATTTCTTAAACTAAAGCATTTCCATTAATCTGTACATCACTACGAGGTTGTGGCCTAGTGGCAAAGTTTCTGCAGGCTCCAGTGTAGGCATGGTGTCTCCAGCGGTAGCTACAGGGCTTCTTTCTGTCTAGGGCTACTCTATCTTTAGATCATTTTCAGCTTGGCTTTACTCTGTTAAGCCATTGGCCAAAAGCAGCTTCTTTATTAACCAATGGCAGTAAAACATATTCACAACATACATCACCTCCCAAATCATATAACATACCCAAACTTATGGAACACTATGAAATCAGCGCTAATAGGAAAATTCATAGCACTAAGGAAGAGGAGATATCTCACACTAAGTGACTTAACAGCACACCTGAAAGTACTAGAATAAAAAAAAAAAGGAGGCTCACCCATGTGGAGTAGAAGACAGGAAACCATCAAATTGAGGGCTGAAATCAGTAAAATAGAAACAAAGAAAAAATACAAAGAATCAATGAAACAAAGAATTGGTACTTTGAGAAAATCAACAAAATAGACAGTGCCTTTTTCAAACTAACTAAAAGGCAGAGATAGAATATGCAAATTAATCCAAAAGAAATAAATAGGGAGATATAATAACACACTGAGAAAATCTGGAGAATCATTAGGTCATTTTTCAAAAACTTTTATTCTACAAAATTGGAATATCTGAAAGAAATAGACAATATTCTGGATAGGTACCACATACCAAAATTAAATCAAGACCAGATGAACAATTTAAATAGACATATAATCCCTAAAGAAATAGAAGCAGTTATCAAAGAATCACAATCAAAAAAAAAAAAAAAAGCTCCAGCTTGGTATTGACATAAGAACAGAGAAGTCGACCTATGGAATCGAATAGAAGACCCAGATATTAACCCACAAACTTATGAACACCTAATTTTCGACAAGGGAGCCAAAGGTATACAATGGAAGAAGGAAAGCATCTTTAACAAATGGTGCTGGCATAACTGGATGTCAACCTGTAAAAAAATGAAAGTAGATCCATATCTATCACCATGCACAAAAATCAAGTCCAAATGGATTAAAGACATCAACATTAATCCGTCCACTTTGAACCTGATAGAAGAGAAAGTGGGAAGTAGTCTACAAGATTTAGGCACAGGAGGCCTCTTCCTAAGTAGGACCCCAGCAGCACAGACAATAAGAGAAACAATGAATAAATGGGATCTACTGAAACTGGGAAGCTTCTGTAAAGCAAAGGACACTGTCAGTAGGACAAAAAGGCTGCCTTCTGACTGGGAGAAGATCTTCACCAACCCCTCATCAGACAAAGGTCTGATCTCCAGAATATACAAAGAACTCAAGAAACTAGACACTAAAACTCTAATTAACCCAATTAAAAAATGGGGTACTGATCTGAACAGAGAATTCACAACAGATGAACTTCGAATGGCCAGAAGACACTTAAGGTCATGCTCAACCTCCTTAGTGATCAGGGAAATGCAAATCAAAACCACTTTGAGATACCATCTTACACCTGTCAGAATAGCTAAAGTTAAAAACACCAATGATAGCCTATGCTGGAGAGGATGTGGAATGAGGGGAACACTCATCCATTGTTGGTGGGAATGCAAACTTGTGCAGCCACTTTGGAAATCAGTGTGGCGGTTTCTCAGGAAACTGGGAGTCAACCTCCCTCAGGACCCAGCAATTCCTCTCTTGGGAATATACCCTAGAGATTCCCAAACATACTACAAAAGTGTTTGTTCAACTATGTTCATAGCAGCACTATTTGTAATAGCCAGAACCTGGAAACAGCCTAGGTGCCCCTCAGTAGAAGAATGGTTAAAAAAGGTGTGGAACATATACACATTAGAGTTTTACTCAGCGGTAAAAAATAATGACATCTTGAATTTTGCATGCAAATGGATGGACATAGAAAACGCTTTACTGAGTGAGGTAAGCCAGACCCAAAAAGAGGAACACGGTATGTATTCACTCATAAGTGGATTCTAACCATAATTTAAGGTCTTTGAGCCTATTATTCGTGATCCTAGAGAAGCTAAATAAGAAGACGAACCTGACGAAGATTATTTAGCTCTCCGCCAGGAGGTAGGAAATAGTCAAGAGTCCCAGGTAACCTTGGGTGCTTGGGGGGGTGGGGTGGGAGGGTTGTTGGAAGGGGAGAGGGTTAGAGAGAAAGGAGTAGGGGAGGAATGGAGAAAGCTCGGTTGACCGAGATGGGGGGAAGGGAGGAAGGATGAATGTGGGATCAGGGAAGAATATATTTCAACTAAGGGAGTCATTTTAGAGTTTACAGGAAACTTGATTATATATGGGATCCCAGGTCCAAGGAGAGATCCCCAGATTGTTCTCTGGACAGAGGAGGGGGTGCCTGAACCGGCCTTAGCCCGTGACCATACTGATGAATATTTTGCTTATCACCATAGATCCTTCATCTGGCGTTGGATGGCGATACAGATGGAGGCCCGCGTTGGAGCACCGAACTGAGCCCCCCAAGATCCAAATGAGGAGCAGAAGGAGGAAGAAAATGACGAAGGACTGCGAGGGATACTATCACCCACTGATACAAGCGTCGGATCTAATGAGAGTTTACCATGGCCAGATGGACCGTGACTGAATGAGCATGTGATCCAACCAGATTCTCTGAATGTGGCCGGATTTTCTGAATGTGGCTGGCCTGCAGTCTTTCTGAGAAGCCATTGACAATGACACTGGGACTGGTTTCCTCTGCATATACTGGATTTTTGGGATCCAGTCTGTTTGGATGCTCACCTTCCTGGACCTGGAGGGAGGGGGGAGGAACTTGGACTTCCCACAGGGCAGGAGACCCTGACTGCCCTTGGGGACGAAGAGGGAGGAGGAGAGGGAGGGGGGGAGTGGGAGGGCGTTGGGAGGAGGGGCGTAAATGGAAACTTTTTATAATTTAATAAAATTACAAAAAAAAAGAAAAAAAAAAAGCTCCGGGTAGGGTGGTTTCAGTCCAGAATTCTCACAGAACTTCAAAAAAAAACAGCTAATACTTATATTCCTCAAATTAATCCACAAAATATAAACAGAAGGAAATTACCAAAAAGTCTTTGTGAGACTAGAGTTACCCTCATATCTGAACCACGCAAATATTCAAATAAGAAAGAATTACATACCAGTCTCCCACATAAACATACTCAGAAATACATGATGCAAAAATACTCAATGAAATACTGGCAAATAGAATCAAAGAACACATCTTGATCAAGTTGGCTTCATTTCAGAGATACAGGGATGGTTCAACACATGAAAATCTGTCAATCTAATTCACCCTATAAATAAAGTGAAAGAAAAAGAAAAACATATGATCATCTTATTAGATACTGAAAAAGCCTACCACAAAATCCAACACCCCTTCATGATAAAAAGTCTTGGAGAGATCAGGGATACAAGAACATATTAAAACATATTAAAAGTAATACACATCAAGCTGACAGTCAACATCAAATTACATGGAGATAAACTCAAAGCAATTCCACTAAAATCAGGAACAAGATAAGGCTGTTCACTCTCTCCATATCTATTCAATATATACCCAAAGTCCTAGCTAGAGCAATAAGACAACAAAAGAATATCAAGGGGTTATGAATTGAAAAGGAAGGAGTCAAATATTCACTCTTTGCAGATGATATGATAGTATGCATAAGTGACCCAAAAAATTCTACCAAGGAACTCTTAAAGATGATAAACAACTTAAATAATGTGGCAGGATTCAAGGCCAACTCAAAAAAAATTCAGTATCCTTCCAATGTGCAAATGATAAAAGGGCTGAGAAAGAAATTAGAGAAACATAACCCTTTAAAATAGACACAAATAACATAAAATATCTTAAGGTAAAACTGACTAAAGAAATGAAAAACATGTATGGCAAGAACTTTAAGCCTTTGAAGAAAGAAACTGAAGAAGATATTAGAAAATGATAGATCTCCTATGCTCTTGGATAGGTAAGATCACCATAATAAAATACAATCTTAGTGAAAGCAATCTATAAATTCAATGCAATCCATCAAAATCCCAACACAATTCTTCACAGAACTTGAAAGAACAATACTCAACTTCCTTTGAAAAAACAACAACAACAAAAACCAGAATAGCACCCCCCAAACAAATCCTGTACAATAAAGGAACTTCCAGAAATATCACCATCTTTGACTTCAAGATTATAGAACAACAGTAATGAAAACAGCTTGGTATTGTATTGGCATAAAAGCATACAGGTAGACCAATGAAAATGAATCAAAGTTTGATATTAAACCACATACTGATGAACACTTGATTTTTTTTTTTGACAAAGAAGTTCAAATCATACAATGGAAAAAAGAAAACATCTTCAATAAATGGTGGTGACAAAACTGGCTGTCAACATGTAAAGGAATGCAAATAGATCCACATCTATCCTCATGCACAAAGCTCAAGTCCACATGGGTCAAAGACAGCATAAATTCAGCCACATTAAACCTCATAGAAAAGAAAGTGGGAAGTAGCCTTGAACACATTTGCACAAGAGACCACTTCCTAAATATAACACCAGTAGCACAGACACTGTGAGCAACAATAAATAAATGGGACTTCTTAAAATTGAGAAGCTTCTGTAAGTGAATACAGTCAATAAGACAAAATGGAAACCAAGTGAATGGGAAAAGATCTTCATTAACCCCACATCATAGAGAGGACTGATCTCCAAAATATCTAAAATACTCATGAAACTAGACATCAAAATACCAAATAATCCAATTAAAAATGGGAGCACATCTAAACAGAGAATTCTCAACAGAAGAATCTCAAATGACTGAAAGACACTTAAGGAATTGCTCCATTCTTAGCCATCATGGAAATGTCAATTAAAATGGCTCTAAGATACTGTCTTATACCAGTCAGAATGGCTAAGATCAAAAACACCAATGATAGCTTTTGCTGGAAATGGTGTCGAGTAAGAGGAACACTCCTCCATTCCTGGTTGGAGCACAAACTTGTACAGCCACATTGGAAATTAGGATGACAGCTTTTCAGAAAATTAGGAACCAATCTACCTCAAGATCTATCAATAGCACTCTAAGACATATACTAAAAAGATGCACACTTATACCACAAGGATATTTGCTCAACTGTGTTCACAGTAGTAGCATTATTTATAATAGCCATTACTTGGAAACAATTAAGATTCCCCTCAAATGAAGAATGGATAAAGAAAATGTGGTACATTTATACAACGGAGTACTACTCAGCAGCAAAAAGCAATGATATCTTGAAATTTGCAAGTAAATGGATGGAACTAGAAAAAAAACATCCAGAGTGAGGTAACCCAGACCCAGAAAGACAAACACAGTACGTATTCACTAATAAATGGGTATTAGACATAAAGCAAAGGATAACCATCCTATAGTCCATGACTCCAGAGAAGCTAGATAACAAGAACATAAGAGAGACATACATGGATCACCTGGAAAGGAGAATAGATAAAATTTCCTGAGAAAATTTTAAGCGTGGGGGCGGGGCAGAAGGGGAGAAGGTGAGGGGAAAGGGAGAAGTGGAGGGCCAAGGAGAACTTGAGGGAAAGGGATGGTCGAGATGGGGGAAGGACAGAGAAGGCTAGTAAGAAAAGAGATTTATTGAATGAGGAGGCCTTATGAATCTACAGAGAAACCTGGCACTAGGTAAATTCTCAGAAACCCAGAAGGATGACCCCAGCTAAGACCCTAAGAAATAGTGGAGAGGATGCCTTAACTTCCCTTCCCCTGTCACCATATTAATGACTTTCTTAATTGTTATTGCATAGAACCTTCATTCAGCCACTGATGGAAATAGAGGCAGAGATACACAGCTAAGCTCTGGTCCAAGCTCCTAGAGTACAGCTGAAGAGAAAGAAGACTGATAATATGAGCAACGCAGACAAGACCATGATACAGATACCCACAGAAACAGATGGCCTGAGCTAGTGGGTATATAAATGTTTTTCTTTGGGTTTATCTTACCACTTAGCTTCTCTAGGATCATGAACTATAGGCTCAAGATCTTTTGTTTATAACTAGTATTCACTTATGAGTGAGTACATACCATATTCACCTTTTTGGGTCTGAGTTACCTCACTCAGCATAGTGTTTTCTAATTCCACCCATTTGCATGCAAAATTCAAGATGTCATTGTATTTACCACTGAGTAGTACTCTAATGTGTAAATGTGTCATTTGAAATAACACAATGAGTTAGCTATTAATACCATAGTAAAGAAACCTAAGACACACTGGGATGTAAGCATCTTGAAATCTGAATTTATTTGTGTATTTGTAACTAAACTTCATCAAAATAAGCAGAATTTTTAATTTTAGACATTGTTTTGTCCAGATGATTGCAAGTAACATAATTAGTCATTGTTCTAAGTAAAGTACATTCTTCAAATACCACTTGTGATGTGTTCCACTTCCGTGGTGCCCATTCCCACCTTCCTGATGATCACACACTCCACAGAAAGCTGTAAACATGGCCCCTGCCAAATAGAAACACACAGGCAACTTAAGAAATTCTAACTAGTTTTACTGCACTAAAGAAAGCCTGATGACACTAACTTCCTACATGTTTTTTATATGTTGAAGTTTTAGTAATCAATGTGAATAGAATGAAGCATTTCAAGACACTTTTAATCTTCAGTACTTAGATTTGCATCAAAAGCTCCTTGATTTGTACATATACGCCCTAAAGACATTTTCCCCCAATTATCTTCTGTTTTTTGTCTTACTGGGCGATTTTACAACACTAATGCTATTAATGCATGTACGTTTGCCCACCTTGTGACACAATCATGTAATATGGATGGAGAATGGATGCACATGACTGATGAGTTCGTCTTCTAAATGCATTTGAACTTGACCTACTGAAATGCTCATTACAGGGTGTGTGACAGCCTTGTGAAAAGAAGGAGCAAGGCATCATTTCAGGGAAGCAGGTTCTTCGAAATTAAATGTCTTGAAAGATTGCCACATATAAAAATTTATTTAAAAAAAGAATTCAGTATCACATAAAAAAATAACCTGCTTAAACCCTACAACCTGGTCGTTACTATTAAAATGTTCTGCACATTGAAACACAGCCAATTCTGATTTGACACAGGAGTAGCTTTTAAACGAGAAACAAAGCATAATCCTGTAATGTAAATACTTTTATTTAGGAACATTAATAATATAGAGTCTCTTCATTCTTAACATTCTTAAACATTCATTCTTAAACAAAGGAGTCATTTCATTCTAACTTTGTGTACAATATGAGGTATATTTTAAGACCTAATGGTCACGATATTCATGAGTACTAAAGCATGTTTACTCATTCAGATAACTGTAAATTACAGATTATTGTGAAATTCATAGTCAGCATAAAGCAAAAAAATAGAATTATTTATAGAGAAAATTCTTGTCTTCAACTTACCGATGGGTTAAATCAATTTTCAGAAGGTATCAGGCAAACTGGTGCAAATGTCTCATTTCCCACCTACTCAAAAGGCCAGACCAACCTGGGAGTTACTGTTTTATCCCTCATTTGCATAACAGGAGAGTGGTGGAAGCTGCAGTCAGAGCAAGGAGCTGGGCAATGTTGCCGCCTCTGGGTAAGCTGGAGCTCACGATGGATGATCAAACAGAAAACTTTATCTGCCTTTCAAAATGAGCACATTAGAGATCATTGTTCTTTTCTTGGAAGAAAATATTCTTAGGTTTCACTTTCTAAAATTTCATTGATATTTAATATTATACTTTTGATGAAACAAATATTAGAACTGACCATAACAAAATAAACACCTCAAATAAATAAAACTAAAGTCTTGGAATATAAAGAGTTCAAGATCAGAAATCAGCCAAAACAAAATTCTGTATTCTGCTAGAATTCCATGTGATTTTCCACACAGAATACTAAATTAATTTGTAATAGAGGGAGATTAAATCGTTTTGCGATCCTTCACTTGCTTTCTAGAGCTGTTACAGCATTAAATGACACGGTACACACCTAAAGTTTTGAATGTTTTCTTCAACTTGGAGCTAACCACTATGCTACTATGAAGTTTGGAAATTATCATTGCATAAGTGTGCAGCATTTTATTTTCATTCAAATATGCTTCTTACCTTCAGCCATAAAAACACATATTCACTGTAAACCATGGTCAAAGCAACGTGCAAAGCTCCTTCATTGTGGATAAACAAAAATTTAGAAGTTTGTCTAAATTCTTGACCTACCTTCCCTGTAGACCCCATGGTAATAGATGAACATGAAATTTGCTTACCAACTCCATAACATTTTTTAATAAACCATTCACCCAGTTTCTCTAGTGATGGTCACTCACCTTACTTTCTGTCCTTTTTCTCTTCTGTGATCGGTGGTTTCCTCCCTTTGTCTGTGTTCATCAGTTGCTGGATGAAGGTTCTATAGTGGCATTCAAGATATTCATCAGTCTGACTACAGGGCAAGTCAAGATTGGGTCCCCTCTCCTCTATTGCTTAGGGTCTTAGCTGGAGTCATCCTTGTTGCTTCCTTGGAATTTCTCTAGTGTCAGATTTCTTGCTTGCCCTATAACGGACTCAATCAAAATATCTCTTTCCTTGCTCTCTGTCCTTCCTCCATGTCAACTATCCTGTTTCCTCAAGTTCTCCTCAACTCTTTCCTTCTTCCCTCCTCTTCTGCTTCTGCCCTCCCTTCTCCCACTCCCAGGTTCCCAATTTTGTCAGGCGATCTTGTCTATTTCCCCTTACCAGGTGGATCTATGTATGTTTTTCATGGGGTTCATCTTGTTACTTAGCGTCTCTAAAGTCATGGACTATAGGCTCATTATCCTTTGATTTACAACTAGTATCCATTTAGAAGTGATTACATAACTAGGTTCATCTTTCTGGGTCTGGATTACCTCTAGTTTTCTCTAGTTCCATCTATTTGCATGCAAATTTCAAGATGTCATTGTTTTTTTAACCACTGAGTAGTACTCCATTGTGTAAATGTACCAATTTTTTTTATCCATTCTTTGGTTCAGTGGCATCTAGGTTGTTTCCAGGTTCTGGCTAATAGAAATAATGTTGCTATGAACATAGTTGAACAAATGTCCTTATAGTATGATTGAGCATCCTTTGGATATATGCACAAGAGTGGTATTGCTGGGTCCTTAAGTAGGTTGATTCCTAATTTTCTGAGAAACCATCATACTAATTTCCAGGGTGGTTGTACAAGTTTCAAACACTATTCTAATAGAAATGACCAATCTCTAAGCATACAAATTAGTATTTTGAATTTAAATGACAGTATCTATTCCAATATTTAACTCATGCAGAACTCAAAAAGATGCAACATTTTATTCCTTAATTGACTCTTCTTTCCAATCTGTTAGAATTCTTATATTTGCCTTTAGGAAACCTAGTTTCTCAGAGTTTTCAAATTTTATTCATTGAAAATAATACACAATGAGGTAGAATTGGGGGCAGTGGGAGAATAATTTAGATCTAAAGCAACAATGATTCCCACTGTCCTGTGATGTGATTGAAATAAAAGAATGTGTTTTATCACAATGTTTTATTTCATTTGTTTCTTTTCTCACTAGTTTACAAAGGCTGACTCTGGGGCCAAGTAGCAAGTTATGGTGGCACAAAGATAGGATAATAATCATGTGTTTTCATATCAAATTGTCTCTTGGAGACCAGAAAGTTGACTAAATTATGTCTTGCAACTATGAGTCTACATTTACAACTAAAGTTTTAATATTAAGGTTTCCTAGAAATCTTATTTTGCATTTTCAACATTAAGCTTTAGAGAACCTTACCATTCAGCATAGTTAGTTGCCAATGACAGACAACGTGATCTTCCTCATGTCTTCTTCCACCCCAGACGAAATAGGGTATTTATAAAGAGATTCAAGATAACAGGGCTAGATATTCAATTGAATGTATATTTCCTAGCAAAGTGGAAAGAGCCTGTCAGCATATTTCTAAAAACTGAATTCTATAAAAGGATATCTTAAAATATGTCACAATCTCTCTTTGGGCATCAGTTTAAGTACAAAACAAGAGTTCTAACTTCAGCATTTTATATTACTACATCATAACTGAATGTGGAAATATCATAGCTATCATAAGAAAAGGAAACTTTATCATAAATAGCAATAATTATATTTATTATTTGAAAGGGAGAGGAGAGAGATTGGCTATGCTGTACTTGTGGAGGTCAGAGGAAAACTTTTTGGGAATCAGTTCTCTCCTCCTACCCTGATGAGACAGTCCTTTTTATCCTTTCTTTTGTGCTACATACTTCAGGTTAACTATCCTACGTGTTTCTGGGAAGACTCCTGTATGTGCCTGCCTTCCTGATGGAGGAGTTCTGGGATGTGTGTCTGTATGGGTTCTGCATACAGAGCTCAGATCATCAGGCTTCCGTGGCAAATGCTTTTACATATTGGTCACATTATCTGTGGAGTGTTCAGCTATCAATGGACCATCATCAATCTCACGACTCTTTCCCCAAAAGTGAAGGAAACATTGTGGATGAGGAAATGGAAATACTTAAGACACAGAAGTTAGGGGAGGATGGTGACAAAACAGTCTTATGGACAGGACAGGAATGATGTTCTCATAAACAGGCAGGTACAGTTGCTTATACAAAATCTGCACAAGATCATGCCGCTCAACATTCTATCATGAAGGTAGAAGGAACCCATGAGCTCCCACCCCTAGATGATTAACTATGGACAGTTTATGGCTTCTAGAGGAGGTTGGGTCATTTCTCTTTATAAGTGTGGTCCCTAATAGATAAGCCATTCTTCAGTGGGTGGCTCCACTCGTGTCCATATGGGTGGCTGTTGTGTAGCAATTTCCTCTGAGATAAAGCATTTCTTCCTGGAGGAAAGATCCTAAGCTCAGAATATTATAAAGGGTGGCTAAATATTCCTTCGCACATTAAATCTCATTAAGATCAGGAAGCAAGCAGCACAAAGCTTCCGGGAGTCAGTAAAGCAGACCAGATTTACTAGGTTCCTCTATTCCCGAGCATATATAAACTGTAAAAGACTGCTGAGGGACAAAACTCTGAGTCAAACTACTTGACTAAAAGATGCTCATAGAAGCAAAAACATCTGAAAGATGCAGAGCTTCCTAAGAGATGCTCAGACCAACTGAGATGACTGCCAAAGGCACCCTTCCTACTGTCAAACTAACAATAAGTTTTGCAGCTAGATCTGGATTTCCAGGTTACAGATACAAGGAACTGTTATCTGTGTTGGGTGAGTTTTTGGTTTGTGTTCCTGTAAGTAACCCCTCACTCAAATTCCTGTGAGAAACTCCAGTAATACTAATTGGTTCACCAACTTGAACTCTATATCCGGGGTGAGCAGACATTTTTGTTAAAGTCTCTTCAGTAACAGTACCATACAACAGTAGCACACGGTGAACTCAGTGGATGAAAACAGAAGATATGAAGTTGGGAGTGAGGAATAGAAGGTAGGAGGTAGACCCAGGAGGACGTAGGGAGAGGAAAACAGGATAAATGTGGTAATTGTATGCATGTATGATATTATCTAAGAATAAAATACCATGTTAAATACAAGAATATTTTAATAAGATGAAGATTATTTAGCATCAGTGTAATTGTACTATCTACTGATGACAATATCACCTTTTATCTCTAAGTAAGCTTCCAACAATGTCCTGTAAATAAAATTTATTACTTTTTTGATAAGTGTTCTAAGGAATAACTGATTGGGTAAGTCATAATCACATAGTTATGCAGCAAACATTGTAGCATGTGGATTGTTCAACATGCCTTTTAAGAGTGCTTATATTGTCACAATTACTCAACTGATATTTTGATGCAACAAATGAGGAATTGTGCACTGTTTCTTTCTAACCAGAAATTAACCTTGAAAAGAGAACTAAGCCTCAAACATGTGTATGGGTATAACTTCCTCTCTCTCTCTCTGTGGGTGTGGTATATGTTTATACTCATGCATGCATACATACATGGAATCTGATGTCTCCTGCTGATTTCACAAACAAAAGTCACACATGTGGTACACACACATATGTATAAAGGCATATATATGTATGTATATGAATCTAAGCTTTTGGTCTTAGTTATATGTAAAACGACAGCCTCTTCCCTTCACCTAAATGAGATGCAAAATTAAAACCTGATACAAAGCATCACTGAATTATTTACTTAGCAGCATATAAAGAGCATTCTCTCCATCCACAAAGAAAACTTGTTAGTATAAATCTATAAATTATTGATAATTTCTTCAAAAATAAAGGGAATGTGTAAGGAGAACGACCCACAGCAGAAATCATGTTCTCTAGAGATTCTTTAATATATGATCTTGCCATTTGAGGATGTTTGTGGCCCCATATTATGTTCAATATATTATATATCATAGCATGATTTACATTATGTTCTCACATAGATATCGTATCTAAAATAATTTGTATTTTTGTATAGCAGTAATGCTTGTAATTCTACACTTGGGAAGAAGAGAAAGGAGAAAAAGAAGTTTAAGGATAACTTTGGCCTTAAACAATTTTTTAATTGTTTAAACTTGAGGACAATTTTTCTATGCAAGACAATGTTTCAAAGCAAATTAAAAAAAAACAGTTCTACAAATATTAACTGAGCCCAAATGAAAAATCTTAACCCACAGTTATATGACTAGACTATGACATTTATAGTTACAGAATCCAAATTCTTAAGGTTATCATACCAAATTGCAGACATATTTGTTATAAAAGAGATTCATGGACACCATTTCAATTTCATATTTATTGCCATTAAAATTGGGGATTTAAAGTATACATGACAATAAGCGCCACCATAGAATTTGTCAAGACAAACAAAACTGTCTTCTATATGTGTGATAAAGCTTTAATTATATTCCTGCTAAAATAAAACTATTTTTAACTTATAGGTGCTTGAACAAGCACTGGAATTTAGATCAGGAAAGAAGGTCCATCCATCATCGCAGATAAGCTCTGAAGTATCATTGTTCTCTTCAAAATGTTTGATCTGAATTATTGAAATCTGATGAATTCATAGAATCACATGAATGTTATGATTAATAAGGATTCATTATTGTATATCAAGTCTGGATAAACTCATTTGTTTTATGAGTTCTTTCTGATCTGTGTCTGAGCATTACCAAGATATAATGATTATATATATGTGTGTGTGTGTGTGTGTGTGTGTGTGTGTGCGTGTTTCTCTCTCTATATGTCTTCAGAGCTCAGTTTACATGAGCATTGCACATTGCCCATAGAAGTGTTAAGAAAGTGTTTCAAGGAAAGAAAAAAATATGTGTAGTAAATACACATGTGGTCATTTGATGCTAGCTGTTTTAGTATACTTGTTTGTTAGTGGTGAATCATACCAAAATCAAATAATAACATTACTTACCATTGTTATGTCACATACAAAAGACTACCAAAAATAAGGCAAGAAACTGATTACAGCAATATATTACACTTGTAGCATTAATAGCTATGTACCAAATTAAACTGTACAAATATCTTAATTATTAAGTTCATAAAGTAGATTTTTTTCTGATTAAAGAATACTAAATAATGAGAGACCATAAACTGATTGGATCACAAGAACAGGAAATTTAAATTTAATAACTCACCATGATACTAAACAGTGCAAAAATAATATTAGTGATTCTTAACTTAAATTTGAATAAATAGTGAAATAGTCCCACTTTTCTAGGAAGCAAAGTGAGGGTCGCACTGCAGGAATGTAAGTTCAATATCTCTATCTGAAAGCAAAGTGAGACAAGGGAGAGAGATCTTGTGCTTCAGTGTTCCCCGCAAGATTTGCTCTTTGGTGTCTACGATTTGCTCTTTGGTGTCTAAGCATCAACTAAGCAAAGCACTTTAGGAGGCTACCTTTCCCAGTTTTCCTTACTATGCAAAAGCACTACATTGAACACATTGGTGATAGAATAGATCAATTAAATCATTGTGTGGAAGGCCTGCGGAGGGAATGCAGATTTCCCTAGTAGAGGATAAGGTGCAAAAACAAGAAAGCAGATCCTGTATCTCCATGGGCAGATGGTTGGGAGCCGGAGCAGTGCAAACAACACAGGGAGACAACAGAGGGAGCAGAGAAAATTATCAGTTGACAGGAAGTACCCGTATCGATCGATACAAAGTTTTGCGCTGCCGCTTCCAACCCCAAGGGTCTGCCAGGATCCTTCCCAAATGAAAGCTACTCCACTTCACGCAAAACGGAGAAAATGGAGTTTAGTTTCAATGAATTTTTAATTTTGTTCAATCTTGAATCTGCTCAACCAAAAACAATTTAAGGAGGACTGCGGCTATCAGCTTCAGAGTATGTGAGTTCAGCTCCTCACAAGAGAGTTCTTGAATTTCCCATAAAAATCAATAGTGTGCATCTAACAGCATTCTTTTTAATTTGCCCATCAAAATGTGAATCACCACATCAGATATTCTTCAGGGCCTCTTTGGCTCGCAGATTAAACATGTCATTTTGCAACATTGTTTGCAATCTCATTTTAAATAATCATAAATAACAAAACCTTGATATTCTTTGGCGTAGCACAGTTGTTTGATTCAGCTAAGTTTCCAAGTCTTAGAAATTGCACTGTTCCTTCTTTGTAGTCCTCAAGAGATTAGTTCCCTCGGGCTTCAGCTGAAGGATTCTTTGTTATATTCAAATCTTGTCCCATATGAGTTGCTCCGGTTACTTATATTATGCAGTGTTTTGGAAATCGAACTTGGTCCACAGCAGAAAACTCCAACTGTTTTCCTGGAAAGAGAAGAAGTGGGTAATCAGGTGCAGAACTGGACAGAACATGACAAGCACTGAGCTGCATGAACATGGGTTTAAGGTATTGGAAAAATTAATTTCATGTTGCTTTGCATTTTAAAATAACTTTCCAATTATGACATTCATGGCTGAATTCAGAACAATGTAACTGTGAGCATAAATTGGCTGGTGGAAATTATGCATACATCTGATGATCTCACCACAGGCCAGTGGTGCCCACACTAGAGAAAGAGTGGACAGGTGACAACTGTTTAATTGGCATTTTATAAATGCTGTTCTCAACTGTTCACATGGAGTTGCGTGTGTTGTAGTTAAAAAAAAAAAAAGAGACTGAAAATCACTACCAGTTGGAAAGCAGCATTTTTTATCGACCTGAGGGGAATATATATATACTGCTATATCCATGAAAAATGACTAATGGGTTTTATTATCCTCTAACATAAAACTTCCTACAATAATCAAAACCATGCAGCTGTAACAAATAGAAGAAATAAATTCCAAGAATTAAACATTCAATGTGATCTCCCTCCAAAGTTTATTGATGCACACTGGCTTCCTTCTGGGATATCAAATGTTTAAAATTACCTGTCCCAACTGAGACAAACGCAGAAAGCCCTCATCACCCCAGTATAATGGAGAACAAAAGACAAAGACCAAAATTTATTAAAATATACAAATACAGAAAACAGTTATATTCAGACTTTTCACTTTGAAAATTAAATTAAGAAACATTAAAACAGACCGTTTTCTTGTAGCAATGATGGTAAAATGCAGACATCCTCTTCCATTAAAGAACTAAAGAAAGGGCTATAGGTACATCTCAGGGTTAGTGCTGTTGCCTAGCATATGGGACACCCTAATTTTGATCTCCAACCCTACCATTATGACAAACCTGCTATTGTATAAACTTCATATATATATATATATGTATATATATGTATATATACATATATATATGTGAGCATTTATATAAATGTGAAGTTTATACAATACTTACAGTACATTGGGGATCATGTTGCTGCAGGAATCCACAGGCTGACAAATAAAAAGCTCAGTGCTAAATGTTGCAAACCTTCCCTGAGACAGATAGTTTTCATTGTTCAAAAAGACACTACGAACACTGTTGGAGCTAAATTATCCACAGTCTTACCCAGCTGTAAACACTGAGAGCTATAATAAGAGTTAGTGTGGCAAGATATGACCACAGTTGCAATAATGGCAAAAAAAAAATGTGTAATCAACTGCTCTCTGATTAGGTTTAAGGCTCCCTTCAAGGGAGGAATCCATGCCTAGTACTATAAATCTAGGTAAGAAACCAAGGCAGGGCAGTTCATAGGCTCTACGGATGAACTCAAAACTATTACCTGCTAAACGAACATAGTGCTAATCTGCCCACTCAATTCATATCTTTATACTCATAACTTAGTTCAGGTCCCAGAACTCAGCAGGAGATGGTGCAATGGTTGGTAGTTAAAATAGAAACTTATAACTGGCAAAGTGAAGAGAATTGATGTCTATGGGGGTCTTTCTCACAAATGGGGCATCTATACCGCACACCCTCTTTTTAAGGTTCAGGGCCCATGATGGAAGAATGGAAGATTTTAAGAGCCAAAGTACAGGGAGAACTTGGGTAAAACTCTTCTGAATAAAAAGGACTACTGCATTCTTGAGTTCACGGTGGCTGTATCTGTCTGCACAAGACCTACTCAAGAACAGGCAAGTCAACATTGCAGCATGGAGGTGGGGTTCAAGAACTGCTACCCTGAACTGAGGAGGTATTGACAGCTGACGGATGCTGGAGATGGACAGACAGCTTTCATTAAGGGTCTGGTCCCTGATAGATCAGTTACATTCCAGTAAAGCCTCACACAAGTGTGGGTGAGGACAGCACACACGGGACCCAGTGTTGCTGTTTTAAGGGGATGTGAAATAGTGAGGAGAAGGGAAGTTGGATGTGAGAGGACTTAGGAAGAATAGGAGGCAGATGTAATCAAATATATTTGATATGTGTGTAAAATTCTCAAATACTTTAAATTTCTCAAATATCCTAAAATGTGTGAAGTAAGTGTTTCAGAAACTGAACACATAACTACGATCTTGGGGAAAAAAATAAAGAAACAAACTAAGCCTAGGTTTATCATTGCTTATTGCCCAACAAAAATCTGTAACAAAAAAACACTGTGCAAAACCTCAAAGTCTCACTGAGTTAAAAAGACAAAAAAAAAATAGAGTTTACGGAGGACAAAGCAGTTATAAGAGTTGTAATAGAATAAAGAAGAGATAGATATACAGCAAGAAGCTCCAAAGTTCTGGAAAATAGAAATCTCGAATACCTGGCTGAAAAATCATCTGGTCATTTTCAACCACATAAATTTAGTCAAAAGACTTCAAGAGATCACTAGGTCGAACACTTCTCAACGTTGGGAGAGTGCTGTGGAGAACTCCCCAAACCACAAACCAGAACGGAAAGACCTGTGCTTCATGGTTTTGGGTCATGTTCCTAAGTGTCCCCTTATTTGCAAAGGGTAGTTAGTAAAGATGTTGATAAAATTAGCCTTAATCTTCAGACTGATCTACTAAGAAATCTCACAGGAAATCTTTAAAAGAGCAAACTGAAATAAAGTAGAGGAGTTGTATGCTACAAGTCCAATACAGTTGAGAAGAAAAAACTAAAATTGGCATTTAGCCAAACCTTAAAATGGGCAGAACTTAAATGTTATCAGAAGGATCTGAGTATGTAGGTGAATATTACATCATGTGGTCAGCATGTACCCTATCTCTTTCTCTCTTTTGCTCTCTCTCTAAAACACACATACACAATAATATAAAGGAAAGACAAAATCTACTTAGAATTATTATAGACTGATTTGTTCCCCTCCATTCTTAAGTTGAAATTCTAACTTCAGTGTCTAAGATTGTGACTATTTTTGGCCACAGGATTCTTAAGAAGATGATTAAGTTAAAATTAAACATGAAGAATTGGCTTGAATACAATATAAGTAATATATCTAGATGGAATTTGAGCACAAGTATTGAGTAAGAATGGGGCGGAAGGTCATATGAAGTGGCAGAAAGAGCACAGCCACATGTAAAACAGGGGTTCAGACAGTTTTCTCTTGCTGCCAGTCACCTCACCTGGCTATAAACATCATTCCAGGTTTTTCTCTTGCTGTTTGTTTCAAAAGTCAAGGAAGTATTAAAGGGATTAGAAGTTATACAAAATCATGCTTTATATTAACCCATAGGTTTCTATAGCCTGAGCCATCCTGAATCAAATAATAATCAAGATAACCCCCGAAGACATGTCTACTAATCATCCTGAGACAACCTCTGAAGCAGGGCTTTCCTCTCAGAGGACTCTCAGCTGTGGTAAGTTGACAGTTAAGGCTCAGCAGGACACCATCTGGTAACATTTAGCTTCTAGGAAGTCTACAGTTGGTTGGTCATACAAGAGGTGACATTTTGGTCTGTTGGCGCTTTGAGATGTCTCTCCACTGCATTCTTACATGCATATTTTGAGACAAATACTGACAGTTTTGCATTTCAACTTCTCTTTATGATGCAAAATGCATGGGTTTTTATCTCCTGCTTGGTAGACCTAAGTTTTTTCTCTTTGTTGTATTGTTTTCAGCATTTTCTTAAGGGTCATGTGATTCTTGGATTTATGGGTTGTGAGGCTTTTTTTTTTACAGCAAATTTGAGGGATGTTTTGTGGATAATTCCTCAGCTTTGTCTTAGTCTGTCTTCTCTCCCACCAGGGTATCAGCTGCACATGTTAAAATAGTTGCTGTTATTCCCAAGTTCGCTAGTAATATTTTTCTCAGTTTTTGTTCTCTACAGAATTTGATTTGTATAGATTCTAATTTTATAGTTTTAACTTTGTTTCTCTTTTGTTTTTGAACCTACCTAGTGTACTCATTGCTTTAAAAACTTTATTAAATCCCAGAAAATGTACTTACGCTTCTTAATCTGATAGTTTGCAGTCACCGTCCATTATAGTAGGAAAGGCATGACTGTAGGGGCTTGAGGTAGCAAATATCATCACATTCAAAGGCAAGAATCAGAGAGCAATGAAGGTGGCTGCTCAACTCCTTTTCCCTTACCATTCATTTCAAGACAATAGCCAACGGAATGTTGGGACTTTCAGAATGGCATTATCCATCTTAGGTAAACTTTATAAAATTCCTCACATAAATGTCCAGAGATTTGTTTCCATGATGACTCTAAATCCTGTCAACTTGACCATGGAGGTGCACAATCACAGTGGAAAGTGAATTTTTCTCACTCCGATATCAAGTGATCACAGAGACAGGATCTGTCATCTCTACCTGCCTTGCCCATCTTGAACATGTCCTTAAATAACCTGAATTTCTTCTATTTGCCCATATCTCAAAAAGGTACCAAACTCACCAGCTGGGGAGTGGGATGAAAGAAGGGAGAGGTAGATAAAATTAAGGACCATTTGAGTAGTAGTATGGAAACCTAATACAGTAGAAACATCCTCAAGTACGATATATGAAGGTGATCTAAATGAAATCACCAAATAACAGGGAGACAGAGCTGCACCTGGACTTTTTGGTATCGAAATGAAGCTTCCAGTACCAGGATTAGGTTACATCTAATTGATTTGTGAGCCAAAAAGTATCCATATGAACTCCCCAAATAAACCAAGTTGTTGGCAAGACTATATTTGGCTCATCTCAGCTGACAGTCAGGCCCCATTGCTGAACCAACAACTATACAAAACTCATTGAACATAGAGAAGGCAAACTAGTGCCTACCTAAAAACTTCACCCCTGGGGCTAGTGTTCTTAGTACCAGACCTCTCTCTACATGTTACCAAATAAGGAACATAAACCCCAAGTCAGCTACCAACCCTTCAGCGTCAATTGTATCCTGCCTGCAAGACAGATTAGAGACTGAAGCATATTGCAGCAGATGGGAACAAATACAGAGACCAAAGTCAAGAGAGATAATATGCAGAATGTTTAGTCCTAAATGAGATGTCTCCATCAAGTTCCTCCTCTCAGGGCTCAGGAGCCCTGAGTAAGAGAAGGCATACAGAATGTAAAAACCAGTGGAGATGAAGAGCACAAACAGGATAAGGCCTGCTAAACACAACAGGACTGACACACCACTGAACTCACAGAGGCTGTGGCAGCCTACACAGGGTTTACATGGGGTCCTAGAATAAAAGGAACACAGTGAGGATAAACCATAATCAGGATATATTATATGAAAAAATTATTTTTAGTAAAAGAAAAAAATATTGTCTATAAATGTTTATATCAACAAATTTGACATGGTGTGGTCTTCTCCAGCCCACAAGTTTAAAGCCTGATCTGAAGATTTTCAAACAATTAGATATAAATAACCAGGATATATTTGAAGATATTTGCATATTTAAAAGCTGATCAGAATAACTCTAAATATTTCAAGGACAAAGGAAGGAAACACATGACAGTTAAAATTATTTCAATCATACAGATGAAAAAATATAAAGAAAGTTGTAATATATAAGCAAAGTGGTGTCAGGGAGAAATTTATAGTACTAAATAGTCTTATTATAAATGAATCCAAAGATAATACTATGTGTATCCCTTAGCATTCTAGTCAATTACATGGCAAATCAACAGGAAACAAGAAGAAAGAGAAGTGTAAAAACACACACTGCCATGCGTAGTAAACCCTAGGTTACTACTAAAACCAATGTGATGTGGTTAAGATGGAGCTAGAACGAATGGAAGGCTGTAAGCATTTGCACTTTCTTTGACAGAAAATTTTACCAAGTTAATTTTGCATGTGTTTGATTTCCCAAGGTCTCCTCTTAATATTTAAACTATTATTTTTAAGACACCCACATACCATGGATTTTTGCTTCCTTTCACACTTTTAACTGAACATGGCGCCCTTTATCCCTATAACTGGAGAGTCTCTTTCCCTTCGTTGTCATTCTCTCAAACTTAGTAAAATCCTGCAACATTTTAAATATCTACAATTAATCTTTATAATCCATATATTCTACATTTTCAATAGATCCCTGCAGCTCGACAGTCATTTACAGACAAAACTGCAAATACTGACAAGATGAGTGGAGCCAACTGCTAAGCAGAGAACGCTGTCTGAAAGCAGACACTGAGATTAATTCCATAAATGCTTAATATGCTAGTGCATAATTTCTTAATATAAATCATCTGCTTTTGCATGTTTAGTATGGGTGTGGGCATCAGATGATGAGAACTAGTTCATTCTGCATAGCGTCTGTAGCCCAGGACTGGTGGGTTATAGTGACTTGACTCAAGAGCATGGGAGCAAATGTGAGTGCCCAACCTAGTGGTGGTTTACTTGGTCTGTATTGCTTTGGACAGTCTATGAAACAGCAAAATAAAAACATGGCCTCAAACAATTAACCTGCATTTAAACTATCTTATTTTCCCTTGTAAAATAAATACATACCATGTCATAAAATGCAATACGCATTTCTATGATTAAACAATAGAAAACTGAATTTGAGCCAGTATAATTAGTTCTGAAATGTTATTAAATGTTAAAAAGTTTACAAAGTAATTGCTAGACTCTCCCTTTATGCTTTTGAAAAGCCATTATTAATAGAATGTTTGTTTAGCATTTGGATAGAAAATGTGGCTTCTATCCCTAGCATACAGAGAAACACAAACAAGCAAATCAAGAAAGAAAGAAATGGCAAATGAGTTATGGATGACTTCATTATGTTAGAATTGAAATATTGGATCTGGGAGTGTGTATGATCACTCCACTGTCAAGTCCCACCCTCTTAGAGACAGACCAAAGTTAGGCAGTTAATATTTCCATTTGAAGAAAGCTATAAACTATAAAATGCACAATGAACCCAAATTCAGGAGAGAGCAGTAAATTTCAGAAACCAACACATCAATTATAGTATTCAAAATGTCACTGTATTTGGGGGTCGCAGTTCACATATAAAACAATGGTGAAGACAGGGTAACTTCAAAGTATCCTTCTTTTCAGGAGCACACGTGTTGATCACACAGTTCATTTTATAATTTAAAGAAGCCGCAGAATGAAAGTCGACTCTTCTCTGATGCAGGATATATGGGTGAGTATTTTCTCTATGAGGATTTACTCCCATAGGAGAAAGAAATATCCTTAGTATTTTAAACAGTAAATAACTAGTGGGGCCTAAATGTTCCTAATTAGGGTAGTGATAGTCACATTATCTATATTTTATAATAGTGTAAGGTGGAATATCTTGGAAATGGTCCATTATTCAAAGGTGAGAGTATCATTAAAAGTAAGTTGAGGTCAAATTTGAAAATATTTTTAAACGATAGATAAATAATTATCTTGTAGAGTCAATCCGTTTTTGTTTAAAAAATTAAAGCTTATTTCATATGTGTGTGCACCAATTTACACACTGTCCCACTCTATTTTCCACTGCTATGAGAAACACAGTGAATGAAAACAACTAAAGGATGAGAAGATTGCGTACAGCTCATAGACCATCATGAAGGGTTGTTGGTGCAGGAACGCGAAGCCAGAACTGGATAGAGATACTGAAGCTGACACTATGGAAGAACACTGCTTCCTCTCCAGGGCTTCCTTATTTTGCCCTTTTATACACCCAGTACCATCTGCCGAGGGATGGCACCTCCTACAGAGACTGGGTCCTCTCACGTTAGTCAAGAAAATGCTCCCACAGACTTTCCTGTGGGTCAGTATTATGGAAGAATTTACTCAACTGTGGTTTCCTCTTCCCAGACGACCCCAGTGAGTATCAAGATGACTAAAACCGATCAGCACAAAGACATGCACACTGCTACTCAGAGCTTCTGTAAGAATTCCTAACAATGAATTAATAGTCCCCACCTCTTGCACGTAGAAAATTTTACCTAAATTTTCAATCTACTCCATATACTAAATAAAGGGATTCCAATGGCTTTCATTTTCTGAAAATGAAAAAAAGCTAAATGTATTTCTCATCTCTATTTTTATTTTGTTGTTTCAGGGACTTAAATGCTTGAGGTTAACTTAATGTTGCATCTTAAGTGAAACCTTTTACTTATGTAGTATCCATTGTCCTTTTAGCAAATCCTTAAGATATTGACTCATTATTTCCAAGTGTGCCATATAAAACTCATTAAAATAATTTCACATGCACGTCCCAGAGGAACTGCACACAGCAAGGAACAGTGCATAGTGGAAACAGTATCTGGTGCACACTCACTTTTTTCTTATATTTATCTCACTGTTTCACAGGAAAGGAACAAATAAACACACACATTCATTCTTAAATATAAATTTCATGGCATATAGTAATTCTCACAAACTATGGAAGGAGCTGATAATCTTGACCTGATTTCTTATAAGACAGTCAACGCACTGGAGTGTGGATTCATATTTGAAATAATGAAACTGATAACAATTTTGTTTTCAGCAATGTGGTATGGAAAACAATAAAAGAATATTTTTTCAGAATTCAATAAATAATAATGAAGAACATGTCTGTAGTTTCTATGCCAAAGGGATTAAGCAAGTTCGAAAAAATTATCACACTTAGTGCATGTAACACTGGAGAATGATGGGAAAAGAATGTGCCCAAAACTAGGCTGACATTTTTTAATTGTTCACCTTTACAAGGAACCTGAATATTACAAAGTTTTATTTCTTTGAAATAGGAAATAATCATTTTCTCTTAATTTGAAAAGTACTTTATCAAAGTAAATTAAGGACAACTGAAGGAATTTCAAACATGCCACAACTTGGACCACATGGGTAACTTTAATTCTGTATGAGATTGGCTGCATTCATTTTATAGTATAACTTCTGAAACAAAATCTGAGGGTGCAGCCAGAGGCCACATGCAATTAGTGGTCTTTTCAATACTTTTTATCATCTCTGCATTCATGGCTTGAAGGTCTTCTTTAAAGATTACCCTCTTCAAGATGGTCTGTGCACTTAAAATCAATACCTTCTGTATATATCAAGATGCATTTTTAAAATTATAATTTTTCAACTACATTCATGCACCATAGAATGAATTTCAATCAACGATTTGTCATACATATAATGGTGCTCCCATTAGATGAAAATAGTTTAAAAATGTTCTTGATGATGAAAATTATTAATTGATAAATGACCATGTTGCTAGTATGTTTATAAGTTTATTATACTATACATTTCGTTACCGTAGAATGCATTCCTTCTACTTAAAAAAGAGAGTTACTGCAAAGTAGCAGCAGCCTCAGAAATGTCTGATAGAGTATTACTTTTAGCTGCATTATTTTCTTTTGTGCATCATTTAATCTTATATTGTTTTGCTCATTATTGCATTAGGAACACTTTATCTATCTAAATAAACACATGTATAGATAGACACACATAGAGATCTGATGTATGTCTTAAGCAAGTTTGTTTGCTTAAATACCCTCTGCATATATAAAATACCTTTTGTATATATAAAATGAATTATTAAAATTATGAATTATTCAACTACATTCAGGCATGACATAATGACATTTCAATCAAAGATTAATAAAAAATGATCATGGTACCCTAACATGGAAACAGAACTAAAAGTTTTCCTCACCTAACAATGCTGTAGCTCTCATTAAAATATAAGTACAGGACATTGTTCATGAGTTTGTGCTCAAGTTGGTACAAGCAATTGAACTGTACTGTGAACCATATAAAAATAATTATTATATTGAACTATAATTATATATGTAATATGCATATAATTGTTTTTACATGTTATATAATATTGTTATATTACATAAATAATTTTATTTATTTATAATATTATATACTATATATAATATTATATTATAATAATCATAATGTATAATATATAAGTGTGTGCTTCCCCATGACGAACATCTCCAAAAATGTCTAGATCACTAACTGAATGTACATATTAGTAATTACAATGGTAAAGTCATACGAAAAATACTATGTACAAACTTCTCATAAGGTATTTTAAAAACACAATTACAACTTATATGCATACTTGATATAGAAGTAATATCAATTTAGCAATGAAGGCATAAATTTTTCAGTTATAAAGTAAATTGAATTTTGAGAGAATTCAGTGAGTTCAATTTAATTCAATGAGTTAAAAAATTAAACAGCAATTCAAGTTTAAGAAGAAAGGTTGTACAATGTCCATTTGCTAACAAGAGCTTTTTCAGGCATAACTTTTATAGCCAAGGAGTTAATATATTTCTATTCCAGTATATATGTTTAAAGTAATTAATTGCAAAATGTCCATATCTGCAAAATTGTTAGTACAACTTAAGAAACATCTGAAAATTAAACTCATGTTATAAATTTTAGATGTTCATGGGCACACAGCTTTCAAACTATTTTTGGTATTTTATGGCTAATGCACTTCAATCTGGTAGTTTCAGTGAACATATATGTCTGGTTCATCTGTTCTACTATAAATGCCTTTCCTTCCACAGTTATTTCTTCAGGTCACAGACACATCTATAACACCAAGATTCTTCATAGAACCTCAGCTTCTAAAAAGGAAAAATGCATTTGGAAATACTTCTTGTTTGAATAATTAACATAAAAATAAAAGCTTTGAAAAAACTTCAATCTGAAAATTAAGGACAAAAAATTAATTTCTGAATGTAGCCATTGGTGACATTCCCTTGTTTACCAAAATGACATTGAAAATATTTTACTCCAGTTGCCTGCAATATGTCATGTAAATAAATGTCCAAGTAAAAGTGAGTACAGAGATTTAAAAGTAGGTGCGTTTAATTCATTAACCATTTCTAAATCAATTTTAATATTTTGGTATTCCCTGCTTTTATGGTGGTAAATATCTGACATCATCCTTTGATTGAATGTTCAAATGACTTTGTGATTTCAAAACATATGGACAATTCATCTTTAAACATTTCATGGGAAGGTCCAGAAAGATTTTAATTTGATCTTCAGCCATATGTCAATTTTATGAGGTGCATTACTTACCCTCTGTTACATTTTGCTATTTCATCAAATAAAAGCTTCCACCGAGGACGTCCAATAAAAAGTCTACAATTCAGTGTGTGATATTTTTCTCCAATTATCTTCTGTCAAAAAGGAGGCACATGTTTTATAAGACGTGGCTCTGAATAAATACACATTTCTTTTATGTGAATTCACCTGGATCATATCTTACTTCCCAATTGCTAAGACAGAAAGTAAGAAATGGAAATATATAAAGTACAACCATTTCAAAAGGTCACTTTCAATTTCTTTCCCTTTAAAATCCATTATCCTTTTGAATGCCATTTTATAAATAGCTGACATACCTAAATTTTAGTTATTTGTTTCATTTTTTAATAAATTAAACGTAAGATAAAGAACAAATTCCAGTTCATCGCATACTATTAAATGGGTTCAAAATTAAATATCAATGACATATGTTTGTATGTAAGTATAGTTGTCATATTATGCTCTTATATGAGTAAATTAACACAATTTAATCACAAATTTGGGGAATAACTGCAGACAAGACATCCCAAAACAGCAGAGCTCTAAATTTCTATCCTATCAATCAATGACTGTTGATGGGCTCATTCTTACAAACAAAAAACACTTCTCAATTGTCAGTGAATAGTCAGGGGAAACACACACACACACACACACACACACACACACACAGAGAGAGAGAGAGAGAGAGAGAGAGAGAGAGAGAGAGAGAGAGAGAGAGTTGATTTTTTTTAATGAAAAAACATTTGCCCCAAGATTCATCACATTTTATATAGCTCTTTGATAGTTTTAAACATGAGTTTGTTTCACATCAAAATATAGACCCTAAGAGCAGACACTGTCCCAATGAGTTGAGAGGACACAAAATGATGTGTGGAAATGCTCAGCATACTCTCTTATAAACAAGGCAGTGTAGCTCTTACTGTTTCTACATTAGATTCCTCTGGGATGGCCCAAGTTTAATTGAGCATGGCTTTATCTTTGCTCACCATAGCAAAACTTCCTTCTATGAAAAAGAATCACAAGGTTGTACACTTATTGCTGCTGTCTCCCTAGAGACAAAGAACTTCAAATCAACCCCAAAAGGAAAGGTGGAATCAAAAGGTTTGCTTCAGCATGCTGTGAGGGGAACTGAAAGGCACAACATGGTTGACTTCAAGGACAAGTAATGAGTTTTCTGGACAGATTCCAAAAGAGGCTTTCCTTTAGGACACTTCTGCTCAAACCTCCTGCAGTAATTTCTTTTCCAGCACAGCTCATCTAGTAAATCTTCCATTATCAAGGGGCTCATTTAATAAACAATAACATCCAGCCACATACCTGTATCCCATCTGTTTGACTCAGGTACAGCTGGATGTTCACATAGTCAGGTCTGTTTTCCTGCCAAAACTGAGAGGAACAAGACAATGAGTAGACTCATTTAAGTTCTTTCCAAATGCTCAGGTTTTGCCTAGCATATGTGATTCTATAACACAATAGATAACTTGGCTTATCATAGTAAAATGAAAGTAGGTATGGAGTTGATAGGTAATTAATAAATACACAGACAGACAAGCGACAGGTGACAGGTTCTTATATTCATAACTTGCTATTATCTAATGCTGATATTTAGGAATGATGATGATGATGATGATGGCAGAAAAAAAATTATGCACACCTAAAGATACAGTATAAGTCATTGTAAGCACCATCTTATTCCTATCAGTCCCCTTAAACATCCTTTATTTTTTTTTTTTTTTTTGCGAGGCCCTAAATTTTAACCTGTAGCTTCACTCATCAATAAACATCATTTTCATTTAAAAAGACAATAGGGATATAGGATATCCATCATAGGGAAAAATCAAAAGAATAAAAAGGTGACATGTGCCCCTGCTTTACAGTCATTCACTGCCGACTTTCCTCAAGTAAAAGTGTAGGGAGATAAGAGGCAACTAGCAAAGAAGCAACCTAGGAAAAGTTTTCCTCTCCCACCTGGAAACCTTTATTCTACATTAATCACTCCAAGTGCCTTCATATTTGGGTTACGTCACATCAATTATAGAGTATTTCTAAGGTCCACTCACATTTTACTATGTGTCAGAATGTTCTTCATTTTCAGGTACAAATACAATGTATTTTCTCCATCAGGCACGTATGAGCTGTTTGCATGTTTGGAACATTGTGAATGCTTCTAGAATCACTTTGTGCAAGTTCACATATTCAATAACACTAGATTTGTACTTAAAACTTTTTTCCTAATATAAAGCCTGAAGTCTACCTTCATCTAGAGTACCACACACACATACATGCATAATGAACACACGTATGTACGCAACACATATATATGCACACATGCACACAATTCGATTGCTGCATTTCTTGCTTTTCCTTATGTTATAGACTCCTCTACTACTCATTTATTGCATTAAGCATGTGACTGCACCACAGCACTTCCTGGAATGCTGGGTTCCCCATCTTGAATTTGCTACCAAGATTCTTAACTAATCAATCCATTCAAGTCTGTACCCCAACAGCATTTGGTTTGGTGGACACTCGTGAACTCACTCCTTAAATAAACAGACACTCTGTCAGCAACACTAATATACTTCTACGTTCCTTTCTTTTTGACCCAAATTGAAATCTCAGAATCAGACATACTGCATATTTATTGGTTTAGTTGTCTATTCTACTACTAATATAAGAAAGATAAAAAATGTGGCTGTGTTTTGTTACCTTATATATCTTTAGATCCTAATTCACAGTTGGCAGTTAATGATAGTTGCTGGATGATAACAAGATTGACTCCATGTAGAAAAAAATATTGCAATGAAGTATGTGAACGATAATCACCGAAGAACTTTTTATAGTTAAAAAGTGCCAACATTAAGGAATTGATAAGTCAGTAACAGTGAGCCATAGAATTCTCCACAGCAGTAAAGACAACAAATTGATTCTATGTTAACTCATAGAAAAACAACATTTATGATGTAGAAATAAGTTTTCAAATGATTTGAAGAAAAATATAAATAACATACTAGAACTTTCATAATTCTAGTGATATAGACTTTATAGGTAAATTAGTAAGAGAGATTTGACTTTACTCAATTGATTTGAAGTATTTATAGCTTTATTTATATAACTTGTACCTATATATCTCTCTATACATAGAAATTGATGGAAAGTATTACTGATAGAATAAGTGAAGAATGCATACTATTATTTCTGAGTAAGAAATAAAAAATCTATTTTTAATCATGTACAGTGGATTATGAAACTTGCTGAATATAACATTTAAACAAGAATATGGGACAAACTTATTATAAGTGAGCTTAGAAGATGCTGTAGCGTTGGTGATGGTCCCTACATCCCTCTTCTCTCTTCTCTCATCACTTCTAGCCATGTGCATATACATGTATGTGGAGAGGTTTATGTTTAAAATGCAGAAACACATGTTAAAGAATGTCACAGGAACACACATATATTTGTAAGCATTCATATCTGAGAATATGCACACCTATTTTTGTTAGATATTCCCTCTGGTTTTAGATTCTAAAGAACATTTTATTCTATAATGAGTATTTCTTGCTTTTAAAATATAAAAATATTTCGAAAATGAGATAACTAAAAAACAAGAACCATCCCAATAGTACCTTGTTGTGTAACATACAGAGCAAGTCTGCAAACCACTGGAAGGACCGGATGTCTCTGCACACCCAGATAAAATACAGTCTTCTTAGCTTGTAGGGTTTCCAGTCGTCCCTTGAAAATCAAGAGTGAAGCTGTGACTGGAACAAGATTCACCTATTCCTGAACATTTTCATTCATAAGCAACCACTAAGAGACAAACACAGATGCCCCAAACCCAGTCACTTCTATGTCAGCATCCTATACACTATATGCTACTACTGTCAGTTATGGTAAACAATACATTGACTCTTTGATGTCACCAACTGCTAAATTTATCAGTATTATATACACATCATTTGCTTCCACTCTGAGACCATAAACTGCAGTATTGGATAAGAGGAGCATTGACTCATGAGTCTCAGAAAAACAAGTTCTCTGTTTCAGTGAACTGTATCATTGTGCAGGAATCAAAAGGTCATTCGGCCGTGCCCTCACTTTTAGGTAAAAACCATTCCAGAAACTTGGTTGTTTATCCCTTTCTTAATACTCAGTTAATAAAGATTTCACAACCACACACTATGTAATACATTCCAGTCACTCTCAATTCCAAGTCAGGATGCCTACTTATGACTATGAAGGAGACTTGAAGTTAAGAAAATGTTCCTATTTTTATAATACTAAATATCAAAATAACTTGTAATATGTTGTCAGAAACAAATGATTTCTGGATTGTAACGTGCTTATTTTTGTAAGAGTCTCCAACATGTTCCCAAATCACATCCAGTAGAATACTTGAAATGAAATAAAATATTATTCAAAAATATCTTTCATTTATCTTTTGTGTTGAGACAAGGTCTAACTATGTAGCCCAAGCTTATTTTGAACTCGTGATACTCCTTCCTAAGCCAAAGGAGTGTTGATGCCTCTGCTTCTTCCTCCTCCTTCTCTTTCTTTTTAAAATATTTCCTCAAACATTTTAAAGTGAATTTTGTCTACTTGAGAAGTGAATGGAAGTGATCCAGGAGCACCTTTTTTTGCTGTCACTGTGTGTTTTTATGGTGACGAATCAACCTTTGTTTATAATTCTGGAACTAAAGTCCTGAGAGTATGTCCCAGTTGGGCAATCACAACTTTGACGTTTCTTTTCTTCGGTTTGTTACAAATTTGCTAATAAATGAAGGGCTGAGGTGATGAAACGTTCATCATCTTCTCTTAAGATCTTTTTCTGATCATACTCTTACAATTACTCCCAGACCTTTACTTTTATAATCTATTCAACATTTTTTTCATTTATTTATTTATAAAAATTTCCACTTCCTCCCCTTCTCCCAATATTTCAGACATGTATATAATAATTCTGGCTCTCCTCCCCCCATCCTATCTTCTCTCCCTCCATCACTATCATCTTTCCTTAATTCCCTATCAATCCTGTTCCCAGATTCATGACTTTTGGTTTTGATCTGTGGTCCGTTTAGCTTTACCAGAGCCATTTGTGACCACAGGATTGAATTAACCATTGGAGCCTGGTGAGGTCACCAGGGGGCACAAAACTAAAGACATTGACTTTCTTTCCCTGAGTCTATCAGTAGCATGTAGTTTGGCAATGACTTCATCAATCCCTTACTACTGATGTGCTCATTCTTCTGCAGACTCGAATAGGCATGATTGCAATGGTTATGTTTTGTCCAGAAGAGGACATTTCAATCCTGGTCTCTATAATCTGTATTCTTTCTGCCTCCCTGTTCTAAAATATTCTCTGATCCTTACAGAGCTTTTCATTGGATTTGATATTTTCAGAAACAATTTGCTGTATAAATGTATTACTTTATTTTAAGTTGCTCTAACTGAATGTTGACTTTCTAACAGCAGCGTCTATGTTTCCATTTATTGTTTCACCCCCAGTAACTCTAAGATTAATTGGCACAAAAGCACCCCAAAGTAATTGTTCACAAAACAAATGAGCAATGGCACCACTGTGAGGAGGTCAAGAAACAAGGCCTAGGGTGAGTAACTCTTAATAGGGAAAGAAGACGGATTCCTTTTGCCAGGGTGCATGCTGGGTGCTGCAGATCATATACTGTGAGTTACTGAATTTTTCACTTCACTAAGTAGGAAATGAAATTTCTTAAATAGCGAGTGAGAAAACTCTGTAAAGAACTATGTCATATATAAACTAGAATTATTTGAATGTTGGCACTTCTCTGTTTGGAGTAACAAGATAGATTAAAGTGACATACAGCAGAGTGTTTAGTATCGATGCAAACGGAGTGACCCCAATGCCTCCGGCCACACAGAGGCTAACTTCATAGTTCAGCGACTCCTCAAATGGACTTCCAAATGGACCATCAATGTACAACCTATAGAGAAGGGGGACAATGAAAACAAGTAAATTTTCTATAACATTCACTATTCATGCTGAATCCAAATTCTATGTTTTGTGATAGCTCAGGCATTATCTCTTTGTTTCTTACAGTGAGAAGGTGTAAGGAAAAAGCAATTTGTTTTGAACAACTGATAACAAAAACAAAAACTTCCTTCCATTTCTATATTAACTAAAAGTTTAGGAAAGCATAGGAAAAACTATTCTGTAAAGTAGTGATTGGTTAAAGCTTTGGTAATATTTCACTATGACAACTGACCAAATGAAAATACGAGTTTCTTCACTATGTTTGAAACGTAATAGTGTACTCTTCAGTAGCAAGTACCCTGCCCAACATATTTACTCACACATACACTATATGGACTGAAAATCATAGAAAGTGGAAGAATCTAATTGTTCCTCTCTTGCTCTAGATAAATTATTAAGTATAAAAAATAAAAGAAATCACAATAGAAATTGTCCTTGATCTGTGAGTGCTTGTGTGTGTGTACATTTAAACATCCTTAACTGTAAACAGAAATCACGAATTGTCTACTTATTATCCATTCTTCTTTTCATAGTAACAGCACATTAATTTTATTCAGGGACGTGAATGTCCAACCAAAACACCACATTTCTCAGATTCTATTCATCTGTTTTGACTGTGTGACTATTTTGGCAGATGTGATGCAAGTGAATTTGGAACTGGAAAGACTTCTTATGAGAGGCTGTCTCACTTGGGTGCTGTGACTCTTCCCCTTCCCCTTTCCTTCTGTAGCCCCGATGTCTAAAAGGTCCATTTTTATGGTCAAACAGTTATCTGTGATTATTGCAGAATGACCATATTTTCATGGTTTGTGTGATTTCAACATCTTGATAGGAAAGAAAGATAGACTCTATGTATATAAGGCGCTTGCATTGAGCTGGATTTTTAGAGCTCATTCCTTATGGAGGGACAACTTGCTCAGTCTAGATGCTTTGATCCTTTCTCAAACGATGTGGCAGACATTGTTTACTGGCCATATCTGAGTAATGGATAGGGAGTGGAGTTGGATGAGATGGGGAGTTGGGAAGAGGAAAGAGAGAGGGAACTGAGACTGGTATGTAAAATTTAAAAAAAAGATTGTTTTTAAAAAAGACACTGCCATTTTATAACTTTTTCCATTGTATTTTTTTTCATACAGAATACCTGTATAGAAGGCAGTCTACATGTCCTTTATGTTTGGAGGTCATTAAAATAGAAGGCCACTTAAGACTATATATGTGTAGAATTAATGGTTAGGTATCTGTTAAATGTCTGTAAAATAAAATTGTTAACAACCATTGTTTTTAGAATTCTGGCCTTCAAGATACTTAGTCATTGCTTATATTCAGTGTTGTTTTTTACTTTCACGCTAGTAGCTTTCTTTCCTAATATCTGTGAGTATATTGAATGAGTTAGATAACAAATAGATTAATTGAATGCATTGACACCTTAAAAGACAAGACTGTATTTGCAAATTTCAGCAATAATATTTATACTTTATTTCATCAACAAATAAGTCAGAGGAATCAGGAAAAAGACCTTTCTGCTATTTGTCTGCTTCCAAAGCAACACATCCTCCTCCCTCCCCGCAAGGCTATTCTCTGGTGTTTTGTAATAGCTTTGAACACGAACACTAGAACTTGAAGTTCCAGTCACTTACTAGGAATGAGATCACCGATGAGCTACTTGATCTTGCTAAACTCATCCATAAAAGAGACAAGATATGAGGAGAGAGAGAAAATTTGTTAGGAATTGTGGAATGCAACCCAAACATCAGAGATCGTTTCTACATATGACATCAGTGTATTTATAGTATGCCATTGGAATGAGGCACAACAGAAGCAGAAGAAGTGGACTAAGCTCGATACGAAGTGGGGGTGGTAAGGATTTGTTATGATGGATCTCTGAGGATCAGTTGCTTTTCATTAGAAACATTTTTAAAACTTCACTAAAAATTAATACATATAAATGAGGTTCCATATAATATTTTGAAAATGGAATGTGCTATAAAATATTTAAATCAAAAAAATAAAAAATATTTAAATCAGCTTAGTCACATAGAATTCTTGCATTTATTGCTTTACTATTTTGAATATATTCAGAATCCTTTTTACTATCTTTAACTATATAGCACCCATTACCTACAGTCACCTAACTATGCAGCAACACAGAACATCTGATTCATTTAACTGTAACACAGCATCCACTGCTCACTCTCCCACCCTGCATACACGCACACGCACACACACACACACACACACACACACACACACGGCCCAAAGATGGTGAAGGGAAAAGATTACAAAATCACTAGTGACCGATTCCCTGATTAATTAGGTCTAGTTTATTTTCTTTTTTTGAGAGGTAGAAAGAGACAAGAAAATAACTTAAATCTAATTTTTTCCACATTAACTTCATTAATGTGCAAAATTACTTGGTTTTCATTTATGAGTAGTAGCAACCTTTATTACCAGATGTTACAATTACTTTATATGTGACAAGATTATGGATATTAAATGCAAGTCTTCACTTCTATAAAATTGCAGTTGAGCTAAGAAAATATTTTTAAACTTCAGTTGATAAGTGACAAAACATTCTATTATGAAGGACAGCATATCTGAGAGAAGGACCCATATATATTTCCATGGCTTACCCCAAACTACATGTGCAAATTCAACATTTTAATAAAAGTTTTCCTTAAAAAATTTCACTTCGTGATTTCTAAATTGTGTTGTTTGTTAAGGTGGAGTTGATTAAACAGTCAGTTGAGCGAGTTCTTAAATGTATTCTATCCAGGCACTTGCTGTTGCCTCTCAAGATCAGACTGATATTACAATTGCCTTTGAGAATTTGAGGAGAAAGTTTATGTGTAAATAGTAAATGTTCTTACAAGGTTTTTAAAGTAGATGATAATCATCATACTTCTGACTCCCCAGTCCCTTCCAAGCACCACACTGCTTGCTCTGAAGTCTTTTCCTTCAATGGCCATAAGCAAGTGTATTTTTCCCAGCATCCATAATTTAATGTTTCATATAAGTAACATGGTATGCCCCAGTCTGCTTTGTATCAGTATAATAAAATTCCTGATATTGGGTAATGTATACAAAAAAAAGAAAAAACCCATCAAATCAAATTTATATTTCTACTTTATTATACTCAAAATACATTTCTACTTTAAGAACCAAAGAAGCCTATTAACATGGAACTTTGACATATAGCATACTCAAAAAAAATCATGATATTGTTAGTGATGACAAATATTTATGGTCTGTATACAACCATTTCATGCTATTTTAAATGCATACTTTGAAAACTACTTATATATCTTTTTAATTTTTTTAAATCTTTTTAAATTTTTAAAGTATTGCTATTTTAATTTGTGTGTGTGTTTGTTTGTATGTGTGGGTGTGTGTGCACATGCATGTCATTATAAGACACAGATATGCAGTGGTCCTTGGAGGCCAGAAGAGATATTGGCACTGGAGTCGCATGTGATTATTTTTTGAGGCTTCTCTTCTTAAAAATTTTAAATTAAGAAAATCAATAAATACTTAAGTTTTACCTCAGAGTCTAAAACAAGATATCATCAATATAAAAGCTGTTTATTTAAAATTTAATCTCTTCCCGAAGCTGTACTAATTCTTCTATATATACCGTCACTGTAGAGTCACAAAATAACTTAAAGTAGGCATAATAAATTTCCATTTAATTGTAATGGGAATTTAAATGCCAAAACATCAAGTAATTTTCCCTAGATCGCAGCTTCTATTTAGAGAAAAGATAATTCCTAAATTCCTTTTGAATCTGTCTCCAGCATTCCTTTCCTTAATGACTAGACATTAATCATACCAGCCAATCACCACTTATTTTGGTTAGGAAAATAAAGGGCATGGAGTCCTAGACCATCCATCAGGTAACAATTTCTTCTTCATCCGGGAGAAAAATGAGTATGATTAACTACTCCCCAGGAGAAGATGGATTTCCAGTTTAGATCACTCGGATAATTACATCAGTAAAAGCCATAAAAAGTGGTGAGGGAGCATTGAAAGACTGAGATGGTCTTCAAAATCTGTCTTGCTTTAATGGGTTGTAAACTAACCTGTGAATTGGAATTTCTTAGAGGGTTTATTAACACACGCAGCTCTGGGCCCTACCCCTAGACTCTCTATTCAAGGTTAATATTCTGGATAAAGGCTAAAGCATGAAGCTCTAACAGCATCCCTGACATCCCCCCCCCCAGAACTGTACTACAGAAGATGATGATTTTACATACAGTGATCACGGGAGCTCCTGGAAGCACGTAACATTTGGATTAAAACTCTGTAGAGGGCAGGAGACTTAACTCAGTGGTAAAGTTCAGTAAAACACTTGCCCACCTAGGGTCCACTGAGCCTGGGAACATGGAGACACAAAACAAGCAAGCACAGATCTTTCTAGAAGATCTGGATGGCAATATACACGTAGGAAAAGAAACATTGCTAGCAAAATGTTAAGTAAACCTTCGAAGAAAGAAACCATTCATCACTTAAGGATCTGTAAGGATAAAACTTTTCTGGAATGGAACTACCAAAAAAAGCATAGTTTTGAAATTATATTCTTATATTCATTATGAATTGACACATTTAATTTAAGAAAGGTTTTAACTTTCATTTTAGCACTCATCTATAAAACATACTTCATCAACTATTTTTGAGACTATGAATTAACTGATATCTTTCTGTTTGTTGAGGAGACCTTTGAAGAGTGAAGAACAAACAATACTCTGTTAAAAGTGGGTGGTTTCTATCATGGGATTTTTAAGATTTATTTTTCTCTTCTTTCCATGTTGGGGATCAAAGCCACAGGTTCAAAACACGCCAGGTAGCACTTTATCAATGAAAGAAATTCAACCTGAATTTTAAAGATCTTTTTTACAAATGAAGAGTTTCAGGACAATCTACTAGTCAAAAACAAAAACAAAAGTCCCCAACCAACAAAAACCTCACAAACCTAAAGTCCACTGACACCGAAAGGGGTCTGGGAGGCAATAATAACAGCGGAGGACAAACCAGCAAAGCCTCTCAAGGACGCAGATGCTAAGTCATGCATACATATCTCTTAGACACACGTGCATCCTCAGAATGTTAGAGGCATTAGGCAAACCTCCAGCCAACTGACTCCCATGACTCCTCTAGAACCAGTTCTTATGAGTACGCCTGAGTGACTCTGTCAGCCACACAGGTGTCCTCTTATTTGTTTATTTGTTTTGAACTAAGTCAGCTTCTTGACTTGTCGTATCTCTTAAAGAGAATCTTAAACTTTAGCAATACTTTAGTTTTTGAAAAATCATTTTATTTTAGTGGTCTGCTAGTTTTCTAAAGCTCCAACAAGTATAATTTAATTGTGAGCTGAATGTTAGGGGCTACGGGACTTACTACCTGATAATATTAACAGAATAACTCCCCTTTGACATATTGTTTCCCTAGACTAGAGAATACCAATGGCATCAGAAATACTCACGATTCAATTCTACATACAAGTCCCAAATTTACATTTTTAGCTATCCTGTCACCTAGGTATTAGAATTTCACTCATAAAGATGTCCTAGTGTAAGGAAGAGTAGACAAGAGACAATAATTCTTGTTTTGTCTTTTCATTTTAAAAAGATTTATTTTTGATTTTTGTGTGTTTATATGTCTGTGTATATATGTGCATGCTGTGAGTGCAGGAGTCCTTACAGACTGTGGCGAGCCACCTGATGTGGATGCTGGGAACCAAACTTAGACCTTTTGCAAGAGCATCACATCTCTTAACCATTGAGTCACCTCTATTATACCAACAATGTAAGTTAAAAAAAAAAGTCTATTTGTTGTAAAGAAAATCACAGTTGTGGCTGTGGAAACATCCAGAAGAGCATGTATATCACACAAACAGGAACACAACAGAAAGGGCTTCAACCCGACTAATCACCCCCAAAAGATCCTATGAACAGGACCTCTTTCCTGGGAAGAACAGGAATCCCCATGACAGCATCAAGCTTGGAAAACGGTAATCAGACCTCACACAGAGCTTTCATGCTGCTTGGAGGCAAGGCTTAGGGTGGAGGAAGTGCAGAACAGAGAGAAATGAGGAACAGGATGAGAACTGACTTCTTTATACAGGCCTGGGGTTTCACATCCTTTTCTTTAATACCACAAAGCTGTGTAAAATGGAACTAGGACAGACACTGTTACTTCCTCATATTAATGTAGCAAGGAAGCATCTTTGCTATTTCCAATCAAAACATAGGCGTAAAGAAAGATATTCATAGAAACTCTCACTCATTGCCCATTATGAGGGCAGTAAAAAGAATTTGCTTGCAGTCACCCAAAATTCAGACTGCTTCATTTCTCTCCTTTCCACACATCTGGTCAGTCACCACCTCATTTTGTGGATTGTGCCTTCTGACATCCCATGATAGTCACTGAACAGTTTATATTATCAGCACCCTATGGCTTGCTATCTGAACGTGAAAATTTTGAATGAAGATTATGTTATCCTGAGACAATGCTTAATGTTTTACTTTTGGTCCATGGTAAGTAGATGAAAATATAGGTTAGCTTTTATTCCCATCGCTTAAAGCCTTCTCACAATTCTCCACTGTCATCACAACAAAATTCAAGTTCCATCAAAGAGCAGACCAGATTGAGTCATCTTCATTTATCTTTATATTCTTCTCTCTAGAGTGTGCCTACAGATGTGTGTACTGCACAATTATTGTTAGTTGGATGTGTTCCTCAAGCATTTCCATGGCTTCATATGCTATGTACTCTTGGTTTTAACTAAAGAACCTCTCATCTGGACATTTTACTTAAGGACAAAATTAACTTTATATACTTTGCTTCAAAATAATTCAATATTTCTCCACATATGTCTTAACACATTGATATGATTTATTCATTAAGCTTTTCCCTCTAAGAATTCTCGCTTCCTCAAATACATACACTGTACCTTAGTCATTTTTATGTTATGATCAAGTGTTATGTGGTATGTATTCAATACACATTTGATGAATGGTTAGATAAAAATATGGGTGGATAAGTGAATGAGAGCCTGTATAACATCATTAATTATAATTTGGAATAACAAAGATCTGAGTTTGAAAATCAATGACACCACATAACTTGGTTATGGTATTCATTTGTTTTCTTCTCAATCCTCTGACATAAACTACTGGAAAATAATAATATTAGGGGAATAACAAAGATTTCATGGAATTATTCATTTAAAAGTATAGTATAATTCCTAACACATAAATATATTCTGCATGTTACAAACATTTCATTATTATGGGTGATAATAAATGTTTGGTAAAAAAGTATATTACTATTAAGTGAACAAAAACTACTGAAGAGGGATAATTTCTAGAAATAAAACTCTGAATACAGAGAAGAGAAAGAAAAACTATTTGGCAAAGAGATGAAACCTGAAAAGGTCATCTGAGGACTTGTGCTTTGGAGATATTACACAATATTATGACTTGAAGACATTTTTAAGCAGCCAGTTGGAAATAAGATTGGGTTGAGACAGATTTTACTATCCAAATAATTAAGGTTGTTCTTTGGCAGTCAAGCAAAACAATAATTCTGACTTCTGTTATAAATAATATTCCTGTTTATAAGTAGTGGATGCTTATCTAGGTGCTTAGCTTCTCATAGGACTTAATCCACGTGAAAAGAAAATGGAAATAAGTTTTTCCTGCCTTTGCACAATACTTTGACCACATCCGCACTAAGCCTTCTAAAGCTACTGGTCATGTTTTGTTGGCTTAACTATCCACTTAAACTTCCAGTCTAAATTATGTCAAATTTCTTCAAACATTTTGCACATATAAGCTGTTTTTATAAGGATAGAATATAAATATAAACATCCTCCAAATACATATCATAAATCAACATCTTTTGAGACATCATGATGGTGAGCTGAACAGACTGAGAAATGAGCTGCGTTCCTCCTGTTTATTTCCTCTAACCTACACACCCACATGGGCTTTGCAGGAAGTGTCCTTTACCTTTCTTTGAGTCCTCGGTTTTATTCTCATAACCGCCACATTTATTCATACTGAGAACTCTTACAGAACAATGTCTGCCCTTGACTTTTGGAGAACGGGTGTCCCTATTTTTGGCAATGGGTCAAATGAGAGTTCATGAGTTTAAGATCGTGATTAAGAAAAATTGTTATAATTTAGAACCATGTTCTCCAGAATTATTAGAAAATGTTTTTCAAATGACTTTCCCTTAATATTTCTTCCATTATGTTTCTGTCTCTCTTTCACATACTCAAGCATACATTTCATTGATGAGTCACTTTTTCTACCACATGAGCTTATTTCACCTGAAGACCACATTTTTATATTCTCTATTGGTAGATTTTTCATGTTCAAAGAATGCTAAAGATTAAAAGAAAACATGCAACCTAATTAGAGTCCACCCCAAATCCCACAACAAGCATTAGCTGGAGTATTGTCAGTCTATGTTGGATATAATAGGCTTCATAGATATCATCCTTTGTGTGTAATATATTGCAGACAAGCTGCTTTTTACCTTGTGTTTTAGGTTATAAGGTATATTTTTAAACAAAAAAAAGGTGTATTGCAATTAATCAGCAAAGGAAGTAGAAAACTAAGAGGACAATCTTTATGTAAACATACCTTCTTTAATTTTAAAAATAGAAAATAGAGAATAAGATTAGGAGCCAACCACTGATGATACGGCATGGCTATGCAGGAGGCTCATTGCTTGCACATGGAGCAACTCCCCAGTCACACACAGCTCGTTGTAAGTAGAAGCAGAACTTGGTCTTCTGCATCACTTCTGAGGAGCCAAAGATCAGCCATTATAAGTGAGACATTAAGTGGTTTGGCTAGGTTACTCAGGATCTTCACAAAGCCCACAGAATAATTACATTTTGCTTTCCTTGCATCAATTCTGCCAATATTTGGTGCTTCTCTTCTCAACACCCAGCAAACTCCTGCTACTTACTTAGGATAATTTCTAGACTGAATGAAGGGCAGAATCTCAGAGTCTTGGCCAGATGGAGGGAGTAGTAAATCTCGGAACCGTTCTGTCAAAAGACAAAAAAAAAAAAAAAAAAAGTAATTATCAACTGTGCAAAGTTCATCAAGAGAATAATTTCAAAATAGAATTGGGTTTGTTTCTACTCTCTGCATGTATTTCAAGAATAAAATAATAAAGTAACTGAAAATATTTTTAAAAGTATATTCTTTGGTATATGCTTGTAAAACCTTATCAATGAATCATCAGAAAACACAATGTCTTTAAATATTAGAGATGTATACTGTTAGTACTTACACGAGTTGAAAAATATCAATCGTAGCTTTCATGTTATGTGGCAGACTTTTGGTAGAAATGAGTGTCATAAGATCAACGTTAGGACTAAACATGCCTTTATACACTGCTGATAATACAGAGCAGTTATAAGAACTTGTAAGAGTGATTTAGGGTTATTCTGGAAATGTGAACTTTGCATTGACTATTGTTAAATCTTTCTAGTCCATACCCTGTAGCAACTTTCAGTGTGACTGGGTAGAAAGCATGAAGGCATGCAAAGCAACATTTTTATAACAATCATAAACAGAAATATAAATTTCTCATAAGCATGAGACTAAGAAACCTATTCTATTTGGATAATAGAATATTTACTAATAGAAGTAAACTGAATGCTTTTATTTGTAAATACAAACCGAATCATGTTGTAAACTTTTGAGGATGGGAAAGCACAAAATATCATTTTATAAAGATAGAAAGCAATGAAATAATGCATTGTGTCAGCACAGTATATATAAAGCCGAAGAAACCGATGAAGACAATGAGGCAGTCAATTACATTTCCCGGTAACTTTTAGGAAGAGTTAGATGTCTTCAGTAATGAAGAAGCCAAAAGGTCATTGTGAGTAATTTTTAATACTTCATATACACTATGTTATAATGAATTAATGTTTGTCAATATTTCAAATGTAATAATTATATTATCATGATAACTGAATGAGTTTAGAGTAGTCTGAGGAGAGCAGATCATGAACCAAGATTTAGATGAATGGACTTTAGGGCATTTAAAGTTCATAAGGAAGGCAAGGAGAAGATATGACAGAGGAAAGAGGCATGAATTATGTTAAATGCTACCTTTGCAATGCTAATACTGCCTTCCAGCCTGCATTGTAGAAGTATTTACTGTAGCAAAACTGGGCAAGGTAAACCCTCATGATTTATTAGAGAACAGCTGAGTCATTGTCTCAACCAGTAAATCAAGAGAATGAGTACTTTTGACCAACTTACACAACCAAGCTGCAGAAGTGTGCCAACCTAAAATGCCTATGCTGCTGTAAATCTATTGCCACTAGAGGTGCGCACTCTCCCTGAAATCCTAAAATCTACACTGGACGACAATGCTCCTTCCCAGTTACTGTATGTTACACAGATAGTCACTTGTAAGCATAACAGAAGGTCACAAAGGATTGCCGAGAGAAGAGGCATACAACTTCTTTACACATGTTCAACAAGAATCATTTCACAGGTTTCCATCACTATGTTTGCCTTTGGCACTCAGTCTTTACAGCAACACGCTTGGGAGTGAAACAGTGGGATCCAGGAATGGCCTTACATTTTCTGGTTCTATTTTGAAGAGAAGAGTTCTGAAGCTGAAGCACTCATTTTTTTTCCTTTTGTATTTACTCTTTAATTTGAATCCAAATTTTTGAAAATTTATGAAACGTTAACTACTGTTGGGCTGTTATTTTTAATCTATAAAGTTACTATTTGTTCCAGTAGGATGATATCAACTATTTTTGAAATTAGTCTGCTTTTGTCTCTTAAAAACATTTCTTTTATTATGTAAGATTATAATTAAATCATTTCCCTTCTCTTTCTTCCCTCCAAACCCTTCTATTTACAACACTTGCTCTCTTTCATATTTATGGCATCCGTTATTTGATAACATATGGCCCTGCCTTGTATTTTAAAGGAGTACTCTTCAATGTTCACCTGTTTCCAAATACTTTTACTATTTAATCATTTTCTAAAATAGATCCTGAAAATGAAACTTAAAACCAAAAGAAATCAAGAAGTTTATTTATTATGTAAAAGAATGTTTTCTCTAAAATGTATAGCAGATTTCACTGGGAGCTAAAATCATGCTTTGAAATTTGAAGACTGACTTCCAGACTTGCTTAAAACGAAAATGCTTCAGCCTCTCAGATGCCTGCCGTCATTTATCAACTGCCATCCCATTCTTCATCTGATTCCACGAGAAACATACTTTGATTTTTCATTTTCCGAGAAAGGAAAGTAAAATGCCAAACTCAACGTGCTTATTCAGCCGACACATGATTTTCTTAGAAAATAGCAGATTCCCAACACTACTGCTCAGGCCTTTCACAAGGCATCTTAGAGGAAGTTGTTAAAGCCACTGACAGGAACCAAGGGACTCGCTGCCATAATGCTGTGATGAGCTGACTAATGAGGTAGAGATGTCTGGAGGTGATTTCCCACCAGTCGGGAATTCCTTAATTGACACAAGCTTCTACAGACTTTCAACTTCTTTCTATTTCTCTCTAATTCAATCAACAAAACGGGCCTGAAGGACAACCTCTACATAATTACATTAATGTGGGCAGTATAGACAATCGTTTATGACACAATATAGCTAATCAAGAACAAAATTAGAAGGAATATGTCCCAATTTAGAAATTTTGTTTAGATATATTTACTTTGTCCCAGACTCATGTTATCTTTAGGAGAAACTAACCAATCATCCCATTATTGGCAATGTGCAGTATATGAGCTACAACAGGCATTTGCGTAATGCCAATAAAAATCATGGGAATCTATTCCTGTTGTGAGAATGAAATATTCCTATCACTACCAAGAAAAAGAGGAAGATGAAATGATTTAAGAGAAAAATTGACAGTGATGAATGATATCCCTTTATAACCTAGGAAAACTCTTTTGATTACAGAACTTAACTAATCTCGTTCAGTAACATACTTGAAAGGAACTTATTTGCTGGAGGGACCCCTGTCAGACAGATTTTAGCAACTTCAAATAATTGTGTTTCTATAGGTGGCCTTTTTTCCTGTCTCTTTCACTATTATCTTCAGTATGAAAATGGATGCTTCACTTTGAATACTCAAATATCACAGGCAAGAAAGGAAAGTCATATAAAGCATCTCTCAAAGGTGACAGAATTGCCACAAAATGAGACATTTTTTTTGCGTTTTTATTAAAACATACAATTTTATCCTTTTTCTTTTAATCTTATTCTGTCCAATTTGGCAGTTTTGGTTGTCTTTTTCAAAAAGCATTGAAATTAAATCCTTAAAGAACACTGAAGTTCCCCATGGTATTTATGATCTTAGTTATAAAGTTAACTGGAATAAATCAGTCATGGTGGTGCACATCTTTAATATAATACTTGAGAGGCTGGGGCAAGAATATTGCAAAGAAGAGCCAGTCGTTATTACACAGTAAGATTCCTTCTTGAAAATGCATAAGAAAATGGGACAAATAAATGGAGGTATATAACAGGTAACATCAGAAGTTGTGTTGTCAAGGAAACAGAAACTATCCCCAGGCAATATAAAATGAAACTGTAAAATTTATTCTATCATACTTATCAGATTTTATACTGACTTTTTTTAAACATAGAAAGTATTATGTCAGTATAGATATGTGAAATCTAGTGTTTGTAGTCAACTGGATTACAATGAGAGGCATCTAAGACTGCTAAAATATCGCTGTGTACCTCAGGGGGCATTTTCAAAAGGGGGCCACATGTGAGAAAATTAGAGTGTTTTGGTGGTGAGTGCATGGCTGAAGGGTGAAATGTTAGTGGCACTTTCCAAGAAGCTGGAGCCCTGGCTGAAAAAGAGGTCTGAGAAAGGCAGTGTTTGTAGCCGGGAGCCATTCCTTCGTAAGACAGTTTGGATTTTGGTGCTGCCACTACACTCTAGCTTCTTAGACCTTCCATGAACCAACAACACCAGCAACTTTCCAGTGAGCTTCAACCTTGCATTGAATTGTTGAGTTTCTTGGACAGGGAACTACTTGGTGCTCTGCGATACAGTCCAGACAGCAGCTGTTAGATCACCTACGACCTGAGGTATAAGTCAGTCTGAAACATAATCCTATTTTCTGATCTCTCAGTCAATGTATCATGTGTCATATTATATCATATAATATCATATTTGTTTATCTATCTACTAATCATTTATCTATCATCTGTCATCTACCATTTAACTACCTATTTGTCTGTCTATCTTTCAATCTATCTATCTATCATCTAACTACCTATTTATCTATCTATCTATCATCTATCTAATTTCTATCACTTGCCTATTTATGCAAATATATACATGCAAATTCTTTTGGTTCTTTTTTTTAATACTGTGATGCTTTTTACAATAATTTTATACTGAAAGATTAAATTATTTTATAATGCTGACAAATCTTTCTTGGTGTATATTTTACAATACTTAAAAGCAAGAGATTATAGCAGTAATGATATCCAACAAGACCTTTGATATTCTCATCACTGCAAAGACACAAGAAGGTATCATTGTGACATGGAAATGTATGCATTTGATTGTTTACACTGGTCATTTCATAGTATATGCCAAATGTTATATTGTATAACTTGACTATCAAAAACAGATATGATATGATATGATATGACACATGATACATTGACTGAGAGATCAGAAAATGGGATTACGTTTCAGACTAATTTATACCTCAGGTTCTAGGTGATCTAACAATGGCTGTCTGGACTCTATAGCAGAGCACAAAGTAGTTCCCTGTCCAAGAAACTCATATTCCAGATGTTCCATAAACATCTGAATTTTATATTCAGATGCTCACTGTTAAAAAAAAAAAGTCTTCTCAGACATAGAGTTCTTGGAACAGGTGCCACTATCTGATATGGCCTAGAGATTGTCATAATGCAATTTCCTTCACTTTTATAGCATGATCCAAACCACTCTTTTTACTAGAGTCCTTGAACTCCCTTTTGAATCTATTCTTACTCGTTAGACTTAGAATTCTAAGAGGACAGCCCGATTTCCCTGCGACATCGTATCTGGAACTCAGTGAGTAAAAAGTAAGGTATATAAGAGACATGGGCATTATAGAAAGACACCCACTTATTCATTAATGCTAACTCTGTTATTCTGTAAGCTCAGAACTGCAAACTTTGCTGAACATGCTTCTTGAACATGTTGGTTATTAAGAAATAAAATAAAAGAAAGAGAAAAGAAGATTAGTAAAGTTTTAGGGTATCCATAGAAGAAACCCTTCTAATCAATGATACTATAAGACAAGCTAAACACATTTGATAAAATTCTCCCTTTTCTCCCTCATCAATAAAGGCCAACAAACCCTAAAGGAATACAGTTGAGAGTAAAATCAATATTTAGGGAAGCAGGAAATTCCTCCACATTATACATTTGTTTCCCTCACACAACAAAACATTTACTGAATGGTTATTATTTGCACATTCTATGATTAAAGCAAATTCTCATCAAGGCGACTCTGCTTACTGCAGAAACAAATGCTCAAAACAAGAACGATTTCACAGTCGTTATAGACATGTGTTGACAGAGTTTTAAAGGGAATTACAAAATTACTTAAAGAGGGAAGGAGGAGCATTACTTCTAGTAACTCAAACTTAATGGTTTTCAAGTTTTGATGTTTATTTTCCTAGGAAAAATATGCACATTAATCTTAGCAAAATCAATTACTTTTAACAATGGAAATTAAAGGGCAGACTTAGAGACATCCATATAAGCTAAAAAGAGATAGAAAATAAATTTGCTGTTCTGAAGAATTTGTTTAAATCAAATAACTTTGTTCATTACCATGGTAACTAGTGCTGAACAACAATGGCTTCTATTTAAAGTATTGCTTTCAAAACAACATTAAAAGCATCCATAATAGACTATTTTGGATAGATCAAGACATCTAGATCTAGAGGAAGAACATTTTCTTTTTACATCTATAGCCAAACCTTCTCTAACAGAACTCAAAAGGAAGTAGACAACAATTTTAGAATAAAAATGTCAGCTGCCTGTTTGGATTCTTATGAAACGTCCTTTCCACAAATATCAAGGCCATTGTGAAAATAATACAAAATAAAACCTTATTCTGTCTTATATACAGACACACAAAACAAACTCAAAACATACTTTTTAGAAGACAACAGAAACACAAAACATGTGTAACCAGAGCTAGTAATTGAGTTATACCAGCTGAAGCTGAGAAGAGGCATTACATTCCCCTGCCCTGGCCATACCTCCTGAACTACATTCCTTTTAGATTCTCTATGAAACTATATCTACTTTCACTACTACTTCAGACAGAATTAAGATGTTAATTCTAGCCTTTGCCTCCAAAGATTTACAATGTGATTATCTATAACGAGAAGAGAAATGATTAGAAAGAATTTGTGTGTTGTAGGTAAGGAAACTGAACATCAGGCAGGACCTGATAACCCACAGGTCTGATGGCTAGCAAGAGGGAGAGATAAAAACCAAACAGAAGCATTGCAGAATCAAATTGCCATCCAGTATTTTTTTTTATTTCTTGGTTTGCACAGTTTTCTTTCCAGACAAAGCACTCTGTTCATTTGTCCTCCCTCCTGCTCTCTTCCTTTATTTTTCCTTTTTAAAAACAATCTTATTTTACATACCAATCCTAGTTCCCTCTCCCTCCCCTACTCCTTCTCCACCTAACTTCCCTCATCATACCCACTTTCAATTCACTTCTCACAGAGGATGAGGCCTTCCATGGGGAGTCAAGAAAGTCTGTCACATCACTTGAGGCAGGACCAAGGCCCTCTCCCCTGTATCTAGGCTGAGCAAAATATCCCTTTGTAAAGGGAAGTTTTTGTCTCACCTGGTCTGACAGCCATTTAGTCCCAAAGAAGCACACAGGATCTTATATTAATCACAAACTGTTTGGCTTATTATTATTATTAACTAGCTCTTACAACTTAAATTAACCCATAATTCTTGTGTATGTTTAGTCACACGGCTTAGAACTTTTTCTCAATAAGGCATTCTCATCTTGCCTCCTTGCATCTGGCTGGTGGCTGACTCTCTGCCCTTCCTTCCCAGAATTCTCTTAGTTTGGTCACCCTGCCTATACTTCCTGCCTGACTACCAGCAAATCAGCATTTTATTAAAATAATATGAGTGACAAATCTTTAGAGTGTATAAAAGCATTATCCCACAGCATCCTTCTACTGGGAATGAGCTCCAAAGAGCCAGTTCAGTCACTAAACCAGTATTTATCCTTTCCTTCTAGTCTAAGGATTACATAGTGAGAATAAACCACACCTAACATCTGCATGACACCACACCTGCTCCATTTCAGCACCACAAGTCTGAAGGGAGAAAATGCAGTAGTATAAGAAGGAAAACTGTTTTCAATGGGCCCATCTGCTTTTAAGGGAAGCAGTGATAAAATTCTATCCCCGTTGAACCCATTATTATGCTTCCTATTTGGTAAGCGTACAATTTTAAAACACGGAATAAGCTTTTGGAAACTACAAACAAACTTCTTGGCCTCTAAACACATCAATGATTCACTGTCTATAAATGGATTTCTCCTAAGAAGTAAATTCTCTTTTATTGCTGTGGAGGCTATGCGGTAACAAGAAAAACACTGACAAGGGAAAGAAAGAAAACACAGGTTCAAGAAGAGTGAAAGCAATTATCAGAGGCACTCTTGGATAAACACATTATTGCTACTAAGTTTCCTTCAACACAATCCACCTTTTAAGGAAAATGCTCTACTGAACAATTGTCACAGCAAATACATTGTTAAACAGTGTTGGCACTGAACAAAAGTAACACCTCAAAATGATCAAGGCTCAGCTTGATACTAATTCAGTTTTGGCTTTCAGCACAAACTCCAATACTACCTACGCTCATATTCAAAAAGCAACAGGCAATTTTGTTTAGGACTCAAAGAAAATGCAAGGTTTTGTGTGTGTGTGTGTGTGTGTGTGTGTGTTTAAAGTGTTCTTGCCTAAAACCTGGGCTATAAAAATTAATACCATGAAGTACATGGTCTTTAGAAATCTATCAAAACTAACCCAGCAGTGAGTCTTTTGTGTTCTTAAATACAGGACACACTGGATATAGACAAGGCCTAAAGAAAATCCGCATCAGAGAAGAGCAGCAAGTAAATAATGCTGTTCTAGTGGACAGGACAGTTTGCCTTAAGCCCTCCAACTCCTCCTTCATCTGCTTTCCTACTGCCAGGACCTCTTTCCTTTTAATGCTTGTCTTTAATCAAATTACTCCCAGGACTTATGGGCCAACTCAGAAGCTCAGTCTTTGAAAAGGTCTTGATTGATCATGCTGAACAACAAAAAAATATTTTCACAGAATTTCCACCAGCTCACAGTTTGATAACAAAAGAGAAATTATATACAATGAATGCAGATGGGGTAAAGATTCTTTATCGGCCTAGGACAGAAATTAAAGTCCAGTTCCTTTAGCTTAGCATTGATTTTTCTTTTCTTTTTTTTTTTTGCAAAAAAGCCAAAAGATTTCGTGTGTGTGTGTGTGTGTGTGTGTGTGTGTGTAGCTCCCCCTCTCCACCTCTGAATATAAACCAACTACTCAGCCCCACGAACACAAGACCATTGTCTAACGAGCATGCATTTATTATTTTTCCTTGCTTGTTTTTTAAGGTCCACTTTGACCATAAAAATTCCTGAGATGTTTTGGCAAGCGTCTGCATTTCCTCTTAAACATCTTAGCATATTAGGCAGTTTTTAGCAGTTCCTAATCAGGTAATTGAGACATTAACTGCCAATTTGGATACCAGTTTTGTTTATTTTATAATCCTCTGTTTTTTGCTTTATATAAATCTTCTAATCTGTGTAAAATAAGACTTTTATGCACTGTGTGGAATCAGCGGCAGACCATAGCTTTTTATTAAGACAGGTGGAAGAATGGGGTAATGGAAGACTAGTTTGTGCCTGGTCTTGGTGCTCCGGTGAGCTTGTGCTTGGACGATGTGATATTAAGCAGTGTTTGTTTTCTGTTCTCTTAGCTTGTGAAGGATAGACAGCTGGGAGATGCTGGAGTATGGAATTCCTGTTTCTCCACGAAGACATGTACAGCAGGTTCCCATCAGGCTACCGGAGGTCCAAAATGGTGAGAATATTTCCACCCAGACAGATGGTCAGGATATTCAAACGTATTTCTGCTCCTTCTTTTGTAATATGAGGTTAACTGGGAGTGGCTGCTTTCAGGATACTTGGTCTAGAGTGGCTTCACTGCCTAAACAACAAAATGCTAATGACTTGATACCTCAAAGTGTTAAAGCAATTAAATGTTTGAATTGTCCTTTGTATCTATCATATTAAAGAAGTTTTTTCATTATACCACAATATACCACAATACTATTGTGGTAAAAAGCATAAGGAAAATTAAATGTGGATGGTCAGCATTCACTGGAATGGCCTCCCGGTACTATTCTATGGTTTCCATATTACAATTTTTCAGGCATCTTTGTATTCTTTACTTATATTACTGTATTCTTTACTTATATTCCTAAATCCCTATGCCCCTACCCTTGCAAGAGGTGTTTTTGTTAAGGCTAGTCCCCTGATAGCTACTCACTGGCAAAACAGTTTCTCCTGAAGTCAGGCTGCTGAGGAAGAAGAATGTTCAGTACTTTTAATAGCAGTTCATTATTCCTAGCCCTTGCCCAAAGTCCAAGATCTTTTTCTTAACGTTTTGTTATGAAGACCTTATAACTCTCAGAGACAATAAATTCATGAAAGCATGGACCTATTGGAGACTGGTTAGAGTTTAATCTTGTCCACAAGGAGCTTCTTGTTGTTTTTCAAGCTGTTCTCCCCAGACACTTGGGACCATGAAGTTCAGCTGATGAGTACCTGTGTGGCAAACTCCTGGAATCCTCTTATCAAGATTACATGAGAGAGGGGACCTGGCCTGGCACATAACATCTTTGACATTAATCCAGAAAAACTGCTGACATTTTTTTACATTGTTCAGCCTTTTATACAGCTTCTGTAATGATTCAGCCCCACAACAAGGCTGGCACTTCCAGGTTCCAGGGCCAAGCATGTGCAGACAAGACCTCAGGTAGAAGTGCCTACTGGTGTCAGGAATCTTTATTTAATTTTATTATATTATTTTTATTGAGCTCTACACTTTTCTCTGCTCCCTTCCCTGCCTCTCCCCTCCCCTTCAACCCTCTCTCAAGATCCCCATGCTCCCAATTTACTCAGGAGATCTTGTCTTTTTCTACTTCCCATGTAGATTAAATCTATGTATGTCTCTACTAGGATGCTTATTGTTGGCCCCGGGAATCTGAAAGGACCTGCGTGACCCATGTGCAACATGGTTGCATCATCTACATATGACACAGCTGTATGAGCCCTTGTGCACATGTGTGAGTTCCGTCATCTGCGCATGATGCAACCATGCCATCCCCCTGTGCACGTGCACAGACAGCCCTTAAAAGCTGGAGGCGCCACCTTCAGCCCTCTCTCTCCCTGAACACTGACCTTCACTAGGCCTGTATACCCCCACACACACAATAAACTCTTAAGCGGGCTTGTTGGCTCTTCCTTGTTTCGTTCTCACTTGCGCCAGGTAACTTCAGCTTCTATGTCTATGCAAAGGTCAATGAACAACAAACTTTATTATGTTTAAAATACACAGAATATTGTTCTGTTCTTTAATTTTTAAAAAATTATTATTTTTAAGTGTATGTATGTTTTACTTGCATATGTGTTTGTGCAGTACTTGAGGGCCTGTTGCCTCTGCAAGTCTGGGAAGGGTGTTTGATCTATTAGAAATGGAGTTACAGATAGTTGTCTGCTGCCACGTCGTTGCTGGGACTCAAAACCAGATGCTCTGAAAAACGTTAAGTGCTCTTAACTGCTGAGCCATGTCCAGCCCTCCTTTAGTTTAAATGAAGTGAATAGTGTGATTGTTTTATATTTGCAACCTTAAGATTCTTACTTGCATTACTACATCAATGTTGCTTTAATTTTGTTTTTTTTAATACTTCAAATTTCTGTAAGTTATTTTTTGAGATTATAATCACATAATTTTCTGCTTCCTTTTCCTCTCTCTGAGTCTTACTAAATGCCCCTCCTTGCTCTTTTTCATTTCATAGCCTCTTTTAACATTAACTGTTGGTCCATATGTATGTATGTATGTATGTGTATATATATATTATATATAAATATATTAATAAGTAAATAACTTTGTTTTAAAAGTTTTAATTTCTTTAGAGAACAAGAGTTCTCTTATTATGCTTTCATCTTAAGAAAATGAGTAGAGCCCACCTTTTTGTCTGCAAGGTCCTTGGAGTCTGGCAAGAGGCCCTGCTCCCATGCTGAGGGGATCTGGAGAGGTGAGTAAGTGGCTGTGCCACCTGAAGGGTCCCAGGGAATTGAGTCCAGGACCCCTGCAAGTCCCTAAGCTTTTCTGGCCATCCAGCTGCTGGTGTTCCCGGCGGCTGGCTTTGTTTACCCCATTCCACCCTGCCACCAAGTACTCCTTTCCATCTGCATGGTCCTTGGATCCCCCAGGAGAGCCTGTTACAGGGCTGAGGGGACCAAATGAAAGATGTTGTTGTTGCTGATGGGCATAAAAGTTAATCAGACTGAAATGAGGGTTAAGAAGCCAGACATTGTCTTGGTTCGAATGAAAATGGCCATCATAGGCTCATATATTTGCAAGCTTTGATTCCAGTCAATACACTATTTGGGAAATTAGGTGGCATGCCCTGATGGCGGACGTGTATCACTGGGAATGCCAGGCCCAGGATGTGTCACTCTTCCGCTGATGCCTACAGATCAGGATGTAACGCTTTCAGCTACTGCCCCAGGGCCATGCCTGTCTGTCCTCACCATGAAGATTACGACTAATTTCCTGAAACGGTAAGAAGCCTCCAGTTAAATGTTTTCTTTTATAGGTTGCCTAGGTCATGATGTCTTCCCACAGCAATTGAACACCAAGACAAGGCCATTCTAGCACATGGTAGAGATGATCTCGCCCTCATCATAGAAGCCACAAGAAGTTACCAAACAGTTTCAGGTAAGAAGAGATTCTTAACTTGATTGATGTTTTGAACTTTCTAGATCATAGCATAAAAATGATTTTGAAGTGGCAGATATAAGACATTTTTTTCAGAAGAGGATTGATGTCAATTAAAATCCAGTTCACCACCTGCTCAACTAATAATTTGCAACAGTGAATCATAACTGAAAAAAGAAATTACAACTATTCTGAAATATCCAATTTCAAATTTAGGAACACACATCTCAGAAGACTACTTGGCACAATTCAGAAGAGCCCCCAGAATTCACTCATCAATTTCATATATTCCAAAGAATCCACTGTATCTTCCTTCTCCTCAACATTTTGCATGCCTTCCCCATCCTCATTCCCAGTTTTAATCCTACCATTTATTTCCATTAGAAGCAGAAGAAGCAAAACAGAAAATTCTATTTATTTCTTCCAAATCTTCCAGGTGATCCTTAGCCATCTTCTATAACCATATTTTCCGCCCTCCTCCGTTTATAAAGTGGAAAGTACTTATGTTGCCTTAGTGAGTTTCAAGTGAGCCACATACACATTGGTTCAAGTCTGTTGGAGGCACTTGTGGACTTTGATTGGATACCTGTAAATTTCTGTCTCTCTATCAGTCTCAGTCTTGCCCTCTCTACTTCATTCTGGTCTTCCACATCACTCTCAGAAATATACAAATATGCTACAATTATTTGAGCGGTTATATAATATATTAATCTGTCTCTAGATGCCTTATCCATGTAACTGCCAATCAGCTATTGATTTTTCTTACCTTTACATAAAATAAAAATGCTTTAAAACATGCACTATAGTGTACTGGCAAATGTTCAAGAGATATGCCTAAAAATGAAAAATGTATATATTCTTAAAGGATGTATTCAAAATATCTCAGATTGACTAATTCATCAATAAAACAAAGTTATTTCTCGCAGGAATTTGAACATCAGGTATCAGGTATGGTACTTGGTCTGTTTCCTAGATGAGTTCTTGCAGTCGTGCCATGACATAAATAAAGATCAGAGAGGGATAAACTTAACTCCCACCAGCCATCACTATGAGAGTACCTCTTAAAGGCCCACCAATCATCACATTTGAAATTAATTTTCAGCAATGTGAATTCTGGGGAAAACTCCATGTCATTGTGATGGCACTTGTTCATTCCTGTGAAATAAATACCTCTGCGGTGAATTCTTGATTTCAAGTACCCTACTTGATTTCATTGCCTACACAACTGAGAAGAGGGGTCCCTTAGCCTGAGCTGATCTGAGGTAGTTCCAGCACACCACAGGATGTCTACTTGCTTTTGAATTTATGGCTTCATGAAGCTACCTCAATGATGTTTTTTGAAGCACCACCTGTAGTCTGTAAATCAAATGTTCTTTATTCTCTTCTAGTCTCTGGCTAGTCACCATTGCTAAACATACCATGTTGGAATGTCTCAGAGTTTAGTTCTTCAGTATAGCTTCTCTTGAACTATGAACTCTTTAAGAGGTGAGATGGTTACTTCTAGGAGAAGTTCTGAATAATTACTAAAATGGTATTTTTTTTTCTCAAAATGGTTGTCAGAATTTACTGAAATTGAAAGGGAGGGATCAGGAATATTGGATATTCAGCAATGCTGTGAAAAACACTATGACATGTAATAACTATTTCCCTTACAAAATTCATAGGATTTGATGAACATTCATATAAATTGAAAAAAATATTTGTAATTATAAAAATGAAAAATTTTGAAATACGTTAAATTATAAAGTAAATTTCTAGGATTACAGTTACTCTGTAAACTGAAGGCATATTGTTCTAAGTTGTATCCAGAACTAACTCAAAAGATGTACCTCATTATGGAACAACACATCATAAGTTCCCTGATTTGCATTTGTCCCCATTAACCTCAAAACTAGCATGCTTATGCACAGTCTTCTCCAAGGACAAGTTCCTGCTAGGGGTCTAACCTAAATATCTATACATTAGTATCACCAAGTAAAGTCACCAGGATATATATATATATATATATATATATATATATATATGAGTACATGTATCTATCTATCTATCTATATATGTGTGTGTGTGCATATGTAGACATACACATAGATAAACACATATGTACGCATATATACATATCTATATAAATAAATGCATGCATATATATGTATGTGTATGTGTGTGTAACCATAATACTTTAAAAAAGTAATAAATTTGATAGCGAGTCAGGAAAGATCAAGAAGGAGTTAGAGGGAGAGATTGTGAGGCAGAAATGATGTAAATACAGTATTAATGCATAAAGTTCTAAAGAAATAAAAATAACAAAGTAAATGTTAAAAAAGAAAGAAAGAAACTTATATTAGCGCACCGTGGCAAGATGGCTTAATGTACAGAGGAGATTGCCATCAAGTCTGATAACCTGAGCAATGCGCTAGGTAGAAGGAGAGAACTGACACTTGCAAGTTGACCTCTGATCTCCACACAGACTTCAAGGCACATGTGCCAATACACACATACAGATGCAATAAACCAGAAAATAAATAATAAATAAATGTAAAAATAAAACAATAGAGTTACACTAAGGCATGTCATCTGTATCAAGAAAGAGGAACAAGTTGGATTGTGCCACCTGTGATTACAACATGGCTCACTGGTTAACTGAAGTGCATTGTTAAATGCTACTGCTCAGAGAGCAAGATTCCTACCAAGATATCCCTATTCACAGGCAATGTACCCAATGATGGAAGAACTCTGACAGAGATGTACAACCATCACAACTTCAATTCTGTACCAAGTCCTGTTATTTAACACACACATTTCGTAAGACTGCAGCTGCCATGCACAGTAATTTTTTTTTCTCTGAGGCATCCTGGCAAACTCAATGGGCAACCACTACAGAGGCTGAGGGGCAGAAGATATAATTAAGGTTAAGAATTCATCAACCATATGGCAGGATGGCCTTGTGGAAGAACCACAGACATTATGTTACATTCCACAAAGAGATTCATCATTTTCCTTTCAAGCTCAGGATTTTCAACCATTTTCCCTTCCTCCTAAATGCAAACCATTTAAATCAGTACCTCCTGATACCACTAGGTAGAACCAATTAGAACCAAATAAATAATCTTTCAGACAGACTTGAAAACCGTGCCTTTGACCTGGCTGTAGGACTCAAAGTTCATCCTCCTACGGCCTAGAGCAGATGTTTAACACATGACTGATTATTAGTCTCTGCAATTTATTTTACCTCTCTTCTTTGCATGGCCTTTACATTTGGATTTAGTGGTAGTATGCAGGTTTATTTGTAAATTTGCAGTAACTAGAAAGCCCAGTCTTCCCTGAGGATCTATTAGCAGCTAATGGCTGCTAAGGGAGGCAATACCATTTTCTTCAGTGCTAAGCCTACTGATGATGCTCTAAGTCCCCATCATGCTCAAACAAACAACTGGAATTAGGGTCATTGAGTCACACACGAAAAGAAGATTGGAATGTAGGAAGATGGCTGGTTAGAAAGAAATGTTTCAGTGGGAGTGATGGAGATGGAAGAGGACAATAAGGAAGAAAAGAAATACAATTCACTGTATACAATTAATGAAACTTAAAAACTGTAAATTAAAAACCTGGTCATAATACCACAATTCTGTGAATTTTTTAAAACTACTTGAATCAAAAGCAAACTGAGCATTCGAAGTCATTTCTACTATACATGAATTATATATATATATATTTTCTGAATATGCTGTCACCATAAATTAATGTAATTTAGAGTGGTTATATCTAACTTATAAGGAGAATTACAAATTTAAGAAAGTACTTAACACACACAGCACACGCCCTTTCTTAGTCTTTTCATGAAAAATCACCAGGATAGAGCACGAAGCAAGCTTTATAGCAAAATAGACACAGACAGACACAATAGCCAATATTTTGTGGATGTTTGTAACATTTCTTATACTGTGGTTAATTGGTTTTATGTTATGAAAGCAAATCCACAGTGATCCATTGTCCTTAATTATCCCTTTAGATTCTAGAAGTTAACCATATCTAATGATTATTGCACATTAAAATGGACAACATGAAAATTTTATAATCATGAATCAATAAAAAGTCATTATGTGACACATATGCCAGGCACTCTACTGTCTACCTATGATTACCTACCAACTGGTTATTGAATTTGTTCATATCAAAAGTTTAGACTAATTATGTGTGTACACTGTGTACATAGTTTTTTTGTTATAAAAACTCAAAAACCTGTTAAAAATCTATTTAAACCATTAAAATAACAGTAAAATGCTAATGCTGAAATTATTCTAAAATAATCATATCTAGCACAGATAAGATATTTTTAGACAGGATTATAATCAAGATAGCAGTCTGGGTTCATATGTTTGAAACAGAAATATGATAAATTTTGGAAAAGAAACAAAACACTAATTCAATTCCTTTGACTAACATCATTGCAAAGGGAGAAAAACTATCTTGCACACTTGAGGTTTTATGACTTCTCTAAATTTAATGGGTGACTCATGCAATCAGAAGATGCAATTCCCAATGAAAATGCAGACAAGTGTGAAACTAGGTGACTTCTCCTCTCCTGCTACGTAGCCGTTTCACTTACATCTTGTACATTGTGCATAGTAGGCTTCTCTCGGAAAGATCAGTATGGAACAGACCTATTCTCTTCTTTATTTCCTGTTTACTGCCCATGGTAGAGCATATGTTATCAAAGCAAAGTCACTGCTAAAATCCATAACAAGGATCTGAAGCGATGGCTCAGTAGGTAAAAGTGACTGCAGCTCAAACCTAGTGATCCAATCGAAACCTATTTTGGAAGGAAAGAACATTCCTCCACTAGCACACTATGACTCCAAATGCACACTAGGGCTGCATGTATGCGAGCACACACACACATACACGCATACACACACACACCATAATACACATACACACTAATCCTAAGTCATATCACTTAAGAAAAAAACTTCTGATGTTCAAATTCTTATCTTATATTCTTTATCACTTCTATACATAGTGCTCTGTTCATAATTTTAATTTTGGAGGAAAATTCAGTAATTTCTCATCTCGGGAGAATGTTCTCATTTTTTTCTCCCATAATTGTAACTTTGTTGTTTCCTGGCAGTTAAATCTCCTTTTTGAAATATTGTTTCAATGAGTGACAGAATTATTTAGGGCTTCTCGACATGCATGCTTGGCTCCATTATGTGAGCAATGTCTTACTGTAGGCAGAATTGAACTCATTGAATAGAATGATTTTGTATTTCTCTCAATATTACAGCACACTGAGGGCAAACTTGACAATATTAAATGCTCCTGGTGGAGGTAATTAAAATAAATATTAAAGTAATTATTTATTTTAATAGCTACCGGTGATCAAAAATAACTCTGAGAAAAACTCAAACACAATAGCTAGTAATAACTATCATGAAATTTTTCCTTGCCCTTGAACAGTAAATTACAGTTTTATTGTTTTCCTTTAGGTACAGAATTCTATCAATTACCATTCATTACTGAACTTAATTTTTTGCTATATTAAGATTCTTTTTTGTTTGTTTTTTTTGTTGTTGTTGTTTTTGCTTTTTGTTTTAAATATCATTGGATATTAGGTTTTTAATTGAATTTTATTGAGCTCTACATTTTTCTCTGCTCCCCTCCCTGCCTCTCCCCTCCCCTTCTACCCTCTCCCAAGGTCCTCATGCTCCCAATTTACTCAGGAGATCTTGTCTTTTTCTATTTCCCATGTAGATTAGATCCATGTATGTCTCTCTTAGTTTTCTCATTGTTGTCTAGGTTTTCTGGAATTGTGATTTGTGGGCTTGTTTTCTTTGCTTTATGTTTAAGATTCTTATTGTAAAAAAAAAATTCTCCTTTTTTTATTTCTCAGACAGTGTCAAAACATATTTATTTTTTCCCAAAGGCTTTTGGTATATAATAAAAATTAAACATTCCAGGATGCAAAATCTATAGATGGATGGACGGTTGTGATCTCTTTTGGATGTCACTGCATAACCACCAAATAATTAAGCCTTTATCTTGTGACTCCAAGGTTATTACTTAAATTATTTCTTTTCTTAGAATGATAATTTCTTAACTTTTGTCCACAGCCATTTTTTCTAGCTTTATTGTATAACGCTCTGATTCCTTCCCCTTTTTTTTCCAAGAATATTTAAGTCTTCCTTTGATGCTAATAGATGAAACTAGCAAGTCCCTAAACTACTTTCACTGAAAAGGCTCATATTCTCAGAAGGGTCACCAAAGTCTCCAGGTTACTGTGAGTTCGCCCGATCTTCACCAAGCAGAAACCGAATTCCTACTAAAACAAAATATTTCCTTTCCTTTGGCTGACCGTTTTCTTTCATTTTGAATCATTTGGTTTACTTGGTTTTTGTTTGATACATAAATAGGGTTAATCATTACATTTGCTGATATTGGGTGAGTTCTTTTGTCAACTTTACACTTTTCCTTACACCTTCCTACATTTGCAAAATGTCTAAACTTCAGAAACTGTATCATGTCTGTGCATGTTCTCATTCTAGCTGTAGATAGCACTGAGTCTATTCTAGCTGTAGATAGCACTGGGTCTACTCTAGAACAGCCCCTTGTTTGTCATTTCACCGTAAATACATTTTAAGATGTTTTTATTCTTTCTTATATTTTCATTCTTTGCTTTTGACCACATTTTAAACAATCGAAGGCCAAGATTTTCTAAGAAGGTATTTGTCATCTGCTCTGCTGGATCAAGGCAATAAAATAACAAATAATACTTCATTCATTTGCTTGGGACTCAATATAATGCATCCCTCAAATAATAAATGCACTTATTAAATAGATGTCTATAGTATAACCAAAAGACCTGCTATTAAAAGTAACTTCTTTTCTAAAAATGCTACAGACTTACAGACATTCAGATAGGTCATTCAAAATTGAGAGCTGTTTGTTCTCAATTAAAGGTGTTTAAAAATTTACATCTCTGTCTGTACATCAGTTATTACAAGTGTATGAAGTTCAGAGGGAAAACGGAAGGACTAGATTCTTTTCTTTACCAAGTGATTTCTGAGTGTCAAACTCAGAAACAACAGGCACCTTTACCTTCTCAAACAAATTTCGACTTAAATGCTGATTATTTTTAGGATCAAACCCAGCATGAATTTTAAAGTCATGATTTCAAGAAAGAAGTTTAGCATTCCTGCTACTTCAGAAGGAAACCCTATAAATAATGCATTATTTATAATTACTGATATTCATATTATTCTGATTCCATAAACAAATCTTATAAGGAAATAATATAGGTATTAAAAATAAATAAGCAAAGAAATAATTAAGCTGCTCAATATCTCTGTAATTTTCCATATATTGGAGTATTTATTTTGTTGATATATTTTGTTATTCTCTGTTCTTTTCAAGGCATTTAAAACTCTTAAGTGGTACATACCTGTCCAATCTCCTACTACTTTAAAGTGGACACCAAATGTTGCTTTGGTTTCAGTAGGACACTGAAAAAAAATTGGATTAATTGTTATATATTAGAAGTATATGATTTGATCAAAACTTTTATTCTGATAATAAGTACCCAGATCAATGGTTAATAGGAAAAAAAGGATAAAATTTATATGATAGAAAAAGCAATGCTATCTGATCATTTGGACATCTGAATTGTTCTAAAGATTCATAAATAACATGTAAAACAAAAAATAGAGACAAAATTTAAGAGCATACTATAAATCCTGTTAAAATATCTTTTAAGGCATATATAGGACCCATAAGGAAGAACTAAGCATTGAAGAATAATGATATTTGTGTGTCATATTCAAAGGCATTACATATTTTGCATCATGAGAAATCAATGAGCAAAATTCTAAATATAATATGAATTGTCTATGTCCATTATGGCACTGGTAAAAATACATTTAACATATTTTGTCTTTAATTCTCAAAAAAAAAACCTGCATGACACTTGTAGAGACAAATGAGTTTCAAAATGCAGGTAAAAAAGGACTATTCTGTGGTTCCAGAATACATTTCAGCCAGTGATGGGAAAATATTTCCCTCATTTTCCAAACTGTTAATTGCTCATTTATAATCCCCAAATTTAACATTTTTCAATACTGGGTATTTTTCCCCAATCCATTTGGTAGTGTTATGTAGTTTGAAGTTATGAGAGGATGTAGACTGTAAACTTTCTGGCGTGAAACTCAAAAAGAGGTATTATCCTAATGACTCTCCAATTGATTTAGAAATGTTGACTACTGTCCCATGGTAGGGACTCACATAGGAAGGTCATACACCTGCTAAACCCCAGGAAACTGAAATATAACCTAATGATTGTAGATGAAGATTATCTGATAGTGACCACTCAAATTGAATCAAGTACCATTAGTGCAGGACTGTGCTACTAATTGTATCTACTTAATCTCCCAATAACCTTGAAGAATGGCTTTCGCAGCTAAAGAAACAAAGCAATTAAAACATAAAAAGGAGAAGACTCGGGGGACAGGGCAGGCAGGCAGGAGAAATGGGGGATGGGGAAAATTGTTGTACAGATGTAAGGTATGAGAGAAGAATAAAAACACAACAAACAAAAATATAAGACAATTTAGGCTGGGACTATTAGACTTAGGTTTTAAATATGACAAACTAGTATCTTCATTAAAGCAAAGATACAGAAAAGAGATCATATAAAAGTCAAAAGAGTAGGTAATTAAAAGATATACTCTGAAGATGATTAGAATCTGTGTATAATATGAAGCAGGGCGGAGTTGGGAGAATGGTTAAGGCCCCGAAGAAAGGAAAACTAGAAATGGCTGTTAAAGAGCTCAAGACTGGAGATTAGGGTATTCGATACACCTACAAGACCTCGGAGCTCAATGTGCCAATGAATTCATGCTGGCCACTTAAGAATCTCTAGATGTTCCTCTTTTGTGTTAACTTGTCTACTGGTATCATCCTTGTTTTTCATATTAAGGCAGTCATGTTGGTGAGAATTCATGGGTATAGTTTCTATGACATTTCTAAGAGACACAATCTTACACCAGCTCCCTGTTTCTCTCGCTCTTACAATCTTCCTACTCCCTCCTCAGCAATGATAACTTAGCCTTAGATACAGTAGCTGTGATACAAAGAAAGAACTACAGGCAACTAAGGAAGCCCTGGGGAAGAGCACATAATTGGTTAGCCAATACCAAATTGTCATCCCTGACAACATATACACACAAATCACATTTCACGGACTGAGAAGGTTATATTGATATATTTAGGAAAACACATATGCCCATACACACACAAACACATGCCCACATAGCAACAATTAAAGAAAAAGAGGCTATGAATTTGAATAACAACAAGGTAGGGGTATATGTGAAGAATTGATTGGAGAAAGAGAAGGGAAAATTAATATCACTGTATCCCCCACTAAAGAAAAAAGAATACTCTGTGGAGAAGTACAGTAGGAAGATAAGGATGCAACATAGAATTTTCATACTGATACTTTAAAACAGATTTTTCTGGCAGTATGATTGCTGCTATCAAAACTTTAAACAGAAAATACTATTTAGTCATTATTATACAAAATTGTGTATTTATAAATTTACATATCATATTTATAACTGATTCTTCATTACTTCATCTTCATTCTAGCTATGAAAAACTCTGGTAGAAGTCCAGTTTTCATTGGTAAATTTAAAAACATCATCTTCATAAATTATCCACAAATTTACTTCATAACACAGAAGACTATATAATAAAAGATGGAGCTTGCATAAAACAAAAGTCTCAATAATGTTACAAGATACCAGTGCAATTGTGTGTGTGTGTGTGTGTGTGTGTGTGTGTGACATGTGAATGCAATCGTCCTAGATGCTGGTATCTGGTCTTTTTCCTATCATTCTCCACTTCTTTATTTTTCAGACAGCATATTGACACTGAACTGTAGGTCATTAATTGTAGAGGACAAGGGGGCATACACAGCTTTATAAAATGTATCAAACATCTCTACTATAATGAAAATTTCAAAATACTTCAAGAGTGTTTAGTAAAACGTTTAACTGAATGAAAAAGTGCTAGAATTGCTAATTTGGGCTTCAGTAATAAGTCTCTATCTCTACTTTAATAAAATGAAGACATCAGATCTTTATGTTTGTTTGACAAGGTATTAGATGTTTAACACAAACAATATGCATGACAAAAAATATAAAAATATATCTATTTTAGGAACATTATATAAAATAATGTCTCAACACATGCATTTATTAAACATCAAAAATTTAAGATTTTTTTGTTTTTAAATTAAACTTGAAATAAACCAAATGATTTAAAAGTATATCTAAATTTCATATCTAAAGTTTCACTATAACTAAATTTGACATATCAGACAAAATGATCACAGATCACAAACAATCACAAAGATGCTCTAATCATTTTTTGTATCTGTGTCTGTGGTCAATTTTGATTTTCTAGCTTTAATTTCCCATTTTGTTTATTGTTTGCTGGATAGTTCATTCTAAATTTAATTTAGATGAAAGGCTGTTAACTTACTTTTTAAGTGATATTCTTTCAATTCTCATATATCTTGACATGGAATAGAATTATTTCCACAGTAAATCCCAAATATCATAATAATATCACATATTTATCCTGGTGCCAGAATTCAATCAACTTTCAAGTCCTTTCATATAAGTTTCCAAAAAAAAAATGTTTGACCACTGCAATCTTATACTAGTTGGGTTTTTTTATTTGTTTGCTTGTTTGTTTTTTGTGCTCATTGGAAAAGCATTAGATTGGTTAAAGTCTCAGTTCCCAGCTGGTGATGCTACTGAGGTAATTAGATAAAGAGGCCAGTGACTGCATCAACTTGTTAGTCCACTGATGAGTCCATGGCTGAATGAGTTATTACTAGACAGGCCAAGTCTGACAAATTAAGAGAAGAGGTGGTTCTAATGCTGAATGTTATGACCTGGACCCAGAGGTTCTTCTCAGTATTTTTTTTTTAACTGTCCACTGGAATGTGAACATTCTGCTCTTCCATGTCCTTATATTATACCCGGATGCCCCACCACAACAAGTTGACCTAGCATGGGCTGAAAGCTCTGTAATGGTAGCTCAAACAAAACCTCCCCTTAAGTTACCTTCTCTGGTATTATGTCACAGTGATGGAAAACTGAATGTTTTCTATCCAAAAGCTTTCTTATGGTCAAAGACCAAAAGTAGCTGCTCCCACTAATTCCATCTCTGTATTATGTGATTTAGTTTCACCCACTTCAATTCAACAAAGTCAACTGTCAACATCTATATCTTTTTCCTGCCTCCCATCTACTTACAGTTTTTTCCTTTATTAAAAAAAAACTTATTTTTTATTCTGTTGTTGACTCCTGGCAACTCTTTAAGACTTATATAAAAACCATCTTTTCATGAGAACAGCCTGAATTTCTTTATCAATAAAATTCTTTATTTCTCTGAACCTCAAAGTACTTGTACAGTTTTTCTGTTCCTTTGTGATAATCTAGCTTATTTTGTACATGATATTTACATGAATAGTTTGAAAATGTCAAGAAATCAAGAACTAGTTCCAAATCATTGTTATATGTTCTAAAATATACAGCATATTATATATACAGGATGCAAGGTGGAAATGAATGATAGCTGAATAAAGTATCACTTGAATAAAATGTTAGAGAATGAACCTGAGGAAAAGTGTGGATTTCAAAAGTATGCCATTCTTCTGTGATTTATTCATATTTTAAACACAAACTGGCTGATGTTCCAACGTATTCGAGATACTGTGGTAGTATCGCATAGAATTTCACAAAGGAAGAATGTTCAAGTAGCATGAGAAGAGCCAAAGAGTCAAAAACCCAGAACCCCTCACATTAATGCAGCATGGTGATACTAAAACATTTTTATGAATATAAAAATGTTACTGCTTCCTTGAAAATAAATAGAATAAAATAAAGAATATAAAAATAATGTGTAATTGGATATTTGGAAAAGTTATACTCACTATTAAATATAAAGTTCCTAGAAAAAAATGTCAGTGGAATTTTTGTTAACATAGGTAGAAAGTACACTTTTATAATTATTTTTCTGACAGTATAATTACATTTCTGGACAGTAGAGGGAGCCCAGTAGATAAAAATCCTTGCTCTCATTCAGAGGACCAGGGTTCAGTTCCGAGCACCTACATGATGTTTCACAACCATCTGTAACTCTAGTTTCAGGGGAGCTAATGCCCCCTTCTGATCTTCAAAGGCACTGGGCACTCACGTAGTGCACAAACACACATGGAGGCAAAACGTTCATACATAGAAAATAAAATAAATAAATCTAAACAAATGTAAAAATAAAATATTAAAATGACCAGCTTAAGGTTAAAAACATAGAAAATATTATTCTGAAAACAAAGCAAGTGATAGGCACAATTAGAATATACCTGACAAAATTTATCAAGGCGGAATGTGGTAAGATGGTGGTTTAGGAAACAAATGAGAAAATACATGAAATTAAAATTTCCCTATATATAAAAAGGCAGCGCCATGAGAAACAAGTCTGTCTTTCACTAGAACACTATAGATTCTCACCCACAATTCCAGCAGCTTGACCAGAGACCAGGCTGATCCTAGGGACTCCCGGTAAGACAGCCAGCACAGACAGTTAGCATTCCCTAAAGCCTTCCCGACAACCCTAAACTGCACCTGCTCTCCTGGGCTCCATTGTCTGACTCACAGTTTCTGGCAGAAGACTCTGCTTTAATGGAGGGCACACCATACTAGGAATCCCAGAAACCACACAACTACTTGAAAATACAGAGGCAACATTGGCACCCCAAACCCGAAAGGTCTTTCATTTCAGGAGGGAGAGGGGAAAGAAGAGAGACAACCTGCTGATCCTGAAGGCACCTAGTTACATCCTCTGACCAATTAGGCCAGAAGACCAGAAAGAAAGCAAAAGTCAAGGAACAAAACATCCATCCAACAAAGACAAACCCAGGAGTAAATACATAGACCTATAGCCATCACAAACAAGATGCGCAAAAGCCTGTGTAACAGCAACAATCAGGGTGATATGAAATCACTGGAGCCCAGCTACTCAACAACAGCAAGACCTGGACATTCCAACACAGCTGATAGATGATAGAGCTCCTTAAAATAGACATGAGAAAGGCCCTTTAAGAAACTGAGGAAAAGTCAAACAAAAAAAATGGAGGAAATAAATAAATCCTTTAAATAATCCCAAGGGGAGGGAAAAACAGTTGAAGGAAATTGTTCAAGACTTGAAAATGGAAATAGAAACAATAAACAAAACATAATGGAGGGAACTGACCTACCATACCCAGCTATACCACTCATGGGCATATATACCCAAAGGATACTCTTATCATACCACAAGGACACTTGCTCAAATATGTTCATAGCAGCTTTATTGTAATAGCCAAAAAATGAAAACAACATAGATATTCCTCAACCAAAGAATGGATAAAGGGAATGTGGTACATTTACATAATGGAATATATTTCATCTGTTAAAAACAATGGCATCATGAAATTTGGTGGCAAATGGATGGAACTAGAAAATACCATTCTGAGTGAGGTAACACAGACCCCGAAAAACAAACATGGTATGTACCCACTTATGTTTGAATATTACCTATAAAATAAACAATAACCATGCTATAACTCACTGACACAGAAGAGCTAACAAGTAAGGGTCAAAGGGAGACACACGAATCTTACCGTGAAGGGGAATAGAATAGACATCACAGGTGGATGGGGAAGGGGTCTGGATAGGGGTGGGCATGGGGACAGGTGACATCAGGTGTGGGGGAGTTGGAGAGAGTAGTGGGAAAGACAAATGGAACCACGGGTGTCTCTGGGATGAGCTAGAAACATAGGGCAATGGAAACTCAAAGCAATCAATGAGGGTGACCCTGTCTAAGACACCTAGGAACGGAAAATACAGAACCTGAACTGACCATCTCCTGTCACCAGGCAAGACTTCAAATGGAAGGACTGTGAACCCAACCTAACCATATAACCTTTGATTGACAATTTGCCCTGATTACAAGATATGCAAGGGTAAAGATGAGAAGAAATTATGGGAGTGGTCAAACAATGTCTGGTCGTCCAATTTGAGACCCATACCATGAGCAGAAGTACACCCCTAACACTGCGTGGAGGACCCAGAGACCTGGGTTAGAACAAACATGACTGGGAAAAAAAGTCAATAAAATGATTCCTAATGATATCCAGCTGCACTCATAGATTGTTGTTTAGCCCGATTGTCATCAGACAGGCTTCACTCTGCTATTGATGGAAAAGGATATTGCAACTCACAGTCAAACTTTAATGAACTTCAGGGAATCCTGTGAAAGACAGGGAGGATTAATTAAAGGAGTCAGAAGATCCAAGCACAAGAGTTTGCATGGGAATGACCTAGGCCCTCTGAACATATATTATAGCTATACTTGATCTTCTTGTGGTTCTCCTAACAGTGGGAGTGGGAGCTGGCTCTGATATGTTACCTCAGAATTTTCTGGGACTCTTTCCTTCTACTGTGTTGCCTCATCCAGCCTTAGTAGGAGAGGAGATGTTTAGTCTTACTGAAAATTTGTATGCTATGGCTGGCAGATACATGCAAGGCCTGCCATTTTCAAAAAAAAAAAAAAAGAAAGAAAGAAAGAAAGAAAGAAAGAAAGAAAGAAAGAAAGAAAGAAAGAGAGAAAGAAAGAGAGGAATAGATGAGTGACAGAGTGAGGGAGAGCAAAGGTTGTGGGGAGAGATCTGTACTGGAGAATCATAGCTCTCTGAGACAGGAAGCAAGAGATCGGATTCAAAGATTTTTAAAAGTTTCTGTCTACATTTCTTTATTACCTCATCTCTCCCAGAGGGAAAAAATTAGGAAAAGTACCATTCCACAAACTCTACGGCAAGCAGAGGCAAAACACACAGGGGACTGGGTTGGGTACTAATGGTCCATTGAAAACAAAGAATAAGCTATCATTCATTTTTGAATAAGTAACACAAGATACTGCATGTAATTTCCAAATATTATGATTGAAACTGTGTTCTTAAAATTCCCATCACAACCCGGACCCCAGTCCAAGCTTGTCTATATGTTAGTGAATAGATCTCAAATTATTTAGGCAGAAACTGAGATACAAAGCTTGAATTAAAATCCAGTTTCAGTTTCTGGGGGGGAAAAAAAGCAAGTCCTGACCATTTACACTTCAAAATGAAAATGGATTCAGACGCTGGCCCCTCTCACCATCTCCAGTGTCACCAACCAGGTCAAAGCAATCATCACACTTCTACTGGATGACCTTCCTATTTATGTTCTTGTTCCTTTAGCCTACTCATTTTTTTTTTTTTTTTGGATTTTGTCCTGGACTTGAACTAGCTATTGTAGTCCAGGCTGTCCTCGAACTCACAAAGACCCCGCCTGCCTCATCTTCCCGAGTACTGGGATTAAAGGAGTGTGCCACCAACATCCGCCTTCCTTGCCTACTCTTAATGTAACAAACAGAGTATGTTCAAAAGTAAGTCATATACCCACGGGAGGTTTGTCCCTTTCTGATTAGAAACAAGTGTGGATTATTGGGGGGTGGGAACGGGGACAAAGGAGAAGTGAGCGGAGGGAAAAGGAGAAGAGGAGGAAGGGGGAAGAGCTGTCCGGTATAAAATAAATGACTAAATTTAATTAATAATAATAAAGTAAGTCATTGCACATCATTTTCTATTTTGACTCTCCAGTGAATTCTTTATCAATCAAAGGGAAGGGCCTGAAATATCTGGGAAACATTTAGTGATGGGAACGGGAATTTCAGAACTGGAAGCACAAATGGATTGCCAGAGAAATACGCAGAGCTGTAAAGTGATAGGGGTTCTGGGAATCACCACAGTGCATCTTGATCTTTAGAGCTCATGAGGATGACAAGGAGAATAAACGAAATAATACGGAATCAATGTCAGAGAATGGGGAAGAAAGCCGGATAAATCAATGTCCTGGAAACAAAATGAAAATTTTAAGTGTTTCAATAAAATGGTCAGCTGCATAAAAAGGTGCTGAGCTCTGAAGACCAGTAAGTACTGGAAAATGGTCACTGTATTTAACAGTAAGAGGGCATTGTGCATCTTGGAATTATCTTCAGGGTGTACTGCTGTGGACAAATCTGAGGGTAAGTTAAAGACTAGAGAGGAAAATCAAATCTGACAAGCTGAGACGTGGGACAGTAGCCAAGGAGGGCAGAGTCAAGAAGGAAGTATCTCAACATGTTTTGCTTGATACCTGGAAGTGAAAGAAGTATCAGAAACTACAGACTGAGCCAAGGGTGGTGGCACAGACTTTTCATCCCAGAACTGGGGAGGCAGAACCAGGAGAATCTCTGTGAGTTTAAGGCCATTCTGATCTACAGAGAGAGTTCTAGAACAGTCAAGACTACACAGTGAAACCCTGTCAAACAAACAAACAAAAACTACAAACAAAAACTTAAAAACTATAAGCAAACAAACAAAAAAACAAAAAGTCCCTATTTACTAAATTAATCAAATTAATATTAACCAGTCCATTTGTTCCGAACACAGTACATTATTTAAATCACATTTATCACAGGGGCCAGCATTAGCCTCTGAGGAGACATTTCTTTTCTCCTGGAAGACAGCCAAAGTACAGGAGTTAGCTGATATTTAATTCTCAAAAAATTCAAACATTTTGTTGGGTTCCTTGGATACTAATCACTGTTTGTGGTTTTCATCGCTGTGCCTAGAATCCATAATGACACATTGCTCCTGGCAGTCTACCTTCTCCTCAGCCATCTTAGTTTCCAGAGCAAAAAAGACACAGGGAAAATAAAAGTAAAACAAGGTTTAAGAATTAAGCAGATGAGATTAAGACAAACAATCAAAGTAGTTGACGCAGACTTTCTAATTATATATAATGTCATAAAATTTAATAATTAACAACCATAAAATTTTGTCTTATTTTCTTTAAATAAAAAAATACTCCCAAAAGTAACTGTTTAAAAGATAAAAAACATGCCACATAGAAACGATGGAAGAGCAGGCATGCTATGTAAAGGGTAGGCAAAAACAGGACCACCACTGGAGTCTGACTCAAAACTTATGTGAAATCAGGTTATTCAAGCTTAAAAAGTAATGAATAATATAACCTAAATTACAGATGTCAGAAAAGCATGTTTATTAGTGAATGAAAATAATATTTGAAAGGACATGGATGTATTCACATATGCTTCAATGAGTTAATAATGAAAAAGCAAAAGATTGCGCATTATTTCCATAAGTGAGAATTGATTAAAAGTATCAAGGGACATAACATCTACCTCTGCTAAAAATGAAGAGATGCTATATTTTGTAGCAAGTATAACATCTTATGCTTTCTTAAGTCTTGGCTTTTGAAAACTCATTTCGGATTTAATTTTGTAAATTAGAAAAAAAATAATAGTGTTTTGGCAAAAGAAAAATGCAAACATTTTATCATTGCAGAACACAGCTGGGAAACACTTGCCAAGACTCACTGAGTAGCTTAGGAACCAAGTATAAAGTTTTATATAGGCATTAAGTCAACAAAGGTCTGATGGGGGAAAAAATCATGAAACTTGAGTTCTGATAAGTTTTTCTTCTCAATGACATTCTACAATGATTTTGTTCCCTTCAACAATTTTTATTTATGATCCTCCAAATGTAACTTGGACAGGAGATGTTGAAGCTTAAATATATTAATAAATGGGATCTATATGATTAATTTCAGATTCTAAAGAAGGAATTACTTAGCAAAAATTATTGTCTTGAGATGAAATTTGTGATTGACATGTTATGTTGCCCAGGATTTTCACTTTTCCTTTCAATCCTTCTCAACTTTCACAATGCAAGCATTCAGTAACTCTCTGACTGTGGGGATGGCTTCCTATTGGGACTTTTCCCAGAAACGTACATTCATTCCAAAAGCTTATTCCTCATCCGTGTCTAATTTCTTTGTCCTGGAGGCACCTCAAATCCAGGAACAGGTCAATTAGGAGATAAAAAGATTTGGGTCCCTGACTTCATGTCAGACAACTGTGAAATGAAAAGTCATCTGGAGAACTCTTAGTTAGCCACTTTGAAATCTCTTCTCTTATTCTACCACGCTGTTCAAGTTCTGGCTGCCTTCCTGTCCATCAAGCCTTCCTGGATGCTGTCCTGAGCATAATTCCCAACAAACTAACCTCATGCAATATCTCTCGTGGTCTTCATTTTAGAAGCTTTACCTATTTTTCCTTTGCATTTATCTAATTGTCTTTACAAATGTTTTTTTTTTTATTGTGCTATTTTATTTTTTCTTCTTTCCGCTCTCCTTAATATTCTTACCAATTGTCTGCTGTTTCCTTTATTTTATTTAATCTTGTTTCTCTTACATTTCCTTCTTTTCCAGCCCCGTCTGTTATCTCCACATTCATATTAAATTCTTTGAATTTCATAGCATGTTGTATATTATGTTTACTGTGTTTCACTGTGTTTTTTTCCCCTTATGGCTAATGGTGGTGGATTAGGGAGTTTTAATTAATTTTTAAGGATGCTTCAACATATTGTTGGATTTTGTGTTGTTGTTCCAACTGGTTTTGCTTCTTTCCTATCTGAATAGGGACTGAGCTCTCCAGAGTAGATTGCTTTGCTGAGGAGTTGGTTCTTGCTTTCTTGCTTAAGAATACTTGGAAGAGAACCAGTGTTCAGTTCCCAGCACCACTGTCAGGTGGCTCAAAATCTTTTCTAACTTCACGTTCAGTGGATGTGGCACATCTGGTCTTTGTAGGCACCTCCACAGATTCATCTATACCCACGCAGTAGACACACACACACACACACACACACACACACACACACACACACACATACTCCTACCAGGTTGCCTAATCCAGTCTTAATAGGAGAGGAGGTGCCTACTTTCACTGTAATGTGATATGCCATGGCTGTTGATGTCCATGGGAGGCCTGACATTTTCTGAAGAGAAACTGAGGAGGAGTGGATATGAGGATGAGTGGAAATGACTGGGAGGAGGGAAGGGAAAGGAAACCGCAGGCAGGATGTTAAAAGAAATAAACAAATAAATGCAAAAACTTCAAAAGTACACTTTTGTTTTAGTTAATAAGAACAACACCTGAGTGTGCTGATCTAAACTGTATTTTAAAATGCAGCACACTCAAGGTCGTGGGCAAGCTAAAAGCCTCTCGGGTTCTGCACCCCGTTTTCTTGAGCGTTCCTCAACTTGACTTGAGAAAGGAGCCTGGAGAAGTGGTAAGTTTGATCTAGACGCCTCCATTCTTTTTGTGTCAGGTGAAACTCTTGCCGTGATATTTTTGTGTCACTATAGGCCTGATCTCTGGAGCCAGCCAAAGTTACTTCTTATTTTCTCCCTCTTCCACTTCTACCTTACCTTCTGATAACAGCTTCATGTTTAATGGATGTACGCAAGCTGAAAAATAGAAATATGCCTTAAAACTGTCAAAAGCAAATATGATTTAGGTGTAACTTTATTGCCAAGTATTTGCTAGTCAGATATATTTCTGGAACCTGGTAAAGCACACGCGACCCCAGCGCTCTAATGGGTGAGACACAGCACGCTGGTTTCTGATAGGAACTGTGTCCTGAGGACTCCAGCAGTCCGGCTTTATGTTCTATGTGGGGATCTGAGTTTTCACTATTTCTCGTGACAAATGCTTCCCCTTTCACACAAGTCAAAGCCCATAGCGCAGTATATGGAAGAATATTCAGAATAACCCCCCCCCATCATTCCACGGAAAGTAATTATAAATCCATCTCTGGGCTCGGCCAGTGCTGCCATCTTTCATGACAGACGTAAATATCACTCATTATGTCACTAGATGACAAGCTACTTTTCTTTGATGATGGGAAACATGTTTCGTCCTCACAGACATAATACAAAATTTGAAATAAAGAAAGCAAAAGTATCATTTTTTATATGACCCCTCGTTTTATTCTAATAATTTGGCACATGCTTTTGGTTCCTTTCATTCTTTAAGTATAAATTCCTTGTCTCAATTAGCTGCCAATAAGCTTCTACGTAAGCCCAAACTGAAAATGAAAACCACAGTGGTATTATGCACGGGCCAAATGTTTTCTGTGCTCCCACAACCATTCTTCATGCTGTACACACAGCTCACTAAACCCCACAAACCCACAAATCTACTATTTGGGACTGATTTAATCACAATAAAAGATTGAGAGCCAAATGTTCTAAAAGGTAAAATATCATACCCGTGGGTTATGGATTTTCAATGAAATTTGCATAATCTAAAAATGACTTACAAAACTCCAACTCCAAGCATAAGTTCATATGGTCATTATGCTTTTTCTTTCTACTTCTCTAACATGTTTGGATTCACTTTTTGTATACATTTATTATGTGATATTTATTCTTATCTATACCATAAACATGAATATGAACTAAACATCAGTCATTAAAGGGGCTATTAAGTAAACTGGGTTTTCTAACCATGTATTGAAAAGAATGAGGCACATATAAACTCAGCGGTAGAATGGGAAATTATCCATTGTGTAGTGTTTAGTGAAATAATCTAGTGGCCGTGTTTGCATATGCTGAAGGAGACAACAAAATATCTGGAATTATCTATGTCAAATTATGGATAAAATGACTTAGAAGAGAAAAATTAAAACTCCTCTATTTTATCTTATATTTGTGAATTATGTAAAGCTGAAATTTCATAAGTTGATACAGGTTTATATGTTCCATGATCTGGGAGCAGCGCAGGATTGTAAGTGTGAACCGCACCTTCACTACATAATGAGGTGACCAAAAGAGTCTCAGCAGACTGAAAAAAAAATAACTTGGATGCAAAAAAATGGTGTATTGGTTATTTCTCTCATTTGTAGATCCTAGACTTTACACAGAACATAAACCATTGATCTATGTATGCATGAACTAGTTCAAGAAAGAAGGCTGACGACTGAGTAGGACAGGACATTGTGAATGCACATGAATATAATACATGATACACTGACATGTAATACTTACACTTGACTTTTGCAATTCTTTATATGTATATGATGTAAAATTTTAACCTATATTGGTAAAAATATATGATTATACTAATGCAGGTTAAACATAGTTAATGATAACATTATTTAGACACCTACATTATTTATACAATTTATTTCTCCAACTTTGTCTTCCTCATCTGTGGAGGTATCACCTCTCCTACTACTGTCTAGATTTTTTGATGCTTCCACATCACCTTCTATTCGAGCCCTCTAAGAAATACTGTGCATACCTGATTTCTAAGCATAATTCATACATGGAACGCCACAAAATACTTTTTGAGACAGAAACTCATGTCATTTTCATTGTCCTTAAACTCACTATTTTTGCCATAAACAACCCTGAATATAGGATTCTCCTGCCTCTGTCTCCGGAGCAGCGAGACGGCAGGCATGTACCAGTACGTGCAGGGCACAAGGTTCTGGGGAGAGAACTGCCAGCGTTTCATGCATATGAAAAAAGTACTTTAACAACTATCAACATTCCCCTGTCCATAATACACACATGGAAAAATGAAGCTATTAATTGTCTGTACTTTAAATTAGTAAGTTTTATCACGTTTTAAGTAAGTATAATATGTACTGAATAGTAAGGAATGAGGAAATAATGCAAAACAAAGAATGACAAAGTTTCTGAACAGAAAACTACAGTTCTTTGCTAAAAACAAATAAATAAATAAAGACGGCTTACTAAGACAAGAAGGAAACTATGATCCTACTCCAATAATTTTTAGAGTGAAGTAAAACCCATACACACACAAATACACACATGTGGTGCACATACGTACTCACACCTATATATACATACACAAACTCAGACATGTGCACAGGTATAGACACACATATGTGTGTACACTGACACGAATGCACACACACATACACAAATACATATGCTCATGTGTACATTCACATACACACAAAACTGCTCTGCAATCTAAAATTTTTAAAATTCAAGAAATGTATGTCTTACCATCGTGAGAGTAAATGGGTGGTTTTCTAATGCTGATACACTGGGACAATGTAGAATAATATACTAAAAAAGCAACAAACAGATAATGTTTTAAATGATCAAAGGAAAATGAAACTATTTCAAAACATCTAGCTACTAATGTTCAAAAGCTACCTAATGATTAAAGATACTGCATAGCAACTAACCACTGGCTCACCTGGCCAGGTCTTGCTTTAAAGTTTTCTTTAACCATGCGGAGTTCCATGACATCTGAGGGATGATTGATTACTGAGATGATGGTAACAGGTTTGTTGCTCCTGATGCATCGGTAAAGTCTCTCAGCACAGTATAGGCACAAAGGTCCAGAAATCCAAATCCAGGTCTAAGAGAAATTTGTATAAGTATGCTTCAAGAACAGATGACTGTATAAACAATTGATAAATAATATTTCAATGTATATTTACAACATGAAGATATTGGTAAGAATGAGAAAAACAGCTGATGCTCACAGCAGTTCATTCAAGCAAAGGTCAAGCTAAAGCTTCATATTTATCTGAGTATTATTTAGAAAAATAAAACCAGTTCAATATTTAGTAAAAAAAACTGCCCTAGATATTTAATTAACATAATATAGGTATGTATATGCAAATATGATTTACATAAACAATGTTAAATGTAACTACATTCTTAGTTTTGAAATTAGGGTCTACTGAACATATTTTATTACAACTTTTATACTATATAATATGGTCAAAATTACATTTAAATAACACTGGCTGTTTTGAATGGAGAAATTCACATGCCTATGAGAACAATGTTTCCCCTCCAAGTGCACACTATAGACTCCACATCTCTTTAAAGCAAACAACTGAATTGTATTTTATTTCTAGAGATGTTTATTTGTTTATCTGAGACGAGCCTCACTGTGTTAGTACAACATGCTTTTGGTCTTGCTCTCCTATTGTCTCTGCCTCTTGATTACAGGTTTACAGGCGTTTAATTCTGCATCACCTTCAGTCTTATTTTAACGACCCTTCATAGAAAGCTTATTCACACAGTTGTTCCAGACATTGCTCCTTCAGTGAAGGCAGCTAGCTCCTGCTCTGCAAACTATGACAATGAACATGACACTCGGAAGAGTAAATAGGGCAGGATACGTCCTGCAGCGCAGTGGTCTTGCCATTTTGAGCCAATCACTCGTTGATGATTAAGGCCCATGGCAGTAAACTGGAACTTGCCATGTTTACCTCATATGATATTCATCATTATACGACACTCAGAAAACTGGCCAGCTGACTCCAAAGTCATCTAAAACTTTATGATAGCTTTGTTACTTCTCTGTCTTCTCTCTTGAAAGCAGAATTTCCTAAGTCTATCCAGTCCTCCATTTCATATGCAGAACAGACGTCTCACTTAAATGTTGAAAGTTCCGTCAGCCACAAGGGCAGACATGAGGTGTGTGTGTGTGTGGCAGGGGAAGAGGGGAGTAGAAGTTACAGAAGTATTTGTGGATTCCTTGGGGAACTTTTCAAGAGCAGCATTTGAGTTAAAGCCCTCCACCTACACACTACTCCTCCACCACTAGTTTATAGGCTTTAGTCAGGATACACGTTTAAGTTCAATGTCTTCAGCTGATAGTTGAGTAATTGCTTCAAAATTTATGTTGTGGATAGTGAAGGAAGTCATGCATACAGAGCAACTCAGCATAGTGCCAAGAATATCACAGCAAGCTTTCAAGAAATCAACTTCCCTATTTATAATGTTTAGTATCATTATGAAAAACTGTATTATAATTGATAGCTGCTTTTGTTTTGTTTTACAGTTTTTCCAATTCAATCTGCATGTCTTAGTAGCTTTAGAATAAATATGTAGTCTTTGGAAGCAAACTCCAGAAGAAGCAAACTTCAGTAAAATTGTATAACTACCATTATTCTATAGTCTAAATGTATGTCTTTTGCCTTGAAGTATTAGATACATTACAAAATAATATATACCAATTTTCTTTCTAAATGTCCTGAAAAATCTTATGGTATCTGAAAACACAGGTTTGGAGACTTGCTTAAATGTTATATCAGTCATGTGAAATCACGGACTTGTCAATTCTTAAACACAGAATTGATCTAACCTGTGGAAAATGAGCTTGGAACTTGGGTTCTTCCAGGCAAATCTTCACAAGCGTTTTCTGCTTACGATCTTCTAGTTTTGAAAATCTTTCAGGCAAAGGTCCATGAAAATGTTCCGCGATATAGTCTGGGGAGGAAGCATCCTGAGACTGGGTCCGGTTAAGACTGAGGCAGCCAGGAGGGTGGGTATCTAAATTGGTTTGATACTTCAACAGCCCACTATGTTAAATTGGATCAAAACAAGGAGATGGAAAAAAGACCGAGTCAGTGGATGAAATGGGGTAAAGGGAAGCAATTGTTTCCTTTTCCTTGTTGGCTTTACATAACCTTTATAAAAGGTATTCTATATGCGATCTATTCCAGAACTACTAAAATGTCCTAAATTTTAAATAAATTCTCTTTACTAAGAGGTAGGGGAAAATGCTTAGCTCTCCACACAAATGCTATGTCTGGGCGGTAGAGGAAAGCATGTTCAAGCTTCTTGACGTTATGAGAGTCGGACACGCTTGAATCCTATCAGGCATTTGTACAGCCACTTATGAGTTTTCACTTGAATCAACACTGTAAAAATAGCTCCATTGCTATACATCTCCAAGCTTTAAAGAAAAACAGAGGGATCTTATTTGATCTGGATGAGACTAGAAAAAACAGACTTCATGGTTCATGGAAAAATAGTAAACAAAAATAGCAGGCACCAAAAGCTAGAGCTTGTTGCATCTATGAAAACAATTTTTACATACTCATTAAATCCCAAAACTGTTTGTTTTTCAATCTCGCTATAAACAAAGCCACATAAAAAGCTCATAGTGAACATAGCTCAAAACCCTTTACAAGGGCATTTCATGCTTTTTTATTTTGTTATGTTGATTTCTGAAGTTCGAATATTTTCTTCTTTCAGTCTCCATTTATTTCAGTGTGTGTGTGTGTGTGTGTGTGTGTGTGTGCCTGCACGCATGTGTGCACTTGCACATAAGCATGCACACACCATGTGTCATGAAGAGGTTGGCAGACAACTGGCAGAGGTCAGTGGACAACTGGCAGAGGTCAGTATTTTTCTTCCACAATATGGGTTCTGGAGATCAAAGTCAGGTCCCCAGACTCAGGAACAAGTGCCTTTACCCTCTCAGCCAACTCACCAACCCTGGGTTGTGTAACTGTTGCACTGACAAGCAGTGAAAGGAAGAACAAGCAACTGTCAGCTTGTTGGGAAAACTCAAAAAAATAAACATCAGTGGGCTGGTGATACAGCTGTTCCGTGGCAGAGTACTCACCTAGCACGGGTAATGCTTGAAGCTCTGGGCTTAATCCCCAGCACATCACACACACACACATCACACATACACACACACACACACATCACACATACACACACACACACACACACACACACACACTCAGTCAATGTTAACTGATAACATGACCAGTGACAAAAGTTAAGAATGACGGTGTGTACAGAGTTTAAATCCCTGGGTTAAAGTTTAGGGAAATTAATTTGGGATCTAAAAAGAAGAAACTGTGTGGGAATTAGAGCTTTGCCACATCAAAATGAGCATTTGCGGAATTTGGCATTTACTCCATAGGGACACAGCTATCCAGAAAACAGAGTCACATTTGAGGCTAATCTATGATAGACACTGGGACACCTGGCTTGATCAACCCAGAATGTACATATGTATCAGAATTCATATCATTATTCATAAACATAAACAATTACTATCAGTCATTTAAATAGGAAGCACAATTTAAAAGAGAAAAGTTGTTTGACATTAGGAAAAAAGTGCTAGCTCAAAGTACATTTGAAAATTCTACAGTTAAACAAAACCTTAACAAAATCACTTGATGTAATCAACCTTTTTCCTGTAAAATCTATGTAAGCAGAAAAAGCGGCCAAAACAATCGAATCACCTCTTCTTTGAAGCCAAATATTTTCTAAACTTTCTAGTCACTATGGATTCATCTATTCCCTGAATTGCTATAATTCCTGTAAATAAATGTTTGTATTTCAAAGATACAGTCTGAGGCTCTTTATTGACTTTTTTTAATCTCAAATCAATTATCTCCTGGGAGACTGAAATCCTATGGTAGATTACTCTTCTTTACCTCAAGTATTCGGTACATTGATGGGCAGAGATGTGGATGCCCAGCACATAGAGACTGTTCTCATTAAGTCTACAGTATACTGTAAAATAGAAATCTTAACATGCATGCATGAATCTTGTTTTGAACAACTCCACCTCCTTCCTATTAAAAAAGGACTGGAGAATGATACTACGTATGTGTATTAGGAGTAAAAATGTGACTGAATTCCCAGAAATGGCACAAAAGATAATGTAAAATAACTTGCCTACATATGTATGCTTGTTAATTAAAAAGAAAACTTTGAACAAGCTGCAAAAATTACCAGTAGCCATTTTCTTTATGTCAGAAAGAGTTTGTACTTCAGTGAAAATTAAAGTTCAAAAAAAAAAAAACCAATATGTAATGTATAGTGCTTATTATATACTGAATGGATAAAAAACGACACTTCGGTATTATAACAATCCCTTTCATTTCGTTATTAATTCAGATATAAAATAGATTTTTATATTCAATTCTTCTGTAGCTATTCTGTTGGCTATTTATATAAATTAAATTTTTTTCTGCTATGATATTTTTCTACAAAAAGAGCTTTTTAAACAGATTTTTTTCTTAAAAGATTGTGTTAAAAAAGGTCTTATTATAATCCTCCTTTAAAGTAACAACTTTTTGAGCTCCTGAACCATAAAAAGTTACTGTTTTGAATTGCAATGGAACTATTTTTCATAATTTTTATGTAATAAGGCATAAAAGCAAAATGAATAATTGTATATACTACTAAATTATCATGTTTTCTCTTTCCAAATAGAAAAAAAAGAAGGGGAAAGGAGGAAGAAAGAGAACTAAACAACGGAGGGATAGTGACAAAGAGATTATAGTCCCAAGTAAGGCCAGATAAACTTTAAGGAAATATTACAATAGAAAGTCACATAATGAGAAGGGTAAGCTCTCAAAAATATGCATGTAGTATGTGTGTGTACTGTCTAGCAGTAAAAAAGAAACTTCAAAATGCCTATGTCTGAATCAAATTTATATTAATTAAGAAATTTTTGAAAAGTCACTGAATCTGTCTCAACCTTAGTTTCCCACTTGCAGCATTCAAAATATTATCTTCATAAAATCCTGAGAATTTCATGTCAGAAGATATTTGAAACAAATGAACTTTATGTTTGGCCTATTGTACATGAATAATTGTATTTTAAACTACTGGCACCCTGAGTAGAATATGTTGGTCCTATGTCTCCTCCATGACCACAGTTCTGAACTAGCAAATTAGCCATTTAAAGAAAACATGGTGCGTTCATGGTATAAACACAGCTGCTTTCCAGAAGGAAATGCAAAGAGATTCACTGTACCCAAGGCTTTTGTTGCAGCCGAAGACTCCACAGATTATACCTCCACCATTGGAACAAAAACAGTTCTCAGTTACATCTACCCAAGCCCCCCCCCCTTTTGAGCAGCAATGATTGGTCAGGGCTCATAATTATTATGAGTGGTCAAGTTTCTGAAGCCTTACATCTCTATGTTCTAGAGTTGGGGTACTAAAAAAATATATTCAATCCAATTGGAACAAAGTTGGTTAATATCCCTGTCCTTACCAATGACATCCAAAAGTGAGGAGAGGAGGGAATGAGTATTTTGAACACGCACCCTGAATAGCTAAATAATTTATATAAATTGCCTAACACCTTGACAATTACTTTATAAAACAATATAATGGCAATGGGACTGTTTCTCTAAGCGCTCTTTCCCTGGAAAAACTTGACATGAGATAATGGGAGGGTGCCAATACTATTTATGATTTGTGAAAACTTTCTAAAATAGAAGGAAGTGATGAAACGAAATTTAATTCACAGGTCAGGACTCCGGCTCCTAGTAGATGGCGTACTGATTGCATTGAGTTGAAGGTGTCCCTTGTGGAGCCCCGGGGGTGCTAACAAGTTGCTGGCTCATGCAGAGGATCACCCTTTCCACAAATGTTTCCCTTGTGTTATATGTGAGGTGAGAACATACACTGCAGACACAAATTGTTTTACTTACCCCGAAACATGCAAGAGCAGCAGCATGTAGAAGACGAAGAAGAGATTGTGAGTATACCAGAAGATATCATAATTAGAAACTCTGCAAAAGCAAAGCAGTTTCTCTCAGTCTGACTTTACCTTTGTCACAGAAAAAGGAACATTCATTTTGAAGATCATATCTGAAGAACACTGAACTATCAATTTTCTAACATTCGTCTGTTGAGATCAGGGTCTACACTGGGTAACTATCAAAACTCACGACTAATAATTAGCATTTGAAAGTTATCTACACTTCCTAATTCAAATAAAGACCATGGTGTAGTCTGATTTAGAATTTCTCTGTCCTTTTCAGTAGCATTTTCTTTTCATTTGTTTGCTTTTTTGAGATAGGGTGTCTTTATGTAACCCTGGAACTCACTCTGTAGACCAGCTTGGCCTCAGATTCAAAGACCCACCTGTCACTGACTCCTGGATGTGGGAATCAAAGGCAGGCACAACAATTTAAGCTCTTTTTTGTTGTTCTTTAATGTATTAAAATTTTAAATTGTCAAGTATTTTCCAATGTAATACTGTTCTGATTTCAAAGGATGTTTTGAAAAAGTTCAAAGAAAGCTCAAATGGAAAGAACTGAGATTATCACTAAAATTTCAGCAGCCTCGACCCTGCTTCAGTCACTGCTTCCAGATTTCCACCTTGAGGTTCTACCCTAACTTTCTTTGACAATAGATTGTGATGTAGAACTGGAAGGCGAAATAAATCCTTCTTTTTGGTCACGGTGTTTCATCTCAGCAACAGAAAGATGATCTAAGACAGTTCTGGTATCAGGAACCTGGGATTTTTTTTTTTGACACAACTGAGCATGCTCTGGGGTGGCAGTCGGGGTAGTTGTGCAAGGACTTGGAAGTTTGGGATAGAAAAAAAAACTATGGATGTTTAGAGTATACTGAGCTATTGTGGGTACTTTTAGTGTAAAAGACACTGCAGATAATGTTGGTCCGGCATATAAATTTTCAGAGGGAAGTTTGAGAGTTCCTTAAAGACTCTATCTGTGATAGTCAATATTTTGGTCTAAGAATAAACGGTTCTGGTCAGCCAGTGGTGAAAAACAGGCCTGGATTAAGAAGAGACCAAAATGGCTGAAAAGAAATCCTCTGGGAAATATTTTCTCCAGGTCAGAACTTAGAAGCCATGGTCCAGATATGTCTCAACTGCAACTGTGCCAACCCACAAGAACCCGCTAATAACCGCACTGTCTAAAGACTTTAGTCACCCAAGACTATTCCTATTTGCATGGAAATGAGTAGAAACAGACAGAAATCTGGACACCATAGATAGGTGAAGAAGGAAATGGACATTCTGACACTTACCTTATGGCATAGGTAGAAGCTGTAACCATAAGGAACAGTACCACCACCATGCAGACACCCGTCAGACCTGGAACTGTGAAAACATGTACAAGGGCATTTTAACTTAATACTGGCAAGAACGTTTAAAAATTATGACATTAAAGTCTAAAGTATAGCACACCATTCAGTCAAAAGCCAATTCAAATCATATTCCTCTATGTATACAACCCCTCAAACAAGCTGCTAAAAAAAATCAGTACATAGGTTTGTGGGTTAATATCTGGGTCTTCTATTCGATTCCATAGGTCGACGTCTCTGTTCTTATGCCAGTACCAAGCTGTTTTCAGTACTGTAGCTGTGTAATAGAGTTTGAAGTCAGGGATGGTTATACCTCCAGAAGTTCCGTTATTATATAAGATTGTTTTGGCTATCCTGTTTTTTTTTTGTTTTTCCATATAAAATTGATTATTATTCTCTCAAGGTCTGTGAAGAAGTTTGATGGGATTTTGATGGGGATTTCATTGAATCTATAGATTGCTTTTGGTAGAATTGCCATTTTTACTATGTTGATCCTCCCAATCTAAGAGCAGGGGAGATCTTTCCATTTTCTGGTATGTATTCACTCATAAGTGGATTCTAGCCATAATTAAAGGTCTTTGAGCCTATTATTCATGATCCTAGAGAAGCTAAATAAGAAGGTGAACCTGAAGAAAATCATGTAGTTTTCCTCCTGGATATTGGAAGTAGACAAGAGTGCCAGGCAACCTCAGGTGCATGGGGAGGGGGAGTTATTGGAAGGGGAGAGGGTTAGAGAGAAGGGAGTAGGGGAGGAATGGGGAAAGCTTGGGGGATTGGGATGGGGGGGAGGAAGGAAGGATGGATATAGGAGCAGGGAAGTATATATCTCAACTAAGGGAGTCATTTTAGGGTTTACAAGAGACTTGATTATAAAGGGGATCCCAGGTCCAAGGAGAGATCCCCAGATTGTTCTCTGGACAGAGGAGGAGAGGGTGCCTGAACCGGCCTTGGCCCATAACCATACTGATGAATATTTTCTATATCACCATAGAACCTTCATCTGGCGATGGATGGAGATAGAGGCAGAGACCCACATTGGAACACTGGACTTAACTCTCTAGGTCCAAATGAGAAGCAGAAGGAAAGAGAACGTGAGCAAAGAAGGCAAGATCAGAGGGAACCTTCATCCGTTGATGGATGGAGATTGAGACAGAGAGCCACATTGGAGCAGTGGACTGAGCCCCCAAGGTCTAAATGAGGAGCAGAAGGAGGGAGAGCATGAACAAGAAAGGCAGGACCGTGACGAGTGCGTTCACCCACTGATACAAGGGGACTGATCTAATGAGAGTTCACCAAGGCCAGTTGGACTGGGACTGAACGAGCACGTGATCCAACCAGATTCTCTGAATGTGGTCAGATTCTCTGAATGTGGCTGGCACAGGGTCTTTCTGAAAAGCCATTGACAATGACACTGGGACTTGTTTCCTCTGCATATACTGGATTTTTGGGATCCAATCTGTTTGGATGCTCACCTTCCAAACAGGGGTGAGGAACTTGAATTTCCCACAGGGCAGGAAACCCTGACTGCTTTAGGGATGGAGAGGGAGAAGGAGAGGGAGTGGGGGGAGTGGAAGGGTGTTGGGAGGAGGGGCAGAAATGGAAACTTTTATAAATTAATAAACTTTTATAAATTAAAAAAATCAGTACAGCTTCAAAGTATTTCAGACAAGGAAGACTCTCATTCTTGGAGCAGCATTTCTGGGAGTTCTACTCATAATGGTGAAGGCATACCCACTTCTGCACATACATAACCTACCAAATGAGATTAATTAATGTAAAAGCACCCTGTTTCCATGGTTTCCACCACAATATGCACCTCCTTTACTTGTTCTAGTCTTGTATGGAACTACTAATTCCCTTCTGTTTCACTTCTTGGACTTCACTACTTTTTCTTAGTGCTTTGAGAATCTTGTGCAGTGTGTTGTCTTTCTATTTACCCCCCACCCCAACTCTTCTGAAAGACCTACTGTTTCCCCTCCCCCCAACTTTGTGTCCACTCCTCATCCCCCACCCCCGCTTTCCCAACAAGGCCAATTTGTACTACCTAACCATTCACAGATCTGTGGTTTTCTACTGGAAGGTGGTTGACTTATCAGAAGTATACTTTTAGAGAAAATTGATCCTTTGTTTTACAGAAGCAAAGAATTGCCGATAGTTACTCGGCTGGGGGCGGAACTCTATGCCCAACTCTGCTCTGCATGGTAGGATTTGGGCCTATTTTAGGCTTCCCATGACTTGATTGTGCTGTTACAACTACTGTGAGTTCACCTGTGCATCTGCCTTGCTGAACTCAGAAGAAACTGCTTCCTCATAGCTGTCCAGCTCTTCCAATTCTGCACTCCTTCCACTACTCCTTTTCCAGCAAGGATCCCTGATTCTTTGGAGGAGAATAATTTTAAAGGAAATAGTGTTTAATGAAAGCTGCCATTAACTGACGGTAGCTCTTCATTTGGAAGTACGAGTTCCCTCATCCACATTGGCATGTCATTATGTGGATCTTGTTTAGACAATCATTGTTGAGGCTTCATGGGTGCAGCTTGCCTCTTGTATATAGAAGACACTATCTTGAAACAAATGTTCTGGCCCTAAGGTTCTTATAATCTGTCTTCTCCATTTTCGATGATATACCCTAACTACGCTGGTGTTTGAGGAAAGCTTCTAGATGTATTTTCTCTTCACATCAAACACGTGATAGGGGCTGTGAGATAGCATGCAGATAAAGCTGTTTGCACACCAAGCTTGACAATTTAGGTTTCATCCCCATAGTTCACATAGTGAAAGTAGAAAAATTTCCACAAGTTGTCCTCTGATCTAACCCCTCATACCCAAACACTGTGAACCCTCCACATACAAATAATGTCTACAAAATATAAAACCAATGGTCTGATACAGTATAAAATTTATTTAAATAAAAAAGAAAACTCGCAGACATGTCAAAATTAATATTTTTATAGCTACAAATTTAGCATTAGACCTCATACACCATGTCTAAAATGAATAGATATATAATATCTAAGGTAAAATGTAAATAGATCCCTTACTATGTTATTATTGTAAAATTAATTACTCTTCCTATATCACTACTTTTTTAATTTCATAAAATCATATAATCAATAGTAAGTCCTAAATTTCCCATATGAGAGACTCTGAAATTGGACAAGAAGGAAGAATTATTCAACCGAGATTCTATCTGGAGCAGTATATATACTTCTCATTTCTCTTTTTGTTCAGGCATCACCTATGGGGCAGAAAAGCATTCACTGACAGGTACCACTACCAAAACAACCAGTCTGGAAACCGTGTAAGGAGGGTGAATGTGTGCATCATTCAGATTCCAGCGTGTCTGCAACAACTAGACATTAATGATATCAGAATACTTGCTATGTTAGAAACAAATTTCACTTTAAAGAGTCACATATAAAACAAGGGATCTAATCTCTGGCACTTAAAATTTTGAGTTCTTTTCCAAATATACAGACTTAGAGTCATCCAAAAAACTGCCCTTGCCTTATGCACCTAACCCGAACCATGTCTTCTGTAAAATTTTTTCCTATCCTAGACATTTCACGGCACTTTTTCTATTTCCTCTTGGCAAATGATTACTTTCCAACCATATGGGAGGAAATTAATCCACCTCACCCTGAAGGATAGACAATAGACTATTTAAAAGCAGTATCCCTGAGCGGTCTAGTTCCTGAATATATATTCAAAGAAAAAAGCATATATCCACCCAAATACTCCTTTGAGAATATTCATAGCTGTTTTTCATAGTCATGAATATAGATACTCACATTAACATCAACAGATAAGTAGAGATATAGTTGTATTGCTACACATATCTGGAAAATTAATAAGCAATATAACAAGAAGTATTGGTGCATTAAGCATCACCATGAATGAATCCCCCAAATTATTAGATTGAGTAAAAGGTGTCAAGTTTTTCCACCTACTAACATGTAAAAGTGTGCTGATTAATTTTTATGTAAAAGTCTAGAATTTTCATGTTAGTTTTGAAAGCAGCTGAGTCACTCGAAGGGACAGAAGATAAGAAGAATTATTAAGCGTCATATTTGGGAGCAGGGTAATGGAAATATTTGAAGTCTTGATTATGGTAAAGACTAACTCATATGCATATAAAAGCCAATCAAAGAATGTGTTTTCCACTTATATGGGCAATTTAGTGAATGTTAGTTAGGTGTGGAAAGATTTGAAAAACAAAGAAACAACAAAACCCTCTATTTAAGCCTCAAAAACTATGTAAGTGTTAGTATCCATGATTATTACATACTATAAAATGTGTGATCTGATGGACTTCCCTGATAATTTCAATATTCCTTCATTAAGTATTTAGGTTTGGAGGACTGTGTCAGTATGGACCTGCCACAATTGGTCAGTAAATAAATATCTGTCTAAAAATCATCTTAATGGGTAATTTGGAATACATCCACAGTTTTCTATTATTCACTTCTGTTTCTCAAAAGGGTTGGAAGCATTCCTTGATGAGTCACAAGTCTTATTAGTGTAATAAAGCATCTCAGAACTACAAAGATGCACTGAGCTCAAATATTTCCTAAAATTGACAAGAGAATTTCCTGCATGAAGCAGAACAAGGAAAACATGTCGGAAAAATTTGGAATGAGAGGGATAGAACATAGCAGGCTTAACTCTTGTGACTAGAAGATGAAAAATAAGTCCATGACCACCCAGCCAATCTTCAAAATGGTCTGACATTATGGTCTTGTAATTATTCCTCTGGCCAAGTCATAAACTTACTGAATCTCATCTGAAAACTACAGAGAAGAAATTCAATTATTTTTAATTCTCTTGACGTATTTTATATAACATAACTTTCAGTTCCACCTACTTTCTATAGATGTCATGATTTTATTTTTCTCCGAGGATGAATAAAATTCAATTACATGTATGTACCACATTTTCTTTAGCTGTTCATCTTAGTTGGTTCAATTTCTTAGATACTGTGAATAATGTAGGAAAAACATGTATGTGCAGAATTCTATCTCTCAAAATGATTAAGAGTCCATATAGCTCATACTGAGTACGACATTCTGTCACAGACTTTTTACCCAGAATGTACAAGCCCTGGATTCAGTCTCACATTACTGACTGCTGATCAAAATGTGTAAAGCAGGTGATTTCATTATGATAACTTAAGAAGAAAAATGCACAATTGGGGAAGATATCAAAACCTGTTGTAATTAGAATGACTGAGAAGGTAAGGGTTGAGATTGTCTTAAGGAAACGTAGGTCTTAGTAAATGCTAGTAAATGGGCAAAAATTGTTTCTTACTATGTGGGATTGTGTGTAGATCTGTGCAACAAATTAAAGAGATAAACAAGTGGCTTTTGTGTTCAGTTAAATATTGCTAAACTTTTAAAGTGTATCATTAGATGTTTAATATAAAATTAAGTTAGTCTAAAAAAAAAAATCTTGGTCCAGTAGTGAATCCAGTCAGATTGAAGAACATAGAAAATACAGCACAGGCAACTCTAAGTGATATAAACACAGAGTTATCCTTGAAACATCGAATGGCCTCTAATACACTCTTGGCTAACAACTAAGCTAAGTTCTAATCCATTAGCCACTTATGGACGTAAATTCTAAAACACATGAAAAACAGACTGAAATTAATCACTAGTCCAGTTGCATAAACTTGCTTATATGAATTATCCTTATTTATCTGAAAGTACTTGAGCCCCTCAAATAATAAAGACATATACTTGTATTTTCTGAGAAAGAAAATTGGTATATGTATCCTTATTTATTTATAACTACTCATACGAAAATGATTAATTAGTAGCCTTTACAATGCATAATTGCGCCAAACTGCCCTGTCTGAATGACCTTGAATGGGTAGTCTTAAAAAGAAACAATCCATCACAAATGGAAAAGGTAACACAGACCCAAAACATAAGTAACTATCTTGCTTATTGATTTTTAAGATTGAATCTCTCTTATCAGTGTAAGATGACTCAATTATCAGAACTGCACTGACGCCAAGAGTCTGGTGTTTTCCCTCTAAACTTTGAGAGCAGGTACTCAGGACACGTATCTGACCTTTCATAGAATCAGCCACAGTTCAAAGCAGGCCTTCTGGGTCATGAGCTTAGTAGTCTTTTCATTCAAAGAACTTGTCAAAGAAGGTACGCCAAACCAATGTGACTTGTTACTTTTAGTCTTTATATATTAGAACTCCATAAGACCTGTTTCCTTCCCTCGGTTGGCACTGCAGCATCATTGCTAGACTATTAACATCATTTATAGAATGTACTAATTTGACGATGCTAATTTCCAAAGGCCTATGTGAGTCTAAGAAAAAGCAAGGAGTAACAACTTACCAGTTGTGAAGAGAAGCTTTGTAGGATCCTGAGAAAAGAAAAGAATAAAATATTTCACTGGAAAATGAAATGTTAATGGCATAAAGCTCTGCAAGAAGTTTGCAATGTTTGTTGCCATGTATTAGGAATTAGAGCAGCACTCTTACAGTGTGAATAACAACTCAATTAAGTCTCAGCACATTTTTGCATTATAAAAAAGCAAAATCAGAGAAGTTTTCCTGCCTGAGAAAAGGGAAGCGCTGGATAAGATAGAAGGCCTGACCATTGACCTGATTACAGGCTGTCTGTAATGTTTATTCTTCAATGACATAGAGACTCAATAGCTTAAGCTATATTACAAAATTGAATAAATATTGTGGTCTCAATATGTTGCCCAGAATATTGTAAGTTTAGAAATTTATTATCGTCTGGACTCTACAACTAAGATATCTTTTAAATACTTTGTGTTCAATGCCCAACAGAAAATAATTTTAACTCTAAAACACGGGCCAGTCATGGTGGCACATGCCTTCAATCCCAGCACTCAGGAAATCAAAGGCAGGTGGATATCTGTGAGTTCGAGGCCTGCCTAGTCTGCAAAGTGAGTTCCAGTACAGCCAGGGCAACACAGACATGTCCTGTCACCTCCTTACAATCTGCCACCTACAAGACTAAAAAAAGCCAAGACAGTGGAATATTGGACAACCAAATATAAGCAGATAGTATGAAAACAGGAAAACTACTGTAGGTGTTAAAGAAGTATGAGTTATAGAAAGGGGAGCATAAAAGGGAGTGCTACGCTAAGGGGATAGCAATGAGAACTAGAAAGAAGCAAATATTGATAACGTGGGAAAAGGATAGAGGATGGCATGGGGAGTCTGGTGGAGACAGAGAAACGGAACTCAGCCTGAAAACATGACATGTGAGGAGCTGTCACTTGACAGGCTAGGAAGCTAGATTCTCCAGCGGATCTCAGTGCTTTACTCGATATATAATCACTTGGTCATCCTTTTAAAAGTTGCAATTCCCATGCCCTAGTCACACTAATCAAATCATACTGATGTTTACATATGGTCCTAGAGCCAACAGATTCATCTAACATTATTTGAGGTATTCAGTTTTACAGTTTGTTTTGTCATTTGTTTCCTTTTAGGAAGACAGTCAAACAAATGATTATAGCAGTGTTGGCTGAGAAATCTCCAATGGTATGTGAAGGACTAAATGGAGTATGGCATGAGGGGGACATTTAATAAGAGGGCAAGTCGCTGTCATTGATCATAAAAGGGCATGGAGACAGAGCAGTTTGGCTTGGTTGCAGCCTTGGTCCTGGGAAGGCGATGGGAAAGTACCGAGCAACAGAGACTTAGCCAGGGCTGTACATGTGCTGCACATCTCCTCTGACTGACCACAGACAACCTCATCTCAAGAACAACGAGATGAAATGAAAGAACAGCATCCCTAAGTCAGATAATACACGCTAGGAAATTCAGCTCAAGGTCGTCTATTTCATGGAAACAAAAGAATCATGAAAGCACACTAACATCTTAACTCAAATGAATTCATTATTTAGTATCCACAAATAATCAGCCTAAATTTTGAAAAGCTGTGCCCTTTTCCCCCTGCACAGTAAGGGAGTTATTAAAGTATTTTTACCTGAGATTGGCACTGTCGACACTCTCAGCTAACCAAGAGAAATTAGACAAAAACTGTTGGGAGTCTGAGAGTAGATCTGAGTGGCAACCTTCTGAATACGGCAGGATATAAAAAGTAGACACTGCAAACTCCCATTTTTCAGCAGGAGAAACTATAGAATAGTAATTACCTGCAATTTCTACTGAAAGGGAATAAAACTCAACTTGACAACCGCATTTTAAAAAGCACTCAAAGAAGCAGCCAGGTACAAATTTTCTGTAAAAATCACAGACCCTCATTAGTTACCTAATGACAAGCGAAAGGAAAATGGAAGGGCAAGGACCACCCACCTCATTTTGGTATCGTGCTGCATTCAGTTCAGGGAAATCTTGACTATAGTTCACTGAGAAGTTGAGGGCATTCATCAAGTGAGCAGCCACATGCACACCTATGGAACCACACCAGGGATAAGTCAGTGGGCTTTCAACACGTGTTCTTTGTCTAGAAGTCAACAGTTCTCCATAAACAAACTCCAATAGTTATCTAAGCAATGAAATATCTGGGTGAAGCTATTCTAAACACAAAATAAAAATCACCTGAATGTAGATAACTTACGAAATTTTGAAAAGATACAGAAAAATAACCATAGTAATTTAGTTCAAGATCTAGAGAAGATTCGAACTCATTGTCTCCCATCTCTCTGTGTCTCTGTGTCTCTGTCTCTCTCTGTCTCTGTCTCTGTCTCTCTGTCTCTCTGTCTCTCTCTCTGTGTGTGTATGTGTATGTGTGTGTGTGTGTGTGTGTGTGTGTGTTCTCCCCTTCTCTCTTTCTCCTCCTACATTCTGTGTCTATCAATACAGCATACATTTGTTTACTAAATTGATTCCTGGATATCTTTGGGATCCACATTCTTCATCTTTTCCATAACTCTAGTCTACTCTATTTTATATAATTCACTGTCATTCAAAATCCCCAAATCTCAACCTGGTAAATGGTTTTTAACCAGCTGAAGTTTTCACAATGAATAGATAATTCTTTAAGCGCAACAGTAAAGTGTTGAGAGGCACGTCATGGAAGAAAATCTAGGGAAAAAGGTGATCACCACTTGACAAATATCCCACTGCTAACAAAGTGCTCACCTAACTCTGAGGGCATATAAAAGATGCATGTGTCAGGGAATTACTAGAGAGTTGAGACAACTCATTTTGTCATAGCCAGGAAAGAAAATTATCTAAAGAAGCAAAAGCAGGAAGCAAAGGATCTGTTAAATGAGGTTGCTATACTTCCTCCTTCCCCAGGCTCATTTTGTACTTTAAATGAGCTATAAATTAGCATTCTCCCATAATGCATTAGCTAAAGAAACTCATGTACTTTGACCCCATAACCTGTCTATTAGCCTTAAATTTATCTGTGTAGTGATGGAGACAGAAAAAAAGACATAAATGTTTTGTGCATGCTAATAAACCATTACAGTATAAAATAACATATGAAGCTTCCTGGTTTAAAGGAAAACATGGCCTGGAAACCAGAGAAGCTTGCAATTCCTGAAACTTAGACTGTGAAATAAGAAACACCAAGAATTATGGATTACCCCAAAGACCAACAAGTTAAGAGAGGATTAGAATGCCAAATATCTTAGAGGTTTATTTTTAGGACTTAAAAGTCAGGCAGTCAAGTTGGGCATGAAGAAATGGTTGCATTAAAAACAGAAAGATTTACGAATTGCCATGAAGTAACAGTACTCAAGAGAGTGTGGTAGGGCAGGAAAACAGACACATGGAACAATGGAATAGAGAATCCAAAATATGACTCGAATATAATCCACTAATGTTTTAACAAGGAACAAATGGGGAAAAAAGTCAGGTTTCAACAAATGTTTCTGGAACAACTGACTATTAAGACCAGAAAAAACTCAACACATACTGATGCCTTGAAGTGGTTCCCCTGTTGTCTTCTCATAGTTTCAGGATTACACTTCATTTCAAAGATTTTAATTTACTTGTTCTTATTAATGTGTTATCTGCATGAGTGTATGAACAATTGTATGTAGGAGCAAGTGCCCATGTAGGCCATAAGGCAGTTCTAGAACCCTTGGGACTGGAGTTACTGAGTTTTATGAGATACAGATGTGGTTTTGAACTCCAGTATTCATGACTGGGCAGCTTTCTTCAATTCTGGACCATCTCTCTAATCCCTATACCTTTCTATCTAAAATTTAAATCTTTGATCTCCCTTTGAGTTGATTTTTATTTGGAGTGAGAATTCTGTGAACACATAGTAGTACACAATTCAACAGCAGGGTGCTCGTTCAGCCACTATGTGTGTGGCAACTATGTAGGGAATCACTTGATTGCAGCTGCATGGCATTATTACTGGGCACACTATTCTGTCTCATTTGCCTGTGTGTCCTTTTCTGTTTTTAATTAAATAACATACTTTCTTGTCTCTGAGCACATACATGACAAAGAACATATGTGGAGGTCTGAGGACAACTTTGATGACTCAGTTTTTACCTTTCACATTGCTGAGGCAAGGTCTCTTTTCTTTCTATTGCACAACAAAATCTAAGCCAACTAGCTAGCCTTATGAGCTTCCAGCTATTCTCCTGTCTCTGATCTAGCGAGAAGAGTTCTGGGACGACTGATCCATACAACTGTATCTGGCTCTTGTGTGGGTTCTGGTCAAACTCAGGTCAAGAGGCCTGTATGGAACATGCTTTTACTCACTGAGTCATTTTGGAGACTCTATACGTCCTTTTTATATGCTAATATCATGTTCTCTTTTTTTAAAAAATATTATATTTATGTATACACTTAAGTCTGTGTATTCCTACACCACATGAGTGCATGTGCCTGGCGAAACCATCAAAAAGGATCTAGAGATATAGGCAGTTGTAACACACCCAGTGTGGGTACTGGGAACCCAAGTTATATCTCTAGCCCTGCAACATGTTCTTTGATGACTATTTTTTGTAATAAACTGAATCAAAATTGGAGTTAGAGATCATAATGCCTTCATGTTTGTTCTTTTTGCTTATGATGAGTTCTTTGGCTATTCAGCCTGTTTTTGTTTCTTCTTCTCATCTCCACACAATTTGTTGCATTTTGTGAGGAATATCATTAACTTTATGTAAATTACATGTAATCAATAAATTAATATTTGACTCAATTCAAAGAAATAATCTATGAAAATGACTGATAAACTAGATAGCATTAAAATATAAGTTTTTCATTCAGAAAAGATTCAAAGAATGAGAACACATCCTGCAGATAAATTGAAACCATTTTCTAGAGCCTTAAAAGTCCCAAGAACAGACTCTTTTTGCTGTTGTTGTTTGTTTTGTTTTAGACAGGGTTTCTCGTTGTAGCCATAGCTGTCCTGCAACTCACTCTGTAGACCAGTCTGGCTTCAAACTCAGAGGTCAACCTGCCTCTGCCTCATGAATGCTAGGAATAAAGGTATGAATTACTTTAAACAATGATGAAAAATTTAACTAATGAAAAGAGTGAAAGATCTTAAAATAGATATCTCATAAAAGGAGATATGTAAGTGAGAAGTTGAAAAATGTTTCACGCATTGTATCATGAGCTGGAATAATGACAGTCACATATGTAAAAGAATGACTGTGACATCTGGAACACAGTGAATCAGATGCTGAAATGGGAACTCGGTTTCACCAACAGTGGGATGGCTTCTGTGGATGGAAACTTCAACCTATCTCCCTCTCACACTTACCCAAACTGCTTAAAATCCTTATATCCACAAAACACACATATATACACAAGAGACTGAGACAGGGGAAAAAGGGAAGAAAAGGTGAGGGAGACAGAGATAAAGACAGAGGCACAGACAAAATTTTTTACAGTAACTTTATCTATAATTGACAAAAGTTGGAAGCCACCAGGATGTAGGCAAATGAATGAACTGTCGTTTATTCAGAGAGTGGAATAAATACCAGTCAACTCTGAAATAATATTATCCATTAAGTGATAAAAATATGGGAAGGAACTTAACTTTATTTGATCTAGTGAACAAGGAAAATCAGAAAACCCAATACACTCTATGGTTTTAGCTATCTGACATCCAAAGAAGGGGGGAGAAAAAGAGAAAGAAAGAAAAGAAGAAACAAAGAATAAACTATGTAGAGAGGGAAAGGACAGTGTCAGAGAGAAGAGGAAGACAAACTGGAGTGGTGGAAATATTCAACATGCTACTGTATTATGAGTTCATGTCACTACATTCATGTCCAAACCCATATTATGTACAAATGTTCAAGATTAAAACGTATATTGAATCAACTCTGAAAAGTTTCTCAATTTACATTTGCTAACTTGAAATGAGTCAAGATAAAATTACATGAATTTAAAATCTATTCTTCTACTCAACTGTCAATATAAAAAATGCTGCCCAAATACATCTTGAACTATTTTTAAATAAAAATCTCACATTCTAATTTTCATTCACATATGGTCATGCAACTATTACATTTAAACTTGGAAATGCTTAGTCTCCTTACTTTAAACTTTACAAATGATATTATTTACTATTATAAGAAAGTCACTATGACCTTGGGTTCAGCATCTGGACAACATAATGCAAAATACCATAAGAAACACCAATGTTTGAAGTAGAAAAAGACAAAAATCTCCTAAGTAAATTGTGAGCATGGAGACCTTGGGAGAGAGTTGAAGGGGAGGGGAGAGACAGAGAGGGAAGCAGAGCTCAAAAAAAATCAATAAAAAAAGAAACACCCATGTTCTTAGTTCCTTTCACAACTGTCTCCAGACTCACAAAAAGTGACTAAAATACATAATTAGAAGATCACTAAATAAGCTCATGGTAGGAGAAAACATACAGAAGGAAATCAAATATTCTACATTGGTAAGATGGACAATTCTGAAAACAAACAAACAAACAAAAAAAATGATGATTTTCAACTTTCTCACCTGAGAAAATACAGACAGTTATGCCACAGGTTATGTGAAACGTCTTACTTTTATCCAATAATCTTCTTGTTCTCCTGCTTGGAACCTAAATAAGAACAAATTAATATGGTAAGAGTAATAAAACCAGTCAAAATATGTGTAATTTTTTCATTACACTATTGCTAATATCATCAAAAATGTGAAAATACAGCACAAGCCTATTAGTCAAAATTGAGGGAATTATGACACAATTATTCACTGAAGGCATTCAAATGAATGTGAGAAAGTATACTGTTGAGCTGTAAAAAACTGAAAGACATATTGTTGGATAAAGATTAGAAACCACACTGTGTTCTTATGTTGCTCAAAGCAAACACTGTTGTACTTATGCCTATGCTGACATTAGTCTCTCTCATCAGCAGTGGTTTGTTCTGTCACAACATAGGTGAAACTGTCTGATAACTTGGCATATTTTTTAAATGTTTAAATTTGATAGAATACATGACTTCCTTTTTGTTGCAAAATAAGGTTATTTTTCAGTTAGGTCAATCACATCTGTGGTTTTAAATACCCGCTAGATTTGTAGAAACGTAACAGCCAAGAATCTTTAAATAGCTGTGATTCGTACTGAGCAACAACTCTTGGAGCCATTATCTACTGAGAAACCTGGAGGAACTTCTCAGATTCTACCACTTCTATTCCTTCTCCTCATGCCAAGCCAATGTCCAGCCAGAGGGACCAATTCCTAGCATTTGGGAATATTGACAACCTGGGGAATGCTATTTTCATAAATAACTGCATTAAAATAAAGACTTTTCAAATATAACTCCCAGGGGAAAAAAAAAACCTGAGACGCTTTGCTAGAGTAAATCAGCGTTGCACACTTCACAGATCACTGACAACAACTCTGAAAACATAATTATCTACTTGTGTATCTCTAATTACTTTGGTGAAGAATCAACACATGCATACAAACATGTTCATGCTCACACATATGCAAAAGACTAATCAAATCAAAAAAATGTCCAGAAAATGACAGAGCATTTGTTTATTCTCTCTCTCTCACTTTGCAACAGTAAGCATCATAGATGAGAATTGCTACTCAATAAAGGCATCTGTTTCAGCCTCTTGCACAGCTCAAAATGAGTCATGCATGTTAAGCAATGAAAAATTGCACTTACTATCAATCTGGACAAAACTCAAAAGTCACAGGACTCAGGTTTGCTCATGTGAATTTTGTTAAGGAAAAATTTAGACCTCAATGAGGTCTGATAGAGTGGAAAAGAGCTCAGAACTGGAATTAACTTTTAGCTCTGTCATTCACGCATTTCTGATCTTGGCCAAGCCATACTCTCTACACCTCAGGTTCTCAAGCTTAAAATAGACCAGTGATATCTGATTGTAGAGTTGTTGTTAGGAGTCATGAGAGTTCTGAAGTTCTGAAAATAGTATCTGAAAGCATGATTGATAATACGTCTGCAATTCTCTGTCTTACACTAGTTTTGCAGAATAGTTTTCTGACCACTTTTACAATGGCTGTGTCCCTTACCACCACCGAGAAGTAAAATTCTAAAGGAAATCAATTTTTTAAAAAACAGCAAAATTAACATGTGATCCTTATACTTGATTTTTCCACAGAAATTCATAAACATATTTTCTCATACCTTCTGTGATCCTCGAAGATAAGCCAGGAGTGTCCGGCACATGGGTAAAAGGATAAGGCTGCAGTTGAGGTTCAGGACAGAGGCAGAGGCTCTGCTTAGACACAATCCTACCTGAACAAACAAGACGAGGGTCAAAACAGAGTCAAGTACAAATGAAAAGCAACCTTGACCTGCAGTTGCTGTCTAAGGACCATGACAAATGCCAAGTCCTTCAAGAATCCTGAAGAGTTCCTCTCATCTCACTAAAGCTTCCTGAGGGAAAAAGAAAATCTTTCTGCTCCCAATGGCCATAAAACTGACTTTTCTCCTTTCTGCTAATGATATAATCACTTTAACCTATTTTTGCATTTGTGGGTCAATTTCTTACACTACCCTAGCTTTAAGAAGCCTGTGGTCTTAACACTATGTGTTCTACAACCCCACGATCAGGCATCCCAGGAATCAGTATTCACTGATAAGCTAAGGAGTGTTCTAAAAGGAACCGCATTTGTAGTCTGCTCTCTCTCTGGAACTCCCTCCATTTCTACACAGCCTACCCATTCACACATGCTCCCCTCCAACTCTTCACCCCAGCCGCTCTGTTCCTCTTCCTGCTTCACCTTAAACTATGGGTACCGCCCTGGCCTGAAGATGGGAGTTATCCCAGTGAGACAAGGACTGTTGTTACTTTTGTACTGTCCCATCATGTTTTCAACACTTTTTCCAATCACCTCTTCTTAAATATTATTTTATTTTTAATTGACAAATAAGTACTGTACACATTCATTGGGTATAAGTGAAATATTCACATGAACACACAACGTAAGATGAGCAAATTACACTAACAAAGAGATTCAGCACTTCCTGCTTTGCATCAACACTTTTCATTTTTTTTTTTTTAGTGTTTGCACTAAGGTCACTAAGTCCACTCTTTTTGGTATTGTAAAACACATAACACATTACTGACTTACAATTGTCACATTGCTCAAATGGTCATTGGAACTTGTTTCACCCATCTACTAATAATCTTCAACTAATATCTTCCCTCCAAAGTTCTCCACTGCAAGCACCAGTAATCATTATCCTACCCTCTGATTCTGTAAATTTAACTATTAGATTCTAAATATAAGTAACATCATGATAGTTCTCTTCTTTGTGTGGCTAACTTGACTAGGAACACTCTAAGTTCCTAGAGTTGTTGCAAATTACCAATTTGAAATAAGACCATATCTAGTAAAACTGTGATTCATTTGTTTATATATATATAGGGTCTTTTGTTGTTTTAGTGTTTTAATTTTTTTAAAGAAATTCATTTCCATTTGATCACTGTTAAAATATTTCTTCATGCTTGAATAAAGGAATTATATAGAATAGATCCTATATATGTTACCTATCTTTACTGTTCAATTTACATTTATTAACACTAAACTCCCCCTAAACTTTAGAATGTAGTTACTAATAATGTCTCTTCTATATGACAGAATGTGTCATTCTGATATTAAGATTGTACCTTCCACTGCCAGCAGCAGCAGCAACAACAACAACAAAAACAATATGAAATTTATAGAACCAAAACGTCATTCTAAGATTCTGGCTCAAGTACCCGTGCTCTTAACCACTGCACACACCACCTCCTAAGCTTGACTTTAAAGAAAGAACAGAAGCAAATAGCAGGCAATAAATACTTTGCTGATTGATCACTGAAGATGAGAACTAAGTTGTTTTAGAAAACTGCCCTAGATGTCTTCCCTGCTCACAGCGCCGTCCATTCCCAAGATGGTCTTTGTTCCTATTCTTAATTCATTAGAGAAGCCTGAGGTATGAATTCTGTAGTAGTAGAGAAAGTCACAAGGACACATTCATCACAATGGACTAAAAATAGTATGGTGGAGTTGGGATTTCCAAAACACTTTTTCCTTTGCTCTATGATGTATGGCTGCCTTTGACTTCCCTTGTTGTCTCCTGTTTCTCTTAGTGCCTGCTCATCTCCCTACGAGCACAGCATTTCTAAAATGCTTTAAGATCATTTTGATTCGGTTGCTTTGGAACAGATTGTTACTGTGATGCTCAGATCAGCTCCATAAGGTAGGCTCTGATATCTCATAGATGACAGCTGTTACAAAATAAGAGCTATTCAGCCAGGAATTCTCAGCTCCATGGTTTGGGGTAGTATCTGGATACCTTTTCTACAATTTTTCCAGATACCTCTAACAATGTAACCTTGATTGAGGACCACAATCTTAAGCTACTTAGTTAAGCTGTGCTGCTTATGAGGTAAGAAATGAAGGCAACCATTTAATTATAACAAGTAAATGTGTATTCCCAGATGTATGACCAAATCTAACTTCAAAACTTAATTTTCATTAGAAATATAAAAGCAATTATTCCACATACACATAAAATCAAGAAGTGCCAGCAACAACACCTCTTTAAGGCTGACACAGTAGATATTACAGCAGCTGGGGCCACTGCCTGATCATCTGATGCAAAAATGTAGTTCGATGAATAAAAGATGTTTTCTTATGTTACGAACCGTTGTAAGAAAGAAAGTATTTCATGCATTTTGCAGACGATTTAGAAAGGAATCTGAAGAAGTCAAATAGTTTGCCCAAAGCCACAGAAATTGAAGGAAGTAAATTCTGTCCCCAGACTATGCCTTTTGATCTCCTATTAAAAACAGGGGGAATAAAAAGACATCAAAGACTGTGGGAGGAAAACCGTGAAATGTAATAGGCTAGCTCCAATAGTTCCCATGGGCCACCCCCATCATGTCCCAGTTGCCAGTACTACTCACTGGCCAAGTCAAGATCTTGAATTTCATTTCCCATCAAGCCTGTGTGTTTCACTGCATGCCTGGGTTCTGATTTACCACTGTCATTCTAGCCAGCGCCACCTCCTCTTCAGTCAGGACACTCATAAATGGATGTGTGTCTGTTTAGGCACCAAATCTGAAGTTCTCCTGCATTGCCTTGATTCTCACAAAGCCATTCAGAGAAGGAAACAATATCTTTATGTCAACTAATCTCTCCTTAACTCTCTCAACTGGTTGTCAACCCCAGGATTACATCATTGACTTTTTCCTGTCTACTGTTTCATCACACCCATGTTTCTCAGAAGCAATGACTGGGCTTCACAGAAATCTGTCCTCAGGCCTAACATGATGGCAGTACTCTGTGAAAGCAAAATTTAATTGATTCCAGACATAAATCATTCATTGATAGCAATCTTATTATTAGCAATATTTCACTGTATCTTTATTCATAATGTATGTGTATCTAACAGTAAATTTACATTGGGGAGTTCATGGTATCACAGAAAATAATTTGAAGAGTCAATGAAAGTCCCAGTATTATCAGAAGATATCATTTCTCTACATGAAGTAGAGTAATATTCATACACATATAAAGAAAGAAGAAATACATTTTTAAAAGCTACTAACTTAAAGAGCATACATAGGTACACTACCATAGTTCTGTTATTTTAACTCCCAGACGTCCTATGCAAATCCACCCATTAAAACAGCCCTAGGTAAGTCTTCTGTGAAGTGATTGAATGTGTAAAAATTGAAGTAAATATATCTCACATAAATCAACACAAATGCTTATTTTAATAGGGGCAATCCAGTAGATAATCCAATCCCAAGTGGCCAGCCCTAACACATGTGCATACATAAAGCACTAAATGGTCATGGTAGGATGTATATTTTAAAAAAAAAAGAAAGAAAGAAAAGACAATCACTTCAAAAGAAGTAATAAAGTATAAAGTTCAGTGAGTAGGTCTGTCTCTTTCAGAGGACTCAGACCTAGATTCGGTCCCCAGCACTCATGCATTGGCTCACAACCACCCAACTCCACTTCTAAGAGACCCGGAGCCTTCCTGTGGACTTTGTGGGTATGATTGTGGGGATGCCAGGACATGCATACATATAGGTAAAACACATTTATAAATATTAAAATAAGTAAATATTTAGAAATTAGTAACAAATTAATTACAAAGATAAAGCATCATAATCAATTATTGTAAAATATAAGCAAGTAATCTGTTGTGACTGGCCATTCATTTAGTATTCCAAAAAACTAATTGCTTTGCTATAGGACAGTATAAGTATTTTTGGTATTTAAATAACAAACAATTTTTAATTGCAATACTTTATTTTACATGACCAATAATTGTTTAATTACCCTGGAATAAACAACAAAAAAAGTGTGAGAATTGCATATGAAAGCAAGCAATAGAAAAATGTAAAAGATGTAGATGACTGTATGGATACTATGTTCTTCATGGTAACACTAAGGTAAATGTAGATGCTAATATTTTAAAGTTGATTTATGAACTCAATGAAATGTTAATCAAAACCCCAACAATGTTTTTTAATGAAACCTAACTTTAAAATGTGCGCGCACACACACACACAAAAAAAAAAACCTAACAAAAAAATAAGAATATGACCTCCTCCATACAAAGGGATTCATTACAAAATTACAGTAATTTAGAGTATTTGTGGTTAGATAAATCACCAAAGGAAAAAAACAAAGATGCAGGTACAAGTATACTGATCCTTGGCATCTGATAAGAATTGTTGAGTGTGATTAATGTAAAGGAAGAGCACGTTTGATGAAAATAAAAATTTGTTATACATATGAGAAAAATGGGAGAACATATTATTTCAAATCATTAGTTTTTTGATGGTTAAAGACTTAAATATTGAAAACAAAGTATGAATTTTCAAGAGATGTGTGTGTATATACTGCTGTGGTAAGCATATATATAAACATTCTGCACAGATGAGCATTTCTCAAAACATTAAAAGCTCAAAATAAAGCCTAAAAAATATAAGGTGGTATATGAGATCTAAGTATTTTGTTTCAATAGAAGTGAAACTAGGAACTCAACCATTACAGTAATAAGAATCTCTTGCAAGATATAAGGAAGAAAGTACGTGTTTATGATAAAGGATACACAAGTGTACAGATGTAAATCATTTGTAATTGTAAATGCACCCATTGATCTACATTCAGAACTTTAGTGAACATAAAAGGATAAATTTGCACCATGCCTACACTATCACACTGTGCTCGGAACTGAGGATCAACAGTGACTAGATTCTGTGCATTTAAAATAAACAAGAAGCTAGGGATGGTGTTGAATGTCTATAACCCAAACACTTCGGAGACAGAACTAAGAGGGGAGTGAGTCAAGGAAAGGAAGGCACACATAATGAGCCTCAAGCCAACCTAGCCCTTATGATGAAATTCTGTTTCAACACCACTACCAAAAACAAAAGCAGCAGCAAAACATAACAAAATAAAATAAACAGAGGAAATTATATATAGGAGGAACCTAATTCTGTACCTGCCACATAACAAGAACTTAATAAAGTGCTGATATTCGTAATAGGACAATTATTTCTGAATCATTAATGGATTTCCATCACAGATAATCTCTGTCTCATTCACAGATCTTAATCACAAACTGTATAACATATATTTGGAAACTCAGTACTCTTTTGTATTAATGAGATAGTTTTCAGATACTTGTGTAAATCATATTCTGGCAACAGCATCACCCCTACTAAGCAGTACTACCCACAAGAATAAAAGATGGGGTCCCATCTGCACATTTGTCCAGAAGTAGCACCAAATGAACTTCTTTTAAGAATAATAAGAAATGTATATAAAGCAGACAGGTTTCCTGTCTTGAATGTATCTGTGCCCTGAAGGGTCCCAAATTAACACTTAGCAAAATATTGACACTGATAAGCTAGGGCGATTTTCAACATATGAAATATTGTCCCCAAAGGGTGAGGGGATAATAAGCTGTGTTTGTCAGAGATGCCATAATTTTCCTTGAAAGATAAAAGAAATTAATGTGTCCACCATACTATTCCAAATCAGGAGTTAGAATACCTTAGGTATACATTTCAGTAAATATACTTGAGTGGACACAAGACAGCATCTTCTCCGGACTGCCTGTTGAAGATGCCTTATACAATTTTCTCACCTCAATCAGAAAAGTCACTATCATTCAGAGTGATGGGTTTGGTGTTTATCTGAACCTTCCGAGAAATGTCCTGTTATTTCTTTTTGATCTGGCATCGGCATATGGCAGGAAAATTTTAATCCACAAGATTCTAGATGGCTGCTGTATCTGCAATATTAATATACCAAGATAGCAATGTTTCTTGAAATATGTAAACTAAGATCTAATTAAACATGAAAGTTCAGAACTTTAAAAATACCAATGAATCATCTCTATTTCCTGTAGGATTAAATACTTTATAAAAAATTTGTAAAATTCCTCATTACTACTCATTTCATGTCTGGAAATGTTTAACTATCGTGTTTACGTTAAACTACACAGTAATTCAAATCAAAGTGGTTTTAAATGCACCTTTGGGAAGGTCAGGGTTTATTTTGGAATTCCTTTCCGTTTCTATGATGCAAAACCCAACTGGAAATTTTACCAATGATTCATTTCCTCACATATGTTTCCTGAATATAGTTTATAAGGTACAAAACTCATGCACTCAGAAACTGTGTCACTACTGGAAAACATTTCACCTCTTAACTTCTTGAGTAACATTCTACATCAGGATGCTTGCTAAGTCTATTCACTTTTATTTAGTTCCTATTCTGCCATTGGCTCCAAAAGAATCCACATTCTGAATTGAAAATTTCAGAGTTTCCCATCTCAGGAAGCCGGTGGTCACTAGAGGGCAGTGTTCTTTTCCTAGTTCACATTTGTCCCAAGGTCCCAGAGGTGTAATTAACTGAGAATTCCTGGTGTGCTGTCCTGTTAAGATGATAGATACACTGTAAATTCTTGTGACAGACTGCTTGATCTGTCCACCACCCCCAACATGTTTATTTGTTGAAGCATTAGTCCTCGAGGTCCTCAGAATTCTTCAGCACACTGGAAAACAAGAGCTTAAAGAAATCAAGACACCCCCCACTTCCGGAAAGAATTAGAACTCTATCACCAGGTTATAGTTTTTCCATTATATTTGTCTTATTTAATTTCATTCAGATGATGTTACATAATATTTAGTTAGATTAGCTTTATAGGCAGTTAAGTTGCTACAGATAAAGAGGAAGTAGCAAATTTAGGCTGCAAAGTCCTATATTTGAAAATTCAGGTACTTGTACTCAGATGTTATATTGTGTGAATTCATAATTGTGCAGTGTTAGTTTGGTCATCTTTAACAACGCACCTTAAAGAAAGCAACTTCAAAAGCATCTGTTTGTTTCCTATTGCTCCTGGGTCCGGGACATCCAAGAACAAGCCACCAGTGTGTTCAGGGTGTCTGCGAGGGCCATCTTTCTGCTTTGTAAATGGCTGCTCTCAGGGTGCAATTGAACATCATGATGGAAATCAGTAGAAATGAACAGACAGACAGACAGACACGGAACATGAGGCAGTCTTTCCTTCTCCTTTAGGGATTCCTTATATAGCATACACTAGTCTCTGTCACACAGACTCTACCCTTCTGACCTATTTGCTTCATCAACTAAAAGGCCTCAACTCTTAAACCAGCACTGTAGGAGTGAAATGGGAGAGGTTACATACATTCAGACTATACACAGCACAGAGTGCATTTTCGGATGAGAAGTGGTCATTAAGGGGACTGCTGTTTAATAACGACTACTATCAAGGAACACACTAGAAGGAACTATGACAGAGCGCGGTATCTTGGTTACCGTGTATCACTGATAACAAAAATGAAACTTTGTTAATGACAAGGACAACATTATAAGCCACTTGTGTCTGAGTTACCTCTAGACGGGAGTCAGGAGTAACCGGGATTTGTCAGGGAATTTATGTTGTTACTAACTTTATTAAAGTATAATTATTTTTATTGAGTTGGCAGATATTCTAATTAGCTTGACTTAAGTGGTATTTCACAGTATATACACATAACTGAGTTGTGTATCTTTAATATGCAGTGTTTTGAACTAACAATCTTAATTCCTTTTACTCAGTAAGTGGAAAATAAGTTAATTATAATTTCTTAAAAGTGGATAAAGGAAATGGGAGGGAGAAATGATGTAATTATACTAAAATTTCAGAATAAACAATTATATTTTAAATTAAAAATGGTTATATCTAGCTAAACAAACATCACAATATTAAATATCCCTCAATTATATTAATCTCAACTACCAGGATAACCCCACTGCTTGTATATATAATGATGACTTATATATATTTCTTTGGGTATTCACATACCATTGGATTTTTAAGATTTCTAACATTAGGCAGAATAAAACATCTAAGGTAAATATCTTGCATATAAACTTTCTCAATATATCTAGACATTTCATAAGACAGATTACTAGTAACTAATTACAAAAGGCACAGCTTTTAAAGATACATTGTCACACTCACTGGTGATGGGGTCCACCTGTCAATACATTGCCTTTTAGTGAATTATTCTTGCTTGCTCTTTCCCAAAGGCTTATGTTCCCCCTGGCAATCTGCATGTTTGTGAATCTAAAGCTCCTTCCCGTGCTCTATTTTCATCAACATGTATTGACTGCACTAGGTAGAGGGTTCCATGTGGTGACATATGAGTTCATGCAAATAACATTCTTTCACAATGTCACCTTTACCTTCTTATCTCCCCTCTACCCACTCTGATCCTATTCTTCCTTAGTTGTCCCTATTTTGCATTTCTGTATTAAAAAAAATCTAGATTACCTATATATGAAAGAAACAACGTTTTTCTCTATGGGACTGACTTACTTTTCTTATCCTAAGGATCTCCAGTTCTTCTCGATTTCCTGCAGATGAAATGATTTTATTTTATGGCTGAGTAAATATCTGTGTATACATATTACATTATTTACTCATCTCTGATGCACCTGAGTCCATAATCGGTTACTGTGATTAATGCTTCTATACATGGATGTGCAGGTATCTCAGCTACACGCTAACACAAATTCCTTCAGGGAGAGAGTGAGGAATGATACAGCAGCTCTATGTTTAGGGGTTTTTGCTGTTGTTTTGAGGGCACTCTGTGGTGATGTTTTTATTCCTATTAGGAGTGTATAAAAGAAGTCTTTTCCCCAGTTATATTGTTACCATCGCTTGTTGTAGAACATACATTTTTTTATAACCAGAAAACCTAAAGGGCCTAATCTCCTACCATCTAACCCAGGGTCTGTCTCTTCTCTGTGAGTTTCTAGCCAAGAAGAAACATCCTGCTTGAATTCCTCCAGAGACAGCAGTCTGTTCCACTGTCAAACTGTTTTATTTTCTTATGTGCAGATGAAATCTGTTTCCTGGTAACTTCCACCCCCAGAACTGCACTGGCTAACAATTTTCTGAAATGGATATCTAAAACAGAAGATAAAAGGGTCTGAAAAGGGTATGATTTCCTGGTCCAATATTATTTTTTCATGTTGAAAGTAATTGATGGCATTTATAACTCTTGAAATAATGCTTATCATCTCAGACACTTCCCAAGGCACCTCTGTTAAACAAATCTGCAAAAGAGACACAGGAAGATCACCATATTCCTTACTCTATGGGAACCAAAATTATAGGACAACTGTTGTCCTTGAGTTCATGACACATAAGTCTGATTCCCAGGAGTCACTATGAAGCCATGACCCTTCTTTTCTACACTAATAGGAGGAAAAAAAACAATGAGGAAGAGAGAGTAGAAACAGAATTTGCTCCTACTGCAGCTCACTACGTTACATGGAGTGTGAAGCCAAAATTTCTATTTCCCTCTTAACTTTACCTAAGCTAATAAACTTTCCATTCATGGGGTTTGCTTCCTACCAAAATTTTTGGCATTTTATTAAAAGACTTTTTTAAAAATTAAAAGGAAAAAAATCTGCAAATTATCCGATCCAGGAGAACAACACCAGGTACCTTTTCTGATGAATTAATTTTCAAACAAGCATTTTTCTTCCAACTAGGAATTTCTTCATAGTTTGGAGAAATATGACATCCTACAAAGGGCTACGCAAATATGTTGCTCAAAGGGCTCTGAAAAGGCCTTGGCAGTGTTAATAGTACGTGTAGAACTGGTCCCTTTTTTTTTAGCTTCCTCTTGTGCATCAACAATCAGCCATTTCCAGAAAAAATAAAATACCAGAGTTTATAAAGCATATGTGTATTGTGATTCGTTATTTGTCAAGATATATGTGATTTTTTTACCCTGTAAAGTTAATTTTAATTGATTCTTCTCTCTCTAATACATACTTAATTAAATCAAGTGTTATATATTAAACTATACAATGCCTAATTCTTTTTTTAAGATTTATTTATTTATTATGTATACAGTGTTCTGTCTGCATGTGTGTCCCTGCAGGCCAGAAGAGGGCACCAGATATCATTATAGATGGCTGTGAGCCACCATGTGGTTGCTGGGAATTGAACTCAGGACCTCTGGAAGAGCAGGCAGTGCTCTTAACCTCTGAACCATCTCTCCAGCCCCACAATGCCTAATTCTTACTATTCTTTCATAGACTGGCAGAACATCAGCTCCTCTTCTGTTTGTATTTAATTAAACTACACCAACATTTTATAAAGAAGCAAGGATGGGAGGTGAAATCCCCTCCAGGCGCTGTCATTTCCTAACTATACAACACACCCAGAGGAAGATGTGAGTTTACACACCTTATCCAGGACCCAGTACCCCTCCAAAGCACAATACCTCCTTACCTTTTATCCACTCATCCTTTTTTCTCGACTCTTACAGTTTCCTATTATGACATGGGAACCTTTACCAGACTTTCCCAAATCTGACTACGAATAGGAAACACCGATGAACTAATGGTCTACTTTAAAATCTGCATACCTTCAATGCCCTTTGTAGAATTCTGAGTTTTGTATCTCATGATGCATAGCAGTCTAGAGAGATGGCTCAGTGGTTAAAAGCGCTTGCTGAAATCAGACTACCGGAACCCTCAAAAAAAGCCAGAAGAGATCACGTGTCTGCAACCCCAACACAGTGGAGGTCAGATCAGAAGAATGGGGTCTTAATTTATGTCAGCCTTGGTCCAGGTACAACCAATGAGAAATCTGTCTCAAGAAAATATGCCTGAGAGGGACAACTCACATTGTCCTCTGTCTTTCACATTCACATTTGAGTATATAAACACAGGTCCACATGTGCACACATGTGAGTACACACACTTTCATAAACCATACATAGCTATATCACACACATGTATGTCTAGAACACATACTTCACATAAATGTGCATATACCATACATAAGTGTATATATTATATCACACACAAAACAAGCAAACAAACAAAAAAATCTCTGTTGTGGGCCCCTCAAGACACACAACTAGTTTTATGCTGTCCCTGTTTAACAGACACTCTGAAGCCATTAATTTAAGTTAGAAGTCTCTTTACTAGCTGTGTGAACTTATGTAATACTTATTCTATCTTAACCTAATTTTTTCTCACCTGGAATTTGAGAAATGGAGGGACAGTAGTACACATGTCACACACAAAGGAATATATATTAATAAGTGAGTTATATAGAATTAAGTGTAGTGGTCCTTAGCAACAAGCATTGTTAGCCTTCCACAAAATAAATGATGAAGTGTCTCTAAACCATTCCCTCAGATTTCTCATCTTCATCTCTGTAGAGTGGAGTCCCCATTACAATTATGAAGGTGAGCTTGATTTCACTTATCTGCATCTAATGAATTCAAAGGAAGTTCTAAGCAACTATTAGATGTTGAATGAATGAATGAAAAATGAATGGCCTTTTAACATTTTTCCACCAGAAAAAAAAGAGGGTACAAAAAGTGATTACCCAAGAGATCCAGTTCAAATCTAGGCTTAGAATTCGAACCTGCTCTATCTTATCATCCAAAAGTAACCAGTCCTTTTGTATTCTCCAATTTCCAGCAGCTCAGACTAATTCTGGAAATGAGCAATGCCCAGTCTGTAGAAACATCTGAAAGCAGATAGACCTCTTTCATGAGTCTACAGGGGTCAGTCAGTCCAAGCCATTTTTGTCTTAATTTATATTACAAGTCGGTTTTGACAAGCCAAGTTGATGATATCATAAGGCCAAGAGGCTATATTTTCATATGTGGCTCAGATTAGCTCCCAGATGCACTGCTTAAATTAGTCCACATTATCACTACAAGTCCCGTTCCCTATCCACAGCTCACACTATTTCTATCCCATCTGGGATGCAAGTTGGCCTTATGCAGCCTCCGTGACAAATAGACAAACTCTAACAGCCTTGGATCTCCAGCTCAAGGCTTACTTTTTCTGTGAGCATCTATTAGAGCAAACACCTCACTCTGCCCTCTATATCTATTCTCCCATTTCAGATACTCTGACAAGCCTGGAGCCTTTTTCAATGACTCATTTTATGTCAAAGAGCATTTAATTACATGCCAGTTTGTTTTATATTTGATTATTCACATCTCCCTAAGTTATCAAGTGTTCGTACAGGTTAAATGTCAAAGCTTAAATTGCCTCTTATTCCTGGTGATCTCAAAATGCATGGTCCTTCATAAAGACTTTATGTATAATAAGTACTCACTGGGTAAAACATGGTTTGAGCAATGAAAGGCAAAAATAAAATGTGGTCAACAAATAGAGATAAAAGACAAACCCATGAAGAAGTTTATTATATAATGTTCTAAAATCTTGAAGGTTTTTGTATTTTATTTTTCATAACAAAAAATGTCTGTGATACTTGGTTCTTATGCCTATAAATCAATTCTTTTTTCTTATATGAATGGTGTCATTATTAAGTTTGTATAATGAATAAATCATTATAAGGATATGAATTTAGAACAATGGATGTTCCATGGCAGCAAGACTTCACTCAAGAAGAAAACATGTGCTAGAGAGTTGGGGAGATTGCTCAGCCAGTAAAATGTTTGCTTCATGAGAACTAGGAACTGAGTTTATATCCTCAAAATCCATAAAAAAAATAGCATGATGGTGTATGCCTATGATTCCAACACTGTGAGGAAGAGATGGGTAAATTCTGGAGGTTCAATGGTCAGTCAGTCAAGCCAATAGGTGTCCTACAGGTTCAACGAGAATTCCTATCTCAAAATGAGAGAGAAAAAGAGAGAGAGAGAGAGAGAGAGAGAGAGAGAGAGAGAGAGAGAGAGAGAAAGTAGAGGGTGATAAGTAGAGGGTGATACCTTCTGGTTCCCATACACACACATATGGGCAGGTATACCTACATCGTGTATGCAATACACACACACACACACGCACACACACACACACACACACACACACTAAACACACTAAAACACTGAAAACAAAGCAATAGTTAGCTGAATACTGGAGCAATTGTTTAGTATGTGAGATCCCATAAACTTGATTCCAGAACCACAAAGAAAAGGAAGAAAAAGAGAAGACAACAAGAACAGGAGAGGGTAGACTGAAGAGGAATAAGTCAGGAGAAGGGAAAGTAGAAAGAACGAGAAGGGAAAAAGTGGGAGGAGGGAAAGGAGAAACAGGTGATAGATAGGGAAAATAAAAATGGCATTTCAGTTATGATTTAGTTAAAAATCATACTAAACAATAATGATTTTGATAAGGCTTCACCAAGCCAGTTATAAATGGCATGTGTTGGGCAACTAGAAAATAATCCGTATTAATTAATTGCTAAAAAAACATACATTCTCCATTCATCACTTCGTATAAAACAAATGAAAGTGGACATCCTTAAGGCTGTAATAAACTATAACTGAGGCCAAATAACGCTAACAGGCTTCTGTTCTCCAGCTGCCCTAGAAACTTCAAACTTTCCCATAATTTTTGACTCCAGCTGACACCATTTCTCAGTTTACACTGTGCGAAGGGAAAAGAAAGTCTCCAAAACGAGTGATCATTTCCAGAGAAATAGCTGATGGGAGAGCAGTCAGCAACATGTCTGCCACCATAGCACATGGACCTAGGCTCCTGCCCAGGGTCTTGCTAACAGCTGAGTGTCGTCATTGCTGTGTGTAACCCTAGCGCCAGAGTGAAGACTCCACGTAAATCCCTGGAGTTTCCTGGTCAGATATTCTTGTCAATCACTGAGCTCCGGGTGTGAGACCTTGTCTCTAAAAATATGGTGGAGAGCAACAGAGGAAGATGCCTTGATTCCAGTCTCGGGGTCTGCCCATGTGCAAAAGTGTTCACGCACATTTACACTCACAGACAAACTATTTAGATGCACGCTAAATGAATAAGTAGAACATGCTTAAGAATTGTTTCCTCGTAAAAATAAATACAGAACCAAACAGCAAGAACCTTTCCTACTCTGTATCCAGATTTCCTTATTGTCAACTTAAATCCTTCCCGTGTTGAATGCTAGTTTATTTCTTTCCATTCTTTCTAAAAGTGAAGATCCTTTTATGTTCAATGCAAGTATGGTTTTTCCTCATAAACGTTTATTACAAGTCAATGGAGCATGGAGCTATTACATACGAATTTAAGCTTCTTTCTTTAAAGTACAGAAGAAAACTGTATCCGAGCTTGATATTTCTGTCAGGTTGTATCTAGCTTGTCTTTGACGTATCCAACCGCTACGACAGTGATTCACTTCTAGACTGTGTCTGTCTGGGAAAGTTAAAGTTCAACAGGAATGGAATTCAGGGTTGCATATAAGCATGTCCATGAGCTTCTACAGACAGTGCTGTTGAAGGAAGAGATCAGCAGCTGCTGAGCAAGAAAATGTGGATCTCGGGCAACACCTGTGACCTCAATTGAGGTCACTGGCTTCTGAGACTTAGAACTGAAGAAGTTAAAGAGCATTAAAAACCAACTTCACTTGACTTTAAGGAACAAAAATGCATAGAGTAAACCCATGAAGTGGTTTCATTCCTTTGGCTGAAAGATATTAGTGAGATGAATCATCTCTTTTCATGATATCTTTGATGATGATGTTTGTGCCCACACCTAAGTCTTTATTACCTTTTAAGATATAAAAAAAGCTTTAAGAATTAGAGAATTTGGTTATATGACGCTGCTAAATTTTTCTCCCTTCAACATAAGTAATCTGGGACCTGGGAATGGTCAGGAGTACAACTGACTGCTGAGCATGATCGACTTGAGAACTCAGCAGGGCCCAGATTCTCTCATGGAATAGAGATACCACACTGGACAGCGATCATCACCTGCATAGTGACTTCCCAGGCACTCTTCATCCGAAACAACCATCCCAAACCCTTGCCTCATCCCTCATCTTTAATCCATTTTCAAATTCTCCCATATTCTTTCTAAAATTAAAAGCCAAAGCGGGCACCTATATTTTCAACTGGAAATTGAGAAACCAGACCCTGTTGTTTTAATAAATTTTATATAAAGTATAATTTAAAACCCACAACTTGGTCAACGTTAAAAAAATTATGTTATTTGTGCAATATCATATGATTACCATTGATACTCTTGATGCCTGCAGTTATTACCATATTTGACCTTTGAACTAAGAGTCACATCATACTCAGAAAACATTAATGGCAGACACTTCAACAGAAGTTAGAATGGATGTCAAAAAAACTTCAACAAATTAAATTATGTATCTAAAAGTGTTCCTTTAAAATGCATTTTTTCTCCTTATATTTGACATATTCAAATACAAGAATAGATCAGTTTTATTCAAACAAACTTTTTTAAAAAATGAATCCAGTTTGAAGCGGCAACTAAACTTTTCAAAGAATAAAAAAATGACCGGAGTCAACAACCACTGGTCATTAATATCACTTAATATCAATGGACTCAATTCACCTATAAAGAGGCACAGACTTAGAGATTGGATACGAAAACAGGATCCAACATTCTGCTGTTTACAAGAAACACACCTGAACCACAAAGACAGACACTTACTCAGAGTAAAGGGTTGGGAAAAGGTTTTCCAAGCAAATGGACCTAAGAAACAAGCGGGCGTGGCCATTCTAATATCTAACAAAATCGACTTCAAACTAAAATCAATCAGAAGAAATGGAGATGGACATTTCATACTCATAACTGGAACAATTCATCAGGAGGAAGTCTCAATCCTGAATATCTATGCTCCTAATATAAAGGCACCCACATATGTAAAAGAAACTCTTCTAGAACTCAAGGCGGTCATCAAACCACACACACTAATAGTAGGAGACTTCAACACTCCTCTCTCACCAATGGACAGGTCAATCAGACAGAAACCAAACAGAGAATTGAGAGACCTATTGGAGGTATTGAATCAAATGGACTTAACAGACATCTATAGAACACTCCACCCAAATAGGAAAGAATATACCTTTTTCTCTGCAGCTCATGGAACCTTCTCGAAAATTGACCACATACTCGGTAACAAAGCAAACTTCCACAGATACAAAAAAATATTAGTAACTACCTGTGTCTTGTCAGATCACCATGGACTAAAATTAGAATTCAACAACAATGCTCCCCCCAGGAAGCCAACAAACTCATGGAAACTGAACAGTCAACTACTAAATCACCCCTGGGTCAAGGAAGAAATAAAGAAAGAAATTAAAGTCTTCCTTGAATTTAATGAAAACAAAGACACAACATACTATCTTACATTTGAAAAGATGTACAAAATTAAAATATCTAAATAGTTGTTTCAGTGAAAGTTTCTAGAGTTCAAGCCCATATTCAACTCTAAAGAAAAAAAGAATGAGATGTAACAAATGGGATACAGACAACTCCCAGCAGCAAACACCATCTTATCTCTCAAATAGAGAATGAACCCTTCTATTGAAATCCTACATTCTTGTGGTTTAAGGAGAGTCATTTCACACCAGTTGAAAGTCATTAGTACAAACCACTGATGATGTTTGTCAGGTGCTCCCCTTGGGCATTATGAACTATGGGGAAGATATTTTTCACTTTGTCTACTCCAATGTACTTTGAAAATGGAATTCGAAGATCGTGTTTTTCCAAACCAGAATAGCTGACAAAGCTCAAAACGCCCATGTAACTTAGAAGGTAACATGAGCAAGGAATATCAGTGGGGTAGATAAAAGCAGCCTCATGACCCTAACTCAGCAGCTCATCTATACCCACAGGTACTACTTTTTGCTTTCAGGTTTCATATCAAACCCTCTTTGCTTAGGGAACCATCATGCACCTTGAAGTCAGGGATGGCAGGGTGAGAGGAAGGCACACAGGCAAAGCACACTGAGGAAGGAGCTGGACAAACAAAGAGAAACTAGAACTCTGCCAGAGCAACTATCAGTCTGTTTCCCCCCAACTGAAGTGAGCTTTCCAAGTTTCATTAAATGTGGTTACTTGTAATCTGAAGTCATGAAATTGAAAATTCTGTCATGGTAAAAGGGAATCAGGTGAAAAAACGGTATCATCTAAAATCATTTCTTAAACAATTCTTAATTTAAAAATCTGTCTATTTTTAATCCCAGAGATATAAAATGCTTTACTCTGAGTACATAATTCATTTCATTTTGCCTTTACTACATGTGACTTTTAATAGTCATACATATATATATAATATATATATATGACCATATAAGACAATATATTGAAATAACATATCATAAAAATTATTGTCAAATTCAGCTTTCTAATTTCTAAAACTACACTCACTCAAAATCCACATTCTACTTACTCCTTGCACCATTCTCTTGGTCCCATTGCCAGTACAGGAAAGAACTTATTTTCATAAGAAATGTTATGTCACAGTATTTAAGTTTATCACAGAGAAAATTTTATTGTATATGAAAGTGTAAAGAGAAGTAGGCTCAAGGTGCTGAGGATTTCCTAAGTGAGTAACTTGCTGTTAAACAAGTTCTGTTCTTACTTAAATCATGGCACCGGCATTCGAAGTCACACTTCAATAGTGACTTCTGTAAATGCAAGCGGTGTATTTGACACTGAAGTTAACTCCCGTTAATTTCAAAACTAATAAACTCTTCTCTTATTGCCTTCTGCAAACGTTTCTTTAATGACCTTCAGGAGTGTCATGGCATGGCACTATGGTAATTAGAACCTGTTGCATGCGAAGAGACACAAACACTACATAACATCTTTCCACGTCTGTGCTGCGTTCAGTTCCCCCAAACACTTGACGATCGTGTCCTAATGCGCTGCTTAACACGGATATGACTAGAACATATTTGTGTTTTCCCGGGTACCCAGTAGCAACATGAATTACTATATAAGGTTGTAAAGGAAGAGAATACAGGAAAGAAGGAAACTGACATCTTTCAAGATTTTAAAAATAACACAGTGACCTTCATGTTTAAATTATTTTCTTTAGCTTCTTCTTATGAATAGGACCTGTGCTGAAGAAGATTCAGGACTTTAAAAAAATATATAGTAAGAATATAGACCAATTTCAAGCCCATGAGTAGACTTCCATGAACACTGCTCTGTTACTTTAAGTTTGTTTAAAGAATCACAACAATATCATGAAATAATTATATTTTTCTTATTTGCTAAAAAACTTCAGTTAATAATAGTAATAGGTCTTCTTAATGACTTCCTAATAAAAAAAATCTTCTACCTCAAACAGAAATTCTACCCAACAATCATTCAAGTTCCTACAAACTTTGCAGCCATAACAGAAAGCAACACATATCTTTCACCTCTCAGAAAGAAGCAGGGACGAAAGCAGAGGTCAATCAAAGGTTCCAGCTAACAATGAATACACAGCCTCATCGCTGAGGATCTATTTACTAAGCATCCTATAAGCACTACAATAATGGATAAAGGGACAAACCAACATGCCTTGCAAGCCATATACTGTATGCTCGGTAAATCCCTCCCATCTCTATGTCATTGAGCTCCACTTAGCATGTATATTTATAAACATAAATAATATACAATTACTCTTCAATGGTATCTACAGTGTCACTACTAACAATACTAAATACTATTATATAGTATTTATAGCAATACTTATATTCTAAGCATTTATGTACCAGATACTAAACATTGCACCTGCCTTTTTTATGCAATCTTCAATAACTAAATTTCATTTCAAAGATTAGATTGTCTCAGAACATTAGTTTACCCAAATCCTAAATGCATAGAAATGCCTGAACTTGTTCTTTGAATTCGAGGCCAACCTGGTCTACAGAGTGAGTTCCAGGACAGCCAAGGCTACACAAAGAAACCTTGTCTCAAAAAAAAAAGCCTGAACCATGATTTAAACTCATCTCCATAGAATTCTAAAACCCAAACTCTTTGCAATAAGAATCTACAAAGTAATCTTTATTCTTCCTCTCCAGAATTAGCTCTGGAATTTTAAAAATTGTTACTATGGCAAACACAGTAGTTAGCAGCACGGACATGAAGAAACACTAACTAGAAGTTAGAAGATTGTCTTTCCACATTCAGTCTTACTCTGAGTACAGGAAGACTGTAACAATCCCTTTAGTCTCTACGGCACATCACAGTACTGCTGTCTTCCCTCACATGTCCCCAGGCTGACTAATTCTCAATAGATGGATCTAGGGCCTCGGCTGCACGTGAAACCAAGCAGCCCTTCAGAATTCACAAAGCTCGTTCCCTGAAGTCACATCTAATGCCATTTAAGCTATCAAAATGAAATGCTGATACTATTGCTCCTGGAGAGTTCTTTTATTTTTCAAGAACATGAAGAAAAGTATAAGGATCATAGAAGAAATAAAAGTAGTAGGGCTGGAGAGATGGCTCAGTGGTTACAAGCACTTGCTCCTCATCCAGAGGACCCAGGTTTGATTCCTAGCATCCAAATGGTGGTTCACAACTTTCTAACACTCTAGTCCCAGGAAACCTGATGCTGCCTTCTGACCTCTGTGGCCACTAAGGATGTAAGTGGCACACAGACATATAGGCAGAAAAATCATTCATAAACAAAATAAAATTAATTTTAAAAATATTTTCAGAATAATATAGTAGTCTTTACGTTTGATCAAGTACTTATTGACAAATATAAAGGTATGATACAAAATATATAAACAAACATCCAAAAAAAATCTTATTCAGGACCATTGTGAGAGGATGTATACGAACCTCAGTTAAGGACAGAGAATGTAGGGTTCCGAGAGAGCTCAACAAATACAGACACTCCCTGCCAAACCTGATGGCATCAGTTTTCTCTCTCCAATGCATGCATACCATAGCAGGAAAAAAACCGCTCTTACAAACTGTCTTCCACACATGTGCCACAGCATGTGTCTCCCCCACCCCAACACACACATACAGTCTACATACAAAAGTACAGGTGAATCCCATGTGATAACACAGTCTACGTGGGAGCTCTGAATAATAATAGAAGGAATGAGCAGAATGTGCTTTTCACTGTCACTCCAATGAGGGCTCCGATTGGACTTTGACATTTCTTAGCTACAGTGATCTGCAGAATATCATCTAACAACTGTGAACCTAAGTTTTTCAAATTTTATTGTATTGGAATTCCTATCTTTTATGATTGTTATAACAATTCAATTAAATACAAAGATTGGATACATTTAAAAGCAAATGTGCCAAGAACTGTACCTGGGACATTGTGTGTGACCAATAAATGGTAGCCGTTGTTACAGGTTGAACTGAACAAAGCAGCTGATATCTGATTGGTACTGACTCACAAAAATGGCAGTTCCGCATGGTCCACCCTGATACTGCTGTGCACAGATACAGATGAACACAAAAACCCATAGGACAAGTTCTGTCACCAGATGAATAGATGAGAAAAACATGTACAATGAAACAGTATTCTGTGTTTAAACAAAATGCACGGCAAATCCTGTCACTTGCACAACGTGATGGGTAAACTTGGAGATTACTATGCAAAGTGAGACAAGTAAGGCACAGAAGGACAAACACCACCAGATGCTGTGGCTTCTGCTGGGAATCTAAGAAAACTCAATTCACAGAAGCAAAGAATGGAATGGTGATTCCCAGGACAGAGGCAGTAGGTAAAGCTAGGGTTCAAAAAGGCAAATTCTCAGTTATTTAGGAAGTAACTGAAGATTTTTGGGAGGTCAAGAGGTATATTAGACATTATGATGACTACAGCAGCTAACTACCATATTCTTAAACACTGTGAAGAAAGAATTCTGTTCTGGCCTCAAAAATGATACAATAATGTATATGTCAAATATCTCATTGATCCATTCTATACATAAAGATATTTCAAAACATTACGTTGGAAAAATAAATATATTTAGTTGTTATCGGTTAACTAGTTTTTAAAAAAAGCAAGAAGGAAAATTCACTGCTAGAAACACTGGGCTATAGGCCAACAGCATGACTAGCAAGTCAGAGTCTATAATTCAGTTTCTCAGCTACAAAACAAAAAACTGAAAAACCTTTAATTCATGGTTTAATTTAAAAGATTAAATAATTAATCACTGAAATGATACATTTATGGTCTATATTCCACTAGTCTTCAATGATTCATTGTTATTGATATTACCATTTCCATCACAAAATGAAAACAAAAACAGATTTGAAAACGTTTAATATCATCTCAGCTTCCACATCAATGCTGTTTTGTATATTTATAAGAATGAATGATGTGGTAGATATAGAGCAGAGGTTAAAGATTTAGCCCTAAACTTCTGATATGTGGAATTAGGAGTAATCTACATAAAATACCTCATACTTCTTTAACAATTTCAGAGGACTCAAAAACACGAGCCCAAAAATATATTTTACCTCGAAGGCAAGTCACTAAGCTTCCTCAACTATCATATGTGTTCAAGTATCATTTCGTATAAAATAAAAAGCTAGTAGTCATACAGTGTGGAGTTTAATGTGTTCTTTTTCTTAAATTTTGGCTATTATTATTGTTTATGCATGTGGACGTGTGTGTGAGCATACATGATATATGTGTGTGATGAGGGAAGGTGGAATGTGCCACAGCATGGGAGTGGAGGTCAGAGATTCCGCATGTGCAACCAAGGCTCTGACTTAAGTTGCCTAGTGTATATAGACATCTTGACAGTCCAATTAATTCTATTTATTCCGGCGGGGCTAAATCTGGCCTGAGAATCAATAGGTTAAATAGTGTTCAGGCCACTGATTCAGTGGACGACCGTGGATGAACCACTTCAAACTTCAATCTTGTATTTTGGAAAATAGAAGAGGAAATCTACGATAAGGCATGCAAACACACCGGACCACTGGTACATGGTTGCAATCACAGTACTCAAATAGAGGATCACTAGGGCATGGCTACGCAGTGACTCTGAAGCCATGCAGTCTCGGAAAAAATAAATACCAAAATGTACTATCTAGTAAGAACAGATAAAGAACATGTGACTGATGTCAAAGTAATGTAATATAGACCATCTCACTGGTCAGTGACCAGGATCTCTCATTTCAACAACAACAAAAAAACTCTTGCCTACAGATATCTCTGAGCTGAAAGCTCAATCCATGCGTGGCTAAGTCTAGACAGGGACTTTTATAATTTATAGAATAAGGGGAAAAGTTAATGATTAAGCCCTCTTGGGTTGGAAATTCAAAGAACATATATTTCCTTCCTCAGCAGAATCAATGCTGTGAAACTAACACTGACTTGAAATCCCAGGTCTTTTCACCTGGAGACCACAGACTCCATTGGGAACAGGCAGAGAGCTGCCTCCTAAAATGTTATGGAATAGCCCCTAGACTCCAAGAGATGATAAATGCCCTTGGCTGTCACTAGAGATTTAAAAAGAGTCGCAACACTCACAACTTTCTTTCAACATGGAAATCTCAGTTAAGGTTTTCCAAAGGAAAAGATCACTGCAGTAGATCTAAAAAATATTTGTGGGGGAAAAGGGAGAAAAAAAAGTTCTTATCATGGCCTAAGAACAATTTATTCTCAAGACAGGGTCTTCTTACTACCAGGCTACCTAGAGTTCCAGCAACTCACCTGCTACAGTTTCCTAAGTAGCTGGGACTGTAGGCACTACAGGTACATGCTACAGGCACCTGACTCCTACATTTTAATTTTAAACTTGATACTGCTCATGTGTGTTATCAGAAAAATTAATGTGTGTGTATTTATGTATGTGAATCTACTTGTTATCTATACGCTGTAAAATCTAAATAATAGTCTAGGAATTTTGTGAATCAATATAGGATTATAATGTAAAGGAGAATAAAATGCATACTCTATTACAAATATTTGGCAAGATAAACTGTCAAATATTACTTTGATTTTTTTTAAGTACCGAATATATGTCAAAAGAATGATTCTTCAGGTTTGTTGAGTTAAAGGTATTTTTCAGTTAATTCCTACAGCTTTTTACTTTGTCTTGCAATATATTTCTATTGAACAACTCTGATAAAAAATATTAACCAATGGGATAGGTACTAAAGATCAATGTTTCCTTATAGCTTATGATACCAGGATACCTTTGTTGCTACATTTTACAGATAAATGAGAGCAATTGTGCACTTAATGTTATTATCAAAATGTTTGGAGAATGGGTTTATTTCCCTTAGTGCTTTGTTTCCCCTTTTTGGTATGTGTTTGTTTATATATCTAAGTGAGTATGGGATCTGTAAGCTTCTGTGTTTGAGTACATGAGCCCATGTATGTAGATACCAGATGATATCTACTGTCTTACTCTATCACTCTTATTCCCTTGAGACAGGGATTCTCACTGACCTGGAGCTGGGCTAACATCCAGCAATGCTCAGTGGTCCTGCTGTGCCCGCTTCCCACAGCACTGGGGTTATAGAAGCTTATGGTTACTCCTTACTTTTTCTGTGTCTGCTGGGCATTTGAACTCAGAAATTCGTGCTTGGGGGACAAGTGCCCTCTTACAGTCTCCATTTGCGTTTTAAAGAAATGTAAATGATTTCTAGAACTATCACCATGTTCTTTTGTTTGTTTTGTTTAAGCCTACTGTTTACCTGAAGGTGACTTAAAACATCACAACACCTGTACAGCCCTCAGCATTTCTAGATTTCTGTCATCGTGGAACTGTTTCACATATATAATTTTAGTTTATTAAACAAGCAATATGCAAAAGATGTAAAACATGGAGACCAAAGTGTACATTTTAAAATTAATTGTATCTCATTAGTGCACCGTATCTGTAATAGAGAAGAAGCTGTAAGTTCTTCTGCTATAATACCATACCCCATCTTTGTAAGATGAGAAAGGTAAGCCCAGAAATACTATTGACAAAAGTCACATTACATATGCCTATACAAAGTACACAGTATTACTACGAATGGAAGACCTTGTTCATTAGAAACTAATATGTAAATCAAAATATCTATACCAAATAGCTTAGATAATTAATACTACAGAATTCACAATAGGTAGTTCAGAAAGTGAGAGGTGCCAAGAAAGGCCATTCCTTTCTACAAGGAGTTTTGTTGAAATGTTGAAGTATGCATAGGTAGCTTGGCGGTCCACCCACTATGATTAGTCTGGAGTTTCCAAGAAAGCTAAGGTAGCAGTTGAGTCTTTCATTCCTGGATCCAGTCCCTGCCATGCAGGGACTTCTCTGATTTGTAACATCATTTGCTCAAAAGCACTAATGAAGAATGAAGGTAGAAAAGTGGATCATACTTTAAAATGTCTTTCAAATATGTTGGATTTTCTCTATTCCTTTGTGTATGTGCTTGAACATGCCATCTTAATCATATTTGAAGTTAAATTGAACAGTATGCAAGTACATAAAGACTACTTTGTTGAATTTTTAAAAAAATTAGTTTGCTTTAAACAATGTTGTCGCTGTGTTAGAGTAAAAATCCAAAGAGGAGTTCTGGCTTTTCCAGATCTTAGATTTATATAGTAACAAAAGTACCCTAATCAGAAGACATTCTGCTAGTGTGATTCCCAGTATTTTTTTCCAAGTAGTCCACCAAGTTATGTATTAAGTGAAATAAGCCTCACATTTAAAAATTTATAACTTATTCATTCACTTTGAGCAGTGAGTTTTCAAGAAATGGGTAGGAAAGGCTGAACATTCTTGGGAATTCATGGGAGAAAAGTTTCTTAATTTTTAAATTAGACTACAGTTATTTGCTTGGTTTTGTTGCTAGTTTACATTCGAGTGTAAGGCATTTGAAAATCAGTGAAGATTTTAATCCCTGAGTACCTTTAAAAAGCAATTTGAAGGACAGTCCTGAATAACTAGATCAAAGTTGGACGGATGAAAGAAAGGCAAGCATGCTAACTTCAAAATTCTTCAATAAGATGTCGTTAATTGTTTTTTTAAACTATTTTTCTGAACCCACTACTTAAAACTAGAGCAATTAAATGTTAAAAGATGTCATCACCAATAACAAATACAGTAGTCTGTTTTGTAAAATGTCTATTAGTTGAACTTACTGCAGGCTTGGCATGTGCTAATGAATGGCTCTGTGTACTAAGGCTAAAGTAAGTGTGTGTGTGTGTGTGTGTGTGTGTATGTGTGTGTGTGTGTGTCAGGCACAGGAGGGGAGCTAGTTACCCTGAGCTCATCTGAAGTGAGCATAGTTTTTTAGATAGTTACATATTTATGAAAAACAAAACAGTAAGTCTCCTCTGTCGAGTGATGATGATAAATCGGCTGCTTCAGGTGCCCTGGGATTGTATAACACATTTCTAATTTTTGTTGTTGCATACAAAAATTCTGTCTCCTTACAGAGAGTACAATGTCCTTGAGGAATCCTGACACTTACAGGGTCAGGTAAGGTGGATATAGAACGGGAGAGTGATGTGAGAAGCACAGCCAAGAGAAATATCAATATAAAATAAAACCAGAGCGGAGACTTCTATGATACTGTCCAGCCAGTCACCTAGGGCTGTCAGCTGAGACCTACCCAGAAGTCAGTAACAACTCACTTTGTGAGGACTGTTAGTAAAAGAGCTGAAATCCTCTGGACAGACTTGGGCGCAGGTAGAAAGCCTTGCTAAGTGTAGACTAACAGCCTGTTGTAGATTGGTTCCCTTGAAGAAACAAACCCTTCAAGGCTCCCTGGTGCAGTTTACCAAAAAAAAAAAAAAAGCAGCAATTTCCTTCAGGCACTAATAGCCTGGTCTGACAAGTTCATTTGCCTCACTTTAGCAGATACTACCCCTGGTCCTTAGAGAACCGCTTCTGAGAGAAACGTGTTTACAGCAAGTACTACTCTGAGAAATGGACAGACTGACAAAGATCTGTAGCCGTCTGTTTCCTTAAACCCACTCCTCCAGGTCACCCAGTTTCACTTACGCCCAACATCTGGTGGATGTAGTAGTATTCGGGCCCTTGGTTGTACAGCAGGAAGGTTTTCCAGAAAAGCAGGACATTTAGGGACAACCAAATGAGCTAGAACAGACAAGGAGAGAGCAAAAATTACAAAAAAAAAAATCACAACTCCATAGAAGCCACTCACTCTCAGCTCTGTACATGCAATCTCAGCATTTACCAAAAGCATGCTCAATCAGAAAGTGGAAAAGTCACTCTGAGGACCCTCATTTGACCTTACCCATACTCTGCTCCTGAAATAAAGGTTGGTGGCAAATCCATCCCTGAGCAAACTGAGACTAAGATATCAGACATCACCATGGCAGAAGGGAACTAAAGCAATTGGAAGAGTAAAGGAGGCAAGCCTTTGAAAGGCTAAGGAAAAGCCGCTTTGACTTCCCCTTCCTCCACGTAGACTCTCCATCACTCCGTAGTGAAGTTCCTCTGCGTTGAGCAGGAAGGACATATCTTTAGTAATGCATAAAGTTGAGATTAGATGAAAAAGTCTGAAACAACTCTCCCCTCCCCCCGGCCCAAACTTCCACTTCTTTCATCCCACCCGTGCACACTCCAAGAATGAATTAAACTCGCTGCGAGACAGACAGAGCGCCAAGCCAGCCTGGCCCGCCATCCTACCAGGCAGAGGTGTTTAACCCCTTCGTTGGCCAGCCAGCTGCTCCAGGACACCGCCATGCCGCCGGCGCCCGGGTGCTGCGCTCCGCTCGGTACGTGGGGCTGAAAGGGGCGAGTTGAGGCCGGGACAGCGGTTGCCGGGGCGAGGCCTGCAGGGGGGCCGCGGGGGAACAGTGGGTCAAAAGCTGGACCGAGTCCGGAGGCCGGGCAGGAGGTCTCCGCCCCGGCTCCCATCCGCACCGCGCCCTCGCCTCCCCGCGTCCCCCCTGGCCCGGTGCGCCGCCCCGTGCCGGCTCCTTTGTCTCGCGCGAGCCTGTTGTTGTGGCGGCTCAGGACGTCCCGGGTGGGAAGGTGGAGGCGTCCCCTGCAGCTTCCAGCCCCGCCTGTCCAGCTGCAGACGACACCCCCACCCCCAGATGTGGGAACGAGAATCGGAAATGTGGGAAGGATCTCTGCTTCCAGGAGCGCGCACACACCTCCTTCAATAGGAATGGTCCTGTCCCCCTCCCCCCAAAAAATGTTCAGCAAAAAGAAAGAAACTTGGTAAGGAAATTTGAGCCGGAAGTAGCCTTTTGTGTATTAGTGTCCTCTGTCCTACCAGTCCTAGGTGAGTGGCCCTACCTACAAACAATACCACTTCACAGCTGTAGGCCGGTCTCCCTTTGCTTCCCTCTTCTCTATCAGCTCCCCCATCCCATCTTAAGATAAAGTTTTCTAGACTTTGCTAACCACAAATCAGACCGGCAAAGCGTTAACACTGACGTCATTTTCAGGAGTCTTGGGGAGGCCCGATTCCCTCTAGGAATGTGCTCTTTATGTTGCCTAACTGCAAAGTCAACTTGGTATAACGAAAACCTCTCAAACTTCTACCAGAAGTTCAACGAAAGCTAAGGAGGGTGCAATGGGCATAGTTAAACAGCTAACCGCATGTAGTAATGTGTGTAGCATAATCGATGTTCAGTGACTATTAACATACTTAACAGGTGCCAGAAAGTCACTTGACATGCCTAATTTAATCGTGTGATTTGCAAAATTTCTCTTTTAAAATAAAATTTGTTTTATCACACTGGCCGTGGCGTATAGTTGAATCTAAATTTTAATAAAACCATGCTGTCGTCAAAATTTTAATAAAACCATGCTGTCCTCACTTCATGCAGTGTCCTTATTTGAGTTAACTTAAGAAACCGTGTAATGATTTCAATCTTCAGTTGGAAAGCAGCTGGAAAATGTCCATATCAAGTCTTGGTTGACTTCTACACACGTGTCTTTCCACCATTTAATATATAATCTGTCTCAAGCATGAGTGAATCAGGAAACTTCCCCAGCTGGAGTTTGGGACCATGTTATGTGTAAGTAATTACTAAAGTCTTATTGGCAGTGTTATACCTAAAGACGCAGGAAAGTCACAGGTGGAAACCCCCAGCAGTGCCGCCTCTGAAAAAGACAAGGCGTGCCTCTGGTGCTCTCATTCAATAAACGAGGCCAGGTCTAGAGGAAGTCAAAGTAGTCATGTCTCTGCAATATGTTGAGAAGACCACAATGGTTTGAAAGACTAGTTTCATAAAAGAAAAGTTTTAAAGACTCAGCTACTTTCAGAAAATAATAATAATAATAACAAGGGAAAAAACATAAAAGACATCATTTCTAGATGACCATCCTAATCTAAACATGTTCCTGCTAAATTTCTGACACTGACCTTTGCATCTGTATACAAAAGTTCTCATTGGAACTCTTTTTGGACTTTGCCTCCTCTAAAGATGAAGAAACAAAAGCTAAAGAAGATTTTTTTTATTTACATTTATTGTGTAAAAAGTGGAGCCAATACTCAACCTGTAACCCAGAGAATGCAGCACCAAAAAGTTGATTATTCAAATCACTTCTATTATTTTGAGGTTATAGAATCTAAGTGCTTTCGCTGACATGCAATGAAACAAAAAATACAACAGCAAACCATCCCCATTGGACAGAGTTACTAATGTGTTTTGTGAGAACAACCATTGACCAGGTTCTTTGCAATTAAATTGTCTCTAGACCAGAAGGTTCAACATAAGTAGCTCCTGCTATCTGGAGCTAAAAAAGGACTGCCCTCACAAATTTTGAGGGCCGGATGAAACATCTCATTCAGCAATATGCTTGCTAAAGCATTAAAACTTGACTTCCATTTTTTGCACCTAGGGAAAAACAAAAACAAAACTATGGAGCCTACATGTTTAATATCAACGCTGGGGAGACAGAGGCAGAAATACCCCTGAGGTTTACTGGCCACCCAGTTTAGCCCAGTCAGCAGTGAACTCCAGTTCAAGGGGTAACCCTCTCTTTAAAAAGTACGGTACAGGAGCAGTGTCATGAAGAAATAAATGAGAATGTCCAAAGAAGCCAAAGGCCTCTCTATCTGCTAAGTCAATACTTACCTCTGTTTCCATAACCATGCCCAGAACGCTAGAGGAGACAAAGCCCCTAAGTGAAGGTTGAGATTTATCTATTTTCAAGGTTGTCTGTGAAACTTGCTCCTCCAAATCCAGAGCGTAAGCTTGCAAAGGCCACTGCAGAGAAGAGAGAGAGACGGTATCCCGAGGGAAAGGGGGAAGGCTGATATTGACAAGGATGAGAACAAACCCTGTAAAAATGGACATGCAAAAACTGAACAGCATAGAAAGCTGAGGGACTTGGGGTGTCCAGGAGACTGTCTGAATTTTTGGTAGCTGTGTGCTTCTGGTGACTGTAGCATTTGAAATGCTATTGTTATCAAGTGTTATGCAAATGCAGACCTTTGATTTGGTGCTTTGCTTTAAGCCATGTTGTGAACACACAGAACACACTTTATTGCTTGCAGGGTGGAGAACCTGTTGCTAACAAAATGTCTACCCAATTGTATTGATGTGGGGAAAACACCTTATTCTCCATGTTCCGGAAGGTTCTCCTTGTTTCCCAGGTGGCATTCTCTCATGCTGGTATATTTGGCCACCTTAGCACAAAATGCTTTGTGGTGTAGGAAAACTCAAAACTTACTTTTCATGTCTTCCTCACCCTCTATTATAAGAGATTTAATGCCTTTAAAATAAGATATTTGTTTGAAACTTACCTCCTGAAATCGTTTAAACTAATGTGCTAAGTGACTGAGTTTTGCAGGGATAAAACGGAGATGATAGTCCTCAAAAGGCAGCAGCCCTTTCTCTAAAGACTATGGTTTTTCAGATTGACAATTCTTCTCACTGCATTTCCTTTTTTGGAAGCCAATGGTAGCTTCTGAAAAGTTGTTGGACAAGGCTTGCCTGAAATGTCTGCCTTCATTCTGAATGTCTCCTGTTCAGAGCATCAATTACAGATTCCACTGGATTTTGTAGTCCACCTAAAAAGGGAATTTGAAAGTACCTAAATTGTGTTAATACTTATCTGCCCATGTCTGGCCTGAAAAGCCATAAACATTTGTGAAAGGTGTGTTTAATAAAGTTGAATACAGTTTGACTTATAAAATAAAAGTGATAGAGAACAATCAAGAAAGGCAGCAACCTCAGGCATTCCCAGACACACAGAAGCATACACACACACACACACACACACACACACACACACAGAGCACACACATGTGCATGCATAGCAATGAGAAGAGAGTTCTGTAGCTCCATTAGTGTGTTTTAAATATAATGAAAATAATATTTTTTCCAGTTAAAAATTTTACTAAAAAAAACTCGGGTGACAAATACCTTTGCTTTCGACTGAAATAGTATTCAGCTTCCAAGTGTGACAGTCATGTTGGTATCTGCCTATAAAGCATTTCATGACTAAAAACTGCTCTACTTGTTTGATTTTTTTAGACAAAGGATAAATTTATTATTATTATTATTATTATATTGAAATTTTACATATCAATCCCAGTTCCCACTCCCTCCTTTCCTCCTGCTCCTACCTCCCCCTTGTACCACCCCTATCCACTCCTCAGAGAGGATAAGGCTTCCTACTGGAAGTCAACAAAGTGTAGTACATCACTTTGAGACAGAACCAAAGCCCTTACCACTATATCTAGGCTGAGCAAGGTATCCCTCCAAAGAGAATGGGCTCCAAAAAGCCAGTACAACACTAAGGATAAATCCTGATCCCATTGCCAATGGCCTCTCAGACTGTCCCAGCCATACAACTGTCACCCAAATTCAGAGGGCTTAGTTTGGTCTGGTTCCCTTGCTGTCAGTCCAGAGTCAGAGGGCTCCCATTAGCTCAGGTAAGCTGTTTCAGTGGGTATCCCCATCATGGTCTTGACCCCTTTGTTCATATTATTGCTCCTCCATCTCTTTGACTGGATTCTGGGAGCTCAGCCTGGTGCTTTGTTATGGATCTCTTCGTCTATTTCCATCAGTTGCTGGATGAAGGTTCTATGATGACAATTAAGGTAGCTATTAATCTGATTACAAGGAAAGGCTAGTTCAGATACCTTCTCCACCATTGCTTAGGGTCTTAGCTGGGGTCATCCTTGTGAATTCCTGGGAATTTTGCTAGTGTCAGGTTTCTTGTTAGCTCCATAATGGCTCCCTTGAGTCTTTTTTCCTTGTTCTTTCTCTCCGTCCCTCCCTCATTTTATTTTTCCCCCTTTGGCTTTCGAAATATGGTCTTACTGTGTGGACTAAGAGGCCATTAATTTGTTGCAATCTTCCTGCCTCGGCTTCCGGAGTGTTGAGATTACAGATATAAACATAGCTTACATCTATAAAGCTAGCAAACCTGGCTTTATAAATGTTCTTGATTTATTATAGTCTACTTGATAAACACAGAAGTCATTGTTTAATGTCCTCAGCGGGGGATACAAGGGTAGGATTGTTGAAGTTTATTCATCGGGCCATACTGTACTCCTTTCTGTCTAAGGAAAAAAGTAAGAAGCTTTCATTAAACTGCCTCTTCTCTATAAACACACAAATTCCTCTAGATGTATGACTTTGCTGTATTTATAGTACCCTGGGTGTTCTCTACATGATTCGTTTTATGCATCCATGTGTTTATCTCTTTTATAAATTTGACTTTGTTTAAATAAACACCCTGTCTTGTTCAGTTTTAATACAGGTCTTAGCACAAGTCTTGACATATTAAATGGACTTATAAAATGTTTATTCGATGGGTGAATGAAACACAATATTGATATCCTCTTTCTCCCTATGTCATTCTTAAACTCCATTTTATCAAGTGTAGCTTCCTACGAAAGTAAGAAAGTTTTTCCTCATCTTGGTAATCAGCAACCAGACAAGGAAGGGTGGATAGAAAGATGTGCCTCCAGGTGGCTGTCCCCTTTCCCACAGTTAAAGGCGGTATTCATGACAAGTGGACACTTGCATTTATTTCCTGCTGCTGTTACAAATGACTGCAGAGTTCTCAATTTCCAACCACCAAAATACGTTCCCTCACACTGCTGAAGTCCAGAGATCTGAAGTCAGCATGACCTAGTCAAGACCAAGGTGTTGACAGAACCATAGACGGAGGTGTCAGGAGAAGAACTGTTCCGTGTCACTCCAGCTTTAGTAGTGAACAGTAATCTTTGACTTGTGTCTGGCCCTTATCTGTGCCTCTATTGTCATTGTATTCTCCTTTCCTTCAACTCCCATTATTCTCTGTCCTCTAAAGACACATGTGATGGTATCTACAACTCAGCTATATAATGTCCTTATGTCAAGATCCTTAATTTAATCAGACCTTGAGAAACATTTTTTTTCTTTAAACAATAACAGTTATAGGTTCCAAAAATTGATACCAGGTCTTTTAGAGACAGTCATTACTCAGTCTACTATTATTGCATTTAAATTAATTGATATTAATTTTCTTTTTCCTTTTTATGATTTTTGGGGGACTGAAAATGTCAGCCTTAGATTTTGACTTTTGAAGAAATCCATTTTAAGTGATAAAAATGTAACACTTCCAAAGAGTATTTCTTTTAGGAACCCACAAAATACATATCAGAAGTATAATTGACAGAGAAGACAAGAATTCTTGAGTTTACTGCTTTTATTAGCAAATGTCTTATTGCCGAGACACAGTAGTATTAAAACTCAAGAGGAAAATGGTTTGTGTGTTTTCCCAAGAGACAAAAGAAGGAAACAAGGAAAAACCCATCCCACGTACTGTGTAACTGATAGAAAATTCACGACCTTTGAGCAACTGACAGGTAAAGAAGTAGGAAAAACTGTGCCTTATCCTCCTTATCCCTAAGGCCCTTAGCAAGGAAGAAAGCCCATCAGAAGGCTAGTGAAACGTGGCCTGGAGGATTCTGAAGAGTGGGAACAAGTTCCAGACAGTGACTCATTGTCATTTCTTGACAAAACAAGTGCAGACCACCATGTGAGTCATCCCTCAGGAATGTCTCCTGTGCGCTCACAGGGCTAGGGCAGCTCCTCAAGGAACAGAGATGTTGGAAAGGTTCTCATGCCCTAGAGGACCAGTTGCTATGCTGAAAAACAAGTCTTACAATGTGACGGCAAGTAAAGAGTTCCAGGGAAAAAAAATTCAATCAAAACTTCTTGACTAAAAAACGAATAAAGTCCATTTTTGTTTAGGATGAACTTTTACCAAACAATTGTGAAAACTTCTGAAATTCATAGACCAATATAATTAAGAAAAAGATTGTTGCTGCTAAATATATATTAAGATCTAGACATCAGTTTATGCATATAAAATACACACACATTTGTGTCACAGTAATGCACCCATTGAATTACAAAATAAGTAAATGAATAACCATCAGCACAGACTAACCAAAGTATTCTGTAATTAGAGCAACGTTTTAAATCTAACAGCAAACATACCATCTACAAATATTGACCATCTTCAACATTAAAAGAAACTAAATTCTCTTTTTTTTTTTCAGTTATTCCACAATAGACTTCGGATCCTTTATCATTTCATCCCTAAGTGTCTCCCATCCAATTGAGGGAACAGTCTTCATCTTCAGTTTACAAATGAGTAAACAGAGGTACATTAACAGTAATGGACTGGTCCATGGTGCCACAGATCTAAGTAGTAGATTTCCAAAGGCAAATAGTCCTTCTTGTCCCTCTACATCATTTCATGGTTACTGAGCCAGGAGCTCCATGTGAATTCTATTGCTTTATACCACAAGTATGACTGTGGTTGGCAGTCTCCACAGTCATTCCAGATGTGTAGGGGTGTACCAGCTAGCCTTCATGTTACCAATGCAGTGCATGTTCTCAGAAGAGAGCTGGGTCTATTGTGTGGTATATTTTTCTCTTTTGGCATATTGTTTTCCTAAGCACAGCCATTGGATGAATAATTCCTGAATGCTTGTGGAATTCTATTATTTTTAATGTTCTAAACTGAAATTTTCCAAAACGTCAAAAAATATTCCTACCATCTAATTCCACATTTCTGATTGCACACTTAGACAACCTTGAAATGTTAGGAAGGTAAGATGAGCCAGTGTCAATCACAACATGACAAGTGATACTTTCTAAAAATATCATAAAAATAGGAAGCCAAAATTACTACAACTCATACTAAATGATAAGATTTTTAGAGACACGAAAACATCAAAATTTGCCCAGGTATGTGATATGACAGATACTTGTCACCTCAGTAATTCTGAGGCTGACACAGGAAGATCATACATTTGAATACAGTATGTTCTCTATGTGTACAGAGATGCTGTCTCAAACAAAGAAACAGCAATATAGAATTCTAAAAGGTCTTGTACGGCTTCATTGCTTCCATTGTATTCATGAGGAAAACTACAGCCACAAAACTTCTTCATGTCACTGGGCCTTTCCATAGCCTGATGTTGTATATTAATATACTTGTTGATGAGTGTCCTTGATTGATGTCCATTTCTCTCTGAAGTTATCAGTTCCCCAAGGATAGACACTATGTCTATTTATATTCTTTTCTATTTCCCCCAGAGCCTAGCACACAGCTGGGAACATGAGTATATACTCAGCAATTGCTTTGAGTGAGAAAAGTGTAAGCCAGGAAAATGTCTGACTTACTAAAATTATCTTCCAATATTCTTTCACAATTAGATGTTTCTGTCTGTCTTGCTTCTTTCATTCCATTTAATTTCCATGCATATCCTGTTTTCTCACATCTCCATCCATGCCTGCATGCTATTCTTGCTTCATGATACATCAATCTGGCAATGTTTGTTGAATTTTTAAACTCAGAATAAGCATCTTTTCTTCATAGAAGCCCTAAGAGCAGAATCAGAAACCTTCTCATGAACCTATGTCTGGTGTGATGCTGTATCTCTGAGCAGTTAATTTTCATGTATTTCTTGATGTATCTTCTAGGTCATGTCCCTACTTGTGCTGTAAATATTTTGAGAGCAAGAATTTTTTTCTTCTGTCCTGAAAGTCTGCGGCATATAAGTGATCAAAATTAGACATGAACAAATGGGCAACTACCTCAAACATAAAACAAAGTTAGATTTTTTCCTAAATGCATACTCAGCACTCCTTAAATTGTACTCTAGCTTTTTCAAGTGTGTCAGAGGATTTAATTTAGAACTTGCTAGACAAAAAGTTGAAAATAAAGTGATAGGGTAGTAATGTAGGAGGTCCTTGTGTATTTGTGTTGCTTCCATTGGTTAATCAATAAAGAAACTGCTTTGGCCTGACAAGGCAGAACTCAGGTAGGTGGAGAAGACAGAACTGAATTCTGGGAGGAAGAATGCAGAGTCAGGGAGACACCATGGAGCCGCCAGAATAAGACATGCTGAATCTTTCCCGGTAGGCCACTGCCACGTGGCAAAATACGGGTTAAATCAAGATGTGAGAGTTAGCCAATCAGAGGCTAAAGCTAATGGGCCAAGCGGTGATTTAATTAATACAATTTCTGTGTGGTTATTTCAGGGCTAAGCTAGCCAGGTGGCTGGGATGAACAAAAGGGCCCTCCTTACTACAATTCTGTTTTATTCAGGGTACTGTATCAAAGCTTGTGTCTTTGTTCATACATATTATTTCTATAAAGACCAGACCCCAAATCAGTCTAGATGTCCATCAATAGATAATAAAAATTCAGCACACATACTCAAAGCAGTTTTGTTCAGCAACAAAGAAAGACAATATGCCAGGCAGTGGTGGTACATGCCTTTGATCCCGGCATTCAAGAGGCAGAGATGGGTGGATCTCTGTGAGTTTGAGGCCAGCCAGAGATACAAAAAAAAAAAAAAAAAAAAAAAAAAAAACAAAAAAAAAAAACCACAAAAAAACAAAAAAACTTTCAGGAAAAACCAAAATAAAGTTAAAAAAAAAGAAAAGAAAAAAGTAAAAAGAAAAAAAGTAAGACAACGTCATGAAATGTACAGGAAAATAAGCGCAACATATGGAACTAGACAATACTATATGAAGTGAGGTTATCTGTTCTTTGAAAGACAAAGACTGTGTACTCTGTGTGCTGTCCCTCCTATGAGGATCTCAGCTTTTAAATGTTAAATACGTATATCTAGATGGTAGTAGATATTAGTAAAGATAAGGGAAGTTGAAAAGATGCCATGGTACAAGAAAAAAAGAGGCTTATGAGACTGGATAAAAAAAGAATAGAATACATGACATATTGAAGTAGAAGAGCGAAAAAATGAAGTGAAAAGTTACCCAAGGAAAGAAAAGGTATTAAAGAGTTGTGAACTGAGTAACCATGAGGGAGAGAATCAACCACAATGAATTATGATATAATTCATTTATATCATATATATACATATATATACATATATATGTATATATATGAATATAAATAAATAAATAAATGTCATATAAAGCATGAAAGTGATATAAAGAAACTTGTAGGTTTTCCAAATCCATTAAAGCAAAATATTTTACCTGGGTGTGGTGGCACATGCTTCTTAATCCCAACACTTGAAAGACAAAAAGCCATCAGATCTCTATGAGTTTCAGGCCAGCATGGTCTACAGAGTGAGTTTCAGGACAGGCTCCAAAACTATAGAAAAACTAAGTCTCAAAAAACAAAACAAAAAAAATATTTTAAGATAAAAATTTAAAAAAAAACACAGAAATTGGTTCCTGCAAATTGGGTGCTTACATAATAACCAGCAGAAAGGCATGGTATTAAGCAGACCATGATTGTGCATACCTGAAAGTGTAGTACTCAGATACCTCAATAGGATGACCAATGTCCTATGTTTGTAATTCGGTATACTAGGTGTTGGAGAGATAGAAGCAAACTCAAGAGGGATACTTCTTGATACTGAACAATACTACTGAGAACAAAATATTTCAAATGTCAAGCATTTGGCTGTGCTGGGTGCTATTTAGAAGTTTATATAAAATGTTGTTACAAGAAACACAGCACCAAGGGAGAGGAATACTGGCCCATTTGCAACTACTTGAAGTCAAAGTTGTGGGGGAAATAGATGATAGAAACACTTATAAGGAGAGGAAGTAGAGTTTAGTTAACCAGACAACTCCTGTCACTAGCAAGATTACACATATTCACCAAGAACTGAACATCTACGGTGGTCCAGGAAATGCTGTGTCATTTACAATTTTACATTTCTAGCATGGGTTCTTTCATTGCAGTTAATTCAATACTCTCCTATATTATTTATCAGGGCCAGGGTAGGCTTGTGACTCATGTTTAGCTGACTTCAGATCATAAAGAACGACTTCCAGGCCTGATGGCAAAGACTGTATTTAACTCCATTTGTGGTTTTCAGCTGAGGTGGTAATTAAATAAGTTTTTGTGCAAGCATCTTTGAAGAAGACATGAGAGTATTTATGATAGGAGAAGATGTGCACAGATCACAGATACCTGCACAGTTAGAAGGACAAATTGACAGAAATGTTAAACTGTCCATGGTTATCCATGCTTTCCAGTTAACATTCTAGAAGAATAACAGAGGTTTATCTGAGCTTATCGCTACCCAACCAAACTCTACTTTTCCCAACCTGCCTTGAAGGGGGGAGCAATTTGACTGTGTACACTAGTAGAGATGATGTGGTAAGCTTTGTAATCACAGCCATTCAAGGAGAAATTGCTTGAACTTCCTTTCCTCTTCATAGATCCTCCCGTGGACTGAGTCAATGAAAACAAAACTATGTTGATAAACTGAAAATAGAAGAGGATCCATATTCCTGAACAAACAGGAAAAAGATTCCTAAATGACTGACTGCATACAGCAAAGTTTTTTTAGGCAGGGCTTGTGGACTCAAACATGGGTTGGTGGACACAATATGAGAGGAAGAAAAATCTATTGCCTTGATACAGTAAAACTGTATATATGGAAAAATTTTTACTGCCATAGTAACTTAGGCTATAACCAGCGGTTACAACTGCATTAGAAAAGTATGGATTGAGGGCAAAACAGACCAACAACCATAATAATTTTCTAAATGTTTACCTTATACTTTAGTTCACCAATATGTCAAAGACTGTATCTAAATATTTATATATCTAGCATGTGTCTTACTATCTGGTATTATAATCTATCTAAATTTCTTGGACTAGCCCCAACATAAATTATTTTTCAAACCAGAGTGGAGGTATGGGAATAAAGACACAACTCACATGACTCTATTGGGAGGGAGTTTTTAGGGATCCCTTATGAAGTCCTGAGTTCACATCCTGAAAATCACCTGTGTTTATTTTTCAAACAAGCTTTTATATCAAAATGTAAACTGAGGGGGAAATTTATTTGCATTCTGTTTTTTAGGTAGCCAGGAGACTAATTATGGTCATGTCACCACCTCTCTATGTCCATTTTGTCGTGTCTTTTTATCTGTGCCTGCTCTGTATGCCTGCTCTGTCACATAGACTGAATTAACACCTCTTTCCCAGACAAATTCCCAATTTACAAAGAAGAAGCAGAACAACATTAGCACATCCTGACCCTTTGCTTAGGATGGCATCAGTTTGTCTCAAAATGTTAGGGGGCCACTCCTGTGTGGCAGGTGCAGATTGTGCCCTGAAATTTTGGCCATCTTACAATGTAGAAATATGAGCCTGTATAATATGGCTTCTATAATTTCATTAATTTCATGATAACAATAAGAAAGTAAGGATGGTTGTCAGATTCAAATATTTTTCAATGAATTTGAATTCTGACTCTTCTATTGTTGTATATCTATTGGTGTGGAACCTTCTGATTGAGGTTTGAATTGAATAAGTCATCTGTCATGTGGTAACATAGATGGGAGGGAAAGACATACACTGCAACTTATATCATTCATTTCTATCCTATCCATATTAAAAATTCAGCTAATTTGCATTTATTTTCCCAAGGAATTCTCATCATTAATTTAATTTTATTTTTTTTCAAAGTTTATTAAATTATAAAAGTTTCCATTTCCGCCCCCCTCCCAACACCCTCCCACTCCCCCCACTTCCTCTCCTCCTCCCTCTCCATCCCTAAGAGCAGTCAGGGTTTCCTGCCCTGTGGGTAGTTCAAGTTCCTCCCCCCTCCCTCCAGGTCCAGGAAGGTGAGTATACAAACAAACTGGATCCCCAAAAATCCAGTATATGCAGAGGAAACAAGTCCCAGTGTCATTGTAAATGGCTTTTCAGAAAGACCCCGTGCCAGCCACATTCAGAGAATCCAGCTACATTGAGAGAATCTGGTTGGATCACGTGCTCGTTTAGTCCCAGTCCAATTGGCCTTGGTAAACTCTCATTAGATCAGTCCCCTTGTATCATTGGGTGATCGCACCCCTCGCGGTCCTGATTTCCTTTTTCATGTTCTTCCTCCTTCTGCTCCTCATTTGGACCTTGGGGGACTCATTCCGGTGCTCCAAAGTGGGTCTCCGTCTGTATCGCCATCCATCATCGGATGAAGGTTCCCTCTGGTCTTGCCTTCTTTGCTCACGTTCTCTTTCCTTCTGCTTCTCGTTTGAACCTACGGAGTTAAGTCCAGTGTTCCAATGTGGGTCTCTGTCTCTATCTCCATCCATCGGCAGACGAAGGGTCTATGGTGATAGGCAAAATATTCATCAGTACGGTTATGGGCCAAGGTGGTTCAGGCACCCTCTCCTCTGTCCAGAGAACAATCCGGGGATCTCACCTTGGACCTGGGATCCCATTTATAATCAAGTCTCTTGTAAACCCTAAAATGACTCCCTTAGTTGAGATATATTCTTCCCTGATCCCATATCCATCCTTCCTCCCTCCCCCCATCCCAGTCCCCTGAGCTTTCCCCATTCATCCCCTACTCCCTTCTCTCTAACCCTCTCCCATTCCAACAACCATCCCACCCCCCCATGCACCCGAGTTTAACTACATGATTTTCATCAGGTTCACCTTCTTATTTAGCTTCTCTAGGATCACGAATAATAGGCTCAAAGACCTTTAATTATGTCTAGAATCCACTTATGAGTGAATACATACCATATTCCTCTTTTTGGGTCTGGCTTACCTTACTTAGTAAAGCGTTTTCTATGTCCATCCATTTGCATGCAAAATTCAAGATGTCATTGTTTTTTACCGCTGAGTAAAACTCTAATGTATATATGTTCCACACCTTCTTTAACCATTCTTCTATTGAGGGGCACCTAGGTTGTTTCCAGGTTCTGGCTATTACAAATAGTGCTACTATGAACATAGTTGAACAAATGCTTTTGTAGTATGATAGGGCATCTCTTGGGTATATTCCCAAGAGTGGAATTGCTGGGTCTTGTAGGAGGTTGACTCCCAGTTTCCTGAGAAACCACCACACTGATTTCCACAGTGGCTGCACAAGTTTGCATTCCCACCAACAATGGATGAGAGTTCTCCTCTCTCCACATCCTCTCCAGCATAGGCTATCATTGGTGTTTTTGACTTTAGCAAATCTGACCGGTGTAAAATGGTATCTCATAGTTGTTTTGATTTGCACTTCCCTGATCGCTAAGAATGTTGAGCATGACCTTAAGTGTCTTTTGGTCATCCGAAGTTCTTCTGTTGAGAATTCTCTGTTCAGATCAGCATCCCATTTTTTAATTAGGTTAATTAGAGTTTTAGTGTCTAGTTTCTTGAGTTCTTTGTATATTGTGGAGATCAGGCCTTTATCTGATGAGGGGTTGGTGAACATCTTCTCCCAGTCAGAAGAAGACTTTTTTTTGTCTTACTGACGGTGTCCTTTGCTTTACAGAAGCTTCTCAGTTTCAGGAGGTCCCATTTATTCATTGATTCTCTTATTGTCTGTGCAACTGGGGTTCTATCTAGGAAGTGGTCTCCTGTGCCTATGTCTTGTCGACTACTTCCCACTTTCTCTTCTATCTAGTTCAAAGTGGTCAGATTAATGTTGAGGTCTTTAATCCATTTGGACTTGATTTTTGTGCATGGTGATAGATATGAATCTACTTTCGTTCTTCTACAGGTTGACATCCAGTTATAACAGCACCATTTGTTAAAGATGCTTTCCTTCTTCCATTGCATATCTTTAGCCCCCTTATTGAAAATCAAGTTTCATAGGTTTGTGGGTTAATATCTGGGTCTTCTATTCGATTCCATAGGTCGACTTCTCTGTTCTTATGCCAGTACCAAGCTGTTTTCAATACTGTAGCTGTGTAATAGAGTTTGAAGTCAGGGATGGTTATATCTCCAGAAGTTCTTTTATTATATAAGATTGTTTTGGCTATCCTGGGTTTTTTGTTTTTCCATATAAACTTGATTATTATTCTCTCAAGGTCTGTGAAGAAGTTTGATGGGATTTTGATGGGGATTGCATTGAATCTATAGATTGCTCTTGGTAGAATTGCCATTTTTTCTATGTGGATCCTCCCAATCCAAGAACAAGGGAGATCTTTCCATTTTCTGGTATCTTCCTCAATTTCTTTCTACAAAGACTTAAAGTTCTTGTCAAATAGGTCTTTCACTTCCTTGGTCAGAGTTATCCCAAGGAATTTATGCTATTTGTGGCTATCGTGAAAGGTGAAGTTTCTCTGATTTCCCTCCCTGCTTCTTTATCCTTGTGTATAGGAGGGCAACTGATTTTTTGGAGTTGATCTTGTATCCTGCCACATTACTAAAGGTGTTTATCAGCTGTAGGAGTTCTTTGGTAGAGTTTTTGAGGTCGCTCATATATACTATCATATCGTCTGCAAATAACGAGAGTTTCACTTCATCCTTTCCAATTCGAATCCCCTTGATCCCCTTATGTTGTCGTATTGCTATTGCTAGAACTTCTAGCACTATATTGAAGAGGTATGGGGAGAGTGGACAGCCTTGTCTTGTTCCTGATTTCAAAGGAATGGCTTTGAGTTTCTCTCCATTCAGTTTGATGTTAGCTGTCGGCTTGCTGTAAATAGCTTTTATTATATTTAGGTATGATCCTTGTATCCCCAATCTCTTCAACACCTTTATCATAAAGGGATATTGGATTTTGTCAAATGTTTTTTCAGCATCTAATGATATGATCATATGGTTTTTTTCTTTCAGTTTATTTATATGATGGATTACATTGATAGATTTGCGTATGTTGAACCAGCCCTGCATCTCCGGAATGAAACCTACTTGATCATAATGGATAATTTTTCTAATGTGTTCTTGGAATAGGTTTGCCAAGATTTTGTTGAGAATTTTTGGGTCGATGTTCGTGAGTGTGATTGGCCTGTAATTCTCTTTATTGGTTGTGTCTTTGTGTGGTTTTGGTATCAGTGTAACTGTAGCTTCATAAAAAGAGTTTGGCAATGACTCTTCTGTTTCTATATTGTGAAATACCTTAAGGATTATAGGTATCAGCTCTTCTTGGAAGTTCTGGTAGAATTCTGCATTGAAACGTGCTGGCCCTGGGCTTTTTTTGGTAGGGAGGTTTTTGATAACAGCTTCTAATTCTCCGCGACTAACAGGCCTATTTAGATTGTTCACCTGGTCTTGATTTAACTTTGGTAAATGGTATTTATCTAAAAACCAATCCATTTCTTGTACATTTTCCAACTTTGTGGCATATAAACTTCGTAGTAAGATCTAATGATTCTCTAAATTTCCACTGTGTCTGTTGTTATGTCCCCCTTTTCATTTCTGATCTTATTAATTTGCATGTTCTCTCTCTGCCGTTTGATTAGTTTGGCTAGGGGTTTGTCAATCTTGTTGATTTTCTCCAAGAACCAACTTTTTGTTTCATTGATTTTTTAGATTGTTTTCTGTATTTCTATTTTGTTGATTTCAGCCCTCAGTTTGATTATTCCCAATCTTCTACTCCTCCTGGGAGAGTCTGCTTCTTTTTTTTCCAGAGCTATTAGGTGTGCTGTTAAGTCTCCAATATGTGCTTTCTCCGTTTTCTTTAATTGGGCACTTAGTGCTATGAACTTTCCTCTTAGCCCTGCTTTCATTGTGTCCCATAGGTTGGAGTATGTTGTGTCTTTATTTTCATTCAATTCAAGGAAGACTTTAATTTCTTTCTTTATTTCTTCCTTGACCCAGGGATGATTCAGTAGTTGACTGTTGAACTTCCACGCGTTTGTAGGCTTTCTGGGGTTCGAATTGTTATTGAATTCTAACTTTATTCCGTGGTGATCTAACAAGACACAGGTGATTACTAATATTTTTTTGTATCTGTGTAAGTTTGCTTTGTTACTGAGTATGTGGTCAATTTTCGAGAAGGTTTCATGAGCTGCAGAGAAGAAGGTATATTCTTTCCTTTTTGGGTGGAATGTTCTATAGATATCTGTTAAGTCCAGTTGATTCAGTACCTCTAGTAATTCTCTTATTTGAGAGAAATAAGAGAAACTTATTCTCTTGAGTTTCTGTCTGATTGATCTGTCCATTGGTGAGATAGGTGTGTTGAAGTCTGCAACTATTAGTGTGTGTGGTTTGATGACTGCCTTGAGTTCTAAAAGTTTTTCTTTTACATAAGTGGGTGCTTTTATATTAGGGGCATAGATATTCAGGATTGAGACTTCTCCTGATTAATTGTTCCTGTTATAAGTATGAAATGTCCATCTCCATCTCTTCTGATTGATTGTAGTTTGAAGTCAATTTTGTTAGATATTAGAATGGCCACACCAGCTTGTTTCTTAGGTCCGTTTGCTTGGAAAATCTTTTCCCAACCCTTTACTTTGAGTAGATGTCTATCTTTGTGGTTGAGGTGTGTTTCTTGTAAACAGCAGAATGTTGGATCCTGTTTTCTTATCCAGTCTCTTAGTCTGTGCCTTTTTATAGGTGAGTTGAGTCCATTAATATTAAGTGATATTAATGACCAGTGGTTGTTGATTCCGGTTATTATTTGTGTGTGTGTGTGTGTGTGTGTGTGTGTGTGTGTGTGTGTTGTAGAGTTTGTGTGTTTCTCTTCTTTGAGTTGTCGTTGTTAAGGGTCGCTAGATGTCTGGGTTATTGTAGACAGTGGTGGCAATGTTGGATTCCTTTGGTTGCGATTTTCCTTCTATTACTTTCTGTAAGGCTGGATTTGTGGCTACGATCTGTTTAAATTTATTTTTATACGTGAATATTTTGTTTTCTCCGTTGATAGTGAATGATAACTTGACTGGGTATAGTAGTCTGGGTTTGCATCCATGGTCTCTTAGTTTCTGCAGTACCTCTATCCAGGTTCTTCTGGCTTTCATGGTTTCCATAGAGAAGTCTGGTGTAAGCCTGATAGGTTTACCTTTATAAGTCACTTGACCTTTTTCCTTTGCAGCTCTTAATATTCTTTCTTTAATCTGAATGTTTTGTGTTTTGATTATTATATGGCGAGGGGATGTTTTTTTTTTTGATCCAGTCTATTCGGTGTTCTGTATCCTTCTTGAACCTTCATAGGAATATGGTTCTTTAGATTGGGAAAGTTTTCTTCTTTGATTTTGTTGAATATATTTTCTGGGCCTTTGATCTGCAGTTCTTCTCCTTCTTCAATCCCTATTATTCTTAGATTTTGTTTTTTTATTGTGTCCCAGATTTCCTGAATGTTTTGTGAAGAGAATTTGTTGGATTTGCCGTTTTCTTTGACCAGAGCATTTATTTTCTCTATGGTATCTTCAGAATCTGAGATTCGTTCTTCTATCTCTTGTATTCTATTGGTTATGCTTGATTCTGTAGTCTCCGTTTGTTTACCTAGGTTTTCCATATTCAGTCGGTTCTCGGTTTGTGTTTTCTTCATTGCCTCCATTTCAGTTTTCAATTCTTGGACTGTTTCCATTACCTGTTTGATTGTTTTTTCTTGGTTTCTCAGGGTATCATTTACGGATTTACTTATTTCTTCAAACTTTTTGTTATATTTCTCATCCATTTCTATACTCATTTCTTCGAACTTTTTGTTATACTTCTCATCCAATTCTTTAAGGGAGTTATTCATATCCTGTTTAAGGGACTCTATTGCTTTCATAATGGCACTTTTTTCCACTTCTTCTGGGTCAGAGTGTTCAAGTCCTTCTATTGTAGGGTCGTTGAGATCTGGTGTTTTCATGTTGTTTTTCAGATTGTTGGAGGAGGTCTTGCCTTGGCGTCTGCCCATCTCTTCCTTCAAATGCTCTCTATTGGAACTTCTGGTAGCAGGTCAGGTTCCCTTGTTGGGCAGGGAATTCACTGATAGAATGCCTATCTTTCCTCAGGCAGGCTATTGAAGCACAGACACTCCCTCTTTCCGGGATGCGCCTACAGCGCAGGCCCAGCGTGCAAGGCAGCTGAGCTGGGAAAATTTTATGTCCCCTGTGGGAAGGGAGAAATATAGGAATTTTTACCTGGATGGAAGCTGGGATGACAGGCGGGAGAGCTTAGCAGGGTGGAGCCAGCACTGCAGGGTGACCTGGGAGTCTATGGGGTCGGGGAAAGTCCGAGCTCCTCCTCGCCGGGCCCCTGCAGCGTGCCCGAAGCAAACTCACCCCTCCGATTGGCCCTCTGGATGGAAGCTGGGATGGCTGATGGGAGAGCTTAGCAGGGTGGAGCCATCATCATTAATTTTAACATTGAAATTAAAACAATAGCATTAGTAGATTACGTTTTTGTCAAGGTAGAGATTTGTTTCTTAGCAAATGTTTTCAAAAATGATAGCGCCTCCCAGGATTTGGGAGGTAAAATATAAAATGCAATGTTATCCCTGGATTATAGTTGTTAGCCCAGTCAGGAAGCAGAAAACTTGTGTGTGTGTGTGTGTGTGTGTGTGTGTGTGTGTGTGTAGAGAGTGAGAGAGAATAAAATTCTTCCAGATATTATGGAGTCATTCCAATAAATCTTCTAACAGTCCTACCCACGCAAACAATTTTAATAATAAAAAATTACAGTTCTCTTTATGATAATTTTCTGAGTGCAGATATTTATTAGTCACCTCACTAATGGAACATAAGCTCAAAACATGCAGGGAACATATAGAAGTAATATGACAGCCACAATATTCACAATGAAAAGTAAAATCTGTCATTAATTTTTTAATGATCATAAAATTATATTTCTTCCCATCTCACTGGCACTGATTTTTTTATTTTGCTTTCTGTAATAACAAACTGATCAGGTTTGAAGTTGGAAATTTTATATAAATACCAACATGTAGTTGACAGTCTTGGTACATAGGATTGAACTGTACTCTAAGAGTTGGGAGACCTGGGTTCTGTGGAATCTTTGATATGCAACTATAGATTTTTATTAACTTTGGACATATGAATTAATTTTTACATAGCTAAACTTTTCTGTATATTAGTTTAGTGGAATAAAACCAGGCCTTATTGACCACATCTATAACCCCAGTACTGCAGAAGCAGAAGCATTACCACAAGTTTGAGACCAGTGTGATCCCTACATCAAAACAAAAATAAATATCACCAAAATTCTGGTGTTGTTGTGCTCATGTATTTTTTCAGCATGTATAGCCCAAAAGTCAGATTCAGGAGGCAGAGAGAGGAGAATCAGAAATTTATAGCTAATCTTGGATTCTTGGTAAACCTGAGGCCAGCTTGGGTTATATGAATCCTGTCTAAAAAACAAAACAATAACAAAGAAATTAGTGACGTGAATTACATAATAAGTAAGATATTTGCTGGTTCTAAAGTAGTATGAATCAAATAACATTAATATATATGTAAACATATATTAAGAAATTTGATTATGTTAACTGCCATCGTAGATAAAAGGTGAATAAATGGACACCATGGGTATGATTCCCAATACTAGAAAGCAAAGTGACCATTCTAATAATTAATCCTAAATAAAAAAATTACTTTCATAGGCAGGGTTGTCATGGAGGATAGACACTGATATAAGATATAAAGTACCCAAATCTAGCACTAGCTGGGATGTTAAGAAAGAATCATGATTACATTGAAACCCTAGGAACAGTAGTCAGACAGAAAAGAATGGTTCTATTTGATTTCTAGGTTTACTTAAACTTGACTATAAGGATAAATATGAAAGTTTCTAAAAGCAAACTAGTGCACAAAGGACACACATACTAAAGGGAATGATATCCAATCCAACTGGACAGGCAAGTAGAGTCAGGACATTTTAATATTTCCACCAAACACAAAATGGATTTTGACTCTGTACAAAGATAAAATATAGAAGAGGTGGACACATTTAAAGTAGAGAAGTGGTAGCATTGGCTTTGACTTTCAGCATAAACATGCAATTGACTAAAATATTAAAGACAGCAATCGCCAGCAGGTCACATCAGATGTTACTCCAGTAAGTCAGTGAGATATGGTGATTATTTTAACAGAGAATTTGCAATTAACATGATAAATAAAGCTAATAATTCTAGGGTTTTAGAAACTATAATCTATCAAAACTATAAATAGCATGGATATTGGTTTTAAAGAAATAACTTTCTGAGAATGTCTTTCTAAAGAGACAGTAGTCTAAGGCCCTCATGAGATGCATTTTAGGATATCTAAAAATTGAATCTGACATTTTAAAGTAATGTTTAAGTATGTTTCCCTAGATGTTAAGGATGGAGGTCATTGCCTTTCAGGTAATTCCTTATGTTTGAAACACAGACATTCTGATAATTACATGACTAGCCGTGGCTTTAATAACTGTCTCAGTTCTCTTATTTTACCTCTGAACTTCAATAAAATAAAAACAATTATTGCTTTTGGGGTCAACAATTCAACCATGCACCTTTCTTCTATGCCTACTTTGCATTGAACTTCTCTCTAAAGATGAACAAAACCACAGAACTTATGCTTCTCAAGACAAGTAAGCAAGAAAACGCAAACTTTGAAACAAAATAAATTACATTAAGAAAATGAAAATTCCTGGTAGACGAATAGCAGAGGAACAAAGCTTTCTTTGAGAACATTAGGACTAGAAACAGATGTCCTAAGAACCTGATGTTGAAGCTGCGACTCAGAGGGATTGATCTTGTCAAATGAAGAATATTCTGGAAGAAAGGGCAGTGTGGGAGAGGGTTTGAAGAGCAGCCTGTTGATGTGGTTGGAGTGCACACCCTGAGCCCTCAGCAGGAGATAGGCTCAGCAATGACAGATGACAGTGTGTCACTGGGTAGAGGTATAATTATGGGAGAATGTCAAGCAGGTCCTGAAGCTGGGTGATCCTTAAGTGCAAAAGAAGCATGGCCTGCAGGAGCAACATGCAACACGCACACTATTGGTAATCCATGCAGAAATTTAAATGGATACCAGATACAATGATAAAAACTTGGACATAATTAACATTCCTCCTGAACTAACTTTTAAAATGTTGTCCAAGATATTCAACAGAAGAAGATACAGGACAAAGATCCCATGAAAATTGGAAAATAAATATAATGAGTTTTTACAACACTTAGACAATTTTAAGTAAATATAGGACAACTTCATTCATATCTTATACAATATGTGAATAGGTACTCAAAGTTGGATCACAGACATAAATATATAAATATTCAATTACACAGTTTCTATAATTAAATATAGAGGTATATCATAGCCTTTTAAAGCAAGAAAATTTCTTAACTATGAAAACTAAACCATAATCTAGAAGAAGAAGTGATACATAAAAATTCATTAAAGCATAAAACATGGACTGGTAAGATATCTCAGCAAGCAAAATAGCTTTCTATGCAAGCCTGATGACATGAGTTTAGTTCCCAGAACACAGTAGAAGAAGAGACTCGATTTTCAAAAGTTATGTTCTGACATCCTTGTGCATGCCATATCATGTGTGCATCCATGTTCACACATATATAGCACACATATGTTTGTAAAATACACAATACAGTCCTGCACAAAATCATAAGTATACCATTATTATTATTATATGGAAAATTTTAAATATAAAATTTCAGTTCTCCAAACTATATATTATGAGAATAAAAACAGAAGTTATAGACTTGTAGAAAATATATAGTGTAAGACCCTCACTCAAAAAGAAATACTTAATGGCAAAAAAATAGTGTAATTTTAAAATACATAAATGTTGTGAAGTTGATGAACAGTAAGCAATAATAGGAAAATAATCATAATATTAAGACAAATTAAAACTATAATGAGCAACTACTTTCTACTATAAAAATAGATAAGAGTAAAAAGACTCCACATAGTCCTGAAGAAAAAAATAATTGATGTTGAAGAAACTGGAGTACATTTATACAATGAGGTACTATTTAGTCATATAAAGAAATGGACTCTTGACACCAATATTTATCATATATGAAACTTAAAATATTCTCAATGAAAAAACTCCAGACACTAAAGAAGTGTGTGTGTTTGTATGTGTGTGTGTGTGTGTTACATTGCTATGATTATCACAAAATAAAAACTGTTTTCTCTATTTACAAAAAACATTTCAATAATATCTTCTGGATGGAATGAGGTTGGATAGCAAAGGGCCATGGAAGAATTTGAAAGGGATCAAAGAATCCATAAACAGGGACAGATATATTCATGACCTTAAATGCGTTTACAATTTCAGGAGTGTTAATACATCAAAACTTACTAAAATTGATTTTAAAAATATAATTTATGATTTTGTGGCATTAGAGAGATGGCTCAGAGATTAAGAACATTGACTCTTTTTCCAGAGGTTCTGAGTTCAGTTCCTAGCAACCACATGGTGACTCACAACCATATATAATGAGATCTGGTGCCCTCTTCTGGTCTGCATGGACACGTGCAGGCAGAACACTGTATACATAATAAATGAGTTAAACCTTAAAACAAAACAAAAAAATTATGATTGTGCATCAACTATAACTCAATACATATTTGTATGTCTTTGTTTATATATATATATATAATACCTTATTTATATATGTTATGAATCATAAATATATGTGTGATATATAATAATGAAATGCACATGTGTAAACATTGATGTATATAATATATATGTTTAGTAATATAATTTGTACATATGAAACTACATGTCTATGTAGACATATGATTGATTTTGCTAAAAGAATTCTTTAAGACTATCCATGTTTGCAACTGAGTTTGCAAAAACAAATGGGACTATGCCATTTCAAATGTTTTTTTTGTAGAATATTCTGCTTGACTATTGCCATTGTTATTCATTATTTTTTTTACTTTTTTTCTTAGTGTGCAAAACGCCAGCATTGTCACTTGTACAGATGATAGTAACTTAAAGACATAACTTTGGTAAAGGTACTTCTTGGGGCATTAATTTACTCTCAAGGAAAGCTACAATGTGATTTTAAGAAAAAAATGAATTTTTAGACAAAAATCACAGTTTAACTCAAAGGTCATAGCATCAGAAACAAATAGGAAGTAAAGTCCAAATTGTTAATCATTATCAACTAAACAAATGCAAACTTTGTTTCTGTCTTCACAGTTTATGTAGAGAGATTTATTCTGTTACTAAACACTCAACTTTTCAGACTATGTTCCTTCTGGAAGCTCAAACTGACATTCTTTCAATAGCACAATGCAAAAACTATTGTTATGCACATTGACATTTTCTTGACTCTTGTAATACCTTATATAAAAGAACCTTAGTATCATGCTGTTTTATAGGCTATCTAACCTATTCTACCATTGTGCTGAACAAATATGCTCAGAAGTGACTTGTAAAAGGTCCTACAAGGGGAATGTCTGTACAAGAGTTGTGCCTGGCCCTGTAAATGAGTGCTAACTCTGTTAAGTGTTGCTCTCTAGCTAATTCATGGACAGACAGCAAAGGTCAAAAGGGAACTCTCTGTTCAAAGTAGATTTGTATTTGATAGGAATTTCAACCATCATTATCTCTAAAAAAAATTTCCTTAACTTCTCTAAGATTACTCATTCTGAGAAAGATAAATAAATATTCAACAAAATATTCCAGACAACTGTGGGGTTTGTAACATTCTCAGAACTGGGCCAAATTTCAGTCACTGAGATAAGACATAATCATGGGACTGATGACATGCCCTGGATTATTGTTTTCCCTAGGGGTATGTCTTTGAGAAGGATGTCTTGGAGAAAGGGTGGGAATTTCTTCTCCTGTTTACCATGATCTGTTAAGGAAGCTGAATATAGAAAGTTCACAGGGCTTTTAAAGCAACAATTATTAACCACATTTTAAATAGTGAAAAGGCTGTGATTCAAATGTTGATCTGCTTTCTAAGCTTCTAATACAACTAAATAATGGACTGTCACTAAGAACCACTCTGTAGCATGGCAGAGAATTTCCATTTCTCAGAGAAATACCAAGAAAGAATCAAAAAGCTGTCATATAAGTAACAACAATAATCAAAAGCAGGTCATCAATTTAAGATGGGGAGGGATAGGGAAAGGACAGAGAAAGGGACCATTGGAGAGGATGGAGACAGTATATGAGGTATGAATTTGAAAAAGTGCAAAGAGGGATTTATGGGAGGATTTAGAAGGAGGAAAAAGAGAGAAATTGTATAACTAACTATATTATAACCTAAAAGAAAATAAATTAAAATGAAAATAATTAAAATGAAAATTTGGTATTATTCAGGAATGTCAGCTCTGCTTGAGATCATAGTGTTACTGAGGACTCTATGGGAATGCCCTTGTTCTCTTTCATTACATTTTAAATGATGATGACATTTTTTTGTTCCTCAACAACAAAAAGATGGAATCTGACAAAATAAGCAGACTATTTGCAAAGAACAAATCATTCTTAACAAATCTAATTTTTCTTTCAACAAAACTGCATGGATGGAAGATAATACAAGTACAAAGGAAACAATATATCTTGATTATCAATAGAACAGATAGTGTCTCTTGTAGAAGGCCGCAACCACACTCTCCACCATAGATGGCGCTGCACCGCCAGGTGAGCTAGAAAGCTCACACGTTTTGGTAACTTTCCACTACTCCCAAGGTATCACCTGGGACTGGGAGCAGTTGACCAATCCAAGAGTGACACGTCTGAAGCAGGGTCTATTTCCTATATAAGGGATGGGTTCCATCATATCTGGGTCTCCGCCATGTTGGCTGATGCTCGCTCTCCCAAGGGGCATTAAAGCTTTTCTGCAGAAGTGTCCTATGTGTCCCGCGTGGTTCTTGCAGGCGAGAGGAAGCGCGGGACAGTCTCTAAGACAATTAATTAAAAATAGCCTCCATCTGGACTAAAAGTTGGCTTCATAGGAACAAAAGAGCCAGAGGTCAGTCTGGGACACCCACCTTGTCCATCTCCAAGAACCTTTTGTAATAGTCCTTGAGGGACAACAATTGTCTGGTATGACAAAGAGGATGAATCCCTTTTGTCTCATTCCGGCTTGATTGCTTTAGATGTAGACCAACTTCAGAATCCTCCAATAACTAACTACACATGGGAGAAATGAGTAACAGTTGTGAAACAAACTTGAAGTGGTGGTAGAAGGAAGGTATACAAGACCTTTTCAGCATTCAAAAATGACCTCTAGAAGTATTTTCTCAGGACCCTAAGCTACCTCTTGCCGTGCATATGAAGGGACAATATATCAGTGGGAAAAATTAGTCAGCCTCCAAAGCATAGAAACAGAAGGAAGTTACTGAGAGAGTGGGTAAGATATTTTACACTTAATGAGATTCAATGCTTTGCCTAAAGGCACACAGCCATGATAATTTATAAGGAAAGCCAACACGTAATATGTCAGTGTCCCCAGTTTAAACCAAATGAATTGCTCTGATATCATTCTACATGAAGATGAACAATGTCTATGAGATGTCTCTGTACAGACCCTACCAGACCTCGCTTGTTGGAGATGACCTTGAAGTAGCTGACAAGACTAATATACATAACCTTAATAATAGAGATCATATGATTGTGGAGAGGTGTTAACCAAGACACAACTTTGGACTTGTCCTCTTGGATTCTTTGCCTGTTTTGAAGAAATTGGATCTTATTGTAATGAGAAATCATAGAAAGAATTCCATGTGATTATGCACTTAGGTGTCTAGGGCAGAAAGATTAGCTTGGCCTTCCAAAGTTCTCTCTCTCCTGGGTATTGTCTAGAAGACACACACCTCATCCAAAAGTTACAGAATATAAAAATTTTGAGTGAGTAATTGGCATGAAGTCTAAGAAAATGCCTCACAAATTTCAAAGATGATGACAGAGTGTCCAAAAGTTATAGTACATATGGCAAAAACAGGAAACACATACACAAATAACACATACACACACACACACACACACAGAGAGAGAGAGAGAGAGAGAGAGAGAGAGAGAGAAAATGATTTTACTCAATAGCTTGAACTACTCTTAAACTCATAATCTTCCTACTTCAGCCTCCTGAGTTCTGAATCAGCAATATGATATGTCATCCAGTTGAAAGGCAATATTTTGATTACTAGCAAATGCACATAACTTGCTAATGAATCAGATGGCAAATTTGTGTGTAGTGATAATACTTTCAAAAAAAACACCAAATTATAAAGAAAATTCTAAGAAAATGAAAAAGCGACAGGTTTTTGTTTTTCTGTCTCCCAGCTTAAAATACTGGAGATTTTTTTCTGATGAAAGATTATTTTTCAATTTTTGACAACAATATGTTCCCCAGCATATGCATATTACTTGAGAAACGTTGGCTTGGATCCAGAAATTGCCAATTTGTAAAACTCTATTCCAAGACTAAACTTTGATCCTTTCCAAAGCAAACAGAGGGCCTTCTCTCTGTCTATGAAAACTAAAGATTACATCTTCCTTATTTTAACAAAGCTCTTCGGCTGCAGCTCCAAGCATTTTCTGACATTTTTCACACTGCACAACTTAAGATTGCAAACATTTATGTCATATCATGCTGTGTGTGTCATGTTATGCTGTTAGCATTCCTTTAATATCATGTGGTTCTTTTTAAACATAATTTTTTTATTTCATGTAGTTTTCAATTGTAACCACAAATATTTATTCTATGCCTGCAATATTTTTCTAGAAGACTGAATCAAGCTCAGTAACATACTCATCACCTTATCAAGCATTCATAGTTTTGAGGGTAGATAATTCGAAATCTATCATGGGGATGGGATTATAAAGATATATTATTTACCAACATGGGTGAAGCCCTAACATTCAAACCCCATTCTCAAACACACACACACACACATAACATGAGGGGGCCGGCTTATTGGGGTTTCTGTCCCGCCCGGTACCCCACAACCGGCAAACCCCAAAGAAAATCACGTATAAGACTCCATAAGATTATAAACTGATTGGCCCATTAGGTCAGGCTACTTATTAGTTCTTATAACTTATATTACTCCATTATCATTATCTATGTTTGCCATAATGGCTCAGTACCTTTTCCAGCTGGGCAGCTTACATGTTTTCTCTCCAGTGGTCTGCACAGGAGTGGCAGAGGAATCTCCCTGCTTCCCAGAATTGTCCTGTTCTCATTGTATCACCTCTACTTCCTGGTTTTCCTGCCTATACTGCCTGCCTGGCCAATTAGTGTTTTATTAAAATATGATTGACAGAATACAGACAATTCTCCCACATCATTTCCCTCTTTTTAAAAAAAAAAAACAAAGGAAAATACTCATAGTCCATTTGTTGGGAATGTGGGCATAGTATTTCAGGCTACTTCCTGCTGGTTGGGGGCGCTGATAATCTTATGGGGACCTAAAGAAAATTTAGAGTTATAATCAAGTCCTGACTGGAGTATCCTGTGAGTCTCGGTCATCTCAGGCAGAAGTCTTGAATCTGTTCTGGATGTAGAACTCTGTCATCTGGGCCATCTGTTCCTGTCGGAGATTTCTCAGGTGGCCTTCGTTGATCATACTGGATTTTTCTTAACTCAGAATGAATCCACAACCTCATTTTCTGTGGAAACAAAAACAAAATCTCTTCTCCAAAGTAACATACCTTTTGACTTCAGTTTTGAAGCCAAGGTATTTTCAAAATACCTATCTTGGGTTAGTTGAGCAGCATTTATAAACAAAAGTCTTTTAGCAACTATTACTGCTTGCTCAGCATTCAAACAATTCAAAGAGAGCATAATAACACACAGTATCAAGATTCTCTGTGTATTTTCCATCTTTATGATGGCTTTATTTTAACCTCTATTTCTTTTATTTTTACTTTTACTTTTTGAGACAGGTTCTCTATATATCTTTGTCCTGGAATAACTCTGTAGACCAGGCTGTCCTTGAACTCACAGTGATATGCCTGTCTTTACCTCCCCAGTGCTGGGATTAAAGGCATGTGCTACCACACCTCGAACTCACAGAGATCTGTCTCTGCCTCCCAGGCATAGGGATTAAAGGCGTGTACTACCACACCTTGAGGTCGCAGAGGTCAATCTGCCTCTAGCCCTTGAAGTCACAGAGGTCAATATGCCTCTGCCTCCCAGGCATTGGGATTAAAGGTGTGTACCACGACACCCAACTACTCCCTTTTTTTCTTTTTTACTTCTAAGAACTTTAAACTTTAGCCTGCATATTTTTAACACACTGTAAACCATTTAGAGGTTTTCTTCGTCTTTGAATCTCTCTTTACTGTATATCTCTCTTTTTCTGACCACATGAGCCTTTAATTTACAAAGCAATACGGAAAGCCATGGCTTTGACGGCTAGATCCTTAGCTTTCCAGCCTCTGTGGAGGTACTGGCTGTAGCCATTTTCGTTGCCACAACTCTATGGCGTTTCAAGGTCCTTGCTAGCAAGTAAGCTGGAGCATTCTGCTCACAGACCACACTCAGTCAGACTGCCTGTCTGAAAGAGTCAGAGATTGCCCTGGCAGGACAGCCCAGAAAGTCGGCATTTTAAAACAGCGCAGCTTTTTTCCTGCTACAGCTGAAAACCGAAAAGCATGCATTCAGTTTTTCACCAACACCGTTTAAGTGTTTCGTGGCAGGACCTCTTAATGAGCTACGAAGTTTTGAAGCTAAAGCTGAGTCAGGAAGCCTCTCTTAGATGAGAGCATTTGCTTGTCTCTAGCAAGCAGAGCAGACCCGAGAAATTGCTGCTACCCAGAAAACATGCTTTACTCTATTCTTTCCCAAGCTTTGTCAAGTTTTCTGTGGATTCAGTTACCCACGTCTGGGCGCCATATATAGTATGAGGGGTCGGTTTGTTGGGGTATCTGTCCCACCCGGTACCCCACAGCTGGCAAGTCCCAAAGAAAATCAATCACACAGAGATCTCTATAAGTTATAAAGCTGATTGGCCCATTAGGTCAGGCTACTTATTAGTTCTTATAACTTATATTACTCCATTATCATTATCTATGTTAGCCATAATGGCTCAGTACCTTTTCCAGCTGGGCAACTTACATGTTTCCTCTCCAGTGGTCTGCGCAGGAGTGGCAGAGGAACCTCCCTGCTTCCCAGAATTCTCCTGTTCTCATTGTATCACCTCTACTTCCTGTCTGGTTTTCCTGCCTATACTGCCTGCCTGGCCAATCAGCGTTTTATTAAAATATGATTGACAGAATACAGACAGTTCCCTCATATCACACACACACACACACACACACACACACACACACACACACACCAGCAGCAGCAGCAGCAGCAGCAGCAATTTGGATCATTCAATGTGCTATTAGTAAGTAGCGTCATCGTGCAGAGTAAACCTACCGGTCTAGTAGAAGTAAAGCTTGCTATCTTTTCAGTGAGCTTTTGTCATCTCTCCCATCTTCCCCCCCTCTCTACTAGCCACTTTTCTACTTTCTGTTTCTCTGAGACAGACTTCTATGGTCTATGAGAGAGAAATGGCACAGGATCTTACTATATAAGGGAGGCTAACTTCAAACTCTTCCTCCTCTCACCTCAGCCTCCAGGATGCTGAGACTGCTAACCTGAATCATATGCACCCCCAAGAGTGTCAAGATCAATTTTGATATGCTACCCACATTTATGGATAATATTGGAAAGATATTGTCCCTGGTAGAAAGTTCATAAACCAGGGTTATCTTTATTCAAGACTGGCCCTTTCCTGGTTGCCTAATTGCTAACTGATATTCCAGAGGCAAAGATAAGTTTTGATGACAAGTATCTATGCATCAGAAGACAACCCAGGTCCTCTCTCAACAATGAGTGAAGATAATACATAAAACCTAAGCATAAAAATTAAATAAATGCTTCATTAATTCTAGTTAAGAGCTCAGAACTGCTTGAATTATTTTCTAAGATTTCCATTTTCAAAGACCATCATTCATCTAAGTCAAATAAAGATAAAGGCAGGAAACACTTCAGATTTTCCATATGGTCCACACACACAGCTCATGTTGTCTTCAAACAAGTCCAACTGCTCTTAAGAGCAAAACAATTTCCTAAATCATAAACATATTACAGCAATACACTTCTCATCAAGCTCATCAGTCTCCTCTGTCTGAATATCACAAATATAATTAGTATTTGCACCATGTTTACAATGCTAAAACAACTCCTGAGCTCAACAGAGCAATTTAAAATTAATTTTTCTTCATATCGTGTAAATATTTCCAGTCTATCATTTCCCTTTAAGTAAATCAACACTTTAATCCTTTAACAAATTTATTGATGTATTGCTGGTACATAAAACTACACATGTTTAAAATAGACATCTTGATAAATTTGGACATGTGTGAAACTCAGAAAATTCCACAATTAAGTAACTGATATCCATCATGTCCAAGTTTCTTTCTGTCCCTTGTTTTGTTTTATTTGTACATAAATGCCCATAACACATGCCAAGCTCATACTTATGTATTTTTAATTTTATATTGTGTAGTAGATCTCTGCAACTTATTTATTTTGTGTAACAGGAAATTTATACCAATTTTCACTAGATTACAATTTCAATTACAATTTCAATTAATCAAATAGATTATAATTACAAGCTTCACTGTTGTTCTGGTTATTTTTATGTCAGCTTTATATAAGCTACTATTATCTGAAAGGATGGAACCTCTGGTGAGAAAATGCCTCCATAAAATCATAGGGCATTTTTTATTAGTGATTGATGGGAGAGGGCACTGCCAATTGTCTGATTGTCAACCTTGGGCTGGTGGTCCTGGATTATATAAAAAAGCAGACTGAGCAATTCATTAAGCAGCACCCCTTCATGGTCTCTTTATCACTTCCCGTCTTCAGGCTCCTACCTTGTTTGAGTTACTTTCCTGACTTCCATTGATGACCAACAGCAATATGGAAATATAAGCAAAATAACTAATTTTTTGGTTATATGGTGTGGAACAAATTCTGTATCTGTCAATTATGTTTTAAATAAATGCTGATTGGCCAGTAGCCAGGCAGAAAGTATAGGCAGGACAATCAGACAGTAAGTTGAAGCAGAGCAATGAGAACTGGAGGATTCTGGGAAGAAGGGAGCTCTTTCCCCAGTCCTGCCAGACAACGGAAGAAAGAAGATGAGACCTGCCCTGCCAAAAAAGGTACCAAGCCAAGTGGCTAACATAGATAAGAATAATGAGCTAATATAAGTTACAAGAGCTAATAAGAAACCTGAGCTAATGGGCCAATCAGTTTACCATTAATGTAGACTCTCTGTGTGGTTTCTTTGGGAACTGGGCAGGACAGAAACCCCAACAAGCAGGCCCATCATGTTACAGTTATAATATTTCAGTGCAGCACAAAAACCCTTACTAAGACAGCTAATTTATTTATTTTTTTAGAAAGTAATTTTATTAAATTATAAAAGTTTCCATTTCCGCCCCTCCTCCCAACACCCTCCCACTCCCCCCACTCCCTCTCCTCCTCCCTCTCCATCCCTAAGAGCAGTCAGGGTTTCCTGCCCTGTGGGAAGTTCAAGTTCCTCTCCCCTCCCTCCAGGTCAAGAAGGTGAGTGTCCAGACACACTGGATTCGCAAAATCCAGTATGTGCAGAGAAAACAAGTCCAAGTGTCATTGTCAATGGCTTTTCAGAAAGACTCCGGGCCAGCCACATTCAGAGAATCCGGCCACATTCAGAGATTCTGGTTGGATCATTCAGTCCCAGTCCACCTGGCATTGGTAAACTCTCATTAGATCCGTCCCCTTGTATCAGTAGGTGATCGCATCCCTCGCAGTCCTTATTTCCTTTTTCATTTTCTTCCTCCTTCTGCTCCTCATTTGGACCATGGGGGGCTCAGTCCCTTGCTCCAATGTGGGTCTCCGTCTGTATCGCCATCCATTATTGGATGAAGGTTCCCTCTGGTCTTGCCTTCTTTGCTCACGTTCTCTTTCCTTCTGCTTCTCGTTTGGACCTAAGGAGTTAAGTCCAGTGTTCCAATGTGGGTCTCTGTCTCTATCTCCATCCATCGCCAGATGAAGGTTCTATGGTGATAAGCAAAACATTTATCAGTATGGTTATGGGCCAAGGCCGTTTCAGGCACCCTCTCTTCTGTCCAGAGAAAAATTTGGGGATCTCTCCTTGGACCTGGGATCCCATTTATTGTCAAGTCTCCTGTAAACCCTAAAATGACTCCCTTAGTTGAAATATATTCTTCCCTGATCCCATATCCATCCTTCCTCCCTCCTCCCCATCCCAGTCCACCGAGCTTTCCCCATTCCTCGCCTACTCCCTTCTCTCTAACCCTCTCCCTTTCCAACAACCCTCCCACCCCCCCATGCACCCGAGGTTACCTGGGACTCTTGTCTATTTCCAATCTCCAGGAGGATAGCTACATGATTTTCATCAGGTTCACCTTCTTATTTAGTTTCTCTAGGATCACGAATAATAGGCTCAAAGACCTTTAATTATGGTTAGAATCCACATATGAGTGAATACATACCATATTCCTCTTTTTGGGTCTGGGTTACCTCACTCAGTAAAGTGTTTTCTATTTCCATCCATTTGCACGCAAAATTCAAGATGTCAATGTTTTTTACCGCTGAGTAAAACTCTAATGTGTATATGTTCCACACCTTTTTTAACCATTCTTCTATTGAGGGGCACCTAGGTTGTTTCCAGGTTCTGGCTATTACAAATAGTGCTGCTATGAACATAGCTGAACAAATGCTTTTGTAGTATGTTAGGGCATCTCTTGGGTATATTCCCAAGAGTGGAATTGCCGGGTCCTGAGGGAGGTTGACTCCGAGTTTCCTGAGAAACCACCACACTGATTTCCACAGTGGCTGCACAAATTTGCATTCCAACCAACAATGGATGAGTGTTCCCCTCATTCCACATCCTCTCCAGCATAGGCTATCATTGGTGTTTTTGACTTTAGCTATTCTGACAGGTGTAAGATGTTATCTCAAAGTTGTCTTGATTTGCATTTCCCTGATCGCTAAGGAGGTTGAGCATGACCTTAAGTGTCTTTTGGCCATTCGAAGTTCATCTGTTGTGAATTCTCTGTTCAGTTCAGTACCCCATTTTTTAATTGTGTTAATTAGAGTTTTAGTGTCTAGTTTCTTGAGTTCTTTGTATATTTTGGAGATCAGACCTTTGTCTGATGAGGGGTTGGTGAAGATCTTCTCCCAGTCAGAAGGCAGCCTTTTTGTCTTACTGACAATATCCTTTGCTTTACAGAAGCTTCTCAGTTTCAGGAGGTCCCATTTATTCATTGTTTCTCTTATTGTCTGCACTCCTGGGGTTCCGCGTAGGAAGTGGTTTCCTGTGCCTATATCTTGTAGACTACTTCCCACTTTCTCTTCTATCAGGTTCAAAGTGGACAGATTAATGTTGATGTCTTTAAGCCATTTGGACTTGATTTTTGTGCATGGTGATAGATATGGATCTACTTTCATTCTTCTACAGGTTGACATCCAGTTATGCCAGCACCATTTGTTAAAGATGCTATCCTTCTTCCATTGAATACCTTTAGCTCCCTTGTCAAAAATCAGGTGTTCATAAGTTTGTGGGTTAATACCCGGGTCTTCTATTCGATTCCATAGGTCGACTTCTCTGTTGTTGTGCCAATACCAAGCTGTTTTCAATACTGTTGCTCTGTAATAGAGTTTGAAGTCCGGGATGGTAATGCCTCCCGAAGTTCCTTTATTTTATAAGATTGTTTTGGCTATCCTGGGTTTTTTGTTTTGCCATATAAACTTGATTATTGTTCTCTCAAGGTCTGTGAAGAAGTTTGATGGGATTTTGATGGGAATTGCATTGAATCTATAGATTGCTTTTGGTAGAATTGCCATTTTTACTATGTTGATTCTCCCAATCCAAGAGCAGGGGAGGTCCTTCCATTTTCTGGTATCCTCCTCAATGTCTTTCTTCAAGGACTTAAAGTTCTTGTCAAATAGGTCTTTCACTTCCTTGGTTAGAGTTACCCCAAGATATTTTATGCTATTTGTGACTATCATGAAAGGTGATGTTTCTCTGATTTCCCTCTCTGCTTCTTTATCCTTTGTGTATAGGTGGGCAAATGATTTTTTGGAGTTGATCTTGTATCCTGCCACATTACTAAAGGTGTTTATCAGCTGTAGGAGTTCTTTGGTAGAGTTTTTGGGGTCACTTATGTACACTATCATATCGTCTCCAAATAACGAAAGTTTAGCTTCATCCTTTCCAATTCGAATCCCCTTGATCCCCTTATGTTGTCTTATTGCTATTGTTAGAACTTCAAGCACAATATTGAAGAGGTATGGAGAGAGTGGACAGCCTTGTCATGTTCCTGATTTTAGTGGAATGGCTTTGAGTTTCTCTCCGTTCAATTTGATGTTAGCTGTTGGCTTGCTATATATTGCTTTTATTATATTTAGGTATGATCCTCGTATACCCAATCTCTCCAACACCTTTATCATAAAGGGGTGTTGAATTTTGTCAAATGCTTTTTCAGCATCCAATGAAATGATCATATGGTTTTTTTTCTTTCAGTTTATTTATATGATGGATTGCATTGATAGATTTGCATATGTTGAACCAGCCCTGCAACTCTGGGATGAAGCCCACTTGATCATAATGGATAATTTTTCTAATGTATTCTTGGATTCGGTTTGCCAGTATTTTATTGAGTATTTTAGCATCAATGTTCATGAGTGAAATTGGTCTGTAATTCTCTTTCTTGGTTGTGTCTTTGTGTGGTTTTGTTATCAGGGTAACTGTAGCTTCATAAAAAGAGTTTGGCAATGATTCTTCTGTTTCTATATTGTGAAATACCTTAAGGAGTATAGGTATTAGCTCTTCCTGGAAGTTCTGGTAGAATTCTGCATTGAAACCATCTGGTCCTGGGCTTTTTTTGGTAGGGAGATTTTTGATAACAGCTTCTAGTTCTTCACGAATGACAGGTCTGTTTAGATTTTTCACCTGGTCTTGGTTCAATTTTGGTATATGGTACTTACCTTAAAAAAATGTCCATTTCTTTAACATTTTCCAGCTTTGTGGCATATAAACTTTCGTAGTAAGATCTAATGATTCTCTGAATTTCCTCTGTGTCTGTGGTTATGTCCCCCTTTTTATTTCTGATCTTATTAATTTGCCTGTTCTCTCTCTGCCGTTTGATTAATTTGGATAGGGGTTTGTCAATCTTCTTGATTTTCTCCAAGAACCAACTTTTTGATTCATTGATTCTTTGGATTGTTTTCTGTGTTTCTATTTTGTTGATTTCAGCCCTCAGTTTGATTATTTCCAGTCTTCTAGACCTCCTGGGTGAATCAGCTTCTTTTTTTTCTAGGGCTTTCAAGTGTGCTGTTAAGTCTCCAATGTGTGCTTTCTCCGTTTTCTTTAATTGGGCACTTAGTGCTATGAACTTTCCTCTTAGCAGTGCTTTCATAGTGTCCCATAGGTTTGAGTATGTTGTGTCTTTATTTTCATTAAATTCAAGGAAGACTTTAATTTCTTTCTTTATTTCTTCCTTGACCCAGGGGTGATTCAGTAGTTGACTGTTCAGCTTCCATGAATTTGTTGGTTTCCTGGGGGTAGCATTATTGTTGAATTCTAACTTTAATCCATGGTGATCTAACAAGACACAGGTGGTTACTAATATTTTTTTGTATCTGTGGAAGTTTGCTTTGTTACCCAGTATGTGGTCAATTTTCAAGAAGGTTCCATGAGCTGCAGAGAAGAAGGTATATTCTTTCCTATTTGGGTGGAATATTCTATAGATGTCTGTTATGTCCATTTGATTCAATACCTCCAATAATTCTCTTATTTCTCTGTTAGGTTTCTGTCTGATTGACCTGTCCATTGGTGAGAGAAGAGTACTGAAGTCTCCTACTATTAGTGTCTGTGGTTTGATGACTGCCTTGAGTTCTAGAAGTGTTTCTTTTACTTAAGTAGGAGGCTTTATATTAGGGGTATAGATATTCAGGATTGAGACTTCCTCATGATGAATTGTTCCTGTTATGAGTATAAAATGTCCATCTCCATCTCTTCTGATTGATTTTAGTTTGAAGTCAATATTGTTGGAAATTAGAATGGCCACACCTGCTTGTTTCTTAGGTCCGTTTGCTTGAAAAACCTTTTCCCAACCCATTACTCTAAGTAGATGTCTGTGTTTGTGGTTGAGGTGTGTTTCTTGTAAACAGCAGAATGTTGGATCCTGTTTTCGTATCCAATCTCTTAGTCTGTGCCTTTTTATAGGTGAATTGAGTCCATTAATATTAAGTGATATTAATGACCAGTGGTTGTTAACTCTGGTTATTATTATTTTTTGTTTCTTTGTTTAATAGAGTTTGTATGTGTCCCTTCTTCGAGTTAAGCTCGTGAAGGGTAGCTAGATGTCTGAGTTATTGTAGGCAGTGTTGGCAATGTTGGATTCCTTGGGTTGAGATTTTCCTTCTATTACTTTCTGTAAGGCTGGATTTGTGGCTACAAATTGTTTAAATTTGTTCTTATCCTGGAACATTTTGTTTTCTCCATTGATAGTGAATGATAGCTTGGCTGGGTATAGTAGTCTGGGTTTGCATCCATGGTCTCTTAGTTTCTGCAGTACCTCTATCCAGGACCTTCTGGCTTTCATGGTTTCCATAAAGAAGTCCAGTGTAAGTCTGATAGGTTTACCTTTATAAGTTACTTGACCTTTTCCCTTTGCAGCTCTTAATATACTTTCTTTAATCTGTATGTTTTGTGTTTTGATTATTATATGGCGAGGAATTTTTTTTTGATCAAGTCTATTCGGTGTTCTGTATGCTTCTTGAACCTTCATAGGAATATCATTCTTTAGGTTGGGAAAGTTTTCTTCTATAGCTTTGTTGAATATATTTTCTGGGCGTTTGATCTGCAGTTCTTCTCCTTCTTCAATCCCTATTATTCTTAGATATGGTTTTTTATGGTGTCCCAGATTTCTTGAATGTTTTGTGATGAGAATTTGTTGGATTTGCTGTTTTCTTTGATCAGAGCATTTATTTTCTCTATGGTATCTTCAGACTCTGAGATTCGTTCTTCCATCCCTTGTATCCTATTGGTTATGCTTGATTCTATAGTCTCTGTTCATTTACCTAGATTTTCCATATCCAGCCAGCCCTTGTTTTGTGTTTTCTTCATTGCCTTCATTTCAGTTTTCAATTCTTGAACTGTTTCCATTACCTGTTTGATTGATTTTTCTTGGTTTCCCAGTGTATCATTCACGGATTTACTCATTTCTTTGAACTTTTTGTTATACTTCTCATCCATTTCTTTACTCATTTCTTCAATCTTTTTGTTGTATTTCTCATCCAGTTCTTTAAGGGAGTTTTTCATATCCTGTTTAAGGGACTCTATTGCTTCCATAATGGCACTTTTTTCCACTACTTCTGAATTAAGAGGTTCAGGTCCTTCTATTGTAGGGTCATTGGGATCTGGTGATTTCACGTTGTTTTTTAGATTGTTGGAGGAGTTCTTACCTTGGCGTCTGCCCATCTCTTCCTTCCAATGCTCTATATTGGAACTTCTGGTACCAGGTCAGGTTTCCTTGTTGGGCAGGGATTTCACTGACAGAAGGTCTACCTTTCCTCAGGCAGTCTATTGAAACACAGGCATTCCCTCCTGCTGGGTTGCACTCACATCCCAGGCCCAGCATGCAATGTAGCTGCTCTGGGGAGATCTTGTGACCCCAGGGGGAAGGGGGGAAGAGAAGAAGATGTGTTTGGATGAAGGCTGGGCTGGGATTTGGGGGAGCTCAGCAGGGTGGAGCCACCACTGCAGGGTGACCTGAAAGTCGAGGGGGGCGGGGAAAGTCTAAATTCCTCCTAGCCGAAGCCCTCGGACCAGGAGCAAACTCACCCCTCCTCCAATGGATGTCTGTTAGAAGTTCACTATCTCTTGCTGGCCAGGAATGTGGCTGAGCTGACTCAGGGCCTGCCTGTCCTCAGGCAGACTCTCAAAGCACATGAACTGCCCCTGCTGGGCTGAGCCCACAGCCCAGGCTCAGCGTGCAAGGGAGAAGCTCTGGGGAGATCTTGTGACCCCAGGGGAAGGAGGGAAGAGAGGGAAGACAGCTATTTTAGATACCTCGTATGAGTATAGTCACAGAATATTTTTGGTGCTTATTTATTCATCACAGTGATCTCCATGCTCATCCAGGTTTCAAAATACTGAGTAAGATTCCATTAGGTATAATTTACACATACACCACACACACACATACACACACACACACACACACACACACACACACACACATGCTCGCATGCACAGACACATGCACACACCAACACACTCATCAATCTGGTCATAGTGAATAATGTTAAAATGAATCTAAATCTCCACTTAAAATCACTTTGGTAGCAATTTAACTTTCATATCTAAATCACTCTGACATGTCTTTCCATTTATTATAAAAGCAGTTATTGTTCCTGCGTATAGCAGTGGAGACAAACAATTACTAACAGAGAAGGGCTTTATCCTATGATTCATACCATGCACCTTGGGAAAAACATGTACCAAAATGTTAAGGATTTAATCAGAACTGACATTGTGCTGGAGAAGGCACTTGTCTAATTGGAAACTTTGGGAAGGTAAAGAACTCAAAATAACTTCAGGATGTCCCTGAAAATGACAAGATTTACTCAGTCCCTCCCTGCCTAATTAAATAATAAAATCTGAGAGTTCTTTTCAGATGGAAGGAAACTGAATCGTAAAGAAGATTCTGAAACCAGATTGTAGCACAATTAATAAAAAAAATCAGAGATAGATATTGGGGTTCAACCTGAAGACCAGAAAAGCAAAACAGCCAGCCACAGACTCTTACCTGAACTGCAGTCAAAAAATGGTGATCCTGTCTCCAGGGAATCTCAGAATGAAACTGAGACCTGTCTCCTCCTGCTTTATAAACCTCTATAGTTCTGGGATTAAGGGTGTGTACCACTACTGCCTGGTTTCTATGGCAAGCTAATGTGTCTACTGTGATTAAAGGTGTATGTCTTTGCTGCCTGGTTTGTAAGACAGGCCAGTATGGCTGTTTTACTTTTCTGATCTTCAGGAAAGCTTTATTTATTGAACTACACATGAAATGTCACTACCCTAGACAATCTGTATTCAAGAAATAGATAAATCCAAGGCTCCCTGAAGAGATTTAGACCTCTTGATGCATGTGGAAAAGAGAACTCTCCAGTCTGTTGAGCTGCCTGCAGAATGCGCACTGTGCTTTAGGTTCCTAACTTTGTAAGCTTCCCTACATGCTGGGGTGGACTTTGGTGATGTAACTGTCTTTGAGTCATTTCACCTCTTATACGTAACATCTCAACCATATTCTTGTAAGTAACTCTGATAAAACTCATTGGTTCACCAAATTGAACTTTGGTGGCATCTGTAGTTTGGTCTATTGTGGGTTCCATATCTGGCGTGAGTAGATGTATATGTTGTTCTCCCAGGAAATTTTTTTTCATTAAACAACCCAGTAAAAATTTAGAATGACGTATTTCAGAAATTAAGGAATTTGTTTATGATTCATTTTTTCCAAATATAATCAAAATGGTCAGTTTTAAAAAGATAGCCCTAAAAAGAACTTAAATTAGAAAGTGCTGTTTATGTTCTGTGTGATTGCATACTGATGTGATCGTATATTTAAGAATGCAGAGTAGAATTTCTGCCCAAATAAGGGAAAATGTAGCTCAAATTATTTTATGACAGGACTTCTTTAAAAAATGAACTACAGATAGGTTGTATAAAGTCTGTCCATTTCCTAAAATCTGAACAAAATATTAAGTCTGCCTAAATACATGCTATGAAGTAATCTATTTCATGCTATCAAAGAAGAAAAATACACACTAACACAGCTACAAACCCTTTGATCTACAAAGATATTCTAAGTGCAAGATACCCTGGTACTATGGTAGCCCCAAACTTGTGAGAGTAGCCATTAACATCTGATTTGACTTAAGGCCCACTCTGTGAGATGGGGCCTACACCTGGTGCTGCCTGAATGAACAAGAACCTGAGATTTGGAATCCCAAAGACCTAGAGTAAAACCAAATACTACTGTTCTACTAAAGGAACATATCAATAAGTTGAGTTTCAATTACATTGTACTATATAATAGATCAATACCTTCCTCTACCATCATCGGAGAAACTTTCTTTTGCAGCAAATGGGAACAAATATAGAGACTTCAGTCAGACAATAGGCAGAGAGAGCAAGACCTTGGAGCATAGCCCTAAACTGGAAGTTTCCATCAAATCTCCCCCCCCCCCCGGCAAGGTCTCAGAGAATCCTGAGAAAGAGGAGGCAGAAAGAGTGTAAGACCCAAGAGGGATGGAGCACATCAAGGAGACAAGGCCCTCTAAACACAACAGGTCAGATGCACTTATAAACTAACAGAGATTGAGGCAGCAAGAACAGTACCTGCACAGAACTGCAGTAGTTGATTTATTTCTTAGAGCCGAAAGATGTGGACACATGCCTCATCCATAACCCAGACCCATCTATAATTGATAAATATTTGAATATGAAACTGTAGTTATCTCTGAGGGAGCCTCACTGGGGAAACAAACTACTACTCTTTAGGGTAGTCTGCATGCCCAGCAGTAGATGACCAGCCGAAAAAGAACTGAGTGCCATCTTTGGAGGTTCCGTGTCTCAAAATGTCATGTCAGTGTTGTGGGAACTTCTTTAGTCAATAGCCTTTCAGATACCAGTGCACTTTGGGCACAGACTCATGTATGATAAGTGCAGATAAAAAGCATGCCTGGCCCTCTTTTCTGCTGGATTTGGTTCTAGCCCCCAGCTCACACAGAGGACTACAAATCGCTACCCTTAGTGTGAGTTTATTCCCAAACAAAGAAACCTTTGTTATACTCTGTTCAGGGATATTGTGGCACTCTTTGGTACTACTACCTGCCAGGGCTTTTTCTTTTCTATTTTTATATTGTGTTTATTTCTAAGGTGGCCATAATATGACATGCTTGAGACAGAAGCAAGAGATTTAAAAAGCATTCCAGTTGCCATAATAATAAATTTACTAAAGTCTGGGTACAAGAGAACATGCAGACAAGAACATGGAGAAAGAACCACTTGCCCAATTATGTCCATTTATACCAACTACACAGATGACATAAAGAGGTAACAATATGAAAGCAGCTTCTAAATGCTAGGATAACAATGATTCTGTTTTGGAAGCTACAAATCATATGTTTGAATCCTTCATTTGACTTTAATTCCACTTTGTATCTTGAAATGTCCATAAACTCAAAATTTATGAAAAAATTATCAAAAGAACTGGAGGGGAAATATCAAACATTAGTCATTAAAAATAAGATAACACATGGCCAGAAGAAACACATAAACTCAAGAATTCTGTCTCCAGACATACTAACGCTCTTGTTTGGTCAATGACACACTGGGAAACTCTCTTTTCTTAGCAAACAAATCAAAGATGATTAAAAAACTGAAAACAATGTACAAAGATTGGTCTTGGTGTAAAAATGTCTGTGGTTAAAAGCTCTCAGTTCACAGACTTTTGAACTTCTTTTTAATGCCACATTTTTAGCGGATCTTTCTATGCCCTGAGAGAAGCACGCAAGAAACAAAGAACAGAGATGCAATAGCTGCAGATACCAGTGTTTGTCACACATGATCCACTGGCTGTGCAGGCTGTTGTGAAGCTTCACAACACTACAAACAACAATCATGGATCTGAGTACTTAACATCTAAACGAAATAATCTCAGCAAAGCCCCTAGAATTGCTGAGAGCATAGTTGAAGAAAGATCTGGTTGACTCGAAATCTGCTGCTACTTTCAGTCACCAACTTCAGGTAGTGTCAGTAGAGTGGGTGCCCTATGGAACCTCTTACAGACCTATGAATCAGCTTTAACAATTCCATCCCTCTACAATATCTGTATCTTTAGTTTATCAGCTCTGGTTCTTCTGAAAGTCTGTTGTTTTCAGGTTTGTTTGGTTGATGTGTTTTTCACAGGTTAATAAATATTCGAAATTATGTTTCCTTCATATTAAAAATTATTGGGTGGAATATTCATGTGCAACATGACATTAAGGACTTCATTACATAATAAACATAAAGAACATGTGACTCTAATAGGACCATAACAGAAACAGGATTTAAAACAGGATTTGTTCTGTTTCCAGCACAAGATTTATTTTATTACCTACCTTGCGCCATTTCTTTTCTTTCCTGCCCTTGATTTGTATAAAAGCAAGTAAATCACAGACCTCAGTCCACTGTAGTTGCTTCTCTGACTATTTGAAACAACTACTAAATAAAATCAAGAGACTTTTGTGTGGTGTTGCAGATTAAGGAATAGGGGAACTAAACACATGCTGGGAAGAAGTTTCTGTTTAAGTTTGCTACAACTTCCAGTCTCAGAAACTACTTTCAGTCTTCCAAGAGCTCAGCCACATTCTCTCTATTGAACTCATGGAACTCTTTTGTTCCTTTTGTAACGTGATGTCCTGTTTTGCTTCAGTTAGCTCCAGCTGACTTTCTCTATGTGCAGCGCAAGAATCCTAACGGCAAGGATGCCAGGGTTGATTTTCATCAAAAGGATAAACAGACAAAATTTCACTGACCTCAAAGATTAGTTGATTCCAAGGGAATTATGTCTTTTGTTGTAAGTGTAGACTTCTAACTCAGAATTATTCTCTATGAGACTTTTAAATAAATATACTGTTCATTATGCCTTCAAGTTCACCCACACTCTGAAGACTTTGTTTCTAGGCAACAGTAATTTTTAAGGTGCCAAGAACTGCTGTTCAGGTAAGTACATATCAAACACCACAGAAGATTTGGGTCAAACAGACATGAATTCAAATCCTGGAAGCTAGCTCCCTGGTTGACCTTACTTACTTATTATTACTGTCCTCCTCCTCCACAGCGTCTCATTCTCCACTTTATCTTTCTCCTCCTCCTTATTTTCTTCTAGATGGAGGTTTCTCACCTACAGTTGTTTATCTGGAATGTTATTTGACACATGCACAGTACATTACACTTTGGATTTCTCACCACTGTTTATACTTTGCTGTTTTATTGCTAGTAAGTCCTAGTGTTACATATTTAAATTCCTTAGTTCTATACAAAAGTCAGGTTCCCCTCTTTCTATGTTTCCTTTCCCTTTTTGTTTTTGTCAAGTTGATGGTCGATGGGCTGCTTATCTGCCAGTGTCAGGAGCCAGGAGAGCTGTGAAAATGTGGGCTGGAGGCCCAGAATCCTCACTCCACTGACTGGTCAGCATCAGGAGCTAGACTATGACTGCAGAAGTTTGGGCTGGAATCTTGGGTCCTGGTGCCCCTCATCTACGGACACTGGGAGATGACAGGACAGCAGAAGTTTGTTCTGTGTTCTCAGTGTCCAGATATCTTTACCCATGAATGTGGAGAGCTGAGCAGTGAACAGAAAATTGAACTGAATAAAATAAAAGTCTTTTGACTACAGTCATAATATCATGAATAATATTGAACTCCCGTTGACTACAGACATAACATCTTGTAAGTTAATGCTGAAATCTGAGATATAGTACCTTCTACATTAATGATGGTCTCTAATGACTACAGACTTTTCTGAATTTCTCCTCTTTAGAGTCTCACAATTCACAGCCTTGATCTTTCTCTCTCATCTTCATTTCCATCTCCACCTTCTCTGCCTTTCAGTTTATACCCACTCTTTTCCAATCTCACACATAATAGGTAGAGTGATTCATCTTTATGATAGTCCTCCCCCGGCCCCGCATAGGATCCTGATTTGTATTGCATTCTATCTTGGTAGCCTGGGTTCTGGATTCTCTGAAGATCTTTTACCAGGTCCTTATCTCTGTGACTCAGTGCAACTTCCTGAGTTCTTCAGAATTTTGTCAGAAACAGAAACCATCTTGGAGTGTCTGCGATCTTCCGGATTTCACTCTGTTGAATACTCTCTCTGGAATTCTTGTGGAGCTTGAGCTAGGTTGACCCTGGAGGTAGGAAAGCTGGGATGTACTGTTATTTTTTCCTCATAGACTCTTTCTAGTGCTTTTGTTTTATTCTTCAGATCCTATAATTTATACATAAACCTGATCACATGATAAGTGTGCATACATAGGATGACTATCAATTCTGAGAGAAAGATACTGGGCAATATTTCCTTTCAGTTTGAATACATTGAATTTAAAATTGATGGAGGCTGCTCATTTTTCCCTGGCCAATCAAACTGGAAATAATTTTATTATTTTGATTGTATTAATTTATTGCTGTTTGGCCTATTAGCATGTGTATATTTCTACTTAACTCCTACATCTTAAATTAATCAGTGCCTATTAATTTGTGCATAATCACGAGGCTCGTGGTTTTCCGGTAAAGTTCCCGGGCTTCTGTCTCCCTTGGTAGCAGTTACACGGCGTCTCACTGACTCTGCCTACTTTCTCCTCCTTCATTTGTTTGAAATTTCTGCTTTGCCCTGTTTTGCACTGTAAGAGGAAGAGGCCCAAAGCAACTTTTTCATTAACCAACGATACTTATAACGCACAGAGGGAAATCCCACCTCAATTTAGAATTTAATCTTGTAAATTAAATAGTGACTTAAAGTAGAATTTTTATGAGAAGTTCTTTTCTTAGCAGACTTGGAATAAATTTTAAAATTTTGTTCTTTTATTTTTCTCTATCAAAGTCATGTAAATAGATTATTTTCTTCAAATTGCACTATATTTACTTATTTAGTGTGTAAGCATGTGGAGGTCAAAGGACAACTTTTGTGAGTCAGATGTCTACTTCTACAGTATAGGCTTTGGCAAACTTAGGTTGGCAGGCACCTTTACCCACTGAGGGATCTCATTAGACTTGTATGAATACATTCTAAGTGAGGGGACAGAAAAATGTCATTCAATTTTATCCCTCTAAGACAGCAATTCTCAACCTGTGGATTGTGAATCTTCTGAGTGTCAACTGGACCTCTCACAGGAGTTATGTGAGACTCCTGTGATATCCTGCATATTATATATTTACATTATAATTCATACCCACTGAGATGGTGGGACTCATCTAATGGGAGCTCACCAAGGCCAGCTGGACTGGGAGTGATGGAGCATGTGATCAAACAGGACACTCTGAATGTGGCTGGCAATGAAGGCTGAGTGAGAAGCCAAAGACAAAGGCACTGGGTTTTGATTCTACTGCATGGACTGACTTTGTGGGAGCCTGGTTTGTTTGGATGCTCACCTTTATAGACCTGGATGGATTGGGGAGGACCTTGGACTTCCCACGGGACAGGGAACCCTGACTGCTCTTAGGACTAGAGAGGGAGGGGGAGGTGGGGAGGAGGTGGAAATTTTTAATAAATAAATAAATAAAATAAAAAAGAGTAGTACAATTACAATTATTAAATAGAAACACAAATAATGTTATGGTTGGGGATCACTAATATATGAGTAAATTTATTAAAGGGTCATAGTATTAGGAAGGTTGAGAACCATGCTCTAAGATAAAAGCCTGTTTCTGTCTACTGTTTCCAAACAATTTTTACAATTTGTTCTTCAGCTGCCTGTCCCTTTGGTTCAGACACGCATCAGTGAGCTCTCCAGGGTACTCACATTAGTTTTTCTTTAATATTACAGGCCATAGCATTGCCCCAAACATCATCAGTTAAGCCACTAATGGATGGAGATGTCATCTTTTCCACCTGTCTAACAAAAAAACTGGACAAAGAATTAGGAAATGATAGCCAAAGGGATGACATATGTCCTCTCCTTTCTTTTTCTTCCTCTTTGCTATTCCCATCCTTTGTCTCTTTGTCTCTTACCCACTAAGAGTAATCACTGTACTATATTTTAGAGCATCCTGAGATACAGTATGAATAAGAATTTAACCAAATAGTATAATGCTTAGACAACAAGTTAAAAGTTATTGACAAAGACAGTAGCAATGTAAAAGTATTAAATATAATCACACTATGATGCAGCATATTATAATTTTCCCTTAAACAGTACTAAAAAGGCAAAATAAAACAAAGGGACATATTTACTTCAGTTGTGGAAAAAGATAAATTCCTAAACATGAAAACATTTAATTAGAATAAAAACACCACCATCTATCTTAGCTCAAATTCAGGCATTCAGGCTCCTCTTACCTAGGAAACCTGCCTATACTGCCTTTCAGCTGCTTTTGACTTATCTTTCTGATCCATCACTCTTCCACTTAATCCCTTTTAAAAAACTGCTCTCACACATTCACTGAAGTCCATGTCCTCAATAGTCTGTCTGAATGTGGTCTTTCTGCAGCTCCATGACAATAAGCTGTCCTCATGTCCCTTTTTCCAAATATTATTTCATTTTGCTAAAGACCTTGTAGGATTGCTGAAGAGACAAAATTAAATTAGATAACCTGTCTCTTAAAAATGCCTCATGCATCAGGGGAACATAATACATGTTCCTGTCTGTACTACTAATACAACTTCCAGTGTTACTGTCACTGTTACACCTACAAGTCCTTTCACTGTGGCCTCTCTTTCCCTACTCCTATTGATTAGTATGATTATAGTAATCAATAAAATTATGTAGTGTGGCTAGCAAAGAGTGTGTATAGCCATTCCTATTTTTTTACTCAAGAAATTAAGACTTAGATAGGTTGTATCAATTGTTGGACTGAAAAATTATAAGGTTAAAATTCAAATGCTGACAATCTGATACAAAAGTTTTATTCTTTATTCTCTTTCTCTATCTCTGTCTCTCTGTGTGTATGTGTGTATGTGTGTGTGTGTGTTGTGTGCATGTGAGTGTGTGAATATATGTGTGTTACACTAAAGATAGAACTCAGTGTTAATTACATACCAGGCAATTCATCTACCAATGAGTACATCCCTAGGCCCAGTTGTTTTCGATGAAAAACACTTGTGTGAATCTTCATTTATGAAATATTACCTTGTTCTTTGGGGATGTAGAGCTGTATATTACAACTATGTAATTAGAAGTGCACACCTATAAACACAACAATGACCTAGGTAAGCTAAACTTGCATGATATACTTTATGAAAACCCCCAAAAGAAGGCAGATCCAGCACAGACAAGAGTGATGTGACTCTTCATATTTTACATTTTTTGACACTGTTTAAAATTATAAAGGCAGAATGTAACATGTTGGAGGCAAATTTACACTCAATGTCCTTAGTCAAACTGGAAATTGCTTTATTTTTGTGATGTTCTGGTATGAGAAGTCCTTCAGTAGATGTGTTGCTTTTATTGGTTAATAAATAAAGAAACTGCCTTGGACCTAAAGTAGGACAGAACAGAGCTAGGCATGGAAAACTAAACTGAAGGCTGGGAGACAGTAGGCAGAGAAAGAGATATCATGTAGCCAAGGCCAGGAACAGAGAAGTCAGAACCTTGCCAGTAAGCCACAGCCACATGGTGACATGCAGGTTAATAGAAATGGGTTAAATTAGATGTAAGAGCTAGCCAATAAAAAGCTAGAGCTATTAGGTCAAGCAGTGATTTAATTAATACAGTTTCTGTGTGGTTATTTCGGGGCTGAGCAGCCGGGAACAAAAAGTCTCCTACAAAAATGTTCAGCAAAAGTGATAGGCAAATGGTTTGACAAGCTGATTATGTTAACTCATTTTCATTCTACCCATTAAAGTACGGAAGATCAATATCCTCAATGTGCAAGAGCCTGAGGGCACATGTCTTTAGTCTCGTCATTTGAGAGGCAGAGGGAAGAGCATCTTGGTGAGTTTGAGGCCGGCCTGGTCTATAGAGTGAACTCTGGGATAGCTTCAACTGCATAGTGGGATCCTTTCTAAAAACAAAAGAAAATGGAAGAGGGAGTTTGAGTTATAATAGCAAATCATATGTATAAAAATCCTTTTGTCTACTGTGCACACAATTATGTATTGTGTTTGTAAACCTCCTAAGGTACATGATATATAGCAGATTAGAGCAAAGCGGACATACTCCATTTTCCAGGTTATCACAAGATGCTTCCATTTTGAATTTTAAGGTTTTTTTTTTTTTTTTTTTTTTTTTGGTTTTTCGAGACAGGGTTTCTCTGTGGCTTTGGAGCCTGTCCTGGAACTAGCTCTTGTAGACCAGGCTGGCCTTGAACTCACGGAGATCCACCTGCCTCTGCCTCTCGAGTGCTGGGATTAAAGGCATGCGCCACCACCGCCCGGCTTTGAATTTTAAGTGTTTAAAGAAAACAAAAACCATAAGCATAGCTACTCCTCTGTTATAGCTTACAAGGCTCAAACGTGATATTTTTATGCCAAGTTGGCAAGGGATGAGCTTGGAATACTTGCCAGCTCGACTGGAATTTGAATAAATGAGGAACCAGAGTTCTGGCATATCTGAGGGGGCTGTTTTAACTGTGTAGAGAGGAGCTCTGAGTGTGGGTGGCACCATCTCTTGATATGGGGTCCTGGAAGAGGAGAAAACGAGAAAGTGAGATTAGTAAAATCCATTTCCCTCTCCTTCCAGACTGGCTGGAATGTGAACACGTGCATCACGCTCCCAATGGCACAGTTAGAGCAGCTCCTACCCCATGCCTTTCTGGTCTGGATAAACTATACATCTTCCTGCAAGGCAAGAAAGGCTCTAAGTTCTGCCTTTTCTTATTTTCTTTTATTAGCTAATTCATCACAGGAACAAGAAATAACTAATACCCTCTTAAGGCTAAACTACTAATAAACCCTTCAAAGGCTAAAGTGTTTATTAGCTATAGTCCTCTTACCCACCTGACATTTATCAGCACTATAGAAAGTTTTACAAGCCCATCATGCACACCTATACATCCTGGAGCTGAGTCTGTACAATTCTGTTCTATTCTCTGCTGGACTCATACTTGGTTCATGCTCCTAACCCTGATTTCAGATACCTGAAAACACATGGCATCAAAGAACCTGTTGAATATATGGTTTTTATTACTATATCTGATCCATATCTCTCCAAATATATCATCTTCCTATGCTTGATTCCCTAAGCAAGCTATGTACTTTGAGAACATCTGTTTTTCTTTTCTTGTCCTATTTAAAACCAGAGCCTAGCTGGAGTGTTGCTTGGCATGCTTTGATTTTATTGTTTCAGCCCCTCTTCTGGTTTTATTTATAAGTTTACCATGTAACTTGGCATGATCTCACCTGTCATCCAGCTCAAAGTCATGAATGGGAAAACAATTCATGGTTAGTTTCCGGAAAATGCAGAGCATCTTCCCAAATATGCTTCATTTGTCTGCTCCCTGTGGTCTTCATGGAAGTTTTTTAAACACATTTATTGATTTTATTCAGGGTTCATACTTTCCTCTCCATGTTGGTTAATCTTTTATTTTTTTGAGATACTGTCTTAGGGTTCTATTGATGTGATGAAACACCATGACCAAAAACACAACTTAGGAAGGAGAGAATTTATTCTGCTTAAACTTTTTTTGTGTTTGTTTTGTTGTTGTTGTTGTTGTTTGTTTGTTTATTTTGTTTTTCAAGACAGGGATATTCAGTAGTTTCGGAGCCTGTCCTGAAACTAGCTGTTGCAGACCAGACTACTCTCGAACTCACAGAGATTCACCTGCTTTTGCCTCCTGAGTGCTCAGCTTAAAGGGGTGCACCACCACTGTCTGGCTCAGTTCACACTCTTAACTTCCACATCATGGTTCATCAAAGGAAACAGGCAGGAACTCAAGATGGCAGAAAACTGGAGCAGGAACTGATGCAGGGGCCATGGAGGGGCGCTGCTTGCTGACTTGCTTCCCATGACTTGCTCAGCCTGCTTTCTTAGAGAACCCTGGAACAGCAACCCAGGGATGGCCCCACCTAAAATGGGCTGGTCCCTTCCCCATCAATCACTAATTCCAAAAGATTTCCTACTGCTGAATCTAATGGAGGCATATTCTCAATTGAGGCTCCTCTGATGACTGTAGCCTATGTTAATTTGACATAAAATTAGCCAATACAGATGCTTTTTCATCTTTTCATTGAAAACATTTTTTTGCATCAATACACTATATTTATGTTTTTACATAAATACATTTTTTTACATAAATACACTGTATTTATGTTTCTCCTCCCCTCCAAATCCTCATAGATCACCTCACTTCTCTATCCAACCAACATTTATTTTTCCCTCTCTTTAAAACAGACTATCAAAAGGAAACCAACAACAAAAACTACCACAAAGAACAAGAAACATACATATACTTAAAATAGTTCCCCCAAAGAGAAATCAAAATAAACAATCAAAACACCAATAAGACAAAAATTCTCCAAACAAAGCAAAATGAGACAGAGTATTTACAAAAAGCCATTGGGTTCATTTTGTGTTGTTCAACTATGCCTGGGTATGAGTTCTGCCCTGAATTATGTTATATATTCAGGAAAACTCCATCGAAGAAAATTGATTTTTTTTGATATGAGTATAAATTGCATGTAGCTTCATGATCAGGGAGGGAAGCTTGTGTTCACCAAGCTTCTCAGGCGTGGAATGCCTGGCCTGAGTCTATGAAGGCCTTGTGAGGTCTGTTACAGTCTTTGGGAGTTTATGTGAGCAACAGTCCTGTTGTGTTTGAAAGACACTGTTTCCTTGGAGATGTCCATCACCTTCGGTTCTTATCATCTTTCTACTTCCTTTTCCACCTTTATCCCTGAGCCTCGAGGAATAAATCCTTGAGGGATTTTGTTGGAAACATTCCATTTAGGACTGAGTGAGCTCATACGAGCATGAATCATCTTGTGTCCAGAAGATACTGCTCCCTTTGAGTCATCTGTCATCTCTCACTTCTACAGTCTTCCTGCCTCTTTTTTCACCTAGATCCCTGAGACCTGGGGGAAGGACATGCTCAACCTCCTTAGCGATCAGGGAAATGCAAATTAAAACCACTTTGAGATACCATCTTTCACCTGTCAGAATAGCTAAAGTCAAAAACACCAAGGATAGCCTATGCTGGAGAGGATGTGGGGTGAGGGGAACACTCATCCATTGTTGGTGGGAATGCAAACTCGTGCAGCCACTGTGGAAATCAGTGTGGCGGTTTCTCAGGAAACTGGGAGTCAACCTCCCTCAGGACCCAGCAATACCACTCTTGGGAATATACCCTAAAGATTCCCTAACATACTACAAAAGCATTTGTTCAACTATGTTCATAGCTGCACTATTTGTAATAGCCAGAACATGGAAACAACCTAGGTGCCCCTCAATAGAAGAATGGTTAAAAAAGGTGTGGAACATATATACATTAGAGTTTTACTCGGCAGTTAAAAACAATGACATCTTGAATTTTGCATGCAAATGGATGGAAATAGAAAACGCTTTACTTAGTGAGGTAAGCCAGACCCAAAAAGAGGAACACGGTATGTATTCACTCATAAGTGGATTCTAACCATAATTAAAGGTCTTTGAGCCTATTATTCGTGATCCTAGAGAAGCTAAATAAGAAGATGAACCTGATGAAGATTATTTAGCTATCCTCCAGGAGGTAGGAAATAGACAAGAGTCCCAGGTAACCTCGGGTGCATGGGGGGGTGGGAGGGTCGATGGAGGGGGAGAGGGCTAGAGAGAAGGGAGTAGGGGAGGAACGGGGAAAGCTTGGTGGCCGGGGATGGGGGGGAGGGAGGTAGGATGAATATGGGATCAGGGAACAATATATTTCAACTAAGGGAGCCATTTTAGGGTTTACAGGAGACTTGATTATATATGGGATCCCAGGTCCAAAGAGAAATCCCCCAGATTGTTCTCTGGACAGAGGAGAGGGTGCCTGAATCGGCCGTGGCCCATGACCATACTGATGTATATTTTGCTTATCACCATAGATCCTTCGGCTGGCGAAGGACGGCTATGCAGTCGGAGGCCCACATTGGAGCAACGGATTGAGCCCCCCGAGGTCCGGAGGGGGAGCGGAAGGAGGAGGAACATGAAAGACGAAATCAGTACTGCGAGGGATGCTATCACCCACTGATACAAGGGAACGGATCTGATGAGAATTTACCAGGGCCAGTCGGACTGGGACTGAACGAGGACGTGATCTAGCCAGATTCTCGGAATTTGGCCGGATTCTCTGACTGTGGCTGGCCCGGGGTCTTTCTGAATTGCCATTGACTATGACACTGGGACCTGTTTCCTCTGCATATGCTGGATTTTGGGGATCCAGTCTGTTTGGACGCTCGCCTTCCTGGACCTGGAGGGAGGGGGAGGGAGCTGCAGCTTCCCACAGGGCAGGAAACCCTGACTGCCCTGGGGGATGGAGGGGAAGGAGGGGGGGAGTGGGGGGAGTGGGAGGGTGTTGGGAGGGGGGGCGGAAATGGAAACTTTTATAATTTAATAAAATTTACTAAAAAAAAAAAAAAAAAGAAAAGTCCATTCAGGACTGAGTGCTCCACAGACTGTCACTCTGTAAATACTGTTCATGTGGGTCTCTATGTTATTTCAAATCTACTGCCAAAGAAACTGCTATGATGAGGACTGAAAGAGGCATTGATCTAAGGGCATAGCAATATGTCATTAGGTATCATCTTATTGCTGTGTTCCTTTACCAGAATAGTAGTCTAAATGTCCATGACTTATCTAGTCTCTGGTTCTTCGTCACTTTAACAATATCAGGTATAAGTTCCAACTCATAGAGTCAAAAACTGGTTGGTTACTCCCGTAACATTTGTGCCACTATTAAACCAGTATAACTTCCAGGCATGTCACTGTTGCATGTCAAAGGATTTGTAATTGGGAAATACTGGTGATTGTTTTTCTCTTCTAATTGCAGGAAGAATAACTTCCAGTTCTATGATGGTTAACTTAGCCTTTAATGCCAAGAAAAGAAATCTATGCATTATAGTTTTAATTCTTCCCCGCCTCCATCAAATTACTGAAAGTCTTCATCAAAGCTTCAAACTGCTGCTTGGATTCCCTTAATGATTACCCATGTAAAGTATCTAATGGCATGGACATAAAGCTGTTTATGAAATTTTGCTTCTGAAAATTGGGTCAACATGTTTACAGTTCACGGTCCACTTCTCTCACAAACCCATGATATTTCAGAATTGATACTTAATTAAATTAATTTGGAGTACTCATCTGCTTTAAATGAAAAGGGTTGATTCACAAAGTGATAAGAAAATCCCCCTATACTCTGTCTGTTGAATTTATTTGCGTGTTATTGGGAAACAATGCTCCAAATCTCAACGCTTAGACACTTGTAACAATTACCTGATTTTTTAAAATTTTGTTTTGCTTTTATTTCACAGTCTCTTGGATTAGAGTTAAGTGGAAAACACAACAGGGGTAACTACTCTGTGAACTTGCTCTCTGGGAGCCTGGTACTGTGGACTGAATGTGCCCTTCTTTTTATACGGTCACTAAAATTTTAATTCCCATATGATGCTGCTGTTAGATGAGGTCTCTGTATCACAATTAAATTTAGATGAAGTCAGGATGATAATGGATTCTCTTGATGGAATTAGTGCCCTTATAAGAAACAACCACAGAGTTTCCAAGTATTCCCCTACACACCCTACCTCACTAATCTGATCACATCCTCACATGGGGATGGAATCTACCATCTGCCAGCTAGGAAGGGAACGTTTGCCAGTAATCTAAGTGACTGACACCAAGATGCTCCATTTACTAACCTTCAATAGTGCAACAAATATATTTCTGTTGTTTCAGACACTCACCCTGTGGCATGCTGTAATGGTGGAGTAAATAGACTAAGACATCAGTGTATCTCTGCTTTTCTGTCTCTGCCATTACTGTTATTTTTCTTCCTCTTTCCTTTCCTCCTTCATTTCTTTCTTTTCCTTTCTCTTTGTCCACTCCCTGCCTTTTCCTTCCTCATTTTGTTCCCTGAGGAGAACAAGGAGCTCTGAATTTTAATAAGGTGACTCAGAGTTTCAAGAAACCAAGTGTTTCATAAGACAGGAAGAAGAAGCCAGCAGATTCCTAAGTCTTGAGACCTTAGTAGCATAGCATCATTTGCACTGTAATCTGTTATCCCAAACCACCATAAATCATGATCATTATAAACTGAGTGATCATGTATCATCTTCCAACGGGAAAAAAATCAAAGTATTTCCAAATTATTTACATTTTCTCTCTCAATATCCAATCTCTTCTTCTCTATCCCTCCCTATATTCTAACCTATCATGGTACCAATCTCAGACTTAAAGTTTGTGATTTCGTTATCTTAATCTGATTCTCAGATTTTGGGATTTTCATGAAAAATTTCAACCAAAAGAACAAGGCATATCTGCTCTCGTACATGCAAATGAAATGAAGCCAACCTAATTATGGTCATAATAGTTATTTTCATCAAAAAGTGTAAACCAAGCTGGGTAGAAATGCTTAATTAGAGAAGAGCTGCATTCTTTCCTCAAGGTTGTTTTGTGCCCTGGGAATAATTCTTCAAGGCTCTCAGTTTTGCCATATGACTAATTGCTCTTATTCCCTGGGTCTTTGCTCTATTCCCGTAAGAAACTCTTAGACCACTTCTCTTCCTCTATTCTTCCCTCCTTTCCTCTCCTTCCTTTTCTTCTTCTCCCTCCCTTTCATCTCCCTTCCTTCCTTCTTGGTGTTTTGATTGAGACAGGCTAGACTAGAACTGACTATATAGCCAAATTGGCAAAGAACTCCTAATTCTTCCAGCTCAGTATCCAAAGTGCTTTGATTAGAGCTGTGTACCACCAGGTTTTGCCCAAGGTAGGTCTTTACTTCAGGCCCAGGAAGAGTTATGTTGCTTAAAAATATAGTTACAAAAAGCAAACTCCTAAGATAATAAAAGAAACTTTTATTTGAAGAGTTGATACAATCATAAGTGTTTGTCTGAGGACTTCACAAGGTATTATAGAATCCTGAACTTTACCTTAATTCTGAGGCCTTTTTTTTATTTAGGGCAACTTTGGCTAAATGGAAATCCTTCCTCATACCCTCCACATTAGGAGGATACATTGAAGTCCTATAAATTATTTTAAACTCTGCTTGTAAATTAACAAACTTTAAAGTCAATTTATCTTTATTTTGTTATTATTAACAGTAAGAAAGATTTGAGGACCAAAAATGTAATTCAGTGGAGAAGTATTTGCTTTCAAAACAAACAATCAAACAAACAAAAAATAAGTAGTTCAAGCAAGATGGCTTGGTGTGGGAAGCCCTTCTGTATAGGTTTTGCTTTTATTGGTTATGAGTAAAGAACCTGTCTTGAACCTGAATGCTGGGAGAAAGAAGGCAGAGTGAGGAGAAGACATGTAGCTCTGCCAGAGACAGACACAGGACAGAACCTTGCCATGGTGATGCACAGATTAATAGAAATGAGTTAAATTAAGATGTAAGAGATAGCCAATGAGAAGCTAGAGCTAATAGGCCAAGCAGTGATTTAATTAATACACTTTCTGTGTGGTTATTTCAGAAGTCAGGGTGACCAAGAAACAAAGAAGTGGCCTCCTACTACCAATTGGAATGCTAATGCATGGTTGCTAAATCTACGTAAAACCTGAGAGGGCTTGGGAAGGAATTCTCGACTTTAAAAAGCAAAGTTTAGTCATATTACAGACCCTCAGCATTTCCCTATTTCTTCCTATCAGCTAGGGATGTCTCCAGACTTGACATTCCAGTTAGATCCAGGACATTCCAGAAACCTACCTTCTCCCCACCTTTTTGTTATATAATGGTCTTGAGAAAAAATAAAGTTGGCAGCTTGATCAGAACACAGACTTGCTGTGCATTTCTCGTGTCTCTTGTCTCTTCATTCCTCTCCTTCAAGGTTCGTGCTGTGCTCTCGATTTACGTCCCGCTGGTCAGGACAAATGGCACCCGAGCAGGGACCTGTGGAAACTGTGGAAGTCTGAGGACACACAGAGAGGACAGGCCCTTCTTCACCCATTGAACCACCATGGCCAGCAGTGTTAAGCATTGGCTCACCGAATAATCCCCATGGAGAACCTGACCATGAGGAAGATTCAGAGATTTGGACACACAGCAGTGCAAGGTAAGATTATACCATGGGACAAGCTAATCTACTTAAAACCTGAGGAGGCTTGGAAAGAAAGTCTAGACATTAAAAAATAAAGTTTAGTCACAATTTTTTTTCGGATGGGCTCTGCTTACCGGTGGTGTGCCACAGCTCCTTTATAAAAGGTCTTCGTGATTCAGTGGGAGCAAAAAAACAACAACAACAAAACAAACAAACAAAAACCACAAAACCAAGCGGTTTCAAAATGGTGGTTTCATGGTTCGTCAGCACAAATGGCCCTAACTCTTTCGGGAGGTCTGGCTATGGAGAATTTGAATGGGATCTGTGAGCAGCATGTTACAAACTGCTTAATGGCTCAACATAGATCCGCTGCATACGTGGAACTGGGGCAATGTACATGGCTTTCAGAGGCAGTGAACATACCTCCACCATTTGGGACTGGGCAGAGAAAGCAGGCAGGGCTGTGTTGGCCCTAGCCACACTCACTTAGCTTTAAAAAAAAAGGGGGTGCTCCTGGTCAGAAAATAATTACAGACACGTAATAAAGACAGATTCAGATTTTTTAAAAAGGCCTCTAAATGAGGCACAGTGTGTTTTAAAAATGTACGAAGGCTTGAAGAAAGAAGGAAAAGAGTAAAGAGACAGTAAATGAAATATAAAAGAGTACAGACAGTCATAGATTAAAGGAGTGAAGATAATAAAATACAATAGAAAAGAAAAATAAGCCATACAAAGATGGAATATATACAAAATGTCTGGATTATGTATATTATTGTGTTTTCTTTGAACTCTTTGACTGTGAAGGAACTAAATTCAGAGATATATTTCATTATGCAGGCTTCTAAACTAAACATAAAAAGATATCTTGATTTCAAAATTTGGATCTAAAGATATGTTGTAAAAGTGGTTATCTTTTATTTCCACAGAAGATAAGAACCTATGGAATTCAGACTAATGTGGTTTTATGGATAAAGACCACCCAAAGGTCTCTTTGCACAATCCCCCCCCCCCCCAAAAAAATACTTTGCCTAACAAAAAGCAAAAGCAGTTTGGAGAGAACAATACCTAAATTCCCTAAACGGTTGTTTATAAATGTTTGTTTACATTTAAAGGGAGATATGATATAGAGATAAATACTTTGTATTGGTATAGATCTTGGTTTATTGATACAAGTTTAAGATCAATTTTGTTATATGTGTATATTTCTGCTCTTAATTAAGGTATTGTGTTTGTGCATCTCATTTAAAAAATGTAACATATACTTAAGAAACTCAGGTTAATAGATAGTCATTTATAATGGTCAAACTTGTAGCCATATTAGTTAGGTTTTTGGATGTACAGAGATATATTTCAAATGGATCGATATTCTTCAGATCCTTCAAAGACTACTGAATATGTCAAGTCAGATGTTTTAAGAACTTAGGACTTTTCATGACAGTAAGACACATTTGCTCCTTGCAGCAACAATCTACTTCAAGAGGATGATGGGCATCAAAGAGGCTCCTTCTGGAGTTTGTTAGCCATTTGGGCAAGAAACTGCTTTGTCTGGACTGCTTGATGAACTGGACAGGCAGGATCCATAGAAAAATGACTGAGGAAGCTGCCTAAAGAAAATGAGATGGTCCTTAGGGTTCCCTGCTTCATAAAAGAGTCTGCCAGACATTCTGCAGGACGCAGAAGAAAGTTATTGACAAACTGCCAATATTGGTGGAACTGTTTTTGAAATTCCTGCTTCATGGAAAAATCTGCCAGATGCTATGGGGCTGTGGAATGAAGATGGATGCCTCAATGACACAGAAGAACTTTGGGTGACTGTCCGGGTAGTGAAATGCCTCTGTCAATTCTAGAGGTTTGGAGGTTTATTACAATGCAATTCCTGTTAACTTGGATAATACTATAATCTTCTGGAGTCTTTGATAGAGTTGAAGAATAAATAGTTATAATTAAAGTTTTCCTTAGTTTTGATAAAAGATAAAATATCTATAAATATTGTAACTATAATTTTTGCACAACAACTGTTTTGTTATATGTAATTTTACTATGTTAAGGTTAAAATCTTACTTTTTATTTAAACAGAAAAAGGGAAATAAGTCCTTCTGTATATATTTTGAATTTATTGGTTAGTGAATAAATAATCTGTCTTGGGCATGCCCATGGCAGGATAGAGATAGGAGGGAAAACTTAACTGAATCCTGGGAGAAAGAAGGTAGAGTAAGGAGAAGACATGTAGCCCCACCAGAGACAGATGCCAGACAGAGTCTTGTCAGTAAGGCACAGCTATGTGATAACACACAGATTAATAGAAATGGATTAAATTAAGATGTAAGGGATAGACAATAAGACGATGGAGCTAATAGGCCAAGCAGTGATTTAATTAACACAATTTCTGTATGGTTATTTCGGGAATGTAGTAGGCTGGGAAATAAACAGGCCACCTCCTACAGCAATGGCTAACAAGAAGCTCCCTTTGGCAGAGAAAGAGTCTAAGTAAGAAAAAAAATAGATTCATTCCCAAAAAGAGAAAAAGAGGAAAAGCTTCAGAGAGTTACAAAGGAAGCCATGAGCAGCTGAAAAGTGATGGGAGGCACAGGAAATGAAAGAAACAAGACAAACACAGCTTCGCCCTTGTAACTGCCACACTAGATTGGAAGCAAATACCTCCTCCAAAAGTTAAGTTGGGCTGCTCAAGTGACAAAATTCTGTCAGTTCCAGCCCCAGGACAAGCTTACAGTACTCATAATTCTCAAATCCGCATTCATATTTTCATGAGATGTGACAGATATTCTTCTAGGGAATAAATCATCAATGGGGAAGAATTCCATTTGATCACTCTGTATGAGGACTGTGGATGGGAGTTGTGGTGAAGGAATTATTTTTTAAAATTGAGCTAACTGGGGACACTGAGAACAGAAGGAAAACATCAGTCAAGGGGCCTGAATTTCTCCTAGCACTGTATAATGTGAGCAACAGTCCTAACAGAGAGCTGTGGAGCCTGGGTGCCAGGGACAAACTGATGAACTGAAAAGTACAAGTGGAGACTCTGTTCAGGCGACGTAAATGGGGAAAATAGCCCTATTTTTGATGGCTTGGCGAACAGTTTATCAACAAAACAAAATGAAGGGCTAAACAAAATATGGTATGAATTCATAATGGAATTTATTTTGGTTCAAGATAACAGTGGAATTTTGACCTGTGTGGGAAATTGGGTGGAATTGGAGATCATTGTGTTGAGCTAATAAATATCATACTTACACATAAATAACTGTAGAATTAAACACATACACTTGTCTATATGTGTCCCTACACACACATATACATATAGGACATGAAAGCAGAAATGAGTCAATAACAGACTAGCAAGTAGTCTACTGGAGGATGAGGAAGTAATAGCAGAGGTTAATGGAACATATGCAGGGCTTAAAACAGAAGGAGGGACTATTCATAGAGAGGAAGAGGTCCAGCAAGAAAGGAGGAAGGGATAAAGCAGAGCATGCTGGGAGTGGGAATAAGGATAAAACCCAAAAGATTTATTTTCATAAAATGCCACAATGAAACTCATTGTATGAATAAAAAATATTTAAATGGGGGGCATCATGGCTCACACCTTTAATCTCAACACTTTAAAGGTAAAGACAGGTGGATCGTCTCTGTGGGTTCAAGGCTATCCAACATGGGTGACCTATAAGAAAATGCTGTTGGAACTTTCGGAGACTGCCTTGAAATATTCATAACAGGAATCATACTTCCTACACAGGTACTACATACAACAATGTAGAAGTCTAGTGCTACATGTTCTGAGTGCTTCTATCCTGAGACAATGACTTTATCTCCCTTTCTTTTGAGGTTTGTGTGAGTGTGTGTGAAAAAAAAATGTCTGTCTCTGAGATCTGAGGCTCACCAACTTGTCTCAATTGACTCATCAGTAGGCCCAGGCAGCTCCCTATCTGTGTGTCCAGTATCACCATGTCCTGCTTTTTATGACAGTACTGTGAATGAACACAGGTGGTCTGGCTAGTGTAGTAAGCATTTTCCTGAGACATCACCTCAGATTTTCCTTCATGCTTATCCACCCTCTCTTCAATGTTATATTACTTCCTTCCAACACACACTTGAGGACTTATAATAACAACCCCCTACTAACAGTTCCTAGAGTCTTTTAAAATTAACCACTAACATAAACTATAGGTTGACGCCCAGCTTTCAATATCACAACTGTTTCCAAAATGTAGGATAGGTGCTCATTTTTTGCCTTAGTTATGAATTCATCATTAACTTTATTTGAAAATGAAAATTAATATATTGTATTATGCCTACATAAAATATATTTTAATTTCCTAAATGCCAAAGATGGTTGTTGCAACTGGAAGTTCCTATACCAAAGTAAAGAACAATGATAATGTTTATTTAATAAATGACAAAAATCGCCATATAAGCATATTTAAGTTTTCCTTTATGAACTCGGGTCAGTATGTTTCTCATCTAGAAAGAAAAGTGTGAATAGTTATCTTTGTATTGCAGATATAATGCCTTTGCAGCACATTGAGTTTATGCACAACAGGAAATTGATTCTGCTTCCTAATTATTGTTCAAGAATGATTCAAAGAAAATAGCACTAAAATAGAAATAATTGTTTTCAAAAGATGTCACTTAATAATCATATGTCTTGTAGTTTGTAGTACTATAAAATTATTTAATCATTTAAATTCCCAGAAGCATTCCTCTAAGCTAATATATTTTGAAAAAAATATTTATAACTTACTATATTTAAAGTCAGAAGATAGACTCATGGTTTATTGCTGGATTATTAATTAACACTACAACAGTGATTATTTTTGTGAACCAAGAAGTATTTCATTTGTATTTTAATAAATAAACTTGCACAAGAATCAGAAATGTGAAACGGTCATACTGGCCAAACTTACAGACCAGGCAACAAGGACACACACCTTTAATCCCAGTAACCACACTAGCTTGCCATAGAAACCAGGTGGTAGTGGTGCATGCTCTTAATTTTAGAACTAGAAAGAAACATCATACAGAAAGAGACAGCTCTCAAATCTCATTCAGAGATTTCTGGATGCTTGATCGCCATTTTGTACTGAGGTAGAAGTACGGGTCAGTGACTGGCTGTTTTGCTTTTCTGACCTTCAGATTGACCCCAATTTCTGTCTCTGAGATTTTATTAATCGAAATTCATCAAGATGAATTCTTTTTTTTACAAATAAATAAAATATTTTAGCAGGCAGAAACCGGCTAGAATAGACGGTCTATTCCATACTTTCCTTGGAGCATGGCTATGTGTGAAAGACTTTTCTGTCTAAGATGAAGTGTCATAGTGCATCTCTGGTTATTCTTCATTCACTCCCTTCCATCCTTCCTTTCTGCCTGGAGAGAGGATGCTGTCATTTGGCCATAGGAAATAAACTCCATAGCTGAAAGAAAGATTCAGTTTCTACTGATATTTTAAAGTGATTCACACTATGCATAAGTATGTATGTAGTACAAAATGGCGGAGTCATTACAGAAGTTGTTGGAAATTAACATTTCCGAGTCAAAATTTATTTATTTTTTATTTTTTAAAAAATTAGAGATTATGATAAAATTAAATCTCTCCCTTCCTAATCCTTTCTCCAAACTTTCTCACATACACTTTCCTCCTCTTTCCCTTAATGAACCTCAAGTCAGTAACCCAAAATCAAGTTTTCCAGATTAATGTATTCACTTACTCATATGTATATTTGCATGGTTGTGTGAGTTTGTTTGTACCATATGCAAAGAGAAGCACAAAAGAGCACTCAAGAAGACACTGGGTCTTCTGGAACAGGAATTATAGGTTGTTTTGGTCTGCTCTGTAGGTGTAGGGATTTGAACCTGCAATCTTTGGAAAAGCTGTAGGTAAGCACTCAATAGAAAATTTTAAAAATTAAATATTCATTTGACTTCGTCTCACAGGTACCTGTAACTCCAGTTTCAAGGAATCAAGTGTCCTATTCTGGCCTCTACTGGCACTTGCACCTAAGTGGCATACATTCACATACACACACACACACACACACACACACACACAATCTTTAAAATGAAAACAAAAGTATAATTTAAGTATATAATAACTGGATGGATGTTAAGAGATGATGCTTGGAAATTATAAGAACATTAAATGTCTTTATTTTCTATAATTAAATCATTTAGTTTTTATGAGAGCACAGAAATACTGATGCAGTAAAATCATTGCAAGTCATGACCTACAAGAGTGGAGATTCTGAACTGAGATGTGTCAGGCATTATTGGGTGGTATCATGAATCATCAGGGCATAGAAGGTGAAAAGTATGTATGTGCACGTGTGTGTGTGTGTTTAGAACGACAGTGAGAGGGAACTGCACAATGCACCAAAGCTGAGCACTGCCAGAAATAACATGTAATTATTTTGGTTTTGAACTAATTTCTGGTCATTATGAGTTCAAAAAGGTTTTTACTGACTCTAACTTATGTCATTAAAAAAAAAGTCGAGAACACTACTCAGTTGCTGTATGTATCAGGAAACCCAAGCCTTACATACCTTAAACATTCAGTATCTTTTGAGGAAGATTTATTTGGCAAAGATCACTGAAATTTTGCAGTGAAATTAGATAGTAAGTTTTTCCCTTGCTGTCTTGATCTGTAAATGGGATAGAATGCAGCTAAAACAAGCTTTATATTTATTCTATTTCTCTCTGCATAAAGCTTGGCAGTCACCACAAAACAAGTGATGTTTTTAATGATTTTTCAGCAAAAGGTCATCTCATCAGGAGTAAGACATTTGTTTCTGTATATATCATCCTGCTTAGAACACACTTATAGAAATGAGGTGGTTTCTGTTCAGTAGAAATCTTTGGATAATTCTACTCAGCATCTAAACTAATCGATATACATATGAAAACACTAAAAATTATATTTTGGGTTTTAATTTATAAAATTCTTCTATTTTGTGACTCAAATAATAATTCTTCATAATCTTTAAGCAATATGTTTGGCAAAGTGAAACAATGAATGTCTATAATTCAAACTATTTAAAAAACTGATTTCTTGAACTTGAGGATTTAAGGTTAGTCTGAATTCTCTCAAATAAAGAAACAAACAAAAAGAAGAACTGTTTCCAGGTCTCTGCAGATTAACAATTTTGTAATTATGCAAAAATTAACAATTAATAATTTGTTCAACACATTACGTAAAAAATATAAAATGAATAAATTTACAATGACGTTTAATTAATAATATTCCTATAATCAACTTTGAATAATTTCTTATATTAATAATAGAGAAATTGGAGGCTAGAGATCTAACTCAGATGTGTGCCCTTGTTAGAACTGTGTCTGAGCCCAAGTATTAGAAAAAATAGATAACTAATAGAGAAATTTATTTCACAGTAAATCCACTGATATATCATCACTATATCTCTTTAATTGAAATGATTTAGTCAAGGCACAGACTTGGATAGTAAAATGTTTTCAAAAGTCTTTTGTCACCATTCATTCATCTCTTCTCATTACTGCTTTGTCATGATGAAAATTGAGGGTCAGATTTTGACATTACATTTCTACTTTTTTTTTTTACATTTTTAAAGATGAGTCTTTTAAAACCAGTTTTCTGAGTTTAGATGCATAGATTCACATTAGAGTCCCTACTCTGTGTATCTCCCACCTGACCAGCTGTCTTTATGAGAAGATTCATCAAACACTTAAAAGATGATTTTCACCAAACCTGGGCATCACCCCTCAAAGCTCGTTTGATAAAAGCCCAAGTCTACTACTTTCGAAGTGTTGTTAAATGTAGCAATGACACCTTCCCAGTTTGTAAATAATACCCCTAAGTTTATGAAATTACAGCAATCAGGGAAGGACTATTAGGCTTTTGCAGACTTGCAATCTTGCTATGCTTGATCTCCTTTTTGCTCATAGTCCAGTTTTTCTTTATATTCTTAAAGTTGTCTTTGATTCCGTTTTTTATTGTTTGTTTTGTCTTTCAAGATAGGATTTCTCTCTTTAGCTGTCCTGGAATCAGGTTTGTAGACAGGCTAGTCTTGAACTCCAGAAATCTGCCTGCCTTTGCCACCCCAGTGCTGGGATTAGAGGTGTGCACAACCATGCCTGGCTTTGTCTTTCACTCTTAAACTTGTGTCATGAGAAGGACAAAGGACTCTGGATAGAGATGGAGACCTGACTCTATCATGTAGGAGGTATGAGAGCTGAGTCATGTTGATAGCCTATTTAATTTTTCATAACATCTAAACTAGCTTATTTATAATTCCTATTATTATCCACATGGTTTGAAATTGGTATGATAATTAAATACAATGTAACAAATTATGTTATATATTTTAAACATAACATACATCACTAATGAAGCAACTCCATTCTACAGGGTCATTTTTCAAGCTCTCACTAAAATTTATCATGCTCAATTAGTGGTCAGACTTGCAGTGACTCAGTTCTCTTGTCTCTTCACGTTTGCATGTGCTTTTGATTCTGTGTTGCAGGTTGTCTCTGAATCAACTTTATGACATATGTTAGGCTTAGTTTTGAGCCCTTTCTGTACTTCCAGATGATGTAAAATGAGGAAAATACTAGAAGATATAGTCTGGAATGATTCCAGATCTATGATCAGAATTTGAGTCTCTAGTTTCTTAATCCAGAAATCTTTCAGTGCTGTCTGTTTTCTCTCCAGAGAATGTACAAAACAGCCCCCATATTAAAGGACCACGAGGAATCAATGTATATCAATTATATAGCTATTTGAGTTTTCTATTAATGAGAGAAAGCAAATTTACTGACACATGTTGCCTGAGATTTTCTGTCCTGCCCAGTTCCCGCAGTTGTTAAGTCTCAAGAAATCACATAGAGGTCTACATTAGTTATAAACCGATTGGTTCATTAGCTTCTTATTAACTCTTATAACATGTATTAGCCCATTATTCTTGTCTATGTTAGCTACGTGGCTCAGTACCTTTTTCAACGAGGCAGTCACATCTAGCTTCCTCTGTGGCTGGGTCATGGCTGCAGACTAGGACTTCCTTTTTCCCAGAATTCTCCTGTTCTCATTGACCTGCCTCTACTTCCTGTCTTGTTCTCTTGCCTATACTTTCTGCCTGGCTACTGGTCAATCAGCATTTATTTAAAATATAATTGACAGAATACAGACCATTGTCCCACAGCACTTCTCCCCTTCTTTTTAAATAAAAGCAAGAACTCTGAATCTAATATCCTTTGTTTAGCTTTTCTATGGACCATTATCTATAACAGCTTGTAATCAACATTCTAAACAAAGGAAAATATCCATAGTCCATTTTTGGGAACGTGGGTATAGTTTTCCAGGCTACTTCCTGCTGGTTGGGGCACTGATAATCTTATGGGGACCTAAAGAAACTTTAGAAGTATGATAAAATAATGACTGGAGTATCCTGTGAGGCTTCATCATCTCAGGCAGCAGTCTTGAATCTATCCTAGATGTAGAACTCAGACATCTGGGTCATCTGTTCCTACCGGAGATTTCCCAGGCGGTTGTCCTTGATCAAACCTGATTTTTCTTAACTCACAATGAATCCATAGCCTCTCATTTTCTGTGGAAACAAAAGCAAAACCTCTTCTCCAATGTAACATACTCTTATGTATTATGCTACATTCTATAGTATTAGAAACTATTAAATGCCAAGAGAGTTCCTAATGGTTGATTTATTTATTTAAATTTTAGTCAATGAAAGGATGATAACATAGTAACATCAAAACAAAATAAGTCCACATATAATGTACTAGTATAGATGAGTCAACAAATAACTTAATTGCTACAAAACTTTGTAAAGATATTGCATGCCGTTTGATCAAGAAAAGGATAGTCAGCCAATACTTACTTTTTTAATTTTTAAAAATTTATTATTCTCTCAAACATCGCAGCATGCCTGCAGTTTTCCTTTTCTCTTCTCTTCCTTTCCTCTCTTCCAACTTCCTCCCCACTACATTCCCTCTCCTTTCAGAAAAGCTCAGACCTTCCAGAAATGTTAACCGAGCATGGTATGTCATATTACAATAAAACTAGGTACATTTCCTCATATTAAGGCTGTATGAGGCAGCACAGTAGTAGGGAAATTGCTCCAAAAGCAGGTAAAAGAGTCAGAGACAGTTCCTGTCCCTACTGTTTGGAGTCCCACAGGAACAAGCTACACAATTGTAATATGCATGCAGAGGACATAGTTCAGACCCATACAGGCTCCCCAATTGTCCGGTGGGTTTCTTTGAGCCCTGGTTAGTTGATTCTGTAGCCCTTTTCTTGTAGTTTTTTGACCTCTCTTGTGGCCACATTCCTTCTTTACCTTTTTCTGCAGGATTCCCTGAGCTCTGCCTAATGTTTGGCTGTTGGTCTCTGCATCATCTCCTATCAGTTGCTTCATGAAGCCTCTCTGATAGTTATGCAAGACTCCAGTCTACAGAAATGACCTATGATTCCAGTTGCCTCCCTACCACACCCTACCAAATCCATCCTGTTTCTATCCACACCTGCCTCCAGGTTACTTATGAAATCTATTCCATTTCCCCTTCCCAGGGAGATCCAAACATCCTCCTTTTTACCTTCCTTGTTGTTTACTTAACCTCTCTGGTTCTGTGAATTGTAGCATGATTATCCTTTGCTTTACATCTAATAGCCACTTATAAGTGACTACATACCATTCTTGTCTTTTCAAGTCTGAGTTGTTACCTCACTCAGAATGATTTTTTTCTAGTTATATCCATTTGTCTGAAAATTTCATAATGTTATTTTTTACCAACTGAATAATGCTCCATGGTATAAATGTACATTTTCTTTATCCAATTCTTCAATTGAGGCACATCTATGTTGTTTCAAGTTTCTGGCTATCATGAATAAAGCTATGGACATAAATGTATGGACATAAATGAGCAAGTGTCATTGTGGTAGGATGGAGTATCCTTTGGGTCTATGCCTGCTAGTGGTATAACTGGGTCTCGAAATCAAATCCCAATTTTCTGAGGAACATTCATATTGATTTCCAAGTAGCTGTACAAATTTGCACTCCCACCAGCAATGGAAGAGTGTTCTCCTTATTTTACATCTTTAACAGCATGAACTATCACTTGTATTTTTGATCTTTGCCATTCTGTCAGTCATAAAATGAAATCTCAGAGTTGTTTTGATTTGCATTTTCCTAATGGCAAAGGATGTTAAATATTTCTTTGTTTCTCTACCATTTGAGATTCCTCTGCTGAAAATTCTCTTTTAGATCTGAAATCCATTTTTAGATTGGATTATTTGGTCTGTTGATATCTAGTTTCTTAAGTTCTTTATGTATTATGGAATTTCTCTTCTGTTGGATGTGGGGTTGGTAAAAATCTTTTCCCATACGGTAGGCTGCCATTTTGTAAAAGTTACATTTTGCTTACCTAAGACACAGCATTCCTTCTATCACATGATATGCTCACGATGAAAATATTGAGAGTCCTACATATCCAAGTCTTCAATTAGACAACTGTCTAACTTTATGCCACTTTTATGGGTTTGAAGGTGTGAGATACTGAGCTTAGTTATTTTGTATTTTTGTCAAGTGACTCAAACAAACAAACAAAAAAATCAGGTTGAGGAAAATAATCATAGTTTTCAGTCAAATGGAACAAAAGGTATCATGGAGAATAAGACATGAGAGCAAATAAAAAATATGTAAAGCCTGGCCTGTGGCAGAACCCCGACAAAGAGGAATTCAGACTTTTCCCGACCCCCTTGACTCCCTGGTCACGTTGCAGTGGTAGCTCCACCCTGCAGAGGTCTCCTGCCTCCCATCCTAGCTTTCATCCAGGTACAACTCATCTCTTCCTCCCTTCTCCCTGGGACCATAAGATCTCCCCAGCTCGGCTGCCTTGTGCTGATGGGCCTGAGCTGTGGGTGCAAACAGCTCCCTGTTTTGATAGCCTGCATGAGGACAGGTGGGCCCTCTGTCAGCTCAACGACATTCCTGGCCAGCAAGAGGCACTGAACTTCTAGCAGACATTCATTGGAGGAAGGGATTTCCCCAGCTCAGCTGCCTTACACTCTGGGCCTGGGCTGTGAGCACAACCCTGCAGGAGGGAGTGCCTGTGTTTCAATAGCCTGCCTGAGGAAAGGTAGCCTTTCTGTCAGTGAAGTCCCTGCCCAACGAGAACCTGACCTGGTATCAGAAGATCCAATAGAGAGCATTTGAAAAAAGAGATGGGCAAACGCCAAGGCAAGAATTCCTCCAACAATCTGAAAAACAACATAAAAACACCAGATCCCAACGACCCTACAAAGAAGGACTTGAATACCTTAATCCAGAAGAAGTGGAAAAAAATGCCATTATGAAAGCAATAGAGTCCCTTAAACAGGATATGAATAACTCCATAAAGAATTGGATGAGAAGTACAACAAAAAGTTTGAAGAAATGAGTAAAGAAATGGATGAGAAGTATAACAAAAACTTTGAAGAGATGAGTAAATCCTTGAATGATACCCTGGGAAACCAAGAAAAAACAATCAAACAGGTAATGGAAACAGTTCAAGAATTGAAAACTGAAATGGTGGCAATGAAGAAAACACAAACCGAGAACCGGCTGGATATGGAAAATCTAAGTAACTGAACAGAGACTACAGAATCAAGCATAACCAATAGAATACAAGACATGGAAGAATATATCTCAGATGCTGAAGATACCATAGAGAAAATAAATGCCCTGATCAAAGAAAACAGCAAATCCAACAAATTCTCATCACAAAACATTCAGGAAACCTGGGACACAATAAAAAAAACCAAACATAAGAATAATAGGGATTGAAGAAGGATAAGAATTGCAGATCAAAGGCCCAGAAAATATATTCAACAAAATTATAGAAGAAAACTTTCCCAACCAAAAGAACAATATTCTTATGAAGGTTCAAGAAGCATACAGAACACCAAATAGACTTGATCAAAAAAAAAAAATCCCCTCGCCATATAATAATCAAAACACAAAACATACAGATTAAAGAAAGAATATTAAGAGCTGCAAAGGAAAAAGATCAAGTAACTTATGAAGGTAAACCTATCAGATTTACACCGGACGTCTCTATGGAAACCATGAAAGCCAAAAGGTCCTGGATAGAGGTACTGTAGAAACTAAGAGACCATGGATGCAAACCCAGACTGCTATACACAGCCATTCACTATCATTCACTATCAATGGAGAAAACAAAATATTCCAGGATAAAAACAAATTTAAACAATTTGTAGCCACAAATCCAGCCTTACAGAAAGTAATAGAAGGACAATTGCAACCCAAGGAATCCAACATTGCTAACACTGCATACAATAACTCAGACATCTAGCCACCATTCACAACCACAACTCAAACAAGGGAAACAAACAAACTCTACTAAACAAAAAATAAAAATAAAAAAATAATAACCGGAGTCAACAACGACTGGTCATTAATATCACATAATATTAATGGACTCAACTCACCTATAAAAAGGCTGAAAGATTGGATACGAAAACAGGATCCAACATTCTGCTGTTTACAAGAAACTCACCTCAACCACAAAGACAGACATCTACTCAAAGTAAAGGGTTGGGAAAAGGTTTTTCAAGCAAACGGACATAAGAAACAAGTGGGTGTGGCCATTCTAATTTCCAACAAAATTGACTTCAAACTACAATCAATCAGAAGAGATGGAGACAGACATTTTATACTTATAACAGGAACAATTCATCAGGAGGAAGTCTCAATCCTGAATATCTATGCCCCTAATATAAAAGCATCCACTTATGAAAAAGAAAAACTTGTAAAACTCAAGGCAGTCATCAAACCACACACACTAATAGTTGGAGACATCAACACACCTCTCTCACCAATGGACAGGTCAATCAGACAAAAACCCAACAGAGAAATAAGACAATGAATAGAGGTAATGAATCAAATGGACTTAACTGATATCTATAGAACATTCCACCCAAGTAGGAAAGAATATACCTTCATCTCTTCAGCTCATGGTACCTTCTCGAAAATTGACCTCATACTCGGTAACAAAACAAACTTCCACAGATACAAAAAAACATTAGTAACCGCCTGTGTCTTGTCGGATCACCATGGAATAAAGTTAGAATTCAATAACAATTCTAACACCAGAAAGCCTACAAACTCATGGAAACTGAACAGTCAACTACTGAATCACTCCTGGGTCAAGAAAGAAATAAAGAAAGAAATTAAAGTCTTCCTTGAATTTAACTAAAATAAAGACACAACATACTCAAATCTATGGGAGACAATGAAAGCAGTGCTAAGAGGAAAGTTCATAGCACTAAGTGTCCAATTAAAAAAAAACGGAGAAAGCACACATTGGAGACTAAACATCACACCTGAAAGCTCTAAAAAAAAAAGAAGCAGACTCACCCAGGAGGAGTAGAAGACTGGAAATAATCAAATTGAGGGCTGAAATCAACAAAATAGAAACACAGAACAATCCAAAGAATCAACGAAACAAAAAGTTGGTTCTTGGAGAAAATCAACAAGATTGACAAACCCTTAGCCAAACTAATCAAACAGCAGAGAGAGAAGACTCAAATTAATAAGATCAGAAATGAAAAGGGGGACATAACAACAGACACAGAGGAAATTCAGAGAATCATTAGATCTTACTACGAAAGCTAATATGCCACAAAGTTGAAAAATGTACAAGAAATGGACTGGTTTTTAGATAAGTACCATCTACCAAAGTTAAATCAAGACCAGGTGAACAATCTAAATAGACGTGTTAGTCACGAAGAATAAGAAGTTGTTATCAAAAACCTCCCGACCAAAAAAAGCCCAAGACCAGATGATTTCAATGCAGAATTCTACCAGAGCTTCCAAGAAGTGCTAATACCTATACTCCTTAATGTATTTCAAAATATAGAAACAGAAGAGCCATTGACAAATTCCTTTTTTGAAGCTACAGATACGCTGATACCAAAACCACATAAAGACACAACCAATAAAGAGAATTACAGACCAATCTCACTCATGAACATTGACGCAAAAATTCTCAACAAAATCCTAGCAAACCGAATCCAAGAACACATTAGAAAAATTATCCATTGTGATCAAGTAGGCTTCATCCCAGAGATGCAGGGCTGGTTCAACATATGCAAATCTATCAATAAAATCCATCATATAAATAAATTGAAAGAAAAAAAACCATATGATCATTTCATTAGAAGCTGACAAAGCATTTGACAAAATTCAACATCCCTTTATGATAAAGGTGTTGAAGAGATTGGGGATACAAGGATCATACCTAAATATAATAAAAGCTATTTACAGCAAGCCGACAGCTAGCATCAAACTGAATGGAGAGAAACTCAAAGCCATTCCATTGAAATCAGGAACATGACAAGGCTGTCCACTCTCTCCATACCTCTTTAATATAGTTCTTGAAGTTCTAGCAATAGCAATGATAGTGTACATAAGCGACCCCAAAAACTCTACCAAAGTACTCTGACAGCTGATAAACACCTTTAGTAATGTGGCAGGATACAAGATCAACTCCAAAAAATCAGTTGCCCTCCTATACACAAAGGATAAAGAAGCAGGGAGGTAAATCAGAGAATCTTCACCTTTCACGAAAGCCACAAATAGCATAAAATATCTTGGGGTAACTCTAACCAAGGAAGTGAAAGTCCAATTTGACAAGAACTTTAAGTCTTTGAAGAAAGAAATTGAAGAGGATACCAAAAAATGGAAAGATCTCCCCTGCTCTTGGATTGGGAGGATCGACATAGTTAAAATGGCAATTCTGCCAAAAGCAATCTATAGATTCAATGCAATTCCCATCAAAATCCCATCAAAATCCCATCAAAATTCTTCACAGACCTTGAGAGAACAATAATCAACTTTATATGTAAAAACAAAAAACCGAGGATAGCCAAAACAATCTTATATAATAAAGGAACTTCTGGAGGTATAAGTATCCCTGACTTCAAACTCTATTACAGAGCTACAGTATTGAAAACAGCTTGGTATTGGCATAACAACAGAGAAGTCAATCGAATAGAAGACCCATATATTAACCCACAAACCTATGAACCCTTGATTTTTGACAAGGGAGCTAAAGGTATGCAATGGATGAAGGAAAATATCTTTAACAAATGGTGCTGGCATAACTGGATGTCAACCTGTAGAAGAATGAAAGTAGATCCGTATCTATCACCATGCACAAAAATCAAGTCCAAATGGATTAAAGACCTCAACATTAACCTGAGTACTTTGATCCTGATAGAAGAGAAAGTGGGAAGTAGTCTACAAGACATAGACACAGGAGACCACTTCCTAGGTCGAACCCCAGTAGCACAGACAATAAGAGAATCAATGAATACATGGAACCTCCTGAAACTGAGAAGCTTCTGTAAAGCAAAGGACACTGTCAGTAAGACAAAAAGGCTACCTTCTGACTGGGAGAAGATTTTCCCCAACCCCTCATCAGACAAAGGTCTGATCTCCAAACTATACAAAGAACTCCAAAACTAGACACTAAAACTCTAATTAACCCAATTTAAAAATGGGGGGTACTGATCTGAACAGAGAATTCACAACAGAAGAACTTCAAATGGCCAAAAGACACAACCTCCTTAGCAATCAGGGAAATGCAAGTCAAAATAACTTTGAGATACCATCTTACACCTGTCAGAATAGCTAAACTGAAAAACACCAAGGATAACCTATGCTGGAGAGGATGTGAAGTGAGGGGAAAACTCATTCATTGTTGATGGGAAGGCAAACTTGTGCAGCCACTGTGGAAATCAGTGTGGCGGTTTCTCAGGAAATTCGGAATCAACCTACCTCATGATCCAGCAATTCCACTCTTGGGAATATACCCAAGAGATGCCCAATCAGACTACAAAAGCATTTGTTCAACTATGTTCATAGCAGCACTGTTTGTAATAGCCAGAACCTGGAAACAACCTTGGTGCCCCTCCATAGAAGAATGGTTAAAGAAGGTGTAGAACATATATACATTAGTGTTTTACTCAGCGGTAAAAAACAATGACATCTTGAATTTTGCATGCAAATGGATGGAAATAAAAAATGCTTTACTGAGTGAGGTAACCCAGACACAAAAAGAGGAATATGGTATGTACTCACTCATAAGTGGATTCTAGCTATAATTAAAGGTCTTTGTGCCTATTATTCGTGATCCTAGAGAAGCTAAATAAGAAGATGAACCTGAAGAAAATCATGTAGTTTTCCTCCTGGATTTTGGAAGTAGACAAGAGTGCCAGGCAACATTGGGTGCATGGGGGCGGGAGTGGATGGAAGGGGAGAGGATTAGAGAGAAGGGAGTAGGGGAGGATTGGGGAAAGTTTGGGGGATTGGGATGGGGGCGGGAGGAAGGATGGATATGGGAGCAGAGAAGTATCTCAACTAAGGGAGCCATTTTAGGGTTTACAGGAGACTTGGTTCTAGAGGGTTTCCCAAGTCCAAGGAGAGATCCCCAGATTGTTCCCTGGACAACAGAGGAGAGGGTGCCTGAACTGGCCTTGGCCCATAACCATACTGATGAATATTTTACATATCACCATAGAACCTTCATCTGGCGATGGATGGAAATAGAGACAGAGACCCACATTGAAACACTGGACTTAACTTCCTAGGTCCAAAGGAGAGGCAGAAGGAGGGAGAACGTGAACAAGGAAGGCAGGATCATAGGTAACCTACACCCGATGATGAATGGAGAATGAGACAGAGACCCACATTGGAGCACTGGACTGAGCCCCCAAGGTCCAAAAGAGGAACAGAAGGAGGGAGAACATGAACAAGAATGGCAGGACCGTGAGGAGTGCGTTCAACCACTGATACAAGGGGACTGATCTAATAAGAGCTCACCAAGGCCAGTTGGACTGGGTCTGAATGAGCACGTGATCAAACCGGATTCTCTGAATGTGACCGGATTCTCTAAATGTGGCTGGCACGGGTACTGTCTCAGAAGCCATTGATAAGGGCACTGGCACTTGTTTCCTCTGCATGTTCTGGATTTTTTGGGATCCTAGTCAGTTTGGATGCTCACCTTCCTAGACCTGGAGGGATGGGGAGGAACTTGAACTTCCCACGGGGCAGGAAACACTGACTGCTCTTAGGGCTAGAGAGGGAGGAGGAGAGGGAGTGGGAGGAATGGGAGGGTATTGGGAGGAGGGGTGGAAGTGAAAACTTTTATAAATTAATCAAGAAAAGATTATTTTATAAGTTAAAAAAATATGTAAAGAGTAAAACCCTGTGTCTTGTGGATGTGCACGTATGGGTACATGTTCTTGTGTGTGTAGGTGTGAATGGAGGCCAAAAGTTAACATTTAAATCTTCCAGTGTAATATTTGAGACAAAGTTTCTCACTGAAACTGAAGGTTGCTGATTGACTGGCCAGGATGGCCCCCAAGCCCCCGGGCCCGTTTCTCCTACCTGAGAACTTGGATTGCAGGTATGCATCACCACACCAGACTTACATACAGGTGATGGGAATATGACTTCAGCTTTTCATGCTACACAGCAAGCGCTGTACCAGCAAAGCCATGTCCCTAGTCCCCTAACACCTCATATAATCAAGAGCAAATGAACATTAAAAAATCCAGAGGGAGATATTTTAAGCAATGTTTTAGGAGAGGAAATAGTCAAGATAAAGAAAATAAGTCAAATCACTCGTGATAGGATTGTGGGAGAGTTACCTCAGTTCAGATCGAATGTAATTGGCAAGGTTAACTGCCTAGCTCTCTATTTGTATGTTTCCCTTTGAATGCAGTTCAACTCCCGCCTGAGACAGATCAATAATAGATGCAGTGAACTCTGATAAACTCAGCTCAAAATCTGAAATCCCTTGGCATTGTTGTGGAATGTAGCAGAGGAGTGCAAACCCAGCTAAAATGACCGGGCAAGCATTCATGCAAATGCGCATGATATTTTAATGGAAATTTGATGTCCACAATACTGACTTCATACGTGCGCTTGCATTACCATGACAACCAGAAGTTCTCTATAGTTCACTATGAAATAATGACTTGCTTATGCCTGAACATTTAACATAACAGTTTTTCATCCCACCAACAAAAATTAAATTGAAAAAGAACCTTAAACCAAATTTGACTTAAAGTAGGAAATTTATTTTCTGAAAATAAATATCTAAAATGCTCGCTGCCTGCATTTCCTTCTGAATTCTGAGACCAACTCCCTGGATATGTTAGTGTAGCAAAGTCTTTCCCATGAATGTTTTTGGTGGTGATTGGTAGAATTCTTCGGTGAATATGAATTTGCAGCATGAACTTGAATAATAATTACAGCCAAGGCTGTGCTGGAAGCACTTACTTGACAACTGCTTCTCTGGGAAAGGAGACTCGTCAATAAATTACATCTCTACAAAAAAAATCTGTCCTGGAAGACTTCTTGTTTTCAATTCCTGCCACATCAGTGACAAATTTTGAGAAGTAAATCACATCCAATAAACACTCATCATGTTCTCTGATCCTTTGCCTTCCTTATGTAAACTCCAAATAAGTAACTGGCAGGTATAGACATAATTTAAAAGGACCCCAATCTTCTCCTTCTCTCTCTCTCTCTCTCTCTCTCTCTCTCTCTCTCTCTCTCTCTCTCTCTCTCATTTCTGAGACTGTCATGGCTGATTGGCACATGAAGAATTATAGTGGCATTTTATATTCCCAGAACTCTTTATCAGTGTCCATTAAAGATGCTGCTGAAAGGAAGCTACATTTCTGGGGTTGAAGTCTTTCATGGGGGAATGGGTAATGAGAACCAGGTGTGATTTCAATTGTCTAATATAGGAATGGAAACAAAAAGACTTGAGAGAGAAAGGGACAACCTTGCTTTCTTTAAGCTTTAGGAAATTCTACTTCGTATCGTCTGGGAAATATAGGGGGAAACACAAAGAAAAGACTTGCAAGTACAGAAACTGACATTTACGTGATTCTGTTTCAGAAAGGGCTTAGGGTCTTAATGTAAGCACTATTTATTCTTTTCTTCAGTTCCAGAATCCAAAGTCGCCATGCTTCTTGTGTCCAGTATTAGTAAGTTATATTTTATTTTATGTGTTATGCATGGACCTTTTGCCTGAATGCATGTCTGAGGGCCTCTTTGGTATCTAGTGCCTGCAGAGCCCAGGAGAGGGTATTCAGTTCCTTGGAACTGGAGTCACAGACTGTGAGAGCTAGTCCCAGACCACTGGGAAAGGAGCCAGTGTTCTTCATGATTGAGCCATCTATTCAGTTCCTGAAAGTAAGCAATCTTCTAGCCTGAGTGTAGCCACAAGCAGTAACCCTTCTTTCTCTAAATAGAAACATTCTTTTTTATTTTTTCTCAAGTTGCTCCTTAGTTACAGGGACTGCTTTGCCTGAGACTTGAGTAAACATTACTAATTGACAAAACTTACCCAGTGCACACAATCTTATTAAGCAAATTAGTCACAGAAAGAAAGCATCACATTTTGTGTCATTTTAAAGGCCTTGACTTTCAAGATATATAAAATTGTATATGTGCAGATGACTTGAAAGTAGAGTCGAAACTCTTTAGGATCTATCTTCCAGGTACATTGATTAAAGACATGCCAACATGTCCAGCTTTGCTGACAATTTTTGAAGAAGAACTTTTGCTTTAAAAAAAGTTTTTTTTCCTGAATTACCATCTTAATTTACAGAGTGGGCTTATGTTCATTGTGTAGCAATTTTAGAAACATGAACACAGGGGCCAGAAGAGATGGCTCAGATGTTAAAAGCACTGGATGCTCCTTGATGGTCCTGAGCTCAATTCCCAGCAACCACACTCTAGCTCACAACTATCTGTAATGAAATCTGGTCTCCTCTTCCATCTTGCCGAGATACAAGCAGACAGAACACTGTCTACATAATCAATAAATAAACCTTTAAGAAAATAAAGAAATATAAACACAACTTCTCTAGTTGCTCAATCAATACCAGGTGCCACAATTGTATTCAGTATGTCTATCCAAAGGAGTTGATGTGGGAAGTCCTTTGGTATATGTGTTACTTTTATTGGTTAATGAATAAAGAAGCTGCTTTGGCTTGTGATGATACAAAATAGTGCTATCCAGGGACGGGGATGGGACTAAACTGGTTGTTGGGAGAAAGTAGGTGGAATCAGAGAGAAGCCATGTAGCCACCGCTGGGGACAGATGCACCAGAAACTTGCTGGTAAGTTACAGCCAACTGGCAACTAATAGAAACTGGTTAGTTTAGGAAATAAGAGCTAGCTAGAAATATTCTTAAGATATTGGCCAAACAGTATTGCAAATAATATAATTTCTATGTGATTATTTCAGGACTGAGCAGCTGGGAATGAACTAAAAGCCTTCCCCAGCAAGAAGTGCTGTACTAAAAACGGAAACATCAATCAAGTGGGCCAGTTATATGAATTCTAGCTTTCTACTCTATTTTATCTTTTTCCTTATAAAGACGTTCTCTGGACATTTGTGTACAAACATGAAAATAACCCATATACAATGTATATAGTCATTCAACTATATAGTCATTCAAATATATTCAAGTATATATTGAGCCAGTCGGTTCAATAACTTGGAGCATGTTAATAGAATGAATTATCAACAAACTATTGTTCTCTTTGAGATTTGGATTAGAGTTTATGCTGGCCTCATAAAACAAGTTGAAAAGATTCCCCTAGCCCCACACTCTTTTCTTTTCTAGAAGAATGGGCATGGAAGTCTGTGTTTCTGCCAGGAAGTTATAATTTCTCAAATAATTCATCTGAATTAGGATCTTTCTTTGTGGGAAGGGAGAAACATTAAAAACACAGGTACAAAACAGTATTAGCTAAGGTTCTTAGCTCAGCAATCCTTCCAATATACATTGTGGGAAGAAGAGTTACTTCTTATCCTAATACCTCAAACCATTTATTGCTTTATTTTATACTTTGTTCAGTTTAATTGCAGAATGTGTATTCTTTGTGCCTAAATAAAGTTCTTCTTCACCTTTGGATCTTCACTCCCTTGGGGTTGTAAAACAGATATCCCATATATAGGACATTTACTTTATGATACATAACAGTAGGAAAATTACAGTAAGAAAGTAGAAACTAAATAACTTTATGGTTGGGGTCATCACAAGACAAGGGACTATACTGAAGTGTCACAGTATTAGGAACATTGAGAACCATTGGCCTAGGTGCTTTTGTCAAGCTCTGTTCATGAGAAACATTGAAAATTTGTTTGAACTCTGTACACCTTAAAAGAGCATTCCATTTCAGATTGTAACACTTTCCGCATAGTAGTTAAGTTTTATATTTGCAGGTGATTAAAGAGGCTAAGTGTCCTAGGATTTTTATTGCTGTGAAGAGACACCATGGCCATGACAACTCTTATAAAGGAAAACATTTAATTGGGGTGACTTGCTTACAGTTTCAGAGGTGCTGTCCATTATTGTCTTGGCAGGGAACATGATAATGTACAGGCAGATGTGTGGTGAAGAAGTAGCTGAGAGTCCTACATATTGCATGCAACAGGAACTCATCTGAGGCAGTGGGTGGTATCCTGAGCATAGGAAACCTTAAATCATACCACCATAGTGACTCACTTCCTTTAACAAGACCATAACCACTCCAGTAAGCCACACCTCCTAAAAGTATCATTCTCTATCAGATTATGCGAGCCAATTACATTCAAACCACATTAAGTATCTTTTAACATTGAGCTTCCTCTTTTGTGAAACATGAATTCCAAATTCTGCCTGTTTTCTTGTTGCTTACCTGGAAATTTCCTTACACATTCTTGATCCATGTAATTGGATATTATCCCACTTTGTAGACTGTTTTGTCATATTTTTGGAAAAAAAAAATACTTGGTTTAATTCTACATCCCCTAAAATGTTACAGTTTAAAATACATAATCATTATAAACAAATTGTTGTAATTTTGTATCCTTTTGTTTGTAATAAATATTTGACATCCAGCTTATATCATTGTTTGCATATTAGGTTCTAATTTAGAATAACCACAAAAATGTTTAACAGCCATAAGTGGTGAGTGACTCTGACACATGATAGCCCATGATAATAATCCACTTCTTAAAAATCAACATACATCTTCAGTAGTTGATAAATACAAAGGACATACATTCACTGTGATGAAGACCAATTACCAGTTCATAAAGAAGTATAGTAGCCTAGCAATAAAACAAAACAAAAACAATCCAAATATGACAAAGACTTTACATTCTATGACTACCTTGCCAACTCAGTTACCAATACAATAGTATCCTTAGTGTCATGCCAAGAATGCCACCAGATAATTTCTGCTGTAAGAAATTTTTACTAGAGAAGCAAATTAAGAGGGGGGATTTAAAATAAAAATATATTCTTCTCTCATATAATAAATCGCAATTGCATTGTCCCCTCCCTCAACTCCTATCAGTTCTGCCCCACATCCCCTTTTTCTCAGATCCACTTGGAGGAGAAAAGGGCCAGTCAAAGAAACACACCCCAAACAGAGCCAAAGAAACACACTTTGTCCCTGAATCCAGAGTCAGTGAGAGAAAAACACTCTGACCCTGAAACCAGTGCTAAACATTTAAAAAGGTCTAGTGAAAAAAACTTTACTTTGGCCCTGAAACTAGAGCCAAAGAAACATACCCTGCCTCTCACTAACTCAGCACAGAAACTAACTAAACCCTGAACAGCAAACTAGACAATCCCTGAGCATAAAACCAACAAATCCCTGAGCACAAAATCTAGCCAATTATTGAGCTTGTCCCAGGTCAGGGATTGAAATCTGACAAACTCCCATCTAAAAATTCTTCCCCCTAGGAAAACTAAGAAGTCCTATGAAAATTCTGTGCCTGTTCATTTTGATGCTTCCCTGTTCCACAATGGCAAAGACAGGCACCCTCCTGGATTCTTCTTTTTCAATAAAACTCTTGAATGAGGTTTGGTTGAGACCTTCTTTCACCAATGGAGCACAGCAGAGCAGACCAGAGCAGAACAGAACAGAGCAGAACAGAAACAACATCTCTGGGGAAAGCGTACCCTAGCAGAGCAGAGTTGTACACTCTGGGGAACCTGAGCAGAGCTGTAACAACTTTGTTGAGGAAACCCTCCTCAGAGAGTTCCTATACAATGAGAGTCCTGAGCAGAGCTGTAACAACTTTCCTCTTTTCCACTCTTTTCCAATCTGCTCTCTCCTTTTCTCTTCCCTCCTCTCCTTTTTCCTTCTCCCCTCTTCTCACCTTTCTTTGTTTCCCTTTTCTTTCTTTCTTTCATTCTTTCTATCTGTCTGCCTGCTTTTCTGTCTTCCTTCCTTCCTTCCTTCCTTCCTTCCTTCCTTCCTTCCTTCCTTCCTTCCTCCCTCCCTCCCTCCCTCCCTCCCTCCCCCCCCCCCCCCCCTCTCTCTCTCTTTCTTTCTTTCTTTCTTTCTTTCTTTCTTTCTTTCTTTCTTTCTTTCTTTCTTTCTTTCTTTCCTCCTGTCTTTTTAGATTTCCTCTTTTTCTTTCTCTTCCTTTCTCTATATCCCTTGGCTACTTTTCTCCTTCTACGTTCTTCAATACACATTGTGCCTTTAAAACCTCAAGTGATACAAAATATTGAATCTTTATTGCAATGCACTAACTGAACTTTGTTGGAGTTGGAGACTCTAGAAAAGTAATCCAAAAGAAATTAACAATGATGGACCCTCTAGCTTCCATAGTTTTAAGCCAAAGAATTGACCATGTATATAAATGACACCCTTCTTTCTGACCAATTTTTTTCCAGATTTTGGAAAGTGAAATTAATGACTAAGTTCTCTGAAATGCTTTTCAGCTGTCTGATTTTTCACAACATGCTGTATCTCAATTTTTAAAAAATGTGTAATATGTGATTAATATATCCTTATCTGCTCCAAAATCTTTGCATAAAAGAGCTTTATCAACAGTAAAATATAACAGAAGTCTTGTTACTAATTTTATGCTAACATAATCTTCCAAATATTTCAAATTTCAATAATATCAATGTACTTCTTTAGTTTGGCAATCTACTTTTATTATATTTTCAGAAATGATGTATTAGATGTATTTAGATGTAGAAGATTAAGTCACTGAAAGCCCAGAGAAATTTGATTTTGAAAATGTAAGATATGAACCAATTTTCTTATGACATTCACATAGTTTACTGAAAAATCGCCTATTTGGAAAGTGCTTAGATAAAAGATTTAGATTAAAGAACCCAAGGAAATGTAACATTAAATATTTTTTATTATGAATTGAGAAATTTGAAAGTATCACTTTCAGATTTGAAGTTCATAACACAATCTAGAAAGATAAGAATTATTATCTCAATTTTACTTAGAGGAAATTGAGAGTTAGAAGGATTAAATCAATAGCAAAATTTTTATAGCTAGTTAGTCATCCTACTGGAATTCAGATACAGCTTATTACAACTACAGAGATGAATATTTTTCATTCTGTAACATAAAATTGCTTCTCAAGGTGTCATCATATTTGCCTGATCCTCTCTAATTAGCCCATAATCTCTTTGGAATTAATGAAATGAAATTTTTCATGAATTAACTCAATTATACATGATTTTAATTATTAATAAATTGATTAAAGGAGATGCAGAAAATATTTCTTTTCCAAGAACTCTACAATAACATAAGAAAAGTACATGTAATTTTCTAATCACTAAGTTGTAGATTTATGACACAAATTGCTTAAAATCTAATTTTAATGAATATCAATTTTTACAACTTTGGTAAGATTTTAATATCTTAATTTTATAATTTTATTTTCTTGGGATAATTAGAGGTGGGAAAGTTTTGCTATGCAGATTTTTAAAATTGGATGCTTAATAACCCTTATTTATGTTTACCTCATTTTTTCTCATTTTCTAACTTATTATGTGAATGATTATTAATAAGTATATCTGCAATTTACTACTATTAATACTTTTACAATGCTGAAATAGACAGAGACTCTCTGCTGAATCAGAGACCAAAGAGGCCTCTTGAGATCCTGTCCCCAACATGGCCAGAAACCTCCTGCTTAACTACAGGCTATACAAATCAGAAAATCAGGGGCAAAAATGAAAACAAAGAACAAAAAACCCATCCAAGAGAGACAAACTCAGAAATCAACACCTAGACCTACAAACACCACAAGTACAGATTCCTGGACACCAGCATAAGAACATAATCAACTATAGTCAGGACAATATGTAACTACCAGATCCTAGCTATTCCACTACACCAAGCCTTGAATGTTCCAACACAAATTAAACACAAGGAAAAGACTTTAAAACAAAATTTAGGGATATAATAGAGGTTTTTAAAGAATAACTGAATAAATCCCTTTATGAATTTGAGAAAAAAATAAAAAAATGTAGGAAATGAGTATATACCTTTAAAAAGTCAGGAAAAACAAATGGTTAAGGAAAATGAATAAAACTGATCAAGACACAAAAATAAAAATAAAATTAATAAAGAAAATACAAAATGAGGTAAGTTTGGAAACAGAACATTAGGCAAGTGAGCAGAATCTATAGATCCAAGTATCCCCAACAATATACAAGAGATAGAAGAGAGATTGCCAGGCATTGAAGACTGAAAAAATAGATGCAGAGGTCAAAGAAAATGTTAAATATATATACAAAAAATAAATTCTGACAGAAGACATCCATCAAATCTGGAACACTAAGAAAAGATCAAACCTATGAATAATGGGAATAGAACAAGGGGAAGAATTCAAGTTCAAAAACCCCAATAATAATTTCAATACAATCATAGAAGAAAATTTCCTATATCTAAAGCAGGAGATGCTTATAAAGATACAAGAAGCGTACAAAACACCAAATAGATTGAACTGTAAAAGAAAGTCACCTTACCACATAATAATCAATACATTAAACATACAGAACAGAGAAAGAGTATTAAAAGCTACAAAGACAAAAGATTAAGTCAGATATAAAAGTAGACTTATTAGATTTAAACCTGATGTATCAACAAAGTCCCTAAAAACCAGAAAGGCATTGACAGATGCCTTGCAGACTCCAAGAGACTACAGATGACAGCCTAGACTACTATCCTCAGCAAAACTTACAATCAACATAAATGAAGAAAACAAGATATTCTATGATAAAATCAAATTTAAATAAGAACTATCTATTAATCATGCTCTATAGAATATTCTAGAAAAAACTTCAATACAGGGAGGTTAACTGTATCAATCAAAACACAGGAAATAGTCTAACACTAGCAAAACAAAAAGGAAGAGAAGCACACACACACACACAACAATGAAACAAATGAAATTAGAAATCATTGGTAATTGCTATCTATCAACATCAATATTCTCAGTTTCCCAATAATGGGACATAGACTAACAGAATAGACATGAAAATAGGTGCCATTCTTCTGCAGCATTTAAGGAACACATCTCAATCTCAAAGACAGACATTATCTCAGAAAAAAAAGAGTTAGAAAAAGATTTTCCTAGCAAATTGATCTAAGAAGCAACCTGGTGTAGACATTCTACTATCTAACAAAATGGACTTCTAATGAAAATTAATCAAAGAGATGGGGAGGAGCACTTCATATTCATCAAAGGAAAAGTCCTTTAAAATGGCATACCAATTCTTAACATTCCATGAAAGAAATGGTATACACATTTGTCAAAGAGACATCACTAAAACCACATATTGACATTCATATATCAATAGTCGGATATTTCAATATCCCTCTCTCACCGACAGACAGATCATCCAGACAAACACTAAACAGAGAAACACTGAAACACACAAATGTAAAAGTCAAATGGTTCTAACAGATATATAGATAACATTTCACCCCAACACAAAAGAATACACCTTCTAACAGCACCCTTTTGCTCCATGGCGCCTCTCTCTGAGTATTTCCTTTTTCCAGCATTCAGTTCTGTCTTCGCAGTGTACCTAAGTTCTGCCCTACAACAGGCCAAGGCAGTTTCTTTATTCATTTATGCTAGTCATAGCACACAGAAGAGAGAATTCTACATCACCTCCCCCTTTCTGCTTAAATAAAAAGGAAGGTTTTAACTTTAGCATAGTAAAATTATATATAACAAAACATATATCAATCAAGAATTACAGTTACAATACTTATATCTACTTTATCTGTAACTAAGGAAAACTATAATTATAACTATCTATCTATTCTTCAGCTCAATGAAAGACTCCAGAAGGATATAATATTAATTAAGCAAACAGGAAATACTGTAAGCAACTTCCAAAACTCTAGAAATGACAGAGACATCTTATTGCCTGGACAGTTACCCAAAGTTCTTCTGTACCTTTAGGGCATCTATATTCAGCCTACAGGCCCAGAGAATCCATGTAGCAGGAAATTTTAAAGACAATTCTTCCTATATCGTATTCTGCAGAATGTCTTGCAGACTCTTTTATGAAACAGGAACCCCGAAGGATTATTTCACCTTTAGGCAAGTTAGCAGTCATTTCTCTGTGGGTCCTACATGTCTAGTTCAGCAGTCTAGGCAAGAGTAGTTTCTTGCCCAAATGGCTAACCAACTCCATAAGAAGCCTCTTCAATGCCCATCTTCCTCATGGAGTAACTGGTGCTGCCAGGAGCAGACATGTCTAACTGTCATTAAAAGTCCTAAATTTTTAAAACATTTAAATTCCATATTCTGAAGTTCTCTGAACAATTCTCAAATAAATAAAATATGGGTCAAGACAAATAAAGGCAGAAATAAAAGACTTTTAAAAATTCAATGACAATGAATACACAACATATCTTATGGATCACAATGAAAGCACTTCTAAGTGAAAAGTTGATAGAACTAAGTCCCTTCATAATTTTTTTATGAAAAGCTCTTACTAACAACTTAACACCTGAAAGCTCTAACAAAAAAAAAAGAAGAAGAAGAAGAAGACGTAAACACACTCAAGAGGAGTAGATGGCAGGAAATAATCAAACTGGGGGCTAAAATCAATAAAATAGAAACAAATGCAACAATACAAGAAATCAATCAAACAGTTATTTGAGTAAGTAAGCAGACAGACAAACCGCAATCCAATTAACTGAAGGACTGATAAAGAATACAAAAAAAAAGAAGCAGAAATAAAAGAAGGACATAACAAAAGACCCCAAGGAAATACAGGGAATAAAGGACATCATAAAGACAAACTTTAAAAATCTGCACTCTATCAAATTGAAAAATCCAAAAGTAATGGATATTTTTCATGGTAGATTCTACTTGATAAATTTAAATCAAGATCATACAAACATTTTAAATATGCCTGTAACACCTCATGAAAAAGAAGCAATTATTAAATACTCCCAACCAAAAAAAAAAGTTCCCAAGGGCAGATCGTTTTAGCATAGACTTCTACCAGATTCTTAAAGAGTTAAAGTCAATTATCCATAAATTATTTCACAAAATGGAAGGAACATTTTAAGAGAAGGAACGGTGCCCAACTTATTTTATGAGGCTACAGTTACCATTATGCAAAATGACATAAAGAGAATTACAGATGAATTTCCCATATGAACATAGATGTAAAAGTACTAAATGAAATATTTGCAAAGTGAAACCAAGATCACATAAAAACACCACCCGCCATGATCAGGTAGGTTTCATTCCAGAAATGCAGGGATTTCTGCGTATGAAAGTCAGTAAATGTAATCCACCACATAACCAAATTGCAAGAAAGAAAAATAACACATGATCATCTCATTAGAAGCTGAAAAATCCTCTGACAAAACCCAACATTCTTTCCTGATAAAAAGACCTGAAGAGATTAGGGATAAAAGTGATATATCTAACAAAACATAAAAAAAGAAATATACAGCAGGCTTATAGCCAACATCAATTTAAATAGAGAGAAACTCAAAGCTATTCCACTAAAATCATGAACAAGACATGGATGTCTACTCCCTCCATGTCTATTCACTATAGTACCTGAGTGCTAGCTAGAACAATATGAAGGAGATCAAGGAAATACAAATGGAAAAGAAGTCAAAAAGTGTCTTTATTTGAGGTGACATGATTGTATATATAAGTGACCCTTAAAAGCCCACAAGAGAGTCCTTCAGTTGATAAGTACTTTCAGCAACCTAGCTGAACACAATACTAACTCCACAAAAATTCAATAGCCCTCCTATATGCAAATGAAAATGAACTGATATAGAAATTATGGAAATAAGAGCTTTCAGAATAGCCCCCAAATAATATGAAATATCTTGGACTAACTCTAACTAAGCAGGTGAAAGACTTTTATGACAAAAACTGTCCTTCACATTCCCATAAACATTATTAACTTTAAGTTACATTTTATTAAATTTCCTGTCCTCCCTATATTACACATGGCAACTGGATCTTTGGAGTCTTTCCTGATTTCAAGTGCCTCCTCCAAGCTCCTCTGAGACTGACCTGTTTTGTTCCAAGTTTGATGTTAGGAATTAAAGTTCAACCATGAAATTTAGCAAGCAAACAGACTCTGGCAGGTGATCAGTGATGGGTATCCCTCTCAAGCGTGTGACCTGGATCTTTGAATGCTTCTACCCCTTGAATTTGTCTCCGTGTGTTCCCCATCCCTATGCCCTGAACTGGCATTTCTCTCTGCACCTGCCAAATTTATGCACTGAGAACTTGTTTCTTCTAAGTAGGAATATTTTGCTTGGTGTTCAGTTCCAGCAAACTGCAAAAAATAACTATATACCGGAAATTACAAACATATTACTGAATATAGCATTCAAACATTCTATGTTTTTAAATTTAAAAGTTGTTCACACAGGTGAAATAATAATTCCTTTTTTTCTGATTATTGAATGGCTAGAGCAGTATGATTGCTCTTTATACAAGTTTGACAAAATTTTTAAAATATTGTATGTGAACCAAATTTCTTTTAAAAGTATAATTGTGTTGATAGCTTTCTGATGTAATCAGGCTGATGTCTGAGAAAAACCTTCCCCTCAGTGGTACATAAACTCACTTGAAACTTGGTTTTGTTTCTTTTTAACATTCCCAGTGGTTATTAACTAACCAGCTGCCAGTGCTGGAAGAGACTTGGAGGTCAGCAGTGGGTTACTTTCTGAATGGGATAGAAGCAGTAATCTCAACCTTCAAAAAATAAACATTAGTTAAGCTAATTCCTCTTCCACACTGAATTATCATCCAACCTAAGATTCTTACTGCTTTCATTTCTTTGAGTTTACTTCTTGGTCATTTTATAATTACCAATTATTTATTGTAATATATTAACTTTATTCTTTCATACAAAACTATATTTTTAATCTACTGTCAATATGGCCTTTTTTATTCGAGTCTTGGAGATCAGATCCATGGCATCACAAAGAAAAGACTAGCACTCCAACACTGAGCTATACTTTCATTAAATTCTACTTTATTATTTTTAAAATTTTTTATTGCTATGAAACTGGTAATCAAATGCCCATGTTCTTAGAGAAGACTTTCCCACAGGGCAGCACCGATGCCTCTCTATTGTCAGTGTCCCTGAGATGCTCCTGACGCAATTTTCTTCTTTAGTACTTGGTCCCTCTGCTCTCTATCACTCACCCTGAGAAAATATTCTGAGCCCAGTGTCTGTGCTTATGCAAACGTACTGTTTTCTTTTGCACACAGTAGTGGCTCAAAAAATAAATGAAGAAGTAGAGAAAAGATGTGTAAAGAAATGTTTGGTCAGTGTCAGACTCAGTGTGCACCTAGACTGAATGACAGTCAAAGCCTAGCGACACTTGAAAAGTGACCTTCCATCTTCGAGTGGACCTTTGAATATTATGATGCTATCAGTTAGGCAAACCAAAGCCATTTCTCCTCTTAGATGACAATCTTCAACTTGTCTTTAAAATGTGATATTCCATTCTCTGTGTGATTTTCCCTGGCTTGCTTCAACAGGATTGTACCCTAACTCTTTTGTAAAGTCATTTTCTCTTCTAGAATTATCTAGACCCCCAAGAAAGAAATAACAAGGAGTTTTCATGCATCATTAAAAGGTACTTGTTGTGTCTTTATTTCTAGGTTTGAATTTTTCCCCTTGAAACACTCTGGATGGCTCATATAAAAATTTGGATGGTTACTACCAACTTCAGATCATAATTCAATTGACAAACTTTAGATTTTACTTTGGCACGTAGCTAATTATTATTAAATAGAGTGGCAGACATCTGAAATGTGGTAAAGAGAAACAAATGCATGTGTGTAGCACAGATTATAAGTGCAGTGTTTAGTTTTGCCATTATACTTCACAAGAATCTACATCATTTGAATGTCTTCCGCAATAGAAAATTGTAAGCAGGCTATGGGAACCATTTATTGTGAAGAAAGGAATACCATATGTCTTTAGAGAACTTCTGAAAATGTATGTGTGTGCATACTTTGCTTGAAATTATGATTGCGCATCATGTACTTACCCAGTGCATGAAGAGGCCAGAAGAGGGAATAGGGTTGGCTCACCACGTAAAATTAGAGTTACTCACAGCTGTGAGCCACCATGTGAATGCTCAGATTTGAACTGAGGTCTTCTGTCAGAGCAGCCAGTGCTCTTAACCTCTGAGCCATCTCAACATTCCCTATTTTATACCTTAAACAGTAGTTACTTATTATTTGAAATAGCAATTCTAAGTAATTCTATGTAGCAGTGTACAATATAAGGTTCAATATTTAAAATGCCCAAATAAAATCTTCTAGTCTCAAAAGTGAATATTGAAAATTTATGTGGTGTGGGGGCGGTGTATAAGTCTGTGCATCGATATAAAGAGAGATTAGTGTGTGTTTCATTTCTCCATTTAGGCTGTTTTACAGGGAAATAAAGTAGAAGCTTGTCCACAATTAATGTGTTCCATACATACTCATGTGTGCCATGCTAATCCTTGTGACACAGTCTAGCAATTTTCAAGATATTTCCAGTTGAATGACCTCTGTCTACTCCTTGAGGCTTCCAGGCTTCTCCTTCTAATTATTTATTCATCATTGTTGTCTAACTTAATACTGCATTTTCACAACTCTGGCTGCGACAGAACCTGACATGGTAGGTTTGGTCATACAGTTTGAGGCTATAAAACCCCTTAGGTGCCTTTTGGAATGTTTATAACTTATCTTCCCAAGACAAGTTTTTTCCTTCAGTGTCTGCCAGTAAACTTTCGTTTTGGGGCCTATTTCATCTTTAATTCTTAGCATTGACTAAGTGGGAGAATATTTTAGAAAAAAACATTATATGCTGGAAGAATAGTAGACCCTGGGGCATGGATCAGCAAGTGTTTTCTGAAGAGGGTCACACAGTCTATACCTTAGGCTCTGTGGACCAGGCTGTTTCTGTTGCAAGTAATTATCTGTGCCACTGGAGCACAGAAGCAGCCACAGAAAAAACATTAATGAGTAATCGTTGATGTGTTTTAATTGTAAAGTGTCAATTACAAACCTGGTTGTAGGTGAGATTTCAGAGCCATGGATTTCAAACCCTCCTCTAGTGTAGAAGTTACTCACTCTCCCATACTGTTTGATTAGTAACAGTAAAATGATGAACAAGAAGCCATGTAACCTTCCATTTAATTACTCCTCAAGTCTTGTGTACAGCACCCTTTATCCTACATTAACGCAGCATATTTGATAGGCCACTAGTCATTTCTGAGCATATTGAAAGAATATGGTGATTACTTAAGATCCTTTCTTTTAAAATTAGGCTTATCTGATGTCTGAAATGTCTATGGCAACCATTTAAAGTCTGAATGAAAATATTCAATTTTATCCTGTTTAAAATTTTTTAGTAACATCAAGTTTGGGTATGTTTACTTGAGATCCATTTCCTCTACCAACTTATGGCCACAATGTGGATGTTTTCATCAGATGTCAGTTCTTCCCAGCACCTCATAGAGCAGATGACAGTCTATAAACAGAATTCCACTCTCTTGTTACAAACTTCCTTTCTCACAATTATTACATTCCCTTCCTTCAACCAAAATTTCCATTAAAACCTTTGGTTATCAAAAATTTTCATTATATCTAATTAATTTTTTATTTCCCTGACTTCAGTTTTCCCCCAAACCACTGCTTCATTGACCTCTACTTCCTCTCCTATTTAGTTTAATCCCGTTAATAAGAGTAGGTAGCATTCTTTGACTATTCACTGCCAGGCCTTATGCTAGCTATTTTAGTTGTATTGTATAATGTTCATCCTAAAAACAACCCTACAGCATACATATTATTATCTTCAGATGAGGAAATATGATTGTGAGGAATGAAGTTTAAATTCATAGTACTGGTATCCGAATGAACACAGGCTTGCTGCACCCAAACATACATCATGTAATAGAATATAGTTGATTATTAAAGGATAATGTTGGTGGTGTTAACATATGGTACCTTGACACAACGAAGAGGAATGCAATGGAGGAAAGGATAAGGTAACAGTATAGTAAGGAACAGAGAATTACCAGTGTTTAAAGAAATATACTTATTAAATAAAGCAATACTGCATCTGGGTCTTAAAAGAAACACTGAAATTTATCCGGGAAGAAAAAATTATTAAAGGCATAACAGAAGAATAAGTACCAAGTAAATAGCATGAAGGTGCCATTTACCATACATTACTGAGTCTCTACTATAGTCAACAACAAGAAAAAGACTGGGGCTGAGAAGAGATAAAACCAGAAATCAAGTGTGAGACTTCAAAGTTTCATTAAAGGTCCAATTAGACTACGACAATCAAGTCTCAGAGATGTCCCCAAAGCCAAGAAAAAAAGAACAAACATATTCAGAATAAGTGGACCAAAACCTTTCAAATAGGAAATAAGACAATAGAACTATTGCATTAAGGACCTAGGAATAACTTCACTGGAGTCTCGAAGGCAAAGATCAATGAAAGATTTTGTTGGATACATAAAACTAGACTCATGTCCTCAATTTAGCTAATCAATATCAATTTGTGCATTACTAATGAGAATCTTTTCTATTTTTGGAAAGTTTTGAGGGAGTTGAATTGTTTTTAGAATTTGAAGACACTCTGGAGCCAATGGCTTCAGTATGTTTTATAATAGTATTTGGTACTGAAATACAACCACCAGAAGTTCTGTTTTTGCTCGTTGCAACACAAGTCCACAGGTTTATGAAGCAACCTGCTTTTGTTACAGTGTCTGATATTCTTTCATTGTAATTCTGTTCCTGTGCTAAGAATCTACCTGATTACAATTATTTTCTCAGTAATGATGTAATACTAGCTTTTACTTTACTCTGCAAAAAACTGAAATTCCAGTTTTAGAAAAAAATCCCACTTTTCTGCAGTAAGTTTCAGATTCTTCTGCTCTTTTGATTTGAATAAATTTATGATCAAAGCAAATATTAAAAATGAAAATTAAGTAATAAATGGTATCTTATTGTCAATATAGAGAAAAATAAACATGCTAGGCTAAAAATAGTTGTTTATATACTTGGATTTCAAGAAAATTATAACAGAAAAGCAGAATCCTGAAATACAGTCCATAAATCATGCACTTTAGACTAAAAGTGTTTCTTATTTTGAAAAGATGAAAATACTGATGATTGTGCCCATTCTAAGTCTGGACGGGTCATAAGGCTCCTTTGCAATCATGCAATAATGAATAACTAATTAATAGTGTGAACTTGCTTCTTCAGCAACTGCACCCGTCCCTGAGACAGGTCAATGTGAGATTGTGCGATAGAACTTTTCACCCTGCGTAGGATGCAGGTTTCTGCAGAGGGGGATAAAGTAAAACATTATTGCTTGAAACTGCTGCACAGTAATGGTCGTGAAATAAAAATGATCCTGGTCAGCTGATTTCATCCCATCTTATTTTGATTATGATGTCATAGGGGAATTGGGGAGAGACTTCTTATGAGCACAATTTATTTTACAGTCTTCTGAGTACATTCGACTTATGACCGCATCAACATTTCCTGAGCACAAGGGCTAAGAATAATGCTGTGGAAAGTAGCTTTTTTCCACACAGTAAACATTGTAGTGTGGATGGCAGAATGTATACAGGGTACTGACTAAAAGTCTTCTTGTTCTAGTGGGGCCCTGCCAGTCTTTTGGTACCCTAAAAGTTGATGTGTTAACAACTTAAGTCCTTAAATCTATATACATATGATGATGGAGTCATTGGGAAGTGATCAAAGTTAGATTTGATCATAAGAATGGGAACTTGTGTTGGCACTGATAGCTTTGTATGAGAGACTTTTTATCATGCTCACTCTGACTTGTGAATATAATGCCTTTTAACAAATCATAATTCAATAAGGAAATCTAGAAAAGATCAGCAGAGGCTGGCACCAAGTTCTCTCAATCTCATGCCTCCTAGCCAAAGGCCACTTAGACTGCTGTTTTTTAGAGATTATCCAATATCAGGAACTTTGATGAAGTAGCAAAAAATTGACCTTTCAGTAATATTAGGAATATAAATTGTGTTCCCTCCTAACCATTTTGGGGTACATTTTGTGAATAATAAAGACACAATTAAATCCACCAATTAATTAAATTAGTTCTGTACCTTAATCCTAGAGCTGAAAATTTCTTAGACAGGTCAACCTACCTTGTCTTAATTGTTGGGAAATCTTCCTGATTCCTTTTCCATTAGACATTTTTGTCTTGGAATCCAGCTACTTGATTGTTTGAATCCCAAGTCACATGGCATGATCATATAGAAGAGAAGACAATTACAATGTTCTTCTGTCATTTTGGATGACAGGAGTACCTGGACTCAACTATGGTCATGTGTGTGAACTCTCCTGAATCCTGTACTCCAAAGACCTTTCAGATGACTGCATGACTAGATAATGTCTGATACAATATAGAAAAAGAACCATACAGCTGTTCACAGTCAATCCAAAACCATGAGAAAGATAATCAAAAGTTATTTTAAGACAACAAATATCAGGAAGATATCCTATAAAGAAAGACAAATTGAAAGATTGACTGTTAACTGAATATTTTATTTATTGAATTTCATTTGAATGTTTTCTCACAATGAAATCTATTTGTTTATTCTTTTTTTTTTTACAAATTTTATTTAACAAGAAAGCATGGACTTAGAGATCAATGACACCTATTTAAAAGTAAATCTTGATTCTTTAATAACTCTATGATTTAGGGACAAGCATTAAACGTTTTTAAACCTCTCCATAACTTGTAGTAAAAATTAAATTAAAAAAAACTCTGTCAACTCACAAGCACTTTGGCACCATCTCTTACTTACCTCAGATACTTAAAAATATAATTTTTCTTCCCATTTATCACATGCAATTTTATTTTCTGTTTTCTTACTTGATTTGATATATTCCTAACTTGTTATCTCTCCAAAGACTGAGAAAGGAAACTTAGAATGCAAAAATATTGATTCACAAAATAATAAGGTATTTTCTTAATGTTTCTATTCTTCCAGAACATTCTTCTATGTTATTTCTGCTGTATAATGTGAGTCCCCATCCCCTATGTAAGTACCAATGAATTCTTCTAGAATAAACCCATACCAAGATGGTCACAGAAGGGAAAGATAGTGTGAACACAAATATACTTCTTATTATACTGTATACTAAGAGTTATTAGCTCTTTGTAATCCCTTCACTGGCTTCCGTCATTCATGCTCTCGGTAGCCCCTTGCCTTGATAATTTGATCATCTAAATCTATGTTTCTGGGAGTTCTTCCTTTCCAGATCACTCTATCTTTGCTGTATACAGTTCCTTACTTCAAAAAGTATTCTGTTACAGCAATTGCTTATTTCAAAACTCAATGTGATCCACCATTTACTACAAAGTGTTCTAAACACACTTGATCTTGGAATAATCTCTCCTTTAAATTTCCACATCATAGATTGCATATCTGGGCTGTGGCAATTACTCATGGTCTGTCCTTTCATGTGCATTTTGTTTTTGAGTTACAGCACAGTTTATTTTGTCTTAATGTTGGCTCACCCACAGTGATAGCTTCTTAAAGGCAAAATCTGAAAGTCACAGAATGTTCAATACACAAGTTTTCCAACTTCTTGTAGCTTATAACATGGAAGTTATAAAATGCTCCTCTCTATTACGTATTCAAAGAGATAAACAAGTAAAATACATATCATACATTGGTTGAATTTAAGTAGGTTAATATTTTTATTATACACCCAATTGAAATAGAGCTACAAATGCTTGCTCCATGGTAGGCTGAAAAACACATCTAAAACATTGGGCTCCTGAAGTACACATGTTTATATTAAAGGCTGCCATGTCAAAACCATTTGAAAAACAGTCAATTTCTATATAGGTGATACACAAAGACACCAACATATTTCTATATAGGTGATACACAAGGACATCAACCTATTTTCTTTGAATGAATGACTTTTTTTCTTTCAGAATGGTCCTGATAATGTCAAATATTTTGGCCTTATAACTTTCAGTTATTGAAATTTTCTGTTTTAATTGTTTCAGTTTCAACACAGGAAATAAAATAACATGTGTGGAAATGATGTTTGCCTTTTGGGTACAGTCTTAAAATAACCATCTGGGGCAAACAAGGACAACAAGAATATGTTAAAGGCAAACAATGGTGAAGAGGAGAAAAAGAAAACCAGATTAAAAGTGGGAAAAGACAGAATAAAAAAACTTTTAAGGTCAAAGTTTTACCTACTTTGTAAATTGTGTAACTACCAATGGTCTCTGCTTTAAAGAAATGTCACTTTCATATAGTCCAAACACAAAAATCACAGTGGGTAAAGGAAGTTATCTACAGCAAAAGCATGTTGCTGTGGATCAATCATGTTGCTAGTCTCCTGGCACTTTGTTCAGAACTCTCTACATTAGAATCTTCTGCACTATGGTTTGGGTTTAGGTTCTTTTATTGCAAAGTGTGTGTGTGTGTGTGTGTGTGTGTGTGTGTGTGTGTGTGTGTGTTTGCGTATGTGTACATTTTTAGATGCATTATATATATATATTCAAAGACCAGTGCTTTCTTACTGAACAAAATGGATACTGTACTGTCTTTTGTAGCTCAGTTTTATAGATTCTGTAGAATCACAGCCCATTCAAGAGTAAGACGGCTGGACCTCACCTGACCTTGGTCTTCCCTACGTAGTAATACGGATAACCAAAAATATTACATCTGCATAAGAATAATCACATCATCTTTGTCTCTTCACTTTCCGTATATTTTCCCATTATCTAATAGGAAGATACAAATATTCTCTTTAACTGCAAGTACTTAAGTTTACAAAGAAAGAAAAAAAGCCCATACATACTAGGAAGAATGGTAGCTGGGTGTGTTGGCACACACATTTAATCTTTAATAATCCTTTAATCCCAGCACTCACACACGAGGCAGAGGAAAGTGAATTTCTGTGAGTTTGAGCCCAACCTGATCTACAGAATGAATTCCAAATCTTGTTTTGAAAAGAAAGAGAGAGAGAGAGAGATTTATCTGTACACACACAAACACACACACACACACACACACACACCTTCATGAATCTGTCTGCCACCCACACTTAGTTCATTGAGCTGTTTAAAAAAGAGACTACACAACATTGACCAAATTATCTGTACCTTTTTCTGTTGCTGGAATAAAATACTCTAACAAAAGCAAGTTAAGGAGAAGGGATTTATTCTGGCTCAAATTCGAGGTGCAGGTCACAATAGCGAGCAAGCAAAGGCAGTAGGATCTTAAAGCAGCCGTTCAAACTGCACCCACAGCCAAGAACGGAGCATGATGAATTCATGGTGCTACTCAGTTAATGTTCTTCTTTTGGTGTATTCCAAGATCACAGCAATGGAATGGCGCCACCCAAAGTGGATGGATTTTCCTTTCTTGATGAATGCGGTTAAGATAATCTCCCAGGGAGGATAACTGGTAAAAATAATTGTCACACAAACCTTCTAACCTGCGTTTGATGTTGAGAACCCAGGGTCAAAGGAGAGAACCAAATCCCAAATACTGTGTGTGGAATGCCTCGTGAAATCTATGTGAAATCCAACACCCAGTCCCTCACAGACAAGCTCAGAAACTCTTCTGCCAAGTTAAACAATGCTAGTCATCACAATTGTGTAGCAGAGAACTCAGAATAAAGGGCTTGTAGGATTTTTCTTGAAGTAAGAACAGACAAAATGGCTTTTATGATAAGTCAGTAAGTGTGGTCCGGACTGTCATTGGCTGTGAGAGATAAGCAAGGTTTCAGAGGACCAGCCACTAAACTTCTTTCTGAGACACCTGAGTTCAGAAAATGGTGTGATCTTCTGCTAAATTGCATCAGGCTGAACCCATGTGAGGTTACTCATGGTTGCCTATAAATTCAGCTCCAGGACTTCTGGCTTCTGGGGGCGTCTGCACTCACATGTGTCTATGCCCCTTCACATACACATGATCAAAATTATATTTAAAAAAATTTCAGGTTGATTGAGGTAACAATGTTCAAACAATCGAGCTTACTCTATTTGTTGCATTCCATAACTTAGAACAGTAATATTTTTATGCAAAACACAGTAGGGATTGTTGTGTACATTGTCTTTCCATGTTGCTCTACTTTTTCTGAGTAACCTTAGTGCTGTGTGTCAGGTATTTCTGGAAGGAGAGCAAGATGGAAACATTTTCTTTTTGAAGTGACTATTTCAAACCTCTGTGTGAAAAGCAAGGCTGTTATTATAGTGCTAATTCCATCCAAGTGGTTGCTGAGGAAACACCTGAGGCAAAAACACCAGATGGATATAGATAAAAGGTAGTTTTCCTTTCTGAGATCTACCAGATGTATTTTCATATAAGAATTACTGCCATGAACATCTGGCATCCTGAGTAATTCACTCATAATTTATCAGGATGTTTACTCATAATGTTGTCAGAGACTGCAAATACTGACATGCTTTCCTTTGAACCTAGGGAAGGGACTATGACCATATTAGGTTGTGATGGAATCAATTATAAACACCTAAAGAATAAGCTGGTCTTTCTAAGCCTGGTGTACTGAGAAGTATATCTTAAATATTAATATTACTGAAAAGAGGTAAGTTGGCAAATAAGTGCGGCAAACACCCTTAAAAGGATCTCCCTCCCTCATTTCCTAGTGAAGCACGGCAATTATTTTACAGTTTATAATCAAACAGTCATAAACATTCTCAATGAAGCCTGGTTTGAAAAACACATCCTTGGATTTATTTGCCACAGTCAAATAAACCAGTTCCAGGAGAGAAACACAAACTCTTTCTTCCTAAGTAATAAAATATATTTGATGATAGCAAACTGAATAAATCTTCTACTTATTGGTTTCAAGCAATAGTGAGAACAGTGTTCAGAACGAAATTAAAGAGAGAGTAAATTAGAATCTGCAATGGTTTTAAAAATAAACAAAAACACAGTGTCCAGCATGGTGGTGTATTCTGGCTGTCAATCCCAGCATTCTGGAGGCAAACACAGGAAGATCTCTGAGTTCAAGTCCAGGCAGATCTACAGAGATAGTTCAAAGACAGCCAGGGTTATATAGAGAAGCCCTGTCTCAAAAACACAACAAACAAGAAGAGAATCACATAAATAATACAGGATGACACCAAGAAAATAGTTTTCCAAACACAGTAGGATTGATGAACATGTGAACTCACAGAGAATATGGGAGTACAAATAGAGCCTGCCCAGGTTCAATCTAGACAGTTTTTTTTTAATTATTTGTATTGATCTATATATTTTACTTCACTCCACTCCCTTCCTCGCCCCTCCTCTTCTACCCTCTCCCATGTTCCCCACATTCCCAATTTACTCAGAAGATCTTATTTTTTTCCTACTTCCCATGTAGGTTAGGTTCATGTATGTCTCTCTTCGGGTCCTCTTTGTTGTCAAGGATCTCTGGGGTTGTGAACTGTAGGCTGGTTTTTCTTTGCTTTATGTCTAAAAGGCACTTATGAATGAGTACATCTTATATTTGTCTTTCTAGGTCTGGGTTGCCTCACTCAATATGACGTTTTCTAGATCCATCCATTTGCCTGCAAATTTCAAGATGTCATTATTATTTTTTTTTGGCACTGCAGTACTTCACTGTGTAAATGTACTGTAAGTCAATATTTCTACATTCTATGGCAACCAGAATCCCAGGCCATAGTTTGCACCTGCTGCACAGGAGGTGGTCCCCTAACCTGTTGCCATCCCTAAGAAAGGGTCAGGATGTTGTTCTGCTCCTTTACAATTCGGAGGATGCCTGAAAAGAGATGCTAATTTGGCATATGTGACAGAGCTGGAATACAGAGTAGGAAGACATGACAGAGCAGGCCTAGGTAGATATGGATATGACCACACCATTCACCTGGTTACCTAGGAAACAGAATGCTAATGAATTTTCTCCTCAGTTTATGTTTTGGTATATAGGGCTGTTTGGAGAATAAACCAGAATTTTCAGGATGTGAACTCAGGATTTCATGAGGGATCACTGAAAATTTCCTTCCTGAAAAAGTCACGTCAGCTCTGTCTTGAATCCCATGCCTCTCCTCTGGTTCAGAGGAGTAATTTAAGGTCCAGACTGGCACAGGACCCAGACAATGTATCACATCTTCTTTATCCATTCCTCAGTCAAGGGGCATTTAGGTTGTTTTCAGGTTCTGCCTATGACAAACAAAGCTGCTAAGAACATAGTTGAGCATATGTGCTTGTGGTATGATTGAGCATCCTTTGAATATAGAACCCAAAAGTGGCATTGCTGGGTCATGAGAAAGATTGTTTTCTAATTTTCTGAGAAATCGCCATACTGACATCCAAAGGGGCTGTACCAGCTTGCATTCCCACCAGCAATGGTGGAGTCTTTCCTTTACCTCTTTGTATATTTTGGAGATCAGTTCTCTGTTCAATGTGGGTTTGGTGAAGACCTTTTCCCATTCTCTAGGCTGCCATTTCATCTTGTTAATCATGTCCTTTGCTTTACAGAAGATTCTTATTTTCACGAGGTCCCATTTATAAATTGTTGTTCTCAGTTGATGTGGGATGCTGGGAATAAAAGCACGGTCTCTGCTTCCACTTAGTGTCTGTGCTTCTGGGGTTCTATTTAGGAAGTGGTCTCATCTTCCAATGCGTTCAAGTGTACTTTCCACTTTCTCTTCTATGAGGTTCAGTGTGGCTGGTTTTATGTTGAGGTTTTTGATTCATTTGGACTTGAGTTTTGTGTATGGCAATAGATATGGACCTATTTTCATTCTTCTATATGCTAATATCCAGTTATGCCAACACCATTTGTTGAATATAATTTCTTTTTTCCATTTTATAATTTTTTGCTTCTTTGCCAGACAGGATTTTAAAGTTTAAAATGTTTATCTCCCCTCCTTAATCAAAAAGTTCTTTCTAGCTGACATTTTGTCCAGTGAAGTCTCATTAAAAATTCAGTCCACAATTAGGGGCAGGCTCCATATCCAGCAGTAGATGGCTAACATGCACACAAAAAGGTCAATGGTGTTTTTGTAGGTATTTTTTTTGTCTTATACTGCTGTGTTTAGGCATATTTTTTTAAATCTTACTGATCTTTTACTTTTATAACAAGATTTGTTATTTTGTGTTTTTATTGGTTTACTTTTATTTGTGTGAGTATATTTGTATATCTTTTGTTGTTTTTATCTGCTTGTAAGTTTTTAAAAATTTATTTCTTTGTTTTATTCTGGGTTTTTTTTTGTACCATAAAGAAAGAAAGAAGTAATAGAGTTGGGTGAGTGGGGAAGTGAAGAGGATCTGGGAGATGTGGAAAAGGGCACCATATTTAAAATATATTGTATGAACTTTCAATACGAAACATTTTAAAAAAAGAAATTATCAAAGAACAAGTTAATCAATAAAATGAAAGTCTCTTGGACTCACAAAAGCATATGTAACACAGATATAATCTTTTACTATACTTTACTCCATGAAAAAAATTCAAACTATTTAGTTGAAGTGCACAAACAGTCCTCCCCTCAAAGGAATAGATGACAGTATATTCTGAAACAAATAATTATCACATGACTAAGAACATGGTTTCAGGTTGTCTCAAATAACATGTTCCAACATGGATGTAGTTACATAAACATTATAGCCACAGAACAAAGGAAGACTATGCCCCAAAGTGTTACCAAAGACACTGATAGGAACATCAGATAGGTAAGTTACAGCACAGTCAGATCCTGTCTTCTCTAGGCTTCCAAGTTACCCGATGGCATTCTTAGAACTTGGGTTGCTAGTTTTCTTCTAAGCTAATACGTTTCAACATTTTAGCCTGGTAGTTGAAAAGATGGCAGGTCAGAAACAGAGGTGGACAATAAATCATCATTACACAGACTGAAAATTGTCTAAAAAATTTTGGATCAAGCTCTGAAAAATTCCAACTCTCCTCTTATGAAGTTTTAATCTGGCATCCAATCTTATAGAATCGACGTAGTGCATCTTTTTTTTTTCTTTTTGGGAACTTCTGTTTCTATGAATGATATTGTATTTTACTTGATAAAAGTCTAAAAACACTTAGAGAGTCTTTACAATTTATAGACCAAAATAATAATTAGAGTAGGCAATGAGGAGAGTAGCAGAAAACAATTTTGGAACCTGAATCTGAATTCAGGAGATGTCTTCCAGTGAAAAAATAAAATTCTCTGTCCTCTGTCATTACCTGGGCAAGTTACCTAGGGATGACAGGAAATGTCGCTATGGAAACTGGCATAGCACTCTGACACTGCTCAAAGGCAAACTCAGGCAGGTGGACTCTCTGGACCTCCTCAGAGCTTCAGTCACACAAAGCTCTGTTTGCAGAAAGACCAGTTCTCGAATCCAGAGAGGCAATGCTTTAATTTGCAGGTGGGAGGTCCCAGTTCAGGGAATTCTGGCAGAAGTTGAACTTCAGGGACAGAAAATTTTTTCTTCTGCAAGGACACATTAACTTCAACTGCTTAAAAACCTTTAAGCAGGATATTAACTCCTCTTCTCCTCACTCGTGGAGACTGCTACAAAAAATAGCAAAGATGAAGAAGAAATACCCTTGCCATGGAGAGGAAACACTGAAGGCTGCATGCCTTCCATTTGATGCTATTATTTAATTATTTCTCATAATTAATATTTTGCAATTTGATTGTTAGATTGTGTTTTATTTTGAACATTGCATGAAAAGACATTTATGACTATTGTTTTTTACATCTACAATATTTTTCTACATTTGCAATAGTTTTGCTATTGATTATCATTTCTAATGTATACATTTTACTCCTTATTCTAATTTTATTTCTTTTCTCTCCCTTTCCCATTCTTTCTCAGTTCACTATTAAGATATGGACACCTTTCCCTGAAGGAAAATACAAATTACATCCTCCTACCCCAGCTGATGCATCTGATGTGCACAAGTGAAGTGAGCATGTCTTCAACTCCAAGTAGCGACTGACAGCACCCTTAAATCATACTATTTGATAAATCGATTTTCCCTGTAAATAGTGGTACAGAGCATAAACCCAAGTGCAGGCAACTCACTGGGAATGCTCATATAAAATGAAACAAATGAAATAGAAGTGGAAGATGAGGGGAGAAACCTGGAAGACAGGCCTGTTGACCAGATGCACAAAGCACAACAGTAACATAAACACAAAAGGACAGTCCACTGAAACATCTCCACAAACTTCTAATTCTTCAATGTTGGAAACTAAAAGTAACTCGAGAGTTGAATTGTTGGAAAAAATATTGCAGTGAAATCTTGAAAAATTCAAATAAGCAAATGAAAGAAGAAAGGGAATCAATTCAAGACTTATATAACAAAATCATCAAAGGGTATGACGTGATCAATAAGACAGACTCAAAACTCAAAAATAAAAAAAAAATTAGAAAAATATTCCACCTGGAAAAAATAAAACAAAATCTACAAATGGAGCGATCAATATTATAAAATTAATAATAAACACAATTGAAATTTTATTTGCCTGTTAATTTTAATAGAAAATTTTATCAGATACAACAATTTTGGCTATTTTGTTTCTTTGTTTCATAGCTTGAAATATTTCCTTCATGTTGTTGGGGTTCCTGATTTGTTAGTCTCATGTTTCTGCTTTTGTAAGTTGATGTTTTCTTTTAAAACTTTTAGATTTTATACTTCTTCAGAGACACCGATAAGAACACATCCCAGTGATGGAGGAAAATATTGGGATAATAATACATTCAGATGTATAAAATAAAATCAAAATGATAACACAACCAAAACTTCACAATAATAAACTGTAAAAGTATAAACTAGAAGGAGTGGATTTAAAGTCTAAAAGTACAAACAACTTTTTCAATAGAATTTTAACCGAAAACTTCCTAAAAATAGAGAACGAAGCAGAAGAGACATTTAGAAGCCCAAACAAGATGTGACCAGAGAATCTCTCAATGTTTCATCAAAGTCAAAATGTCAAATATAAGAAGCACAAATAAGAGTATTTCAAGACAAGACACAAGGTAAGTCAAATTATGACCACCATGCCAGAACCACCAAATAATTCCTAAAGAAATAATGAAGTCTCATAAAGAAGATTATCTCGTCTTTTAAAATAAACAGGCAAACAAACAAAAAAATTAATAACAACAAAACAGGAAAGACTACATTTCCTAAGGAAACTAAAGCACAATTAATAAAAACTCAGAGAGAAATTTGGGTTCAATCTAAAGGCCCAAAATGCAAAACAGCCAGCTAGGGACTCTTACACTTACCTCAGTCTGAAATGACGATCCTGCCTCTAGGAAACCTCAAAATGAGACTGTCTGAGAGCTGTCTCCTTCCCATTTTATAATCCTGTCTAGGACTGGAATTAAAGGCATGTGCCACTACTATCTGGTTTCTATGATAAACTAGTGTGTTTACTGGGATTAACGGTGTATGTTCTTGCTTTCTTGGGTATACAGCTAGCCAGTGTGGTTGTTTTACTTTTCTGATCCTTAGGCATGTTTTATTTATTAAAATATAAATGAAATGCCACTACAGAAAATAGAGGAATAGAAGAGATGGAGGAAAGAGTCCATGAGTACTAACACAATACAGCAGTAAGCCCTAATAATAGCAAAGGACATATCAAAGAACTACCAACAATTTAATTTAGCAGAATGATATGTAAAGAACCCACGAAATAAAAAAAAATATTCTTTAAAAAATCCCTTAAATGCAACCATTTAAACTTTACCAACAGACTAAAACAGACTAATTGTATTTTCAAAAGCCAGAGTCAATTATCTATTGCCCTAAAGAAGTTCACATTACCTGAAAAGACATAAAATTACCAAGAGTCAAAGGTCAGAAGTCAACTAAGTTGATATTATGATTATCCTGTTGGGGATTGTGGACCCCCAGACCCTGAATTTCATATAAACAACTTATTATGCTTGCAGTTGCTCTGAGCAAAACAACATGCTTTCCTGTGTTTGCAGCTGCTCTGACCACGAGACCCTCAGGAGTTCCTGATGGCAGGGGAATGGTTTCAGGTGGGTTTGGCTGGAGCGTGGCTATCAGTTAAGGATCCCTATGTAAGCTGTCTGGAACACAATAAAGTGGGCATTCTTGTTTCAAGGATGACCTATGTATCTGTGTGTCTGTGTGTGTGTGTGTGTGTGTGTGTGTGTGTGTGTGTGTTTAAAGTGTGTGTGTTTAAATCTCCAGGCCCCTTTCCAAGCTCATGTACCGTCTTGTAGTGCAGGCGCTACATTATCCTATATAGTAAAGTGAATTTCAAATAAAAATGTAGTCAAAACTTATTAACTGACCACTTCAGATAAATATGGGAAAAGATTTCTCAAGACTATATGACAATCATGAAAAACAATTCATTGTATCTTGGGGTTCCCAATTTCATAAAGTAGACATTGAAATGTATGAAAGGTCACATGTATACTGATACAATATGGTAGAAGATTGCTATTTATTACTCTCATCTTTAACAACTCCTCCAACATAAAATGCTGCAAAAGCCTTCACGGTAAATTATACCATCAGTCAAATATATTTGACAGGTATCTATAGAGTATTACATTAAAAAATAAAAATACACAACCTTCTTACAGTTCATAAAATCATTTGTTTTCTTATTATATATTGTTTTGTTGTGTCTAGTTGTTGTCTTTTGGAACCCTGCTGCTTTCTGAAGAGAAATAGAGATATAATAGATCTAGGGGCGAGAGAAGGAAGGGAGGTGTTAGAAATGGTGGGAGAGGAAACTGTGTTTGGGCTGTATCACATGAGAGAAGAATCAATAAGGATAAATAAAAATAGATCAGCTAAAACGGAAATTGATGCACAAATCTTAGTTATTTCCATATTAAGATAAAAGGCAATGGTCTGAGATGTTTCTGGAAGAGTCAGAAATTTTGAACTATTTGTTTGATCCTCTTCAAAATGAGTACCGTTTTCATTTTTGGTAGTGGATTTGAGAATTGGGTCCATCACTGCTGGTCAAGGAAATCATTCTGTGCTTTCAGACTCCACGAATGCCCTGGGGGAATTTAGCGGAGCAGGAGCAGCACACGCAGCTCGGTGTACTTCGGAAATCTAGTGGAGTGACTGAATAGGCCTTTTCTTAGAGGGTCCCTGGACAGGATTGTAGGACTGCCCTGTCCAATGGATCCCAGATTACCCAACCAGGGACCCCAGCACACATGATAATGTTCTGCAAATTGTGACAGTAGACTTAAAAGTCTGACTCTAGTTGATCACCAGTCATCTTGTAATGGAAACATACAAAGCAGTCTCTTAGTGATAACTCTTCATTTCTTCCTTCCTGGCTCCCCTACTTTCTCAAGACTCTGTGACTTCCTCTATGATATCTTCCTATTAGAGTTTCTTCTCTACAAAAATTCAAGCTTGGTATTTTATCTATCCTCCTCCACCCCCCAGGAATAGGTATATATATCGATATAAATTTTTATCAGTTGAGAAAAAACAGATGGACTTTCAGGATGCTCTCATGGTGATGTATAGGACTGACTGGTTTTGGACAATGAAAGCACAGAGCAAACAATTGTGCTCATGAAAACAAACCTAATATAGAAGCACAGCACAAGAATTAGAAAACTTGCAGGTAGGTAGTTAAACTTCTTCGTAAAATTGTGTATCCATTCTGAAACAATTTATTATTGGATGTATTGTGTTCTGAGATCTAAGATATCTGCCTGCATCATGGGAAGCTGTGTATTTAGACTTTAAATATATATATGTGTATGGTCTTGAAGACTGAGGATTCTACCTTCTGGCTCTTCATTGCAACACATTATCAATTTTTTTCTTCACTGACTCAGTCTATTCACAATTTTAATGCAGGTCTACAATCCCAAAGTTTAAAGTGTTTCTCTATTTATCTGTTTAATTGTGGCATGGCATGGGAGTAAGGCAGATAAACACAGACACTCATTTAAAAAAATGAATGTAATAAAATGTATTCCTGAGATGTAACATACGAGACAAAAAAAAACAAGTATCTAATTAATTAGCTCTACGTGGAGGAGTTTGAAAGAGCTACTGAAAATTTCAAAGAGAACTGAGAGGGTCTCTGCCTCAGAAACTAGAAAGAAAAGTAAAAGAAGAGGATTACATGTAAGAGATCAGGGGAAGTTGTTATCTAACCTCTCATGATACTTGAGACTGTTTTCTCAGGGATGGCACATTTTGAGAGCACATAAGGTCACTGGAAAACAGCAGGCAGCTACCAAGGGGCCAGTAATTCCTGGAATGAATGCAGGAGGTACAGAGATCATAGGGAAAGCAGCAGAAGACCAGGACAGGAGAGATCTCACAATGATGAGTAGTACCAGAAAGACAGGTTCAGCGATTTTATAATGGGCAGCAGAACGACCTGTGCTGGAGGTCATGCTCTCTGCACCCGGCTCAGAAGCTGACTCATTCGCAGAGCCGGCCAATGGCAGCAAAGCTGCAGACATGCAGACCAGGAGGGAAACTGAAAAAGGGAGGGAGCAACTTTCCACATAGTCTAGTTAATCTTGCAGTTGGTATGCTTTGTTACTGTGATTATCTTCTTCTGTACCTGGAACGATTAATAAGTACCTCCTCATGATAAATATGAAGACAGATATGTTTAAAAACAATTTAAAGTTTACATAGATATATAATGATTTAAACATTATACAATGTGTATACAAGCATTATGCAAGAATGCTGCTATGTTTGTGCTGTATATTTTGTACTATATACTGTACTTCTAAATTGACAACCAAAGAAAGATAATTTATGAAGTTATAATATACATCTTTCAAATTAGTAAAAACAAAATAAAGAATGATGCAAATAAACCAGCATATTTTGAATGTTTATGGCAAGGAACACATATTTTACCCAAATTGCTAGGTATGAGTTCACTTATCATTTAGCTATAGTAACCCAAGGTTGAATATTGATGAAAGAACATGAGTTGAGTTCCCTGATCAGCAGAGTCTAGAAGCACTTCTCACCGTGATAAATACTTTTGAGCATACATATCTTAACCTGATTTAAACCTTTAACAGTGAGTAAACATATTAGATCATTGCATGGGATATCATTGATTCATAAAGCTTTTATAGTTTTTATATAACTACAAAAATAAACTTTAAAAATACTTTCCCCCTGGACAGAAGAGAGGGTGCCTGAAACGGCCGAGGCCCATAACCATACTGATGAATATTTTGCTTATCACCATAGAACCTTCATCTGGCGATGGATGGAGATAGAGACAGAGACCCACATCGGAACACTGGACTTAACTCCCTAGGTCCAAACGAGAAGCAGAAGGAAAGAGAACGTGAGCAAAGAAGGCAAGATCAGAGAGAACCTTCATCCCACGATGGATGGCGATACAGACGGAGACCCACATTGGAGCACCGGACTGAGCCCCCCAAGGTAGAAATGAGGAGCAGAAGGAGGAAGAAAATGAAAAAGGAAATAAGGACTGCGAGGGATGCGATCACCCACTGATACAAGGGGACGGATCTAATGAGAGTTTACCAAGGCCAGTTGGACTGGGACTGAACGAGGACGCAATCCAACCAGATTCTCTGAATGTGGCCAGATTCTCTGAATGTGGCTGGCCCGGAGTCTTTCTGAAAAGCCATTGACAATGGCACTGGGACTTGTTTCCTCTGCATATACTGGATTTTGCGGATCCAGTCCGTCTGGACACTCACCTTCCTGGACCTGGAGGGAGGCGGGAGGAACTTGAACTTCCCACAGGGCAGGAAACCCTGACTGCTCTTAGGGATGGAGAGGGAGGAGGAGAGGAAGTGGGGGGAGTGAGAGGGTGTTGGGAGGAGGGGCGGAAATGGAAACTTTTATAATTTAATAAAATTACTAAAAAAAAAAATACTTTCCCCCAGAAGGTTCTATTAGGATCCCAGCTTGTTGAAGGATGGAAATGAAGTGAGGAACACCAAGAAGACACTTTGCATGGTAAACTAGGCAATACCCTCATTTGGATATAGAGGGCGCTCTGGAGCTCCTTGGGTTTGAGACAGCTTAGGCCAGGGTGCTGCCACATCTGTATCCTGATATGTGTGGGAGCCATTCAAGGTGAGTTTGGAGTCAGAAAAATCTACATTTAAATACTAACAACTCCTATTATGAACAATAAATAAAGTCCACAAACATCTGTTTCGAAAAACCATAATTTTTGTGTAGTTATCTGCCTTGCCTAGCCCTTACAACCTTCTTGCCCCCTCTTTGGTAATGATTTCTGAAGCGTGGGAGGGTCATGTAAAATATGGATGCCCCCTTTAAAATTGAGATTTCCACAACGTTTTGTCTGCTACAGGCTGACTAGTTATTGTTCTCTTTGTTAATTGCCATCTGCTGCAAAAACAAGCTTCTCTAATTAGGGGTGAGTGATATAACAGTCTATGGGTATGACACTAAATATTTTAGAGTTTATTTAATACCATGTTCATTTAGCAAAATAATAACAGGGGATTCTCTCCTAGAACCTACGACTGCATAGCCTCAGGTTGTTGACCCTCTCTGTGGTATCAGGCCCCAGTTAGTTTCTTGTTGTGGAAGGCTTTAAATCTAATAGGAAAGTGGTTAGTTACTTCCATAATATCATACCACAGTTGTACCTGAGGGCATATCTTGCTAGGATGGTCATTATGTTAGCTCGTGGGGTGTATATCTCATTAAGATTTGTAATTACTCCCTACCCCTATTTTTTATTCACGCTTATCACAAGTAGTGTGATACCTATCCAGCACAGATGACACTTCAAGGTGAGTACCAGTTTAATTGCTTTGTGTCCTATGGTTCTAATATGTACTGTTTTCAGCAGTGATAGCTTACTGTCAAGTTCTGAATGATAACCAAGAACAGTAGCCTGCAACATTTTGGGTGTAAAGAACCCCACTGATCAACAATTTCTACAAGAAAACAATGCTTTCTAGACACAACAATGAGATTTCACAAGTAAACTAGTAGTGCCTGTGACTGATTGCACCAGACCATACAAGACCTAGCTGGACAAAAGTCACAGTATAAAGGGGAGAGGTGGTCATGAAGTTCTGCCACTAGCTGGGGGACTATTGGCAGTTGATGGTCACTGGGAGAGGTACAGTCAGTTTTCTTCAGGGATGTGGTTCCTGAAAAGCCACCTGTGTTCCAATAGATGGCCCTCTAGGCATGCAAATACACAGAGTATTAAGTGGACTTAGTGGGTTACAAAAGGAAAGTATGAAAAAGGATGGGAATAGTCGTGTGGGGAGGGGGGGGAGATAATCTAGAAGGGTAATAGGGAAGACACATAGTCAAAACACATTATCAGCATGTTTAAAATTATTAAACAATAAAAAGGCAAATTATATATACTTGACTCTCAATATAAAATTTGAGACATGGAATTATGGCTATTAAAATTAAAAAGGGACATAGAAATTACATTAAACTAAGATAAAATGATATCCTTTACAATTGGAGTTAATGTGTAACAATATACAATACATGACACCTGCTTAATTAATTAACTTTATCTTCTATGTAAACAACACAAATGAAACAAATAAAACAATGCATGATTCAAATATATGGTAGTATTCTTTAAGTATATGATATATTTATAAAAGGAGCGATAATTACAGCTAAAACTCTTCCCATAATGCCATAAGAGTTCTTGTAAGTCTCTGAAACATCTAGGGCTCAGTTTCTACAGTCATAAAGAGTATTGGCTTGCAAGACTCAAGAAGCAACTAGGAATAAGAGGAAGAAAGAATGTAAAAGCCAGATGATGCAATCGAAGGTTATGAAATGCACACTTATGGAGCTGATATGACTATCACATTAATGAACTCATGGCAGCTATGGTTACCTGTAAAAAAAAAAAAAACTTGAACAAGACCAACCTAGCAAAAATTCCAGCATAGGTGTCCCGATTTATGGTACTTTTTAGGCCACACCTCTTACTGAGGACCTATTGACTGGCTGTATATAGCTGCTGGGAAAAGGAGAATCATTTTTGTATGTGTGGCCACTGATGTACTTCCCAGTGATAGATTTCTGCCCATATATACATTTGATAATTCTAGTTATACTTAGTGGATTATGACACACTCACACACAAAAAACTATGGAATTGGAAGAAGGCCATAATGCGGGTGATTTCAGGTTATGAAAGCAGGAAATGGGGAGTGAATATGAGCAAATTCCTTTGTGGACAGTTTGACATTCAAATAATAAAGAAAAAATATTTTTTAAAGAGTATGTATATAACAGCAATTAATTTTTTTAAAAAATCATGAATTTGAAAGGGAGAAAAGGGCATAGAGAGAGGAAAGGTAAAGGAGTTATGACAAAATTATATTATCTTAAAAAATAAATTAAATCTTTTTAAAAAGAGTATTAACTTGACCATGTAATTTGGACTTAGTCCCATGTACATACTAAGCATGTGCCCTAAAACTGAACAACATCCCAGGCCTATCTCTGTGTTTTCTTACAACCCTGAGAGGTGAGAGGGTGATTCACAAGAAGGAATATATTAAAAGCAAGATTTGACATTAATAAAAGGAAGTGTTAATTATACATCTTACATAACAGCAAATATAAAAGCCAAAGAAAATAACATTGTCTTTAGTACCTCTTAGGTTCTAAGCATAGTGAGTAAACAGGGTGACTATTCTGACTGATTCAAAATATGTTGACTAACGTTCAATTGTAGCTTGGAATTTTATGAAACCATGGCAACCAAATTCTTCTTTAAAAATATGTGGTGCAATACAGAGCCAAGTAGATTGACTAGGATTTCATTTAGATTCTCAAGTCCTGTGCAAGTGCTCCTTAAACCCATAAAGTGCACTTTGCCCAGTGCTGTGTGGTCCATGTGATGTTGTTTCCAAAGCCCTAAAATCTTGCAAGTGGCATTAGCTCCTATGTCTGGCAAACAAACAAACAAACAAACAAAAAGCGCACAAACTCAATTTGAAAGGCCTACAACTTCACATTCTTCAATTAAGCTTGTAAGAAGGTATTTTTCTTAGATTCTGTATGTTTAATCATGCGCGCACACGAGTGCGCGCGCACACACACACACATCACAAGTCACCTGCCAACTCTGTATAGTAGATATAATTCACTTGTATGAATAAAAAAATATGTATGTGACAGAGATCACACCAAGAAAATACAGGAACTAATGCTAGACCTTAAGCTTGTGACTGACTGAGGTACAGTCCTTCCCTTTTTAAATTCTCTAGACATAGAGATGACAGTTATTTACAGAGCGCTTTCTATGTGTCAAACATTGATCTCTTCAGATATTCTACGTAATATAGTTAAATTATTTATTCTGTTTCCTACTTTAGACAGTGAAAACAGGCTAATGTTGCCTTCATTCAGCCAACAAAGAACTAAAAGCTTGGGTACAAGCATTTTTACTCAAGGTCACCCATGGCGACACCTAGTGGTCAAGCCTGCATCCGCAGCCATAAACACCCACCTTCACTGTCATTTCGCCTAGTCGGAATAACACATACATAGAGAGAGTTGCCATTTCTGAAGCTTCCCTTGCAGGTAGCCAATATTGAATACAGTAGGTGTTTGGCATAAACAGTAAAGCAGTTCAGTGAAGATTCTCTATAATTGTTTAAGTATTTACAATTTCTAGACTAAAATGTCACCTTATTTTACATAAACTATATATTTTGTGTTTAATTTTTACGCTCAATTTTCCAGAGGAAATTAATAAGTCAGGTTTTTAACCAATATTCACCTAATAAAACATTTAATAATTATTCATATAAAATTCTCTCTGAATATATATATATGCACATATACATAGTAGTAAGGAACTTAGAAAATACTCATCATACATATTCCATATATACATAAACACACACACAGCACACACATATGCATGCTAGGAATTTGTGTTTCATATGTCTATGAGATTACTTTTCTTAAGGAAATAACAATTTTTCTAAATTTTTCATCCAAATCTGACTGCTCAAGTAACTCTGAGCAGGGTCGCATACATCTGTGATCTCAAGACATGTGAGGGAGGCAGGGGTATCATATATGTGTGTGTGTGTGTGTGTGTGTGTGTGTGTGTGTGTGTGTATTGTTTCAAAAGACAAAATAAAGCAAGGCAACGAGATGTCCAAGAATCATTCTACAATAAGAAAAATTCTCTCCTTGCTTCTTTTTCTTCCCTGTTTTCTTTCTGTTATTTGTGTCCTTCCATTCTTCTATATAAAAATTTAATATGGCTGCTGAACACAAACATGACCTTGGGGAATGCATGTTCTAGAGAAGAGAGCACAAAATAAAACTGTTTCTTCTTCCTCCCTGTTTTCCATCTGTTAATTGTGTCCTTCCATTCCTTCATATAAAAGTTTAATTTGGCTGTTAAAACAAACATGACCTTGGGGAATGGGAATTGCTTAGGAAGGAGAGTATTACAAAAGATAAAATCTGTCATATAAAGACCAATGAAGTGTCACACACTATACATAAAGGATATTTTATATATATTTGCAAGGATTATAAAATGCTGTAAGAAACACCGAAACTCATACCAAATAAAGTCAAAATACAGAGGAAAAGAGAAACAAGGGAGATACTTAGTAAATTTAAGAGAAACAAATAGATTAGTATTAATTCTACCTCATCACCTAGCAGACCAAGGGCAATGATTCAGCCACACAACATGGATGACACTTCCGGGTTCTAGGGCCATGTGTGTGCAGACAAGCCTTCAGGCAGAAGTGCCTAATGCCCCAGGGAATGTTAAAAGGCCCCCCCGCATGACCTATATACTGTGTGGTTGGATCATCCACATATGACTCAACTAAGCCCTTGCATGCATGCATGATCCCCATCATCTGCATATGAGGTAGTCATTTCAACTCCCTGTCTGCATATGCTAGGCAGCTTTTAAAAGCTGTAAGCACCCTCTCTCTGTCTCTGTCTCTGTCTCTGTCTCTCTCTCTCTCTCTCTCAAACTGACTTTCACCAGGCCTGAAAACACCTCCCCCAGTAAACTCCTAAGCAGGTTTGTTGCATGTTCCGTGTTTCCTTCTCACTTGCCCCAGGTAATTTCACCAGGGATTCCATGCAATTGCTAACCACAGGCCATGCATGCATGGTTCTACAGTTTCCTATGAAGTCTTGAGCTTCTTTTTCTTTTTTTTTTCTTATTTATTTATTTAAAGAACTTCCACTTCCTCCCCTCCTCCAAATACCCTCCCGCTCCCCCCACTCCCTCTCCTCCTCCCTCACCATTCCCAAGAGCAGTCAGGGCTTTCTGCCCTGTGGGAAATCCAAGTTCCTCCCCCCTTCATCCAGGTCCAGGAAGGTGAGCATCCAAACAGACCAGGATCCCAAAAAGCCAGTCCATGCAGACGAAACAAGACCCAGTGCCATTGTCAATGGCTTCTCAGTCAGACCCCATGTCAGCCACATTCAGAGAATCCGGTTTGATCACATGCTCCTTCAGTCCCAGTCCAGCTGGCCTTGGTGAGCTCTCATTCAATCAATACCCTTGTATCAGTGGGTGATTGCACGCCTCATGGTCCTGCCTTCCTTGTTCATGTTCTCCCTCCTTCTGCTCTTCATTTGGACCTTGGGGGCTCAGTCCAGTGTTCCAATGTGGGTCTCCTTCTCTATCTCCATCCATCATCGGATGAAGGTTCCCTCTGGTTCTGCCATCCTTGCTCACGTTCTCCCTCCCTATGCTTCTCATTTGGACCTAGGGAGTTAAATCCAGTGTTCTAATGTGTGTCTCTGTCTCTATCTCCATCCTTCGCCATATGAAGGTTCTGTGGTGACATGCAAAATATTCATCAGTAGGGTTATGGGCCAAGGCCAGTTCAGGCACCCTCTCCTCTGCTGCCCAGGGAACAATCTGGGGACCTCTCCTTGGGCCTGGGAACCCCTCCAGAATCAAGTCTCTTGCAAACCCTAAAATGGCTCCCTTAGTTGAGATATAAACTTCCCTGCTCCCATAACTATCCTTCCTCCCTCCCCCCTCCTATTCCCCCAAGCCATCCCCAATCCTCCACCTCTACCCTCTCCCTAACCATCTCCCCTTACTTCTACCACCCCACCCCCCGTGCACCCAAGTTTGCCTGGCAATCTTGTCTACTTCTAATATCCAGGAGGAAAACTATATGATTTTCTTTAGGTTCATCTTCTTATTTAGCTTCTCTAGGATCACGAATTATAGACTCAAATACCTTTAACTGTGGCTAGAATCCACTTATGAGTGAGTACATACCATATTCCTCTTTTTGGTTCTGGGTTACTTCACTCAGTAAAGCATTTTCTATTTCCATTCATTTGCATGCAAAATTCAAGATGTCATTGTTTTTTAGCGCAGAGTAAAACACTAATGTGTATATGTTCCACACATTTTTTAACCATTCTTCTATTGAGGGGCACCTACGTTGTTTCCAGGTTCTGGCTATGACAAATAGTGCAGCTATGAACATAGTTTGACAGGATTTTGTTGAGAATTTTTGTGTCGATGTTCATGAGTGAGATTGGCCTGTAATTCTCTTTCTTGGTTGTGTCTTTGTGTGGTTTTGGTATCAGAGTAACTGTAGCTTCATAAAAGGAGTTTGGCAATGACTCTTCTGTTTTTATATTGTGGAATAGATTAAGGAGTATAGGTATTAGCTCTTCCTGGAAGTTCTGGTAGAATTCTGCATTGAAACCATCTGATCCTGGGCTTTTTTTTTGGTAGGGAGATTTTTGATAACAGCTTCTAATTCTTCGCGACTAACAGGTCTATTTAGATCGTTCACCTGTTCTTGGTTCAACTTCGGTATATGGTACTTATCTAAAAATATGTCTGTTTCTTTTACAGTTTCCAACTTTGTGGCATATAAACTTTCATAGTAAGATCTAATGATTCTCTGAATTTCCTCTGTGTCTGTGGTTATGTCCCCCTTTTCATTTCTGATCTTATTATTTTGCATGTTCTCTCTCTGCCATTTGATTAGTTTGGATAGGGGTTTGTCGATCTTGTTGATTTTCTCCAAGAACCAGCTTTTTGTTTCATTGATTCTTTGGATTGTTTTCTCTATTTCTATTTTGTTGATTTCAGCCCTCAGTTTGATTATTTCCAGTCTTCTACTCCTCCTGGGTGAATCAGCTTCTTTTTTTTCTAGAGCTTTCAAGTGTGCTGTTAAGTCTCCAAAGTGTGCTTTCTCCGTTTTCTTTAATTGGGCACTTAGTGCTATGAACTTTCCTCTTAGCAGTGCTTTCATAGTGTCCCATAGGTTTAAGTATGTTGTGTCTTTATTTTCATTAAATTCAAGGAAGACTTTAATTTCTTTCTTTATTTCTTCCTTGACCCAGGGGTGATTTAATAGTTGACTGTTCAACTTACATGAGTTTGTTGGTTTCCTGGGTGTAGCATTGTTGTTGAATTCTAACTTTAATCCATGGTGATCTGACAAGACACAGGTGGTTACTAATATTTTTTTGTATCTGTGGAAGTTTGCTTTGTTACCGAGTATGTGGTCAATTTTTGAGAAGGTTCCATGAGCTACAGAGAAGAAGGTATATTCTTTCCTATTTGGGTGGAGTGTTCTATAGATGTCTGTTAAGTCCATTTGATTCAATACCTCCAATAATTCTCTTATTTCTCTGTTAGGTTTCTGTCTGATTGACCTGTTCATTGGTGAGAGAGGTGTGTTGAAATCTCCTACTATTAGTATGTGTGGTTTGATGACTGCCTTGAGTTCTAGAAGAGTTTCTTTTACATATGTGGGTGCCTTTATATTAGGGGCATAGATATTCAGGATTGAGACTTCTTCCTGATGAATTGTTCCTGTTATGAGTATGAAATGACCATCTCCATCTCTTCTGATTGATTTTAGTTTGAAGTCGATTTTGTTAGATATTAGAATGGTCACACCCGCTTGTTTCTTAGGTCCATTTGCTTGGAAAACCTTTTCCCAACCCTTTACTCTGAGTAGGTGTCTGTCTTTGTGGTTGAGGTGTGTTTCTTGTAAACAGCAGAATGTTGGATCCTGTTTTCGTAGCCAATCTCTAAGTCTGTGTCTTTTTATAGGTGAATTGAGTCCATTGATATTAAGTGATATTAATGACCAGTGGTTGTTGACTCTGGTCATTTTTTTGGGGGGTAGTAGAGTGTATGTGTTTTCCTTCTTTGAGTTGTGCTTGTGAAGGGTCGCTAGATGTCTGAGTTATTGTAGGCAGTGTTGGGAATGTTGGATTCCTTGGGTTGTGATTTTCCATTTAATATTCTCTGTAAGGCTGGATTTGTAGCTACGTATTGTTTAAATTTGTTTTTATCCTGGAATATTTTGTTTTCTCCATTGATAGTGAACAATAGCTTGGCTGGGTATAGTAGTCTGGGCTTGCATCCATGGTCTCTTAGTTTCTCCAGTACCTCTATCCAGGACCTTCTGGCTTTCATGGTTTCCATAGGGAAGTCTGGTGTAAGTCTGAGAGGTTTACCTTTATAAGTTACTTGACCTTTTTCCTTTGCAGCTCTTAATATCCTTTCTTTAATCTGAATGCTTTGTGTTTTGATTATTATATGGCAAGGGGATATTTTCTTCTGATCCAGTCTATTCGGTGTTCTGGATACTTCTTGAACCTTCATAGGAACATCATTCTTTAGGTTGGGAAAATTTTCTTCTATAATTTTGTTGAATATATTTTCTGGACCTTTCATCTGCAATTCTTCTCCTTCTTCTACCCCTATTATTCTTAGATTTGGTTTTTTTATTATGTCCCAGATTTCCTGAATGTTTTGTGATGAGAATTTGTTGGATTTGCTGTTTTCTTTGGTCAGAGTGTTTATTTTCTCTATGGTGTCTTCAGAATTTGAGATTCGTTCTTCTATCTCTTGTATTCTGTTGGTTATGCTTGTTCCTGAAGTCTCTGTTAGTTTGCCTAGATTTTCCATATCCCGCCGGTTCTCGGTTTGTGTTTTCTTCATTGCCTCCATTTCAGTTTTCAATTCTTGAACTGTTTCCATTACCTGTTTGTTTGTTTTTTACTTGGTTTCCCACGGTATCGTTTACGAATTTACTCCTTTCTTCAAACTTTCTGTTATATTTCTCTTCCATTTCTTTACTGATTTCTTCAATCTTTTTGTTATATTTCTCTTCTATTTCTTTAAGTGAGTTATTCATACCCTGTTTAAGAGACTCTATTGCTTTCATAATGACACTGTTTTCCACTTCTTCCGGAATAGGGTGTTCAAATTCTTCTGTTGTAAGATCGCTGGGATCTGGTGTTTTCATGTTGTTTTTCAGATTGTTGGAGGAATTTTTGCCTTGGCGCCTGCCCATCTCTTCCTTCAGATGCTCTGCAACGGCTCTTCCCTCCACTGGGACTTCTGCTACAGGATTAGTGCCCCTAGCTGGCCTGGAATCACTTTGCCTGCAGTCCTACCTTGCTGCAGGCAGGCTATTAAAACAAAGGAACTCCCTCCCGTTTGCACTCACTGCCCTGTCCTGGTGGTGCCCTCACAGGCTGAGTTGGAGGATTTTATGCCCCAAAAAAGGGAGAGAGGAAGGGAAGGGGTTCCTGGCTGAAAGCGGGGAGCTTTATTTTCTTTGTCTCTGCTGATGAATTTGTCTAAAGAAGTCTTTCAAATTTCTATCCAAATATTCCACCCAAACTTTCTTTGATTGACACTGCAAGGATAAGGGTCACACAGGTTCTGGATCCATCAAGGTCCACAACTAACTGTAATGGCCTCTGTTTGTTGTGTAAATATGTTTACATTTTCTTTATGCTACACTCCTTGCTATCTGTGGTCTCAATATCAGCATGAGAGAATCACAGAACACTTAGTAAATTCTCACTCTATGCTTGAGGAACAAACTCATTGTATATAAATGTTTATGAAGTTGGTCTCTATAAACTTGGTATTGAGATAGTAAGGATTTCAGGTAACTTGAGTTATTGTGAACCATATTGGCCTTGCTGCTTTATCTTGAGTAAAATGATCACAAAGGAAATGGCTAGAGTGTGAGTACCTACACTGCAAAAGGAATTATACACTATATAAACAATGAGGTATGGCATAAATATGCAGAGAAAGACAAATGCGACATTCATGCAACAGTCTAAGTCTACTACAAGTAGGCTGTGATTGCAGGCCCCTGGGAGCAGCATGAATAAAAGATTAAGTCGTGGGTATTTTAGGTAGGTGGCTGGGTGGGAAGAATAGAGAATTGATTTTTAAAAAAGAATATTCAGATTAGGTACTCCTAAGTATCTAATATAAATAATTCATTTCCCACTGAGACTGAAACCCCCAGTGACAGCTGCTAAAATTATATTTGTATGAGACCTTAGAGAAGTTTTGCTCAATCTTCAAAACCCTTCAAACAGTATATAGAAACAGAGATAGTGAATAATTTTTAATTGACATAGTCTATAAACTGAAAACATTTTTTTAAACAATGTGTCTACCAATTTATGAAATCTATAGAGAAATGAAAAAGGGCATAAAGGTTTTCCAGTTTCAGGGTCAATGAGAACAAGGTGGGGGTGGGGGTCAGTGTTCACAATAAAACAGAGCCTGCAATAGGCCCTGAAAATTCTCTGAGCTAACACTATGGTCATCACTACTGACGGGCAGCAACTGCAATGCACAAAGCTGACTCCTAATGCATAGCATCTGTTAATGTGCAAAGCAACTATCGTGAGAAAGGGCCAGAGCCACCAGATGTGAAAGAAGGTGTTTGGGTTCTATGTGAAGATTGTCTCTTTTTGCCACCCCTATGATGTCACTTTCAGGAAACAGAGAGGTTGAGTGTCTTGCAGGAGACGCTAAGATAAATCCCCAGTACTGAAAAGACATAGTTCAGAAAGGTGAAGAAATAGAACAGAACTAGAAAATGGCAGAATTGGAGCTAAACCCCACAAGTCTCAACTCTCAGAGCAATGTTCTTTTTCCTATACTAGACTGCATCAGAATCCCCCCTAACAGAAGTACTACACCAATCAGTCTTAGCTTAAATTTACAAGGAAGCAGATTTTGCTCCTTGCTCTAATGTCAGTTCTGTTTCCTTGTTTAGAGAGAATACCACTGCCCACAGTCTCATAATGACATCTAGTGTCTAAATTAGGTAATACAAGATATAAGATGTAATAAATAAATATGCACTTTTATATATGAACATTTCTGCACCACAGTTAAAGAAAAACAGGAAGGGAATATGTGGAGGCCTGAAAATGTGAACCTGTTTCCACCCGGACTAAAGGTCAGAGGGTTGGAACTTACCCATTCCTTCAAGGTTATTGTGTTTCTTCCTCAAACAAAGGTCCCATCTAGAGATTTATTGCAGAGAGTTCTGCTCTCTCAAGGTTATTGTCAACAGGTGTGGTTAATAGCCAGACCTTGTACTTCAGGTTTATAGAATGTTTTTATTTCAAACAAAAGTCTAAGGATCCAACTAAGGGATTCCGCTCAGGGAGTGGTTTGCCTACAGAATGTTTTGCTCTAGAGTGTGAGCGTGACTTGCTTTGTTGTAGCATTAAAGTGTTTAACTGTGAATTAGCCTGTAACCTTCAACTGGTCTGTTCACCTCCTTGTGTCTTGTTAAGGCTGTCTCCTGTCTTACTCCTACCTTTTGGGGACAGAGGTATTTTAAGCAATTGGAAATTAAATGCTGGCGAATTTCAGTACTCACTGGAACTCCCTACCGATACTATCCTATATATTTCTCCATTTTATTATTTTCATTCACGTCTTCATGTTATTTACTATATTTCTAAATCCCCACGTCTCTACCCTGGTGAGAGGTATTTTTGTCGAGGCTGGTCCCTGACAGGAATTTAATGGAATTCTCATATACTAGCAAACAAGACAAGGCTTCACAATGATTTCCTTTGGTTTTCACAATGATTTCCTTTGGTTTAAAGGTCTTGGATTATTGCCACTCTGAGCTTTCATCACATTAGCACATTAAGAGTGATTTATGAGAATCTACCAAGAAACGGAAGATATAGTCATAGGAGTGACTTTATTCAGTTTTCACATTATACCTGGGGAAATACACATGTGATTAGGATCAAAATTAAAGTCTGCGCAAAATATACTGAAGAAAAGATGCTAAAGAAGGGGCTAGCTGCCTAAGAATATAACTTATTGCTGGGCAATGGTGGCACATGCTTTTAATCCCAGTACTTGGGAGGCAGAGGTAGTCAGATCTCTGTGAGTTCAAGGCCAGTCTGGTCTAGAAGAGCTAGTTCTAGAACAGTTAGGGCTGTCACACAGAGAAACCCTAAGTATAAATTCTTATATATACACTCCTAGGAAGCCATTGGGAATCCACCTGAATTAACAAAATCAAAACAAAAGATAATGATTCATTTTTTAAATGTAAAGAACATCTTCTAGTTAATTTTAATATCAAAATCTGGTCCATGGATGTGATTGCTATTGTCGTTTCTTTATTATTGAATTGCATCATCCTTGTAGAAAAAGATGCAGGATATGTAATGGCTTCTCCTCAGTGGTATAGTCTGTCCCTAATGTTCTATTCCTCCTGTTCCCTCTTGTAATTTGATCTGTGGGAATGAGCTTAGGCCTATGTTACGTTTGATATTTGAATGTTATCTACTTGCTGCATTTTGCATGTTTGATATTTTTAATAGTACTAGAATAAAACTGGACAAAATCAATGTCTTCATGTCGAGGGGAGGACAATCAATAAGTCAATCACATAAAACATAAAGAAAGCTTGAGAGGTAGAAAGGATGTGCTACATTGTCCTGGAGTGGACAATGTAATTTTAGACCTGGTAATGAGGAGAAACTACCCAGAGGAATGAGTATTTAAAAAAAGACCCAAAAAAGGCAATAGAGAGAGGTAAGTGCATATTTGAGAAGAATTCTCCCAAGAAAAAAAGCAATCAAGGGAAGGCTAGTGGTGAGATGTACTTGGTGTGTGAAGTTGGCCACCAAGCAGAACATCAAGAATTCTAGTCAGGGTGTATGAAATTTGAAATATTTGTTGCAGAATAGGGATACATATCTTCTACAATGAGAATAAAAACTGAAAGAAACACCCAGAAGACGAGTGAAGAAAGTGTTAGGAGTAGCAAGCGGTTGAATCAGTTATGGAAGAGTTTGTTAAGAAGGCTGTGCTGTGTAAATTAGGGGTAACCCCGAGGAAGGCTGAATGTGTGGTAACTCTTTGGTACTAGATTCAATAACACTGGGTAGAAAGAAATCATAGAAATTTCTTGTGGAATATTTTAAGGTGTGTTACATTAGTTTAACAATGTAAAGATGTGTGGTTTTCATTTACAGTACATTTGCATAACTCCATGAAGCTGTGATTCTTTGCCTGTCTAAAACACCTGATGGTCTATTTAATAAAAAGCTCAAAGGCCAATAGAGAGGCAGGAGAAAGAACAGGTGGGGTTGCTTTTGTTTATGCTGCATTTATCTAACTCTGTGGAGCACACCCTTCCTAGATAATTCTTCCATAAATGTGATTCAAACACTTGCTACTCCTCACAACACAATATTTGTAGGGGTGTTCAGAGAGTAATAGATAATGGAAGAGTCAATTAGGAGAAAGGACTACTTTCTTTCCCAAAGTCTGAGTCTACAAATTATTTTCCTCAAATCTGAGTCTAGTGACACAAATAGATTAGAAATAAATCCACAATTCCTTTCCTTCTGTTTCCTTTCTGCCATTTATATAAAAAAGCTACTCTAAAAATTCCATTGTATGGCATATACCAGTAAAAAACATACTTAAATTTTCTCAGGATGGAGAAATACAGCCAAATGATGTTTTATGCTGCCCCAAGCATGTTCCACTGTCTTCAAAATGTTTTATTCTTTGGAAGAAAAATACTCAACAGATGTGAAGTGGACTAACAATTCAACCACACACTTTACGTATCATTATTTAAGTTTAATTGACTAGAGATATTTTAATTTTACTATTGTGGTTATTTCATGATTCTTACACTTTTTTGATCTCTCTATGAGTAACAAATGTGTTTTGTTGAGTTTGAGCTCTTTCTTCTTTCAGCTCCTTGAGACAGGGTCTCTCTGTGTAACTTAGGCTGTCTTGGAGCCCTCTATGTAGACAAGGTTGGCCTTGAACTCAGAGAGATCATCTTGCCTCATCTTCCATATATGCTGAGATTAAAATTATTCACAACCATGCCCAGCCAAAGTTATTTATCTAAAGTTATATAAAATGTGTATATTGATGAGTATCCAGTTATGAACTGGCTAATGGAGATAGGTTTAGGACCTTTTTTTGATCAGTTATATATTTAAAAATACTTAGGTTGATTTTATTGCTGAGTAGTTTTCTGATACGTAAATATGCCACATTTTCTTTATCCATTCTTCAGTTGAGGGGCATCTAGGTTGTTTCCTGATTCTGGCTATTACAAATAATGCTACTATGAACGTAGTTGAACTAATAATGTCCTTGTAGTATGGTTGAGCATCTTTTAGGCAAATACTTAAGAGTGGTATTATTGGATCCTGAGGTAGGTTGATTCTCAATTTTCTGAGAAGCCACCATACTAATTTCCAAAGTGACTGTACAAGTTTTCATTCCCACCAGCAATGGAGGAATGTTCCCTTTACTCCACTTGCTCTCCAACATAAGCTATCATTGGTGTTTTGATCTTAGCCATTCTGACAGGTGTAAGGTGACATCTGAGAGTTGTTTTGATGCGCATTTTCCTTTCCCAGATGATTAAGGATGTTAAACATTTCCTTAAGTGTCTTTTGGCCATTTGAGATTCTTCTGTTGAGAATTCTGTTTAGTTATGTACCCCATTTTTTAAATTGGGTTATTTGGAATTTTGATGTCTGATTTCTTGAGTTCTTTATGAATTTTGGAGATAGGTCTTCTATGTGATGTGGGGTTGGTGAAGAGCTTTTCCCATTTAGTAGGCTGTCTTTTTGTCTTATTGACTGTGTCCTTTGCTTTCCAGAAGCTTCTCAGTTTCAGGAGGTCCCATTTATTTATTGTTGCTCTCAGTGTTTGTGCTACTGGGGTTATATTTAGGAAGTAGTCTCCTGTGCTCATGCATTGAGGGCTAATTCACACTTTCTCATCTGTTAAGTTTAGTGTAGTTCAATTTATACTGAGGTCTTCAATCCATTAGAGTTGAGTTTTGTACATGGGGATAGATACGGATCTATTTTCATTCTTCTACATGTTGACATTCAGTCATGCCAGCACCAAATGTTGAAGATGCTTTCTTTTTTCCATTGTATAATTTTAGCTTTTTTAAAAAAATTCAGGTGTTCATAGGTGTGTGGATTTATATCTGAATCTTTGATTCTATTCCATTTGTCAACCTCTCTGTTTTTATGCCAATACAGATCAATTTTCATTACTGTAGCTCTGTAATAGAGCTTGATGTCAGAAATGGTGATGCCTCCAGAAATTCCTTTATTGTACAGGATTGTTTTGACTATTCTGGGTTTTTTGTTTTTCCATGTGAAGCTGATTATCATTCTTTCAAGGTCTGTGAAGATTTGTGTTGATCCTCCCTGTCCAAGAACACGGGAGAACTTTCCATTTTCTTGTATCTTCTTTAATTTTATTCTTCAAAGACTTAAAGTTCTTGTCGAATGGTCTTTAACTTCTTTGGTTAGTGTTACTCCAAGATATTTTATGCTATTTGTGGCTGTTGTGAAATGTGATATTTCTCTAATTTCTTTCTCAACCCCTTTATCATTTGTATATAGGAGGACTACTGACTATTTTGAGTTGATCTTCTATCCTGCCACATTGCTGAAGGAATTAATCAACTGTTGGAGTTCTCTGGTAGAGTTTTTGGGGTCACTTATATACTATCATATCATCTGCTAATAACAAAAGTTTGACTTCTTCCTTTCCAACTTTAATCCTCTCAATAAATAAGTCAGGTGTAATTCTGATAGTTCTCCTTTAATATGTTACTTGGCCTTTTTCCTTTGGATTTCTTAGTATTTTTCTTATTCTGTATGTTTTGTGTTTTGATTATTATATGGCGAGGGGACTTTTTTGTTCTTTGATTCAGTCTATTTGGTGTTCTATAAGCTTCTTGTATCTTCCTAAGGATATCCTTTTTTAGGTTGGGAAAGTTTTCTTCTATGATTTTGTTTATTTATATATTTTCTGTGGCTTTGAGCTGGAGTTCTCCTTCTCTATCCCTATTATTCTTAGTTTTGGCCTTTTCATGGTGTCCCAGTTTCCTGTATGTTATATATTAAGAATTTGTTGGATTTAATGTTTTCTTTGACCAATGAATCGATTTCCTCTATAGTATCTTCAACATCTGAGATTCTCTCTTCCATCTTTTGTATTCAGTTGGTTATATTTGCTTCTGTAGTTTCTGTTTGTTTACCCAGAATTTCCATATCCAGAATTCCCTTGGTTTGTGTTTTCTTTATTGCCTCTATTTCAGTCTTCATGTCTTGAACTGTTTGCTTCACCTGTTTGTTTTTTCTTAGTTTTCTTTGGTCTCTTTGATGGATTTATTAATTTCTTCCAAATTTTGTTTGTCTTTTCCTCCATTTCTTTAAGGGAGTCTTTCATTTCCTCTTTAAAGGTCTCTATCATCTTCATAAAGTTACATTTAAAATCGTCTTCTGCTTCTTCTGGATTAAGATGATCCAGTCATCCTGTTGTGTAACTACTGGGTTCTGGTGTTACCATGTTGCTTTTTAGGTTGTTGGATAAATTCTTGCATTGGCACCTACCCATCTCATCCTTCAACTGATGCTGGCAGTGTCTTTATGTCTTGGTCCAATCTTTGCAGTCACTGTCTGAGTCTTTTGGAATTGTTCTTGATTTGCTCTGTACTATCAATGTCTGTGTCTCAGGGAGCCACTGAGGTCTCCCTTTGCCTGCTCTCTAGGTCTTCTCTCTGGTTTGTTCTTTTAGTCCATTCCGTGCAATCAGAGCTTGAGCTGTAGAATTGCTCTCTTGGTCCTCTTTCTTGTTCTCTCAGCAGGAAACTCTCCAGCTAGCTAGCTTGATAAACTGAGACAGGTGGGGGAAGGTCTTGGAGTTTTGCCCCTCTATGGAGCACCTAGAGGGTGGGGTGTCCTGCTAGGTGGCTGCTCACTCGCCTCCTGGCCTTCTCTGTAATGTAGCAACCTGTGTTTCAGAGTTTCACCAAGGTTGCAGGAGGATAGGCAAGTTTGGGAGCAGGATGGGGCAAACATTGGGGCAGTCTACCTGTAGGAAACTCTCATGCCTGCCGGCTTAATAAGCTGAGGCAGTTGGGGGAAGGGTCTGTGACTTTTACTTCACTATGGCTGTCCTAAAGGGTAGGGTGTCCTGCTGGGTGGCTGCTCACTCACCTCTTGGTCCTCTCTGTATTGTAACAAGCTGTGTTTCAGAGTTCCACCAAGGTTGTAAGAGTTTAGGCAAGTTTGGGGGCAGGATGGGGCCAGTAGCTGGCAGGGTCTGGTGGATGGGGGTGGGTTTAGCTCCAAATTATTTTTTGAGATGGTGTCTTTCTGAACCTGAAATCTATGAATTCACCTAGACTGGGTGGCGACCAATCTCCAGGGAGTCTCCTGTTTCTTCCACCCCTACTGGTAGGATTACAAGTAATTAATTGCCGGTAAATTATTAACATTTTAAAAATACTATGGTAGGACTGTGCTCAGGGCTTTGCAGTTTCTCAGAACATGCTTTCACAATTATATTATAACCTTAAACCCTCATGTTTTAAATCTAGATGTTTTTATTTGGGCTATGTATTGGTAACAGCTGTGGAGTGATACTTTAAGTTCATCTGACTTAATAAAAAGTAATGTTACAGATATAAATAAACAACAAATAAAAGAAAGAAAATAATATTGAGTGTAACAACTTTTAGAAAGTAATGATGCTTAGATATATCAGAAATTTCGAAAGTTTTTTTTAATGAATAATTATTTTTATTCAGTCGAAGTTTTAGAATCATGTGATGTGGATGCTTGAGAAATGACTAAGGGGTAAAGATTGCTTCAATATCTTCAGGGGACCTAAGTTCATTTCCCAGGAATATATGAGGAGGGTCCAAGAAGAACTGAATGCTCTGCTCTCTGCCTTTACCCACACAATTATGTGCATACCCATACACATAAAAATATAATTTTAAAATATAGATGTACTTTTAGTCAATGACAGGATTTGTTTGAATATAAGTTGTTGCCAATAGTGAAAGCAGTACATACATAGATTTACATTCTGATGAAATTTCAAGTCTCTTCATGAACTGGTAGCTGAGAATTTATGGATTTGACCAGTCTGTAAAACACTGTACTGTATCAGATGAAGTGTCATGCCATCATTCTATTTTGTCAGATAAAATGTATCCTAAAAAATATGGCCTTTGTTTTTTTTCAAGGTGTGCTGAATGTCATAGAAGATTAGGTTCAACAATGTAAAAATAAAACCAATTAAATAATTAATATTAATAAAACCCTTTAGAAATCATTTATTATCCATATGTATCTGTAAAGCATTGTATTAGTCTCTATTTCAATGACTATACTTGCAAGGTAAAGATCTTGTTTATGGAGCTTTATGGAACAGGGTGTAAGCATAATACAATATGGTTTCTTGGGTAATCTAACAATGACCACATTCTTAGATAACACATTCTGCCTTTGTAATTTTTGGTGGTAATTTTGTTTTTTTATTTGTTTGTTTGTTTTGTTTTTATTTCTTTGTTTGTCTTCTGAAATGTACTTGCATGAGTGTACATGTATAGTACGATGTGGTTTCTAAAGTGATTTCCTCAGTAATTCTTCTACAAATTCAACAAAATAGTCACATTTTTCAAAAGTGTTTTGATTTTCTTTACTATTTATTCCAAACTTTACACTGATGAATAGGCCAAAGGTCATCTCCCAGGAATTCAGAATAGAGACTGTCCAATACATGTAATTTCTTGAACTTTAGTGATTTCACCCACACACATTACCTTAATTTTCTGGTATCGGCATTCCTGTGGTGCTTTTCCAGAGCTGTTAATCAGAAACAGCATTTATACCTCTACAATCATCAAGGAAATATTGAGGTCTATGGGAATTTTCTACTTATGGCAAGCTTCGAGATGAACAAGGAGCAAAATTTCTTAATATAGAAGTACTATATATAGTATTTTTAAAGAGCAAAGAAATGGGGCCAAAGGTACTCAGGTTTATTACTTTCAAGTCACATGATATTGTCAGTAAAGCCATAGGACTGGAGGAAATTATAGACCAGAAATTTTTGACACATGGCAAAACAGTCTGGCAGAAAATGCTTTTTAAAATAACATCTATCCGTTTCAAAGTCTCATATGTGCATACAAATAACATAGTTGGCCATATTAATTCCCTATTACCCATTCTTGTCTCCTATGGGACTTTTTCTCTATGTTACAGCAGTGCACATGGTATAGATGGGGTCAAATAGTGTTTCTACATTTAGTAGACTTCCACAGGGAAGGACTAATTTATATTCCAACAGTGAGTGAGAGTCCTTTCCCCCACATTCTCGCCAGCATTTGTCAATTGTTTTTCTTGAGGTTAGCCATTCTGACTGGACTGAGATTAAATCTCACTGTGGTTTTGATTTCATTTCTCTAGTGTCTAAAGATGTTGAATGGTGATGTTTTTCCTAATAATTCCCATCTGCTTCAGACTGATAGTACTTTTATATCCTAAACAAATTGGGACAGTTTCCCAGTCCTCTGTGCTTATTTCAGGTTATTTTCTAATGCCTGAGCATCTTTAACATTCTGTGATTATTTCACTGTTTACGAACTCAATAGAGTCCAACAAATTCAATATAGCAAAGGCTTCTGCGAATCATGCATTTATCACATTTCTTTAAACTTTATTTTATTTAATTAACAGTTTTTTTTCATTTACTTTACACACTGACCACAGTTTCCCCTCCCTCCTCTCCTCCTGATCCCTCCCACAGCCTCCCATCTACCCCACTAATCCACTCATCCTTTATCTCTATTCAGAAAGGTCAGGCCTCCCATGGGCTTTATGCAAAACATGACACAGCAAGTTGAGGTAGAAAGGAGCTTCTGCCCCTGCATAAAGGCTGGGAAAGGTAATTCAGCATGGAGAGAAGGTTCCCAAAAGCCAGCTAAACCCCAGGGATAGGTCCTTATCCACTGCTAGGAGCCTGCTAACAGATCAAGCCATCACATAAATGCAGAGGGCTAGGTCGATCCTGTGCAGTTCTCTCACTGTTGGACTAGAGTTCATGCACTTTCACAAGCTCAGGTAAACCGTCTCTGTGAGTTCTTCCATTATGATGCCCCCCACCCCCCGCCTTAACTCCCATGGCTTGTACAATCCCTCCTTCATGTCTTCAGCAGGACTCCCAGAGCTAGGCCTAGTGCTTGGTTGTGGATCACTTCATCTGCTTCCATCAGTAACTGGATGTAGGTTCTATGGTGACAATTAGAGTAGCTATCAATCTGATTAAGGTAGATAGCCAGTTCAGGTACCCTCTCCACTATTGCTAGGAGTCTTAGCTGGGGTCATCCTTGTAGATTTCTGGGAGTTTCCCAGGCACCAGATTTTCCCCTAACCCTGAAATGCTCTCCACATTAAGAGGTTTCTTTGGTTACTCCCCACAAATCTAAGTTCTGCCCCCAACCTACCTCCCATGTCTAGCCCACCCAACAGGCTCTTTTGCAGTTTTTAATGAGTAAAGCTAACTATTTTTATTCTCACATAGAGTTTTAAATCTTGAAAAGTATCAGAAAAGTGAGGTAGATTCATGTACAAGTGTGCAAAAGATTGCACTCCTGAATAAAATAAATTACAAAATTATAGTAAAAAGAAATATAAAACCTCCTACAAATCAAAAAGAAAATGAAAAATACTCAATAGAAAATGCAAAAAATGAAAACAAAAACAAAACAATTAATATAGAAAAGAGGATTTCAAACGAACAATAGACTTTGGAAATCTCCTCAAGTATAAGTGAAAGGAGAATTCATTGACAAGGAGGGTATGGAGAGGTAAGACTTTCATAAACCTGGATTGTGAACATTGTACATAACACTTCATGCAGTCGACTGAAATTTTTCAAGAGAGAATTATACATAGCTATGACTTCAAGACATATTTCCTGAAATGTAAAAATACATGTAAACTCCAGATGATAGGGATAGAAAACTTCGAGGCAGCCCAATATCTAAGGATTAAGAACTAGAGATATTAGACAACACTTACTAGATGTGGATAGAGGGAAGGGGAGATGAGAGAAAGAGAAAGAGATAGAGAACGAGAGAGAGAGAGAGAGAGAGAAAGAGAGAGAGAGAGAGAAAGAGAGAGAGAGAGAGAATATATTTGTTGGTTTTGAGTAGTGTGGAACTCTTAAAGTTTAAGAACCATTGCTCCATGGACAATAATGGTACAGAAACTATTTTGTGGTGTGCAGAAACCTGCTCCTATCAGCTCACAAGAAGCAATTATTATTGACAACTTTTTAAAAAGATAGCCACAGTAGGAGTACATACATCATGAAATTCATTTAGCAAATGTTATAAATTAGAACTCTTTCTTCCTTGAAGACCCAGTGTTTAGCACATTGTATGGTATCTCCCAAACAAAATTCTGGAGAAAAAGCCATATGGGAGAATAAATATTGAATGATTCAATTACATAGTCTTCGAAACCCTACAATATTAAATAAACTTTGGCAACAGAATCAGAAGAGGAAAACAGTTGATGTTTTTAATTATGAAAGTAGTGAGAGTAAGATAGAGGTGTTCTGGAGGTCTTTGAATATCCTCTTTTAACCTTGATTTTTGAATGAGCAATTTGTTTATTTATCACTCTTATAATCATGCTATATATGTGTACAATAAATTTTTTTTAAAATACTAATTAATATTAGTATAGGATAATATTTTGTATTTACAAATTGTTGTATAGGAATAGAAATAATCTCAATAAATGTGAAACCTATCTCTGGAGGGAGTTACAATACGTCAAAGAGAGCAGTGATTTTTTACTTCTTATGTTTCTTAAAGCATTTTTTAAAGAATATATAGCAATAAAAATGAATTAGAAATATATATTTTATTCATATATTCTAAACTTACTAAAATACATTTGTGCTGTGGGAAAGTAGTCTTGTACCCTCTAAAGATTTGTCACTTGTACTGGTTTAATAAAATGCTGATTGGCCAGTAGCCAGGCAGGAAGTATAGGCAGGCGACCAGAATAGGAGAATTCTGGGAAGAGACAAGGCTCAATCTGCAATCGTCAACCAGGCTTGAGAAAGCAAGATGAGAATGCCTCACTGATAAAGGTATCAAGTCACATGACTAACACAGACAAGAATTATGGGTTAATGTAAGATGTAAGAGTTAATTAACAAGAAGCCTGAGCTAATTGGCCAACCAGTTTATAATTAATGTAGGCTTCTGTGTGTTTCTTTGGGATTGAACAGCTGTGGGACAGAAACCTTTGTTAACAATTTTTCATTATTTTCTTCCTTAACTAGAAAGAATGTTGCCATTTTCTATTTCTCAAAATTCCAAAGCAAGGAAGCTTGCCTGGAACATATTCTTTGTAAAGACACCCTTGTTTTAGGCCACCTTCCACAAAGAAAATGAGAAATAATTATTGAAGAAGTGAAATTTAGGTAATTTTATAAAAGATATTATGACATATCTATGTCCCTATATTTTGTTTAAATGGTTTCCTTGGATTATTAAGATTTGTACTTTCTAGAACTATTTTACTTAGTGAACAGTATAAGAATATTGTGTTTACAAATTAAAACAAAGCCAGTATAGTAATTTCCCTGTATGTGTCAAAGATTAGTTCCTGCAGGTATACAGCTGGGAATGTGGAAGCTGATTCCCTGATGTGCTTAGGACCATGATGGGGATGGGGCTGTTGTACCTTGGAGTCTGGCACCTAAGAGTAGGAGCTCAAAACTGATCTGTACCTGTGCTTGACAGGCTGAATTCAGATACACCAAAAGAACAATGTGAACCAGAATACAAGAAAAGCATGGCTGAGGACTTGCTGCATGGCATGCTGTCTCAAGGTTGAAGTGCAGCAGGTTCATGTCTTCTCCGGGTTTGTGTCCCTCATGGTGTTCATCTTTGTCTCTGATGGTGCTGCAGATCTGAGTGGGTGTGTTCCTCATCTTTCTCCTAAAGTTTGACCTCAACAACCTGGTTAAGAGTGACAGGTTAGACTTAAAACCTTGGCTACATTCAAGTTCATCACCTTGGTAGTCAGCAACCTCATCACCACCTTTGGGGTTCAAAAACCTGTGGTAGACATAGTGTCCTGGCAGCCAGCCACTCGGAGTCTGGTTCCTGCTCCACAGTCCGGTCACCCAGATCCCAGTAGATCCTGTGTCCTTGAGCAGCTCCCCTCACTACAAGTAGCATTCCATGAAACAATTAAAGCCCAATATGGTCTCTGTGGAATTGTAGACTGGAACAAACTTCCATTCATCTTTTCCTGCCACGTGGGAGGCTACTCCTTGCTTGTGGGGACTGGATCCAAGACCTTGAAGATCAGAACTAGACAATCCAAGAACTAATGCAAACAGAAGGATCACTGCCACCCAAGGACACTTAGAAGGTTAATGGCTGGGCTATGTGTGGGGCCAGCACTATTCTCTGTATCAGAATATTCTAAAAGGACAAGGACATGCCTTATCTCTTTGCAAATGAACCAGAGTCCTCATTTCCCATGTTCTCCCACAGGTTTTTCTAGTGATCACTGCCTCTTCCTTCCTAACACAAGGATACTCAATGCCAAAAAACACCAGGTGGCACCACTGATAGTCTCTGACTCCGGGCTTAGTGCCTGGACTTGGCAGCTGTCTACGCTGTGTCTATAGCAGCTGAAGACCCTGCTGGCACCTTCTACCAGGAACAACTGGGCAACACCATAACCCAGTACTCAGGACTCCATGCCCCAGTTTTTTCATCAGAAATGATGATATAAAGTCCACGCCTTTCTGGAATAAAAGTATTTTTCTTTGTTATGTAAAACTGTTTTCAGGAGCAAATTTCTTTCTGAAAGACTAGAGATAAGACACAGTGAATTAGTTTGTCCTTTTCTCCAAGAACAGAACCACACAGAGGATAATGCATTGCCTTAACTAATTATAGCCTAATTTTTATTTCAACTGATGTCATCTCTTTGAATTTGGTTTATCTATCTCATTTTGTTGTTTGGAATGTTTTTCTTCATTGTTCTCAAGACAATTGGTTTCATTCAAGGTTGGTGAACATAATGTAGTTTGTTGGTTTTAAACAAAGGCCACTACTAGATACATATGTGAAGTTGAATTTGAAAAGACTTGAACAAATAGATGATAAATAGTAATTTTTTTTTGAAAGAGGAGGATGCAGCATGCTCCATCCAGATTCATTTCTAGGGGGTCAGAATCCTGTGCTAAGCCTCTGATACCAGTATTAGACAGAAGCTATTATTATTCCTATTGTATGAGTGAATTGAATGAGTAACAGTAAAGAAACAGCACCCAAGTACATGGCAGTTAATGGGAGAATTCCTGCGAAAAGCCTAAAATATACACAATTTTCGTGTGTTGTCCAAGAAGATATACTCATCCAATCGTTAACTGGGAACCATTGTAGTTTCCGAATTGGGAGATTAAGAACCCAAAGCAGAATTTTTGAGGATTATTCTGACAATAGTATGCTTTTATGTCTTTAAGTCTTCCGAGTCCTGTTACAAGCCTAATTCCAAGATTTATTGAAGAAAAATCATTTTAAGACCAGATGCAGCAGCATATGACTTTAATCAGTATTAGGAGACAGAGATTCTCCGGAGCTTCTCCGTAAGGTTCATACCAGTCAGAGCTACACAGTGAGAGTGAGACTCCATTTCAAAAAGACTTTTAAATCATTTCATCTGAAGAGCATATTTACCAGCTCCCATATCCTGGTTAGCTAATATAATTGCCCCCCTTTTATTTCCGGTTAGTCAGTGCAAAGCAGGACCAGAAGGGGATTGCATTTTCTACTAAGTAATGTTGTGTATATAACATTATAGTCTCAACAGTCAGAAAACCCAACTCATGAAGGCTTGAGCAAATAAAGTCTTGGACATGTGTGAGTTACTTGCCAGTGTTTGGTGATGAGACTAGATCCCACACTAGATAAAATAAGTAGGCAGATACTTTCTGTTAAAGGAGGGTGTGATTTATCTCCTCATGGGGCAGGATACTCAGCACACAGTATAGGAAGAAGAGAAGGGAAAAGAACACCTCATGCTACAGTACGGTTATGTCTCTTACCAGTTGAGAACTTAGAGTTACTACCCAATTAACAAGCTGTGGGCTACTGCATGGAACTGTCTCTTGTTTCTGTTGAAGGTGAAAATCACCAAATTAAATTTCTGTATTTTTGTTATCAGTGGTCAGTGTCTGGGCCACTTATTTCCAGATCTTTGTCTCCTATCCAACATACTGAAAATAAGATCTCACGTGTGTTTGTGAAGTAATCAAGATAACTTTATTCAGATTACTGACTCTATACTGTCAAGAATGACAGTAGGCCATCTGAGTGAGGATACCCAAAGGTCAGAATGTATACCCTGACATTGTTTCATGGAATCTCAAAGAAGGTAGGAAGGCGTGTAGTTTGAGTGTTTCCTATTTTGATTGATTGATAATGTCATATATTTTTCTACTATATATTTTAGTTGAGTTATATGCATACACAATTACACATAGACACAAATGGTATCCTTTATAAAAGCTATTATAGGAACTAATTCTGCTTTACAGAAAATTCTTCCAAAACCATCTTAAACGGGCTCCACTTTTCTAACCTTCATGTTACATTAGGTACATTAGGAATATACTTGAATAGAAAGTGTCTAAATATGATTGTTACTAGGAGCAAAAAATTCTAGACTTACTGTTCAAACACATGAGTACATGTGTTTTGCTACAGGTAGGGGCTGAGTGAGTTCTGAGGTTTCAGTGTGCATTGGTTGAATGGACTGTGCGTACATTTTTTTTACGTGAATGTGAAGGAACTAGCACACCAATTGCATTATTACAAAAGGTGTGTGCTGTATGTAACCAAGGCCAAACTGATTCCCAGGGCAAACCATCTCATGTGCTTGCCTACCTGGCCTTTACCCTGCACAATTTTATTTTATTACCTTTTAATTTTATTTATTTATTTATTTATTCATCCATTTATTTATTTATTTATTTATTAGACAAAGTTTCTCTGTAGCTTTGGGTCCTATTCTGGAACTGGCTCTTGTAGACGAGGCTGGTCTCCAACTCCCAAAGATCCGCCTGCTCTGCCTCCCTAGTATTGGGATTAGAGGAGTGCATCATCACTCCCTGCTTTTATTACTTTTTAAAGATATCTATACTTCTTAATGCTTGGTCAGCAAAAGTAGCTCTGTATGATTCTTTCACCTCTATTTCAAATGCATAATGTTTGCCAATATTTGCCAGGAACAATCCTTATCTATGGGAACTTTCGTAGAGTACTCTGCGTACTGATGACCAGGGGCTGATAAAACCATCTTTTCTTTATTCATTGTTTCTATTTAAATTTATTATTCCTTCACTACGAAAAGAATGATGATATTCAGGTCAGAGTTTAATTTACCTACCTAACCAAAAATAGTGTGTGTGTGTGTGTGTGTGTGTGTGTGTGTGTGTGTGTATGTATGTGTATTTAGGAGGTCAAAAATATTAAGGAGAGTTGGGGTTTATCAAGACGATAATTTAAATTAGACATAAGCACAGAGTTAAAAGAAAGAGAAGTTCTTAGGGAAAGGCCAGTACACACTCATGTGTATAAAAGTTGACTTTTCAGGATGAAATCTCTCCCATTCCTCAAACAAGGTTTGTTGTGGTTAATACGGATCGTTAAGCAAGAATAAGGAGACCTTAATACTTTTCTGAATACAGGCTGGGCTATTTGGCACATTATCTTTCCTTACTGGTGTTGTTTATCTCTCTAAATAGCCTGTCTGTAAAGTTTTAAAGAGAACCGCAAAGTGTCACTCAAAAGAGGTCAGGCTTTCCTTCTAGGAGGTAAACACTCCCTTAGCTTAACTACAATTGGTTCAGAGTAGGACAGAAATATATGGGGGAGGAGAAAGTCTTGGGAACAACTTCTGTTCCCCAGGGCAGTAGTGGGAGGAAAATTCGGCCAGCAGAGGCGCTGCTGTGGGGCCACAGGAACCCGAAGGGCGAGGAAGCACACAGTTTCCCAAGATGTGGAACCCGCTGCAGGACAGCGACTCTGTGGTGGATCCGGGACGCCGCCAGCGCTGGCTCTGCGCCGGGACACTGGTGCTGGCTTTCTCCGGAATCTTCATCATTGGCTTTGTCTTTGGTAGGATGCATCTGCGGGGAAAACCATAGAATCCCGAGTCGTCGACCCCCCTTTCCTCCCCTTCTCTATTCTGCAGCTCTGTCTGCACCCAGAGGTGATCCTGTTGTGGGTCTACCCCAATGTCCTGATTGGGGGCGGTGGGAGGAGGAGGGAGCAAACCCTATGAATTAAGCGGTGATTTGCTAGCGTCTGTGCCAGACTGAGTTTTGAATAAACTGCTTGTACGATTGCGCTGCATAGATTAAAGTCAGATTTAAACAACAAAAACAAAAAAGTGGAACCGAGCTAGGTTTGAGGCACTGGAACCCTGCAAGGCGCTACACTTCTTAGAAGAGTTCCCCGGTGGCTACTAATCCAGATCAATCAGCAGGATTGGCATGGGGTTGCTTTTGCCTGCTTGGGATTTCATCTATCTCGTTCCTGGGCCAGTTTCTGGGGGTACCACCGCATTCAGGGCGTCGCTCTGAAAGGAGTTCCTTTCAGTTCGCATTCTTCTTTAGGCCTAACAGTGGTAAATTCTGAAATGTTAATTACTGTCAGCACTTTCTCAACATATTCTTACCAGGTCTTTGAGCTTAGTTCAGATTGAGCCCAACTCTGTAAGGAAGCTTGAGCAACACAGGCTAACACACTTATGCATTCAGAAATGCATCGCTCATTCTCGCTGTGAAAAAGTCACTGCGCCTCTTTTAGCCTTAGCTTCTCTATCTTTACGATGCGGCTAATATGAGCAACTTCCAGATCATAGAACACGAAACAGCATGTGAAGCTGTCCCAGAGCAACGCTCAGGTCTTCTTTGTAACTGATTTAGCACACAGGCCGGTCTAAGATGTCATTCAAGTCGGCCTTCTTTGCTCTGAATTCGAAGTAACCTCCACGGGATTTGTAAAACAGACTATGAACCAATTGGGTAGCATTAATCCATAGCCTCTAATTTTAACTAATACAAAGATATCAGTAACCACCTATGATTGTCGTGGGACTTCAATGAGGTATTTGCTCAGAAAGATGACTTAAATTGATTTTCCATTATTTCAGTTTAAAAGTGAAAAACGAGCCTTGGGAAGGCTAGCTGGGGATTCAAAAAGTCTGTGTGTCCTAAAGGAAATTTATTGTTTCTACTTTGTTACCCTCACTGTAATCTTTGGTTTCACTGCTCAATGAGTGAGTTTGTTAGTGTGTTCTGTCTCCCCCACAGAACTCTATCTTCCTCCTATGTAGTTCTCTTCAGACCTTGGTTCTAATCTATCATCCTCAGGGTGTTCTTCCCCAATCTCAGACTCATCTCCAGTCCTTTAGTTTTATACACAGTAAGGATAATATATTCCTTTCGGTCCATCCATGTGTCTTCACGTGCTTGCTTATGTGCTTCTGTATTTGTGCATATGTAATCAAAAACATGAACAGTTCCATGAAGGCTGTCTGGGTAACCTTCTGTATTTTCCGATCAGGTAGTCAGCAAACCCTGCAACGATGGCCGATGGCCCTATTCCTTTCAGATTCAAATAGACTCATGGGGGGGGGGGCTAAGGAGCTGGTTATAAAGTGCCTCTGGCTTTCTGGGCATTGGATTTTTTACAGAGCTATGGAGTACATTGTAGTTCATTGTGGTTTCCCACCTTTGAGTTCTCAAGTCTGTTTCAATGAGAAACAAAAATGTCAGTACATTTTGCTTTAGTTTCAAATTCAAAGCAGATTAAATGTTTGGGTTTTACTTAATACTTTGAGATAATTTAAATACTTGAAATATAATCAAGATTCTCCTTTTGACTATCTGCAAATGTTTACATATGTGGGAATGTCCATGTATAGGATGAGAGAACAGGGTGTCCACAGAGTTAAGAAGGGGGAGTTACTTTCCTGGGTGCTTAAGTTACAGATAATTGTGAGCTGCCAGATCTTGGCGCTGGGAATCAAACTTGGGTTTCAAGCACAATATATGCCCTTAACTGCTGAGCAATCTCTCTAGTCACTGTATTCATAATTAATTCATTATAATCATTTGTTAAATGCTTATTCTATTCTAGCTCTATAGAAAAGCAAGCAATTATGGGTAAAGAAGCTAATGTAGAAAAAGATACATTTTCAAATATCTTATCTAAAATAGTTTGAACAATACTACCAAATCACATTTCCTTATTAGACTTTTCTGAGAAGTAACAGCAATACACATAAACTGAAAATTGGTTAAAATACATTGTGCTTGCTTTGAAATTAAAAAAGTATATACTGATATGCTCTTTCCCACATAGAAGCAAGCAAGGGAAAGAAAACATCAAAATTCTAGCTAATACAGAAGGTAATTCACTGTGTCTTACATAAAAATAAGACCCAACCCTAAGGTCATATCTCATTCATATCTTTCTATTTTTCAGGATGGTTTTTAAAAGCTTCCAGTGAATCTACTGATATTGTTCCCAATCCTGGCATGAAGAAGTTATTTTTGCATGAATTGAAGGCTGAGAACATCAAAAACTTTTTATAGTAAGCATATACTTAAAATTTGGACATTATATTAAAAAAACATTGTTCTGCTTAGATGGTTTGTTACAGCATTTCATATACAAAAATTTCGCTTTTTGCAATGTTTTGTTTATTGGAGATCTTGTATTCCATTTCATAGGGGAGTAGTACAGCTTCAACTTTAAGTGCAGATGATTAGAAAGCTTTCAGAGTGAGGTCAACAAACATTCCATGTAAAAAGACTAGTCATTGCAAGCCAGCAATATCTGCCACAACTGCTTAATCTTGCTCCTGCAGTACAAAAGAAGCCATAGGAAGCACGAGGCAACTAACTGCATGTGCCAGTTTCTATCAAATTGTCCTCATGAACACTGAAATTTGATTCTTATATGTTGACGCATTGCAAAGTCCTTCATGTTTACTCAACTACTTAAAATGCTAAGCTGTTCTTTGCCTATGGATTGTATGAAAACAGATCGTGACCTGATTTGGACTGAAGAACTTACTTTGCAGACTCGTCCTTTAAATAAAGATAGTGTGTTTTAATCAAAGAAAAGTTGACTTTAAAATGGCACAGTTGTTCAAACTCCATCTTGGCTCATTGATAGAGCAGTAACTCTGAGTGAATAATGAACCTTCTTAAGCTTTTATTCTCATATCTATGAAGATAAGGGTAAAGATACTGTAATAAGGATGAAATTGGAAAACAGATGTTTTGAAAATTTACAGACAAATTCTATTCTTATTGAAATAGTTTAAAGCAAAAGAGATAAATAAATAAAGTTAAAAGTATTGCACCTTGCACATTCTAGACAAGACCTCTACCACTGAACATATACAAGGCCCTGGTTTGATCCTCAACAATGCAAGAAATTAAAAGCTAAAAGTTTTCACAAAGTTAAATTTATACTTAGTTAAAAATAAAATGTGTGAATGTATATTTAGTGTACCTAACCACTTCTAATGGTTTATAGTTTTCAGCATTCAAAATAATATGACAAAAATGTTTGAAATCCCCCTAATGGTTGAAGGATTTCCTAAGGAATACAAAGAGATTTGATATAAAAATACCATTAAATATTCACATATGGGTTGAGTTTTATATTCGTAGGCATTTGCATATATGCCTATATCAATTACAATGGAGTTAAAAACCACTAAAACCATTGCTTCTACTGATCCCAGAAGGGCACTGTTGAATGAGAGGCTGGGACTTAAACTTCTTTATGAAAAAAATCTCTGCAGATTATATTTACTCCACTATATTCTGCATTATAGGCATGATAATAGTAGTTTTGTATTGTTGCTTATTGGAGATTAAAACAAAATAAACATTAATGTTTAAACATTTTCAATGTTTCTTCAACAGTAATTTCACACGCACACCACATTTGGCTGGAACAGAACACAATTTTGAGCTTGCAAAGCAAATTTATGCCCAGTGGAAAGAATTTGGCCTGGATTCGGTTGAGTTGTCCCATTATGATGTGCTGCTGTCTTACCCAAATGAGACTCATCCTAACTACATCTCAATAATTGATGGAGACAGAAATGAGGTAAGAAAAAGAGAGAATATAAGAAGCATTCCACCGTAATCTAGTATCATCTTCACATATATATCAAATTCAATATTATTGACGTTTGAGATTTGCCTTTAAAAATCTCCTTATCAATGTCAGTTTGTTAGGGTATTTGAATTTAGTGTGAATTAGGAAATTTTTTTTAATGAATGCTTTGTTATAGATGCTTTCTATTTTTTAGTATTATATACCAATTTCAAATGCAATATATAGTTAAGATTCTGAGCAGCTAAACAAACTTTTAAAGTATAAAGTATAAAGACATTGCATAGATTTAGAGTTAGTCAGGATATTTACAGAACCAGTGTGGGTTTGAGCAAGCAAGCGTGTATTGGTTTAAATGATTACATTTTTGCCCAGTTTTATTTAGAAGTTCTAGATACACTGAACAATCATTTCTCAAATGGCCCTGCACATGGGCTTTTGCTAAGACTTTGACTTAGACCTTTGGAAGGGAAGAATTTGGACACATAGTATATCTACAACAAAGAATTTACAATCTTATTTGTAATTCAGGGCGTGTATTTGCCAAACCAATTACAATACAGTTAGTTGAGGTTGGTCTCATCAATATCTATGTTCGTTATGAAAACAATAAAGCATAACTAAAACATTAATATTTACCAGTACATTTTCTATGGCAGACCTAATATAACTAGTCTGCTTAGCTTCTGATAGTCATCTTGTAACTGAAACTCCTGTTATCAATAGCATTTCTTAGGCTTTGTACAAATTAGAACCTTTCATATTTAATTAGTTTCAAAATTTCAAACTTTCCTTACTAATAATGTATTAGTCTTTTCTTGCAATGAAAAATATACTTGTATACATACACATATGTATTATGATCAGTGATATGATACAACCCTAACTTTAATCACACATAGAGTAAACCATACTTCTTGCTTGTGTTCCCATTTTCAGGGAAATTACTCTTTGACCATGAGCTGATACTTTTAATACTTCCTTATTTTCTATAAGTAGCAAGTTTGTGTTACTTTTATTTTGGATTGCACTGTCTTTTGGTGTTGTGATAGTTCAGGTTGATATTTATCACTCTGGCCTAACACCAATGTTCATGTGCTGTTAGCCATTTCTTAAAATTAAAAGCATTATGAAATAAAAGAAAAGAGATTTTCTGGGTAAACTGGGGGCAGTCAGGGGTGGGGAAGCATGGGGGGATGCTTTAGGGATCCAGTTGGGAGGGTTGGGGGCAAGATGCAGGAGGGGAGTAAAGAAAGAGATTTTGTGATGGGGGTGGGATATTTGGGGGTTAGGGAGAAACATGGCGCTAAGGAAACTCCCAGGCATCCACAAGGATAACTTTAACTAAGACTGCTAGGAATAGTGGAGAGGGTTCCTGAACTGGTCATCTATTGTACTCAGATTGGTGACTACCCTAATTGTCACCAGAGAGTGTCATCCAGTTAGCTGATGGAAGCAGATATTGAGATCACAGTCAAGCACTGATTCTGGTTATGGCAGTTCTGCTGAAAAAGGGAGGAGGGTCAAGGTCATGATGAAAGAACCCACAGAGACAGCTGACCTGAACTCCAAGAAGCTCAGGGAGTCTGGCCCAACAGCTAGGGAGCCTGCACAGGATTGACCAAGACCCCATGCGTGTGTGTGGCAGTTGTGTAGCTTCCTCTGTTTTTTGAGCTTCTAGCAGTGGGATTAGCACTTGTCCCTGGCATTTAAACTGGCTGTTGGGAACCTGTTCCCCATCTGGGTTGCCTGGCCTAGCCTTGATGCAGGGGCAGGAGTTTGTTTCTGCCTGAGCATGATGTGCCAGGCTTTGTTGACTTCCATTTGTGCTTTGCTCCTATCTGAAGGGAGATGGAGGAGTGGATGGAGGGTTAGGGTGATAGGAGGGAGACAGGAGGAGAAGAGGGAGGGGAAACTGTGATTGGGATGTACAATAAATAAAAATTTTTAATTGATTAAAAAGTTTTCTGAAAAGCTATATATTCAAAAACTGTATTATTCCTTAATATTTCAAACTCAGTGAAAACCAGTTGGTCTTGATAAATTGATTGACTAGAAGAACTAAAGCAAGTAGTGTAATTTTTAATTGCCATAAGGCAATTAATACTTTTAAAATGTTTTCTTAATATCAACTTTCACCTTTTTAATCATACTTTTATTCAGTTTCCATAGTGTCTGTCTTTAATCCCAACATAAGGGAACCTGAGTAAGAAAGATAATCAAGAGATTCAAGGTCAGTGTGGACTAGCTCATGAATTCTTGGCCAGCTTGGATTACATATTGAAACTTTTGTCTCAAAAAATAATACTATTACAGCAGTGGTGGTGGTATAATGAGAAGTTATATCTTACTGTTAACAATGGGCTGCTGCACAGATGTTTTGTTGACAAAGTACTCCTGTGAGATACAGAAATACAAACTTAAAAGAGTAAAAAAAATTGCATTTTTCTACCTTGCCTGAATTTCAAGGTTTTTTAACCTCCATTATTCTTCATATATTGCCACATTTTAAAATTTATATAATATCTAAAAATATACCTAATATTGATTTTGCTATTTTGTCCTTATTGATTTTCTCAGAGATATGTCATTTTTGCTAATGTATTCCAATACTATATTTTGTCTTTAGTAGTCTTTCTAAACATGAGTTTATTCTCTGTTCTCTGTGTCTTTTTCTTACCAAAGGACTTTGTATGCATTTGGTGATTTTTGTTTGGGTTCTTAGTTCTTCTTTAATACTTTTCAGGACTTTTAAAGGTCTGAATTAAAGGATAATGCATCTTGACAGCTTCTGCATTTCTTCAATCATCTCTACCAACTGGACACTACTATAAAATAATTCCTCACCTAGAGGCATTTCTTCTATCTAAGTAGTGAATGGACAAATGTTGTAGATTATTTGAGTTCTTTTTCCCTCCTCTATCTTGAGCCATCTCTTTCAGTGGAATCAGTTTATATCTAGCTTATCCTTAACTCTAAGATACATTCTTCTTTGGTGACTACTTTATGCAGGATTCTCCTGTAAGACTCCATTTCCTGAAGTGTAGTTAGACTATATTAATGTCTCTGTTCCTTTTGTAGGCCCTTATACTTTGATAGATCCAACAGAGACAAAAATGGCCTGAACTATTAGAGCAAGATTTCATTACTTGTGTTAATTAATTTATTAAAGTTTATTTTAGCTAAAAGGTTTTTCGTTTAAGTCCATAATGAAAGGATTTCATCACTTTCAACCTTTAACGAGGCAGTACCTGATGGAGAAGGTAGCACAAACTGCTAATGCCATAACAAAAAGGCAAAGAATTAGGAAGATGCTAGGACGCCAGAAATCCTTTAAGGTCATGCCTTTCACTGAGAGATCACCCACAAGGCCTCATTTCATAGAGTTTGCACTTCCTCCTGATCCTGCCACCCTGGCAACCAATACATTAACACACAGACATTTGCAGATGTTAGTGTTACCTCTCAGAATTCCTGTTGTATATCTGTTTTGATTTGTTTGTCATTTTTGGAGGTTTTTAATATCCTTGATATTCCAATTCAATGATGACATACTCAAATAGATACACAGATTCGTATTTTGGTTAGTGTTTTTTATTTTTTATTTTTTCAAGTATGAATGTTGGGGTCATTGTCTCTGAGTACTATTGAGGATGGTACGTAAGCTTTTTCTTAAAGTAAATTTGATATTCAAATTGTTCTAGCCTTATTTTAATAGTTTACTGCTTTTGATAGCAAGGCTATATTTCTCTTTGAGGACTTTAAAGCAATGTCTGTGGACATTATCTCCTTAAGCAGAAATTGCTGCTTATAAGCTTTTATAGGCCCCTCAAGAGGCTGAATCTCTACTAGCCTACTGTGGAGCACCTGAGTGTCTGGGCTACTGTTATCTGGGATGCTCGTGAGGCTGGATCTCTTCTAGCCTACTGTGGAGCACCTGAGTGTCTGGGCTACTGTTATCTGGGATGCTCGTGAGGCTGGATCGCTTCTAGCCTACTGTGGTGCACCTGTGTATAACCAGTGTGATTACTGGCAGGAAAGATGAATCCATTTTCTGGCTTGTTTGCTTGTGATAAACTTTAACTGATTTGCTTTTCATTTACTTGTTTGTTTCTCTAGATTTTCAACACATCGTTGTCTGAACAGTCACCTCCAGGGTATGAGAACATCTCAGATGTTGTGCCTCCTTTCAGTGCCTTCTCTCCACAAGGGACACCAGAGGTAACAATGTAGCACACTACAATACAAATGATGATCAGGAGTCCCATTTTCTCATACATTCAGGCAATAATTAAACTGCAATAAGAGGGATTTTCAGATAATTCAAATTTATCCGTTTTCCACACTTAACAAACTAGGCTATCTTAGTAAGAGAGAAGTATAGAATTCTTTTGTTGTTGTTCATGATGCTTTTAAGAATAAAATTTGCTGCAATTAGATGTGCAGACTTACATATTTTTGAATTTTGACAAATACACACTTCTGTGTAATCAACATCCTATTGACGTACATAGTGTTGCCATTAGTTCAGATAATTTCCTTGGGCAGTGAATTGCAGTGTTCATTATGGTCATCTGTGGTTGACCGCTGTATTGGTCGATTGTAGCAGCCACTATGGATGTTAGTTGTCTTGGTCACTGTGGTGGAAAGCCATGGTAAACACTATGGAGATCATTTGCAATAGTCAGCTATAGTGGTCACTGTCATGGTAAGCATAGTGGTCACTATTGTGGTCTGTCCTTAAGGTCAGCTGAATTAGTCAGCTGAAGTTGACAATATTGTATATAGTGGTCAGCTGTAGTAGTCTCTATTGATGTCAGTTGTAGTCGTCAATTTGATGGTTCAATGGAATGGCGAATCATTATGGTCTCTGTGGTGGTGAGCCACAGCGGTCATTACTCTGGTAGCCATCACAGTCACTATGGAGACAGCTTAGAGGTCATATAGAATGGTAACTCTTGTCAGTTGTCATGGTCACTGTGGTGGTCAGTTATAGTGTTCATTGTAAAGGGCAGTGGTGGTGATCAGCTGTAGTCAGTATTATGGTTGGCTGTAGTGGTCAGCTATGGTGGTCACTGTGATGATAGCCACAGTGGTCACTGAGGTGGTTAGTTGGAATTATTGGCTATAGTAGCCAGTTGAGATTTTCACTGTTGTGTACAATTGTGTTGGTCCGTTGTTATGGTTACTGTGGAGATGATGTGTAGTGGTCACTCTGATGGTCGGTCCTGGTAGTCGTGGTGGTTTAAATAAGAACGGCTTCCATAGGCTCACGTGTGTGAATTCTGAGTCATCAAGGAGTGGCACTATTTGAGAAGGATTAGAAGTTACGGCCTAGTTGGAGAAAGTGTGACAATGGGGGTGGGCTTTGTGGTTTTTAAAAGCCCAAACAAGAACCAGTGTCTCTCTCTTCCTGCTGCTAAGAGAAGGAAATGTAGAAATCTCAACTACTTCTCCAGTACCATGTCTTCCTGTCTGCTACCATGCTCCCTGCCCATGATAATGGACAAAACATCTGGGACTGTAAGCAAAGATTAAGTGCTTTCTTTCAAAAGTTGCCTTGGTAGCAGTATCTCTTCACAGCAGTAGAACATTTTAGACTAAGACAGTGGTCACTGAGATGGTCAGCAGTAGTGTTCACTGTCATGGACACCGTAGTGGTCACTATAGTGATCACTGTAGTGGTCAGTTTCACCGTTTTCTAGTCAGTCATAGTGGTTACTATGGTGGCCAGTTGTAGTGCTCACTGAGATGGTACTTCATAATTACCATTGTGATGATAATTCATACTGGTCACTCTGGTGGTCATTGGTATGTTAAGTTGTAGTGTTTGTTATGATGGTCAGTCATATCAATCACCAGGGTGGTCTCAGTGGTCAGCAGTTGTAGTGTCCAATGTGATGGAAAGCCATAGTGGTTAATATTCTGGCCATCTGTGATGGTCAGTTCTGGTGGTTACTTTGGGGGTCACTGGTGGTCAGGCATAGTGAACACTGAGATGCTCAATACTAATGGTCAGTCAGCTGTGATGATTAACAATCAGCTGTGTGACAATCTTCTACAGTGCTTACTGTGAACAGCTGTAACGGCAAACTATAGTGTTACTATTATGTTCGGTTGTAGTCGTCACTGACAGTCATAGTGTTCAACATGATGATCTGTTGTCATGGTAACTGGGGTAGTCACTTACAATGTTCATTACAATGGTTAGTTGCATTGGTTAGTCCTCATGGGTCCTCATGGGCTCTCAGCAAGTAACTACCCATTATTTTAGTGTCAAACACATAACTTGTTACTTACTCCACATTTTTTTGCAGCAATGTCGTACTGTCTTTGAGTGTTTCTTTGTGTACAGTAAACAAAGAAGAGATTGCTACATTGTAGCAAATAGGGAATCTTCCAAGATCTAGCCTACAGCAGTTTATATGCCTATTTTTAATGTGTGCATGTCCCTCTTCCCTCAAATTTTCATAAACGTTCAAAATTATATAACTATAATTTTGTTTATTTTAATTGGTTTAAATTGAAGTTTCTCTCCATTACCAGTGAGGTCATTCTTACATATTCATCACCCAATCTGGGCTTTCACTTTGCAAATGACTAACTATAGCCCCTTTTTTTTCTGGGTAATTTCTGACATTTTTCCTATTAAGTTTTATCAATTTCTTCAGTCTTTTAAGTGTAACATACAACCCCAACAATTTTAGATGTCACTAGTATCTTCTAAGTTTCCAATTATTGGGTCTTTTTGTCTGTATTTTGCTTTTTACAAAAAAATTCAAATTTTGATTTTTTTCAATTATTTCTTCATTTTTTTTACTTTGAACATTTAAATAGTTGTCTTCATTATTTATAATATTTCTCTATAAAGAGATGTATATGACATACAAGATATATAGCATACAAGACACCGACTAATAGAATTTCATTTCAAATATATGATGAATTTGCCATATCAGAGTCAAATATATGGACAAATACCATGAGATAATAGTACTTGTAGAAATGAAATGTAAGCCGGGTGGTGGTGGCGCACGCCTTTAATCCCAGCACTCGGGAGGCAGAGGCAGGCGAATCCTTGTGAGTTCGAGGCCAGCCTGGTCTACACGAGCTAGTTCCAGGACAGGCACCAAAAACAACAGAGAAACCCTGTCTCGAAAAAATCAAAAAAAAAAAAAGAAATGAAATGTAGTTTAAAATTACTTAAAAAACATAAATTACTTAAAATTACTAAAAAATCTTAGAGTATTAGTTTAGTGTGTGTCAGTTGGAGAGCACTGTGAAATGTATTGTTGTTAAAAGATTTTTGTGTCAAAACAGACTATACTTCCAAATATTATGAAGAGAAAATTGTAACCATACCCAGCTAGTTTGTAGTTTTACTAAGTAACTCATTGAAATCCACTAATGCTTTAACTATGTAATGATTCTATTCATAAGAAAGTACCCCAGAACTCTGAAGAACGAGGCAGGGATATTGCTGTGAGTTTGAGACTAGTCTGCACTACATAGTTTTTTCTCTTCTCGTAAAGGAAATCATGACATTCATTATTTTTATTTCCTTCAAACATTAAATTATTCTGTAATATAGAAGGTTTTATTCTCTGTGCTATTACTATTTGCATTAAAATAGAAGGCCATGTGCTGACTATAGTGATTTGCTGGGTGATCTGTAACCCAATCACAAGAGTATTAATTCTCTACTAATTATATAGGTTTCTTACATGTATGTAGTACATTTCTCCATCATCAATACTTGAATCTATATACTCTGAATCCTGTGGAACTTATAACACTGGCTCATACATTAGGCTATTTTAATTAACAATTACAGGTCTATAAACATACTGTAGTATTTCTCAGGTTTTAATATTTGTCATAAGTGGAGATTTTGAAAAGCCCAGATTCTGGATTTTAGCCCATGAGTTTCAGCAGGTCTAAGGATGTACCAAAGAGCTCATGGGTGTTTCTTTGAGAACCACTGCTTTTTGACCCAAATTCTCGTATTGATAAGGGCAAACAAAAAGAAGCCTGAAGGAATCGGTAAAAATTCCAAGCCAAGGACGAGATTATTTTGCAATCAGAACAAAAGCACAGTGTGAGCCACACAAGAAAGCCATTGTTTAAGGCAAAATGGTTTTTCAACTGAGAGTACAACTTGCCTAGAGAGTGTATCTATTGGTTACTTTTGTTTGCAAAGATTTTTAAACTTATTTATTTTTATACCTATCCCAGTTCCCCCTCCCTCCCCTCCTGCTGCTCCCCCATCTTCTACCCATCCCCCATCCTTTATACACAGGGGATAGGGCCTTGGTCCTGCCTCAATCTGAGGTGACAGACTTGTTTGCAAATTTTTAAGTCAATTCCTTCCCCAGTCTGTTCTCTAGAATAGTTTCTCTTATGATGATTGGCAGTTGGTCAAAAGATAGCTGTCATTTTGCAATATGGAAGGCGGGGGGATCTCCCCAAAACTGTGAGTTTCTCCCAAGTGAGAACTTACTAGTAAAATCAAGAAATGTGAGCAGATCAATTTAATCTCTCTCCCTCTCTCCCTCCTCCTCTCTCTTTCTCTGTCTCATCTCAGTCTCTGTCTGCTCTTTCTCCTCTCTTTCTTTACCTCTTTGCTCTTGGATGATAACTCTAGTTAGTCCTGCCCATGTATGTATGATTGTGAGGCCATCTACTGAAGTATAGGGAAACCTACCAGTGGTCACTCCTTTCATGAAAGGATGAATCTCCCTCTTCTAGTAGTTAACAATTGCCAATTTTCTAAGTAAGGAATGGGTCCTCACCTATCTATGCAGGAATTTTGGTTGATTTGATCTTCTGGTAATCACTGGGGCTCTGAGATCCTAAATGCAATAGCCATTGTGTCTAGGAGACAGCATTTCACAGTTCTTATCTCCATCCTTTGCTCTTACATCCTTTTGAAAAGCCTTCCTTGAACTTACAGCAGATCATTCACTGAAGAACAACCTAGGCAGTGTATCTTTCTGCCAGCCGATCACAAAGGTTTCTAAGTTAATGCTTAAGGAAAAGAGGATTGAAAACAATTGTAAAAGTACAGAAAATACAGTCATAAGTAGATTTGAGGTTTTGTACATAATTAATATTTTGTGGTATTGTTCATTGAGCCTTGTAATTCTGAGTAAATATTATTCCATGATGCTACATTCTCAGTCTTTGTTCATTTATTTTTTTTAAATGAAAGAAGTTAAGTGGTATAAATGTACAAGTATTAAATCCTTCAGATATGAATTAATAGTTGTGTCATTGCTTCTGAGATGTTGCCATTCATAATATGTTGGAATTGATATTCCTTGCAGACACTTGGTATCATAAAGGTATGATAAACCTGTTTTAGATGCCTGTGTAAAATGAATAATGTATACATTTCTTTTCAGAGTTTGTTTAGATACTAGATTAGAGAGGGAAAACATTTCAGAAAATGACTTCACGAATGACAGTGTTGAGACTTAGGAATGGCAGTATGCTTGCAAGTGATCATACAAATACTAAACCTTCTGTTGAATGACATTTTTTCTGTCTCTGATGTTTGTGAAGTCCTATTATGCTCCTACTTGATTGTGCAGTCTAAAGGATAGAAAGCCTTCTTTCACCAAGGGTTTGTCAACCTATGGAGACTGAACTTTTTAATCTTTCAGCAACTTGAATACCGATGCAGTTATGTGGGTATTTCCACATTTTATAGTTATTTAGTAATGGATTAGGTAAAAGAAAATTTGTCATTTAATCCATACTTTTCTCTTAACTTGTCTAATTATGTTTTCAATTTAAGTTAACTTCTCTGTTGTCTCATTTGAGACTCATCTGTCTCAGGGCCCTTGGAGGGTCTTGCTTTATCTGCATCTCTTTTGGTATCACACGTCCCTCATTTGTAGATGCCTCCATATGCTACATCTTCTAGCTAATTGTTCTTGATCTCAACAGGGGGATCTAGTGTATGTTAACTATGCACGTACTGAAGACTTCTTTAAGCTAGAACGGGACATGAAGATTAATTGTTCTGGAAAGATTGTCATCGCCAGATATGGGAAAGTGTTCAGAGGAAATAAGGTAAGGAAATGATGTATGTACAGGAAAGCAGAGGAACTGAAGATCCTCATATTAAAATAAATAAGACAAATACTGCATTTTTTTCTCATAAGTGGGATCTAGATTCGGAAAAGGAAGATCAAAATTACAGATGAAAATAGAAGGGAGGTTATTGATTTGTAAGTAAGAAGGAGAGAACCAGGAAGGGTGATGGGAGAAAGAAAAGGATAAGAGGAGGAGGAATGCAGCGCATGTGATGCCCACGTGTGAATTTGCTCTAATAAATCAGCTGCTCTGTATCATGCATATGTGCTGAGGACATTTTTAAAGGTCACCTGCTTCCCTCATCTAAAATGTTGTAGATATTTACACGTGTAGAACCATCTCCTTGAAATTTCTGAGATTATGATTCTCTTGCCTTTATAAATTCTTGCCTTATAAGGAAGACACTCTAACATATAGAAAGTGTTTTTGATTTGTGTTTTTGCAATTCTGAACTTATTGGCTAAAGTGAATGCACCAGGTTTTTCTGTTCCGGCAAGGTTCTGTGACTTAAAAAAGAAGCATGAAAAAGCTACTAATTTTTAGTAACTTTATTTTAATTATTATATCCAAAGACCTACTGAAATTAATTTAATGTGAATCATTATTATGGGTAATGAGAAAAGTCCAAAACTCCCATTTCTGATATGGATTTAATAATTTGGCTTTGGGATTCTACTTGGTTACTATGCTTCTAGAAAGCCAAATGGAAGAACAAATCCTTGCTTCCACTGTGATGGGTATATTTCAGGTCTGCCACTCTGCAAACCCATCACCTTTCAGATTGTGAATTAAGATCTAAGCCTAGGATTATATAGTTGTATGTAACCCTTTGAGAGGCCAAGGCAGGAGGATTACAAATTCAATACCTTTGTGGGTTATAGTGTAGATTCAAATTCAGCCTTGAAAACACAGTGAGACCTGATCTTTAAAACAGAAGATAAAGTTTAGCTATTCATTTAATGTAATCTTGTCATCTGCCATTACTAAATCTGGAGCAACTCAACATAAACTGAGAAGAGAAACACCGTGTCTTCTAGGTTAAAAATGCTCAGCTGGCAGGTGCGAAAGGAGTCATTCTCTACTCAGACCCTGCTGACTATGTTGTTCCTGGGGTGAAGTCCTATCCAGATGGCTGGAACCTCCCTGGAGGTGGTGTCCAGCGTGGGAATGTCTTAAATCTTAATGGAGCAGGTGACCCCCTCACACCGGGTTACCCAGCCAATGGTGAGTGATCAGACACAAACCATAATAAGAAACTGACCATTCCAAGTGATTTCTGCAAAAGATTTTATGACAAAATGACTAAGGGTTATTTTTTCTAATTCTTTTTGAATTATAGAAATAAGAATGTTTCAAATTCTGAAAATCAATGTTCCTTATGCCATATTTTAAAGCTTGGACCTGATAGGTTTGGAATTCAGACTTTTTAAGATACTAAAATGTAATATGGTTTATCTATAATATAATGCATGACACATGAGGATAAAGACACAATGCAACAAAAATGCATTTAAAATAACTCTGCAGCAAATTGTGTGATTATCAGCAATGAACATGTGTTAAAAGGAAAATAAGTAAACTCATGTCTGTTCTATTTTGTCTTTTTCTGATCATGTGTTTTGGCCAGGTTGGCTTTTCTTGTCATGGAAATTTACTTAAAACCTATAATTCTCATAAGTACAGGTTTTACTTTTCTAGTAGTGAGCAGAAGAGCAAAATGTCTTATAAAGTAGTTTGATAGTACACTAAGAATAAAGATACAGAGCCCAGACAGTGCACTAAGGATATAGCAACTTTCACTGCTTTGCAAAGATTAGTAATCACACTAAGTAGTGTTTCCTAAATGATAGCTTCTGCATGCCTCAGCAATCTTCTAGGAACCAGAGTATTATGATCTCTGGCTTGAAAGAAAATGTGCAAGATGCAAGCTGTCTGCCCATGACCATCACAGCACTAAATAGGCTACTGGAGTTCAAAGTCCCAGGGTGGCTTCAGAGTCCACATTCTTGTCTTTTGCTGACATGTAGCCTGGTCAAACATTAATTAAACAGATAAATTGTTTTCGATGCATTCAACTATCAGATGTTGTCCACAGCTCTGTGTTCATTTAGTTTGCATAGTTTGGATCAAAGTGAGTTCTCTTAACTACTATAAAGGAGTTTGTCAAAGTACCCATGACATTTACATATTTATTTTTGACCTCTGCTTCATTGAATCTTGTATTTCTCTAAAACTAATGTGTCCGGAGGGTATGAAAACCTTCTTTAAAATACAGGAAACTGCCATAGCTGTTTTCATTCTTTAAAACCACCTTATATTACTCTACCATAAATAGAGTCATGTTGATGGTGCATAGTCATTGTTAGGTTTATCATGCTCCAGTATATGACCCCAAACCCAAATCTAGATATGAGCAGTATTAATTAGGCTTAGTGGATTTTTATAAAAATACATAAAATAGGTAGAGCAATGTGTGTGGAGGGTTCGTGGGGAGATGGAGAGAGCAGGGATGTATATGATCAAGATACACTGTGTATATGTATGAAAATTTCAAGTAATATAAGGAAGAAAAACCCTCAAATTTTACACAGAATATTCATCATATAAATGAAAAGAAAATCCATGAATCTGCCCTGCATAACTTTTATTTACTCTTGCCTTTCCATTTCCACATTAAAAAACATAAACCTCTTCCAACTCATGTTCCTTCTGCTAATTTATTATGGTGAAAATACAATTTAAATTAGCTGGAACTTCTGTTCACGATGGGACCTCCTGAAACTGGAAAGCTTCTATAAAGCAAAGAATATGGTCAACAAGACAAAACAGCAGCCTAGAGAATGGGAAAAGATCTTCACCAAACCCACATCAGACAGTGGTCTGATCTCCAAAATATACAAGGAATTCAAGAAATTGGTCAACAAAAGAACAAAAAAATCCAATAGAAAATGGAGTATAGACCTAAACAGAGAACTCTCAACAGAGGAATCTATAAAGACTGAAAAACACCTATAAGGGAATGCTTAGCATCTTTAGCCATCAGGGAAATGCAACTCAAAACAACTCTGTAAGAATGGCCAAGATCAAAAACACTGATGACAACTTATGCTGGAGAGAATGTGGGGTAAAGTGTATACTCCTACATTGCTGGTGGGAGTGCAAATTGGTACAGCCCCTTTGGATATCAGTATGGCGATTTCTCAGAAAATTAGGAAACAACCTTCCTCAATACCACACTTCCCGCAATAGCACACTTGAGTATATTCGCAAAGAATGCTCAATCGTTCCACAAGATCATGTGCTCAACTATGTTTGTAGCAGCATTGTTTGTCATAGTCAGAACCTGGAAACAACCTTAATGTCCCTCAACTGAAGAATGAATAATGAAAATGTGGTACATTTACACAATGGAGTATTACACAGCAGAAAAAAAATTATTGACATCTTGTGATTTGAAGGCAAGTGGGTGGAGCTAGAAAATGTCATATTTAGTGAGATAACCCAGAGCCAGAAAGACAAATTTCATAAGTACTTACTCATAAGTGGCTTTTAGTTATAAAGCAAAGAAAAACCAGCTTACAATTCACAATCCCAGAGAGCCCAGAACACAATGAGGACCCTGAGAGAGACATACATGGATCTAATCTACATAGGAAGTAGAAAAATACAAGCTCTCCTGAGTAAATTGGGAGCATGGGGACTATGGAAGAGGGTAGAAGGAGAGGGGAGAGGAAGGGAGGGAAGCAGAGAAAAATGTATAGCTCAATAAAATCAATAAAAAATAAAATAAAATGATTGACTTTTAGGGAGAGGGCATGCAATCTCTACAGATAACATTTATCACTTCATGTGCCTTACCATTTGTTGTAGTGACAAATAAGCGCTTTATTTTCTCAGAATATGCTTATAGGTATGATTTGACAGAGGCTGTTGGACTTCCAAGTATTCCTGTCCATCCTATTGGATACGATGATGCACAGAAACTCTTAGAGTAAGTTTGACAGAAAAAAGATAACTGTTTTTGTATTTCTCATTCTTGAGAATTTTCAAATGTTTTATCTTAGTCTTCAAGTTTTGGTACTCTATACTCAGTGACAGGTGCAATCTCAAATGTTTCCACAATTTTAAAGAATTCTGGTTCAGATTCTGGAATTTATTTCACGTTCTCTTTGCCTTTTACCCTGTTTCAAAATAACATCGAGCCTGTGGATACTTTCCCAAACTTCTCTAACTTCCTACTCAACTCTCTCCCAGCCTTTTCTCAATGTATCTCTTACCAATCTTTTCAATGTTATTTTTAAGCCTCCACCCTTTTGAGGAACAGAATAACAACCTAAGAGCCACTAATGTCCAGTTTTTTGTCTATATTTCTGTTCCTTTTCTGCCTTCATGCTTGAGCTTCCCTCTTTCCTGTCTTCCTCTCTTAACTTCTGCTTGTACTTCATGGTACTCTTCCCTCTGGAAGAAATGGAAAGGAATTTCTATGAAAGTAAAGTTGATAGAATCAAAGCATCTTGTCAGTAATTCTGGCTCAGCCTCCCATGCACCGTAACTGCAAGGTAGCTTCATCATGCCTGACTGCAAAGCATTTTTAATGATTTCATTGTCATATCAATGAGAAAGAATTTCATGAGTTAGTTTAAGGCCACCAATTTCATAAGTGAAGATTCTTTTATCTAGTATGTGTACAATCTAAGGACAGATTACTTTTAGGTTTGGGCTATTAGCTGTGCCACTTGGGTTAAGACTAAGTATGTGATAGACCATTTACAAGCACCATGGAATATGCATTTAGATAAATAAAGTGTAATTATTTATATTAAAGATAAGTATTATTATAAGATTACTTGTGATAGTGAAACAATTCAAATAATAAAACAGTTCTGCCTCTTCAAGCATGTCATTGGTTCTGATACTACACAAAGCAATAAAATACAGAATGATATTGGTCAAGAATATTTAATAACACAGAATATATTTGTAATACATTAAGCTAAAAAGCAGCTTTTCAAAACAATATATTGTATGATTCCAGTTATAGAACCCATTGAAATGACCTCATATTTTCCTTGCAGTAAGAAACAGAATACATAGAATTAGATATGATTTATTTAGTCATGTCTGCCTATTCTTTAGACTGGATAAAAAGATAAATATTAACTGTGTCCTAACTGAGGTAAGGTAATTATTTGATGGAAAAATTGCAACTTTGATTTATCTCAAGTTGCATCTAACTTCTTAAGTAGGCTGTGTTGTGCATGAGGTTCCTTTTTTTTTGTACGACTTAAGTTTTACATCACATGATGATACTGCAGTTTGTCTAACCATTCACTAGTTAAAGGGCAACTGGGCTTGTTCCTTGTTCTTGTTGTTACGAAAGAAGAAATTGTGGGTAATTGTGTATGAATTTCTTACCAACATAATCTTCATTTCTCTAGTGTACAGTTTTGAGTCACATAAATACAACAGATTTACTTTGATAACAAACTCCTAACAGTGGGTGCATGCACTGTCTCTGACTCTTTTGTCTGCTTTTGAGACCCTTACCCTTCTCCTGTGTTGCCTTGTCCAGCCCTGATACGATGGCATGTGCCTAGTGTTACTGTAACTTGACATACCACGTTTGGATGAAAGTCCTGGGAAGTCTTCTCTTTTCTGAAGGAAAATGGAGGAGTAGATCTGGGTGACAGGGGAGATAGGGAGTTAGGGACTGCAGCCCCCACATCTATCATCCCTTATTCTTGCTCTATACTCCTTACCAGGATTCCTCTTCACACTTTACCATTTACTTTCATCTTTTCACATTGTTTATTTAAAAGTCATTTAAATAAACAATGTGAAAACCTCATTCAGAAATGTGTTCCTCATCCCCCTGGCTATGTTAACACCTCGTTTGCCCAAGGTCGATAGCAGTAAACGTTTGTCTAGTATAATGTTGACAGGGTTTAATTTTCTGTTAACAATGACTGTATGTGTTTCTTCTGAATGACTTAACCTCTTGAAGGAAAGATACTATTTTATATGTATTTGCCTTGTTAAGTAGAACAGAGCACATTTATCACAGTAAACAATAAAAGTTTGGCAAATGATGAGACCAAAATGAATGAACTATATCATAGAGATTTTTAAAAATTAAGACAATTTTTATGTATTCCTAAAGCATCTAACATATGTCAAATCCTAAAATATTTTCAAAATAAATTAATATTGTTTTTAATATTTAAGTTTTTATTCTACTTGAGGGTTTTGTTGCCTGAAAGAGGGAGTAGTAAAGACATTTGTCAGTAACATTTGTGAATTAAAACATCTATTCTCCATTCCTGTGTTTCTTTGATCCTTGTTAGACTCTTATACAACTGTTCTGTTCTGTCTATTGTTGTTCTGTTCTAATTACTAGTGTATGCGTTCTTGAGGGTATGGGCTGAGACACTGAGTAGTACAGTTAATGTTCTTCTTGTCTGTATTTATGTATATAGACTTATATGTGCATGTTATTTATAATGCACATATGTTCTTCTTGTCTGTATTTATGTATATAGACTTATATGTGCATGTTATTTATAATGAGGTTTCTCTTTACACATTTCTATCCAAAATCTCTATTAATTAATATATACTTTTCAAAATAGTCTATTCAAAATAAAATACGGGTATAATTTAACTTACATCCAATAGCATTTTGTATCTTGAATATTCTGTCGTTTTAACTGTAGATTATACTTTCTAGCAATGTATATGTATCTTTTTATACCGCATGCTTTCTGTTTAATTATTTAATTATTTATTTAATCTGTGTGTGTGTGTGTGTGTGTGTGTGTGTGTGTGTGTGTGTGTGTGTGTATGCTTTCTTGCACAGAACTTATGGAGCCCAGACATTAGTGTCATGTGTCTACTTCTATGGAACCCCAGTCTTTTTGTTTTGAGGTAAACTCTGTCACTGAACCTCAAACTCAAATATGTGACAAGACAGGCTGGCCACCATGCCCTAGGATTCCCTTGTCTTCCTATCCCACATTTCTTGGGATACTAACATGTCACTCAGCTTTTATAGCATATTAGCAAGTCCAAAATGCACATTCTTATGCTTATCCAGAAAATAGTTACCAAGGCATCTCCCAAGTGCATTTAATGCTTTTTAATGAAAATACATTAAATACATTTTATAGTACATTTCCTGAAATTCTATTAATTGGCCAAACGAATTAATGAGAAAGGAAAAAAAAACCAGATAGCAGATTTACTCTTTCATTGAACTTATAAACAGTTTACACTTTTTAATATTTTCTAGGAAGAGATGATCTTAATGATATTTTTATTGACTGAAAATTCCATGCACCCATATACTGTTTTTTGGTGAAATCAACCCTCCCATTCCTTTCCCTTCATATCCTCTATTTCACCACCACTTCCCCTGGAAACTTCAGGTCTTTTTTTCTTATTTTATTTTCTTTGAATCCCCAGAGCCCTTATTAGGGCTCTCTGTATGTGCATAGATTGTATGAGCACACATAGACTTTCTGGGGTCACATTCCTAAAGAATACAGACTCAACATTTCTTACCAATTGACTACAGTAATTCCTGAGCTAATAGGGCACTCTTCTCCCAACTTTACACTGCAATTTCCTTTCACTAGATCTTGTGTAGGTCTACTGCATGTAGTCACAACTGCTGTTAGTTCCTTGATATAGCTATCAAATTATGTCCAGAGATAATTTTATTTTATTTGTAATGTTTTTAAATTTTATGTGTACAATGTTTTTTCTTGCATTATGTATGTGCACCATCTGCTTGCCTGGTGTTCACAGAGGTCAGATGAGGGAATTCAATCCCTTAGAACTACAATTACAGATGTTTGTAAGTCGTTATGTGGCTCTCTGCAAGAAGAACAAGTTCTCTTAACCAATGAACTATCTCTCTGAGTTATATTTCTTTCCTATTGAAATTTTTTCTTGCAGTATATTGTTATCATGGTTTCCCTCCATAATTCTTCTCCCAGATCATCTCCAACTCCAAGCCCATCCATCAAATTCTATGCCTTTTTCTCATTTTCTAGGAAAAAGACCGGGCAATTAAAAAAAGAAAGCAAGAGATGGCTCAGAGATTAAGAGCACTGACTGATCTTCCAGAGGTTCTGAGTTCAATTCCCAGCAACAGCATGGTGGCTCAGAAACATCTATAATTAGATCTGATGCCCTCTTCTGGCCTACAGGCAGGCATACAGGCAGAACACTACACATAATAGATTGATAAATAGATAGATAGATAGATAGATAGATAGATAGATAGATAAAAAGAAAAGAAAACCTATAAAAAAGAAATCAAACAAGAATCAAACAAAAAAATCAAAGAAATACATGGTTTATCTTTGCACAGTTAGTTATACTTATGGGGGGTTCTTGAAATAATTAGAATAATATCAACTATATATCTTACCACCATAACTTTGGCCATTGCTGTGAATTCACTTTGTCTTCAAGTTTCTCATATGCAAAGTAGAATGGATAGTGAACATGGCCTTACAGGAGTGGCAGAAAGGGTCAGTGGGTATTACATGCAAAACACTTTGCTCTGTCGTTCATTCATGGAAACTCTTATGAGAAGATACTCTAGACAATAGATTACTAGGTGTTTTAACTTGCTATATTAACGTTTACCCAACTAACATTTTTTTTCATGTTTAACAGACATATGGGTGGCCCAGCACCCCCTGATAGCAGTTGGAAGGGAGGCCTCAAAGTGCCTTACAATGTGGGACCTGGTTTTGCTGGAAACTTTTCAACACAGTTAAGTTATTATAATCCTTTTATACAGACAACTTTAAAAGAAGACATTTCTAGAAGATGAAAAACATGTAAAGCCTAGTTAGTACCATCAAGAAATCAAACTAAAAGTTGTTGGACGAGAGAGCCTCTTGGTTGATCCTGGCCGCTTAGCCCCAAATAATCACACAGAAACCATCTTATTTAAAGCACTGCTTGACCCCTTAGCTCTAGCTTCTTATTGGCTAACTCTTACTTCTTAATTTAACCCATCACCATTAATCTTTGCATCACTATGAGGTCGTGGCCTACCAGCAAAGTTTCAACGCTTCTGTCTCTGGTGGCGGTGGCTCCATGGCTTCTCTGACTCTACCTCTTTTCTCCCAGCATTCTGTCTAACTTTCCCTGATTACCTAAGTTCTGCCTTGCTATAGGTCCAAAGCAGTTTCTTTATTCATTAATGGTAGTCACAGCTCACAGAGAGGACTCCCAGTTCAAAAAGTTGAATAGGAAAATGATGTCATATTATTTAAATTAGTAAATGTTACTTTTCTCCTGTGTACAATTAGAAATATTTGTACATAATGATGAAAGAGTTAAGAAGTGTGTTAAATCTGTAACCACTGTTCTCAAACAATGTGTTCTTTGTCTTTGTATTAGAAAAGTCAAGCTCCACATACACTCCTACAGTAAAGTGACAAGGATCTATAATGTCATTGGCACCCTCAAAGGAGCTATTGAACCAGGTAATAGGAGCATTTATTTGGCATATATTGGTCAATCAAATCTCATATACGACTACTACTCTGGGTGCAGAATGAACTAAGAATTCAAGTTGCTGCCCTAATAAAAGTTACCTAAACACAGAGTAAGACATTACGGGTATAGTATATCATCATATGTGTTGCAAGAAAAGAAACGGGAAAGTCTGAGGATGACTGTGAGTAATAAACTGCACTATTTATTTGTTGAAAAAATAATTTACACAATGTATTCTAATCACATTTTCCCTTCCTAATTTCCTACTAGATTCTCCCCACCTTTCTCTCCATACAACTTCATGCCTTCTTTCTTTCTTCCTTTATAAAACAAGCACTCAAAATAAAATAAGGGAATAAAGAAAAATAAACAGAGTAAAAAATAAGTCGAAGAAGAAGCATGAGCAGTACATTCACAAACGCAGATAGACACTCAAAGGTACACACACACCAAAAACACCACAGAATCAGAAAGTGTAATATATAAGGAAACAATCAGAAAAGTTTAAAAAATGCACAGACAAAACAGTATGAGACAAAACAGTATGAGACAAAAAAGTCACAAAACTACCAACAAGTTTGGTTTTTGTTAGCCATTTACTGCCAGGAATGGGGCCTTCCTTAAGTGTGATTTGTATACATTGTGATTGAGACTAGGTTGGAGAATTCAACCTATTTTATGTCTTTTGATTCTTTAAATTTAGGCTTTCATTACTTAGGATTTAATTGATTATTGTTATTATTAACATAAATAGTATAATTAAGTCAAGTATATTTTTCACAAACATGTTGCTTACTTGTTTTTCTGTAACAAGATCTCAGAGTAGAGAGATTAGGCTGGATTTAGGCTCAGTTTTATGTTATCTCCTTCCAAATGCTGAAATCGACATTATGTTCTGTTCTATGCTATGAGTAAACACAGGCTATTTTTTAAGAATCAAGAGTTTTATAAAATTAAGTCTTGTAAGTACTAAAACACATATTCATGTGGATATACACATCCAAGATTTACTGAATCTTACTGGATGATCATTTTGTGCAAGGACCATGGTAAACTTTAGATTTGGGGGAGGTGGTCAAAATACACAGAAACTAGCAACAAGGAGATTATTATTTAAAAGAAAAGCACAACATTTAAGGATGATGAATATCTAATCAAGTATGAAATGATTGCTACCAAACTTTCAGCACAAGCAGTTTCCACTTCCTATAGTAGACAGAAAGAAGATCACTTACTGATTGGAACGTAGCCTAGAACTAGGAAGGGGAGGGCTGTGTTCTCTGGAGTGGACACAGAGAGGCAAGAGATATTAGAACATTGTGAGGAGGTAAACAGAGATAATTTCATATCTTCCTGTTATCCATATGCTTATTACTTTAATAATATAATGAATTATTTTTAAGTCACATTTATAATTTCATCAGACAGATGACCAATACTGAAATCTGAGCAAAGACTCTAAGCCTTAGAAATTTGGTATTTTTATTTTGAATTGTGAATGCCTTTGAATAAATTTCAATTTGCTCTGTTTGTTACCCTTGTGCTGCTGTTGTATAGACAGATATGTCATTCTTGGAGGTCACCGAGATGCCTGGGTCTTTGGTGGCATTGACCCTCAGAGTGGAGCAGCTGTTGTTCATGAAATTGTGAGGAGCTTTGGAGCACTGAAGAAGGAAGGTAAGAGAAACAGTGAGTAAAAAACCAAATTCAGGAAATTTCAGTGTAATCTTTTGAAATGTGAGTGTGAAGATATTATTTTAGGGGTGTGAAGTTGCTCCATGTTAGAGCATGTGTCTTGTGTACAAGAAGCTCTCTTCTCAATCTGCAATATGCAATAGAAAACCAAATAAATTAATATAGACTCAATAATGTCAATAAATTAATAACAATAGCAGTGCAAATATTAATGATGGTTTATTATATTTTTATCATTTTTAATTAGTTTAATATGTATATATATTCTGACAATCTGAAGTAAATTACAGGATTACTAATTGCTCTGTCAAGGGTTGCCTTGCTAAGTGTCTGCTGAACAAAGAAACAGAAAGAACATTGCTAAATTCTTTTTATGTGGCTACAGTCATGCTGATACCCAAACCACACTAAGACTCATTAAAGAAAAAAAATTACAGACCAGTTTCCCTCATGAACATTGAAGTAAAAACACTCAATAAAATATTCACAAACCAAATTCAAGACATCAAAAAGATCGTCCACCATCATCTAGTGGGCCTCATTATCTACCATGTCATCAAACTGAAAGAAAAAAAAAGCCACATGATCATCTCATTAGAATCTGAAAAGTTTTTGACAAAAGCCAGCATCCCTTCATGATAAAAGTCTTGGAGAAATCAGGGAACCAAAGGCTATATATAAATATAATAAAAGCAATATACACAAGCCAACAGTCAGTATCAAACTAGAGAGAATCTTAAAGCAATTGCACTAAAATCAGGAAAGAGACAGGCTATGCATTCTCTCTGTGTCTATTTAATACAGTACTTGAAGTTCTAGTTCCAGCAATAGACAACTAAAGGAGACCAAGGGGATACAAATTGAATAAGAAGAAGGTAGAGTCTCATTATTCACAGATAACATGATAGTATACATCGCAGGAGCCAGACGGGTCAACAACAATATAAGAAAATCCACAGAGTTAAATAACCTGGGTTCAGAGTACCTCAAATTGTCTGAAATAACAACCAGAGAGCACACATAGGACTTATTTAGACACTCTGCATATATGTGACAGTTGTATAGCTTGGCCTTCTTCCAGGACTTCTAGCAGTGGGAGCTGGGGCAATCTCTAACTCTTTGACTAACTTTTGAGAATGTAGTCCCTATGCTGAGCTGCCTTGCCCAGCCTTAATACAAAATAAAGTGCTTAGTCTTACGTCAAGTTGATTTGCATTTTTAAAATATCAATAAGAGGCCTGAACTTTACTGAATAGAAATAGAGAAGTGGATTGGGACTATCTCATGACTTCATTTGGCTTTTATTTGCTACATCCTTCCTTTTGCAACACATGTGTACTATTTGATTTTTAACAAAACTCTTTTTAAAAATATACCAAAAGACATTGTGGAAGAAAGGATGTAAGCCACATCACTACTTTGTAAGTGGGAAAAACGACAACAGCATCTTGGGTTTTCCTATCTTGTAGACTTTTCCATGTCTTGGGTGTGTGATACACGTTATCAGAGTTTATGTGTGATCCACCTGTATTTTAGGGTGGAGGCCTAGAAGAACGATTCTGTTTGCAAGCTGGGATGCGGAAGAATTTGGCCTTCTTGGTTCTACCGAGTGGGCAGAGGTAGGTTGACAATTTGCTTCCATATGAATTTTTCCAAATGGCAAAGCAGTTGAGATTTTTTTTCCTGCAGTTTGGAGAAATAACAAGTGATCTCAGTCAGGCAATGCTTCGAGTGTTTCTAAATGTCTCTCATGTGTGTCCAACCTTTTGATATTGGGACATAAAGTCCTGTAGGCAAAATTCATTCCAAGGAATGACACAATCAAGTTTTTCTTAAATATAACTGAATAAAAACCATCTCATAAGGTTTTAAGCATGTAGACAACATTGTGTTGGGCTTCATACATACCTATACTTGGCCGCACGTGACTCATAGGCACACGTTGGACATGCCTAATTATTCTAAAGGATTGTAGCATTGTTCAAATGTCTACAAGAGGGCAACAGGATCACTCAGTTGGGAAAGACACATGCTGCCAAGCTGATAATTTGAGTCCAGTTCTTGGGACCAGATGGTGGGAGGTGAGAACTGACAGCTGCAATCTGTGCTCAGATCACTACATATGTGTCAGGGCATGCAGGCTTACAAACCATATAAACTAAATCAATCAATAAATATGATTTTTAAAAAATTCAACAAATTATCTTAAATATTTGGATTCATTTGATTTTTTTTTGAGAAACGTCTAATGTCAACTCTTGAAAATAATTTACTTTTTTGACAATGCAATACAGTTAGCAAGTCAATGTACTGGATACCAAATACAAAATAAAACTACATGTAAGTTTCTAATGTGTTTCTTCTACATCACCCAAAACAGCTGCAAGTGGTACTTACACTGAACTCTCAGTTTCTACAGTAAGCCCCGGTTTACACTTACCTTTTTACCCCTGTGGTCTCTTCTATATTAAATAAGGCAGACAGTGAGGCAGACAGAGTACTTACCAGGAATCCTGAATAGTTAAATAAGGCAGACAGTGAGGCAGACAGAGTACTTACCAGGAATCCTGAATAGTAACTCCATTGGAATTACTGACTTGGTGTGACAGAGAAGTAAATCCACGCAGCACTGGTATCTGCTCTGCCAGCTTCCCCTTGCTGCCCGTGCTCACGTGACTCCTGTTAAACACAGGTGTTACAGGTTTCTCTGGAAAGCTGCTGTATTCCTGTTGGCCAAGGTGAAGTTTTTCTCCACAAGAAAGTTTTATCCCAGTGTCAGGCAAACCTATGAATATTCAGGAAGCAGTTTGTCTCTATACAACCATTGTTGTTGTTACTATTGTTTTCTTGGTTTGCAGACTCTTTATTTAGTGCAGGCTGCCTTGGAACGCCCACATTTTTCTGTGTCAACCCCTTGTACTGGCATATACTTTTCTGATTTTTTTCTTATAACCAAAATTCTCAAGAAATGTGCTGTTTTAGAGACCCAAAATGTCTCAGCAGCGCTTTGTTACACTTTAGTTAAAAATGTGCAATTAGTGAAAATTACCAGTAGGTGGCAATATACTACAAGAGAAATTGGCTCTATGGACAGCGTTCCTTTGTTAATTTCCCAGCCAGTAAACTGGAAACAGCTGGTTTTCTAGAGTCTTTGTGAATCTAGGAAAACACCTTTGCTTAAATAATGATAGTATTTCTAAAAATATGTTTATACTGAAAAGACTCCTAAATCGATGTTTACATGGTTAAAAATTCCAACTCACTTTTCATCTTCTTTTATGTCGGCAGTTCATCCTCTCAGAAGAGTTTTACAGACATTGCTCTTCTTTCTCAATGGGAACAAATTCAATATTTTCTCAGTCCAAGTTTTTTTTTTTTTTGAGACTTTTATATGCCAGACTGGCAGAACACATGGTCTAACTTCATTTAAACATCTATGTCAAAGAAAGGCAGATGTGCCTTGGGTGGGAAGGAGTTAAGTTATATTACTCTTACAGTCTTAATGATTCTTTTAAAATATCTTGTTATAGGAACATTCCAGACTCCTCCAAGAACGTGGTGTGGCTTACATAAATGCCGATTCTTCCATAGAAGGTGAATATTGTTGGCCTTGATAGAAAACACCTGGTTACTCCGGAGTTCACAGTTTAGTTGAAGAATTGCATCTCGGCACAGAAGGCAGCCCATTAACGTGGAGTTAGGATACCTCTGGGTGTTTCCACACCTCTTTCCTTGATTCAGACATGACTGCTTAAATAACTCAGAGATATTTTCCCCACTCTGTAGTGCGGTGCTGGTCCAGGAAAACAGTATTTCTTACTTTGCCTCCCCTACCAGATTCCCTTACACGTGGTGACTATTACCTATTGAATGCCTAAGTCATGAAACTGAGAATCTTTTGTTTTTGAAAGCCGTATTTAAGTATAGAGACTATAGGATGGCTAAGCCAGCAAGGCACTTTTAGGCAAGACTGACAAACTAGGTTGTATTCTAGAAACCCATTTAGAGATGGACAGTGAGAACTGACTGCATAAAGTTGTATTTTGATTTTCACATGTACATTAGCACACATACACAAACACACATGCACTCATGCTTGCATGCACACTTGCACACACTCAATGTAAATTCTCCATGCCAAAAATGGTAATTCTTCATGCCAACATAGTACCTTGATGGCATCACATTGACGTTTGCATTTTCTTCTTCATCTGAGTTTCTGAGCACTATTGTTTCAAAGTTTAGCCTTTCTGGTGCAAGTCAATTCTCCTTCCTCCTCTCATTTAATGGACAAAGGCAGTGCAGTTCACAATAGAATGCCGTCTCCTTCCTTTGTGATTCTTTACCTCTAGAAAGATACCTGTCTCAAAGGTTCTTCTCATGCTTTTAAAATGATTTAGTGTTTGCAAACTCCACAATATCTGACTTGCATTCAGTGACTATTCATAAATCACTAATGTGATTATCACTCTTCCCTTGATTAAATCATAGAATCAGAAGAGTTGGAGATGTAGCTCAGGGACAGAGAGGTTACCTAGCATGCCCCATTTATTCCCTAACATTGCAAAAATACAACAGTAAATGCGATCATATGGCTCATGTATGCCTTACATAATAAATACTCCAAATAACAAATTTCAAATAGTGCAAAATAATACTGTTATTCTTATTGATAATTTCAAACATTAGACCTCTTTGGTATTTTAGTATATCACTGAGTTTAGATAACTATGTTAAATTTGGAACTGGATCATAATTTTTAGGGTCAAGAACAAATACATATAGGTACAATGTGATTGAGATACCATATTCCTCACTTTATTGCATTTTTTTGGTTAGATGTTCATTACTAAAAAGATGAAATAAACCACGTGTTCATGAATTTATGGTAAAATGTAATCATATACATAGAACAAACAACAAAGTGATGTTTTTATCTTTTAATGCTTTTGTAAAAATAAAATTTATTAAATTAAAAGAATGTTGAAAGCAATACACAAACAACTCTTATTGTTCTCTCCAAAAGAACTGCCATCTTCTGTTTAGAGTGTTTTTATTATGTGAACTCTCAGAATAATTAGCTGATACATGTTCCAGAAGTGATTTAGATGCTGTCTTAATCGCTTTCCTTCTAATCTGTATGCAGTGTAACCATCATATGCTGTAAGTACTTAAATTATCTCTTGTACAAAGAGGAAGCTGTGATTTAGAGAAGTCAAATAACTTCCCATAAGTTACCTTCTAGAGAAGGGTTGAGATCAGAGCCATTCTAACAATTACACTTTTTTACCTCCTGTTAGATCCAACAGGACTTTGGTTTAATATCACACATATATGGTTCTAGATCCTACTTTTCACTCAGAAAACATTATATAAAACTTCCATATGTGGAATATACATTGTCTTACTAGACTTATAAAGCAAGAACCACAGTAAATCCCAAAGGAAAAAAAAGACAAAAATAAAATTATACATCCACCTTTGTAGTGTATTCAGTAGAACAGTTACATTTTAGTTCTGTAACTGATACTACAGCAAGGGTTCTTTAATGTATACACACTTTTCTAAAAGAAGTTTGAAGTGAATATAGAGCTACAAGTGTAATTCTTTGGTACAAGGAATAGTGCATTTAAATTGCAATAAATGCCTTCAAACCATCTCCTTTCAAGTCACCTTTATATAAATGTATGTGAGTATCCAAAATTACACTTCCTATTTGTATATGTAGTCTATGTTTTTTGAGTTAAAGTTCTTACTTTGTAGTCTTTTTTGTCTGGCATAGAGCTCATGAACATCCTGCTTCAGCTTCCTGATAGTTGGGATTGCATGTCTGTACCATTCAGCCTTCAGTTACATGAATCCTTTAGTTTGAGAGTAAAAGGTACATAACATTCTTAGAAGGAATCTCATGATGCGGACACATATGTGAAGGCTGGTTTTTTTTTTTTAAACAATGCATTTGGAGGAAAGAAGTAATAAGACAGTTAGGCAATATGTGAGGGAGGTGAAGATGTGAAAAACAGACCAAGGGCAAGTGATGCCGACAGCAACTAGTATGGGATGGAGGCAGCATGCAGTGTCACATAGAGGAGTGAGGGAGGTCACGCAGAATGTAACATTAATCCAAAGGATAAAGAAGTCATGCAGATATGATGTAGAACACTGATCCATTCTGAAGTAACAGGGTTTGTCAGATCCTTAAGGCTTTATGTCTTGGGTAGAGTCTGAGGTGAAGATTTGGAGAGCTGATTGTCAATTTAGTTCTCTCCCCAACCTCAGGCCTAGTTTCAACCGTGTCAAAGCCAAAGATGTTGGATTTTATAGTTTAAGGTGAAGAGCATTAGAGTTTTCATTAAGCACATGTTTGAAGAGATCATTCTATGTAAAGTTTAGCAGTGGTCTTTGAAAAAAAATAACAAACAAAACAAATTATTCTATCTTTTCTGTTGCAGGAAACTACACCTTAAGAGTCGACTGCACACCGCTGCTGCATAGCTTAGTGTACAACTTAACAAAAGAGGTAAGGAGAAAGACAACCTATCTCAGGAACTCTGCAAATGATACTTGCTTGGGGTGCAATTATTATACGATATATTGTATTGTTTATAGCCAACTTGATTTTCATCTGATAAATTTTCCCTTCCCTGAACCTTCACAGTTCACCAACTCCTTCTCTGTAAACTACTTTTCATCTCCCTGACCTCTGTGAGGCATCCTTTAGGCTGCTCTGCCTACAATTCTCATTTTCAAAAAATAAAAAAAATATATAAACTTTACAAAGCAGCCATTGTAGTAACACTGTTACTTAAATTACACTTTATATCCTGTACTCTATAACTGCTTCATACTTCCTTTATGGTTAAATCAATTAATTCAGGTTGTAGGAGAAACAACGTCTTGAAGAAAATGCAGGGTCATTTTGGGACAAAGACGAGGTAACAATGCCTTGTAGATCCTGTCTTATCTTTTGCCTTGCACTCCAATCTGTGGGCCCATCAAAGGGACCAATATGCGTTCTAGCTCTCTTAACAGAAACGGGGACTGAAGCTGGGTGAGAGGCTGCACCAGCACTTCTAGCTGAAAGGCTTTTAAGAAAGGGTCTTAATAGGTAGATTTCTCTGGACTTGAGCTCCAGATCTTCCTGTCTCAGCCTCCAAAGTGCTGGAATTACAGGAGTGTACAAGCATTCCAGTCGCAAGGCAGACTTTTGAAACTGTCCTGGAATGTATTGTAAAACCCAAACATCATCCAGAAAACCTTATCATTGGATATATTTACGAATTCCAATGTATTTCTAAGAAAATCAAAGTTACTTCACATTGGAATTATAATAAAACCACTAAGCTTTGTATACAAAGCACGGAATTCAATCCTGAAAAATGGTTCCCTCTAGAGAAATAGGAAGTATGTTAATTAGAAATCTTTCGTGTAGATATTTAAGATCTCCATCATTTCAGTGCAATTTTACTACTTGCATTGCAGCATATGAAATTTAAAGGCTCCCAAAGTAGTATTTTAGAGAAATATCACTGTTCAGTAATATAAGGCAAATGACGATGAAGGTTGGCAGTTTGTTTCGTTCATCTTTGAACCACTGACTTCCTGCTACATCTGTAATTATCTGTAGAACACTGCTGGACCAGGGTTAGCACAGGTGATGCTTGAAAGGCTTATTTTTCTTTGTTTCAGGAGAGTATGTGCAGAGATTTAAAAAATTTGTTTGATAAACTGATAACAATACAGTATTACATTTTATTTATTTATTTATTTTATTAAATTATAAAAGTTTCCATTTCAGCCCCTCCTCCCAACACCCTCCCACTCCCCCCACTCCCTCTCCTCCTCCCTCTCCATCCCCTAGAGCAGTCAGGGTTTCCTGCCCTGTGGGAAGTTCAAGTTCCTCCCCCCTCCCTCCAGGTCCAGGAAAGGTGAGAGTCCAAACAGACTGGAGCGCCAAAATCCAGTATATGCAGAGGAAGCAAGTCCCAGTGTCATTGTCAATGGCTTTTCAAAAAGGCTCCGGGCCAGCCACATTCAGAGAATCTGGTTGGATCACGACCTCGTTCAGTCCCAGTCCAACAGGCCTTGGTGAACTCTCATTATATCAGTTCCCTTGTATCAGTGGGTGATCGCATCCCTCGCAGTCCTGATTACTTTTTTTATTTTCTTCATCTTTCTGTTCCTCATTTGGACCGTGGAGTGCTCAGTTCGGTGTTCCAATATGGGTCTCCATCTGTATCGCCATCCAACGTCAGATGAAGGTTTCCTCTGCCCTTGCCTTCTTTGCTCACGTTCTCTTTCCTTCTGCCTCTTATTTGGACCTAGGGAGCTAGGTCCAGTGTTCCAACGTGGTTCTCCGCCTCCATCTCCATCCATCTCCAGATGAGGGTTCTATGGTGACATGCAAAATATTCATCAGTATGGTTGTGGGCCAAGGCCAGTTCAGGCACCCTCTCCTCTGTCCAGAGAACCATCTGGGGATCTCTCCTTGGACCGGGGATCCCCTTTATAATCAAGTCTCTTGTAAACCCTAAAATGATTCCCTTAGTTGAGGTATATACTTGCCTGATCCCATTTCCATCCTTCCTCCCTCCCCCCCCATCCCAGTCCCACGATCTTTCCCCAATCCTCCCCTACTCCCTTCTCTCTAACCCTCTCCCTTTCTGACAACCCTCCCACCCCCCCATGCACCCGAGGTTACCTGGGACTCTTGTCTATTTCCTACCTCCTGGCGGATAGCTAAATAATCTTCATCAGGTTCATCTTCTTATTTAGCTTCTCTAGGATCACGAATAATAGGCTCAAAGACCTTTAATTATGGTTAGAATCCACTTATGAGTGAATACATACCATGTTCCTCTTTTTGGGTCTGGCTTACCTCACTCAGTAAAGCGTTTTCTATTTCCATCCATTTGCATGCAAAATTCAAGATGTCATTGTTTTTTACCGCTGAGTAAAACTCTAATGTGTATATGTTCCACACCTTTTTTAACCATTCTTCTATTGAGGGGCACCTAGGCTGTTTCCAGGTTCTGGCTATTACAAATAGTGCTGCTATGAACATAGTAGAACAAATGCGTTTGTAGTATGTTAGGGAATCTCTAGGGTATATTCCCAAGAGTGGAATTGCTGGGTCCTGAGGGAGGTTGACTCCCAGTTTCCTGAGAAAGCGCCACACGGATTTCCACAGTGGCTGCACAAGTTTGCATTCCCACCAACAATGGATGAGTGTTCCCCTCATTCCACATCCTCTCCAGCATAGGCTATCATTGGTGTTTTTGAGTTTGGCTATTCTGACAGGTGTAAGATGATATCTCAAAGTTGTTTTGATTTGCATTTCCCTGATCGCTAAGGAGGTTGAGCATGACCTTAAGTGCTTTTTAGCCCTTCGAAGTTCATCTGTTGTGAATTCTCTGTTCAGTTCAGTACCCCATTTTTTTTAATTGGGTTAATTAGAGTTTTAGTGTCTAGTTTCTTGAGTTCTTTGTATATTTTGGAAATCAGACCTTTATCTGTTGCAGGGTTTGTGAAGATCTTTTCCCAGTCAGAAGGTAGCCTTTTCGTCTTACTGACAGTGTCCTTTGCTTTACAGAAGCTTCTCAGTTTCAGTAGGTCCCATTTACTTATTGTTTCTCTTATTGTCTGCGCTCCTGGGGTTCTGCTTAGGAAGTGGTCTCCTGTGCCTATATCTTGTAGACTACTTCCCACTTTCTCTTCTATCAGGTTCAAAGTGGTCAGATTAATGTTGATGTCTTTTATCCATTTGGACCTGAGTTTTGTGCATGGTGATAGATATGGATCTACTTTCATTCTTCTACAGGTTGACATCCAGTTATGCCAGCACCATTTGTTAAAGATGCTATCTTTCTTCCATTGTATAGCTTTAGCTCCCTTGTCAAAAATCAGGTGTTCATAAGTTTGTGGGTTAATACCCGGGTCTTCTATTCGATTCCATAGGTCGACTTCTCTGTTGTTATGCCAATACCAAGCTGTTTTCAATACTGTTGCTCTGTAATACAGTTTGAAGTCAGGGATGGTAATGCCTCCAGAGGTTCCTTTATTGTATAAGATTGTTTTGGCTATCCTGGGTTTTTTGTTTTGCCATATAAACTTGATTATTGTTCTCTCAAGGTCTGTAAAAAAGTTTAATGGGATTTTGATGGGAATTGCATTGAATCTATAGATTGCTTTTGGTAGAATTGCCATTTTTACTATGTTGATTCTCCCTATCCAAGAGCAGGGAAGGTCTTTCCATTTTCTGGTATCCTCCTCAATGTCTTTCTTCAAAGACTTAAAGTTCTTGTCAAATAGGTCTTTCACTTCCTTGGTTAGAGTTACCCCAAGATATTTTATGCTATTTGTGGCTATCATGAAAGGTGATGTTTCTCTGATTTCCCTCTCTGCTTCTTTATCCTTTGTGTATAGGAGGGCTACAGATTTTTTGGAGTTGATCTTGTATCCTGCCACATTACTAAAGGTGTTTATCAACTGTAGGAGTTCTTTGGTAGACTTTTTGGGGTCGCTGATGTAAACTATCATATCGTCTGCAAATAACGAAAGTTTAACTTCATCTTTTCCAATTCGAATCCCCTTGATCCCCTTATGTTGTCTTATTGCTATTGCTAGAACTTCAAGCACTATATTGAAGAGGAATGGTGAGAGTGGACAGCCTTGTCGTGTTCCTGATTTTAGTGGAAAGGCTTTGAGTTTCTCTCCATTCAATTTGATGTTAGCTGACGGTTTGCTGTATATTGCTTTTATTATATTTAGGTATGATCCTTGCATCCCCAGTCTCTCCAACACCTTTATCATAAATGGGTGTTGAATTTTGTCAAATGCTTTTTCAGCATCCAATGAAATGATCATATGGTTTTTTTTCTTTCAGTTTATTTATATGATGGATTACATTGATAGATTTGCGTATGTTGAACCAGCCCTGCATCTCTGGGATGAAGCCCACTTGATCATAATGGATAATTTTTCTAATGTATTCTTGGATTCGGTTTGCCAGTATTTTATTGATTATTTTTGCGTCAATGTTCATGAGTGATATTGGTCTGTAATTCTCTTTCTTGGTTGTGTCTTTGTGTGGTTTTGGTATCAGGGTAACTGTAGATTCATAAAAAGAGTTTGGCAGTGATTCTTCTGTTTCTATATTGTGAAATACATTAAGGAGTATAGGTATTAGCTCTTCCTGGAAGTTCCGGTAGAATTCTGCATTGAAACCATCTGGTCCTGGGCTTTTTTTGGTAGGGAGATTTTTGATAACAGCTTCTAATTCTTCGCGACTAACAGGTCTATTTAGATTGTTCACCTGTTCTTGGTTCAACTTTGGTATATGGTACTTATCTAAAAAAATGTCCATTTCTTTTACATTTTCCAGCTTTGTGGCATATAAATTTTCGTAGTAAGATCTAATGATTCTCTGAATTTCCTCTGTGTCTGTGGTTATGTCCCCCTTTTCATTTCTGATCTTATTAATTTGCATGATCTCTCTCTGCCATTTGATTAATTTGGATAGGTGTTTGTCGATCTTGTTGATTTTCTCCAAGAACCAGCTTTTTGATTCATTGATTCTTTGGATTGTTTTCTGTGTTTCTATTTTGTTGATTTCAGCCCTCAGTTTGATTATTTCCAGTCTTCTTCTCCTCCTGGGTAAATCAGCTTCTTTTTTTTCTAGATCTTTCAAGTGTGCTGTTAAGTCTCCAATGTGTGCTTTCTCCGTTTTCTTTAGGTGGGCACTTAGTGCTATGAACTTTCCTCTTAGCACTGCTTTCATAGTGTTCCATAGGTTTGAGTATGTTGTGTCTTTATTTTCATTAAATTCAAGGAAGACTTTAATTTCTTTCTTTATTTCTTCCTTGACCCAGGGGTGATTCAGTAGTTGACTGTTCAACTCCCATGAATTTGTTGGCTTCCTGGGGGTAGCACTGTTGTTGAATTCTAACTTTAATCCATGTTGGTCTGACACGACACAGGTGGTTACTAATATTTTTTTGTATCTGTGGAAGTTTGCTTTGTTACCCAGTATGTGGTCAATTTTCGAGAAGGTTCCATGAGCTGCAGAGAAGAAGGTATATTCTTTCCTATTTGGGTGGAATGTTCTATAGATGTCTGTTAAGTCCATTTGATTCAATACCTCCAATAATTCTCTTAATTCTCTGTTAGGTTTATGTCTGATTGACCTGTCCATTGGTGAGAGAGGAGTGTTGAAGTCTCCTACTATTAGTGTGTGTGGTTTGATGACTGCCTTGAGTTCTAGTAGTGTTTCTTTTACATAAGTAGGAGGCTTTATATTAGGGGCGTAGATATTCAGGATTGAGACTTCCTCCTGATGAATTGTTCCTGTTATGAGTATAAAATGTCCATCTCCATCTCTTCTGATTGATTTTAGTTTGATGTCAATTTTGTTGGAGATTAGAATGGCCACGCCTGCTTGTTTCTTAGGTCCGTTTGCTTGAAAAACCTTTTCCCAACCCTTTACTCTGAGTAAATGTCTGTCTTTGTGGTTGAGGTGTGTTTCTTGTAAACAGCAGAATGTTGGATCCTGTTTTCGTATCCAGTCTCTTAGTCTGTGCCTTTTTATAGGTGAATTGAGTCCATTAATATTAAGTGATATTAATGACCAGTGGTTGTTGACTCCGGCTATTATTATTTTTTTGTTTGTTTGATTAATAGAGTTTGTATGTGTCCCTTCTTTGAGTTAAGCTCGTGAAGGGTCGCTAGATGTCTGAGTTATTGTAAGCATTGCTGGCAATGTTGGACTCCTTTGGTTGCAATTTTCCTTCTATTACTCTCTGTAAGGCTGGGTTTGTGGCTGCGAATTGTTTAAATTTGTTCTTATCCTGGAATATTTTGTTTTCTCCATTGATAGTGAATGATAGCTTGGCTGGGTATATTAGTCTGGGCTTGCATCCATGGTCTCTTAGTTTCTGCAGTACCTCTATCCAGGACCTTCTGGCTTTCATGGTTTCCATAGAGAAGTCCGGTGTGAGTCTGATAGGTTTACCTTTATAAGTTACTTGCCCTTTTTCCTTTGCAGCTCTTAATATTCTTTCTTTAATCTGTGTGTTTTGTGTTTTGATTATTATATGGCGAGGGGATTTTTTTTTGATCAAGCCTATTCGGTGTTCTGTATGCTTCTTGAACCTTCATAGGAATATCATTCTTTAGATTGGGAAAGTTTTCTTCTATAATTTTGTTGAATATATTTTCTGGTCCTTTGATCTGCAGTTCTTCTCCTTCTTCAATCCCTAGTATTCTTAGATTTGGATTTTTTATTGTGTCCCAGATTTCTTGAATGTTTTGTGATGAGAATTTATTGGATTTGCTGTTTTCTTTGATCAGAGCATTTATTTTCTCTATGGTATCTTCAGACTCTGAGATTCGTTCTTCCATCTCTTGTATCCTATTGGTTTTGCTTGATTCTGTAGTCTCTGTTCGTTTACCTAGATTTTCCATATCCAGCCGGCCCTCGTTTTGTGTTTTCTTCATTGCCTCCATTTCAGTTTTCAATTCTTGAACTGTTTCCATTACCTGTTTGATTGTTTTTTCTTGGTTTCCCAATATATCATTCATGGATTTACTCATTTCTTCGATTTTTTTTATATTTTTCATCCATTTCTTTACTCATTTCTTCAATCTTTTTGTTATACTTCTCATCCAGTTCTTTAAGGGAGTTATTCATATCCTGTTTAAGGGACTCTTTTGCTTTTATAATGGCATTTTTTCCCGCTTCTTCTGAATTAAGAGGTTCAAGTCCTTCTATTGTAGGGTCATTGGGTTCTGGCGTTTTCATGTTGTTTTTTAGATTGTTGGAGGAGTTCTTGCCTTGGCTCTGCCCAACTCTTCCTTCAAATGCTCTCTACTGGATCTTCTAGTACCAGGTCAGGTTCCCTTGTAGGGCAGGGAATTCACTGACAGAAGGCCTACCTTTCCTCAGGCAGTCTATTGAAACACAGGCACTCCCTACTACCGGGTTGTACTCACAACCCAGGCCCAGGGAGCAAGGGAGTTGCTCTGGGGAGATCTTGTGGCCCCAGAGGGAAGGGGGGAAGAGAGGAAGGTGTACCTGGATAAAGGCTGGGACTGGAATCAGGAGAGCTCCGCAGGGAGTAGTCGCCTCTTTCTGGTGACCAGATTGTCGAGGGGGGCGGGGAAAGGCTGAATTCCTCCTAGAGGAAGCCCTCTGGCCAGGAGAAAAACTCACCCCTCCTCCAATGGAAGTCTGCTAGAAGTTCACTCTCTCTTGCTGGCCAGGAATGTGATTGAGCTGAGACAGGGCTTGCCTGTCCTCAGACAGGCTCCCAAAGCACCGGAGCTGCCCCTGCCGGACTGAGCCCACAGTCCAGGCCCAGCGTGCAAGGGAGCAGCTCTGGGGAGATCTTGCCAGCGTGCAAGGGAGCAACCAGTATTCCATTTTAAAATGTATGTTTCTTAAGAAAAGTGAGAGTTAATTGATGTGTAAGGAAAATAATTTGTTTCTTTGAATTTTATGGGTGAAGATGCTGATATATCTTCTTATTCTTTTCCATGCTATAAAAATTTAATATATGCTCACATCATTATTTATAGATAGATTTGCTGCAGTGTGTAGTCCATTCCCCTCTACATTTTTGTATAAAAACTTAAAATAGTTTAGGTGTTTAATAATGTTTTTGAACTGACCTTGTTGAGAACCAATATACTTGACAGTTATTAAGCATGAAATAAAATAAAATATTGTATAAATTCTTACACTGAACCTAAATAAGTGTGGAACCTGAGTTATGGTTAGCTTATTAAATATTTCTGGTACAACTTAATATATTCTTATTCTAAAATTTAATAATAGGTCATGTTTAACTTGTTTAATTTTTACACCTATGGAAACAGATAATGAGTTTCAAACTCAGTATTTAGCGCAATTTTAACAAATAATCAGTTCAGAAGAATACCATTAATTACATTGTGTTTTGTTATGTTACTTAATGACTTCATTATATATCATGTAAGACTTCAACAATCCTCCTGGCAAGACATAATATTAACAGGACTATTTCCATCAGTAAGGTTACTCTACTTGTTTATTGATAAGAGTCGAAGAAGTATGTGACTTTTTTCATTTTTATTTTTTTATTGTTTTTATTGTTATATTTTTCTCTGCTCTCCTCCCTTCCTCACCGTCTACCCTCTCTCATAATCGCCATGCTCACAATTTACTCAGAAGATCTTGTCTTTTTCTAAGGCAGTATATGATTTTGAGAGCAGTTTCCTTCCATCTTGGCAAATAGGTCAACGATTGTTCCTTCACAGAAAATGACTGGCTAATAATTTTTTTGAATTCTTTTATATGAACCCCACATCATTACACTTGCACCTACACATGCAGAGACATTTTCCCTTCAGAAATTTCTTAATGTAACTGTCAACTCCCTATGCTGGGCATCAAACCCAAAACCTCCAGCATACCAGGAAGGCATTCTCACAGAAGTCCCGGAATTCACAGCAACTTCTAATGTAGAACTCTCATCTCTTGTTTAGCTGTAGTGTAGCCTAATTCTTTACTTTCTCATTGAGGGACATTTCAGTTTATGCATCGGATTTGTGAGTATTCTCTTCTTTCTAACTTGTGTAGCTCCAAAGCCCGGATGAAGGCTTTGAAGGCAAATCTCTTTACGACAGCTGGAGAGAAAAGAATCCTTCACCAGAATCCAATGAAGTACCCAGGTACATAAACACCCCAGCTCTTCTTCCCAATTTGGTTGTTTCGTGGCTTGTGTTGGAAATAAAAGGGTACTTTTTAAAAATTGTTTGTAAAAAAGAACTTTCAAAATTCTCTGACATCTGGCAAATGAATGTAGTACTTAGATTTACAATAAAATATTACCCTGTGGCTTGAAATTAAATCTGTGAGTTTTAAATACTGATTTTTGGACAATCTATATGCAAGAGGCAGCTGCCAAGCTTTTAATGACATGGTCCCTACAAAGTATATTGTGAAAATTAATTTTAATATTTTTAGAGGAAAGGGAGAATAATGGTGCTTATTAGGATACATGATGCTCATATGTGGTTCATGTAAAAGGTCACAATGGAGAAAATGGAACACAATTCCTGACAAATATCTATCGCATCTCAGTCTATAGATAATCATTTTCCTGAGCATCATGCAGGTAACATATATTTTGTTTACTCTGATAAATTAAAACTATGACTACATGATTGAATCTTTACATGCAAGAGAAGGGAAATAATTATCTCAATAGTTTGTAAATTAAAATCTCTACAATATGAATAAATTAAAATTTTCAGGCACAATTTATATTCTAATTATTTGAATATGTCTGATTCCTTTCATTAGCATATATGACAGACACAGATAAAACAGATAGTTTGAAGGAAAGTATTTTCCAACCTTCAAAATCCTTAAATAAAGCAGTGACTTATAAAAGTACCACTCCATAGAATTGTGTTACAAAAAAAGCAGAATAAATATCTTACTTTAACTGTATATCTAAGGCTATCACATTTGTAATAGTATAACTATAATTTAGTAACTGACCTTTGATCTTTATAGAATGAACTTAGTACTTTGAACTAATCGTGCTAATTTTAAATCTGAAAGGATTAGCAAACTGGGATCTGGCAATGATTTTGAAGTGTTTTTCCAAAGACTTGGAATTGCTTCAGGCAGAGCACGGTACACTAAAAATTGGGTAAGTCTAAATTAATGAGTTCTTAAGTACTAAGTATGGGTATATTTAACTAAATTAATAAGTTTTGCTTCAATAAATACCTCTGGCACTAGAGGACGAATTGGAAAGCCAAGCAGCAATGTCCTATTGGTTGTCTGTCACTGTTTTTCATGGGTATATATTCACATTCCAGTTGGCACTCATATTGCTTTCTGCAGTCTAGAACTTCCAAGATTACCATTAAATGTATTCTGTTTTATTGATTTGACTACTTATTATCCACTTCATCATTTCCATTAGTGAGACTTATCTTGGACTCAACTTTCTTTAGTTTTACTCAAAATTCATCCAAATCAGCAAGACCTGACAATATTTGGATTTTTGCCTGTTACATTGTAGTTCAGATCATTAAATACACATCAGATCACTGAAAAATTGGCTTGATACAAAAAAATCATAAATAACTTTCCATTGTTATGAACTGTCTTACAAGAGATGTATTTTGTTTCTTTTTCATAGAAAACAAACAAAGTCAGAAGCTATCCACTCTACCACAGTGTCTATGAAACATATGAGTTAGTGGAAAAATTTTATGATCCAACCTTTAAATATCACCTCACTGTGGCCCAGGTTCGAGGAGGGATGGTGTTTGAACTGGCCAATTCTCTAGTGCTTCCTTTTGACTGTCAAGATTATGCAGTTGCTCTGAAAAAATATACTGAAAATATCTACAACATTTCAATGAACCATCCACAAGAGATGAAGGAATATTCGGTATCATTTGGTAGGTTGAAATTTATCTTTCACATTCAATCTTGTGCTTTTAATGATTTCTCATCATTGTTTCTATTACACTTGATAAGTCTTTTTTCTTAAAATACCTTTTTAAAGCATAGATATGTTAAAATATAAAAAGACCTCATAAAAGACAAAATGGCTTCTTATGTTATTTGCACATTTTGAACTGTACAGAAGCCAGGCATTTTTCTTTTATTGAAATGGGACTTGCCTATCTTGTACTGGCTGATATTAGACTCTCAAATTGAGGTGATGCACCTGCGTTAGTTTTCTGAGTGCTAAAACTGTAGGCATTGCCAACTTACGTGCTTTAAAAATCATGTTCTTAAAGCTTTTGCTAATTTGAATTTCCATTTCAGATTCACTGTTTTCTGCAGTAAATAATTTTACAGAGACTGCATCTGAGTTCAACAAAAAACTTCAAGTATTGGATAAAAGCAAGTATGTCATTTATTAAATTATATCCATATGAGATAATTATGTCTAATATATGTGCATATGTATACAATGAAAATAACACTATTTTACATTTTTGTTGCAGAAATAGCTTTCCTGTTTTCTGTCTTCATTCTAATGTATCTTGTTGAGGGTTCTGTAGCATTCAGAGATTTTAGTTCTTACATGAGTTGGAACTGGAACACAGTGCCTCTTTCCTGCCAGTTCATTACATACCACTTTCCTACTTTAGTATTGACTCCAACATGTTTTAGTTTCTCTTGTTCTTTATCTCATCTCCTGTGCATCATAATCCAACTAAATTCTTTTGTTCTTGGAGCAATCTTCTCTCTACTTATGTTCAAAGTCATTATATGCATACTCATATGATCCTTTCCAACTCCAATAAAAAATAGTTTCAGGAATAATAAATACTGATAAATCATTGTTTTCAGAAGTGCTGAACAAATAGGAATAATTCTGTGTAAAGCCAATACCATAAGCCAAATTTGATAAAAGCTGCAATGTTTACTGTTTAATTGTAAAATTATAAACTTCGTCAAACAAATCCTTAATTTATGAAATGGAGTTATAACCTTGTATAATGTTCAGAATTTCTCTGAAGTTAAACTTGCTATAAAAGCATTTATAAGAGTGAGGAACTATAATTATTATTAAAACTAATATAAAATGAAAATCTTGATAAATTAATGGATAAAACTATTTATTAAAACTATAACATTCACTAATTATATCATAACATAGTTATACTGTATTTCATAATTAATGATTGAGCTATTTGGGAGGTTGATGGTAGATTTTTAATTGCATTAATTCACTTTTATTAACAATGATAACTTTCTAAATCAATCCGATAATCTCCATTGAGAATATGAACTCCATAATAGTGTGTTTTCTACACGATGTTTGAATACTGATAAAAATACAAATTAAGGATTATATATTTGACAAATTTATTTTTATCAATAAGGACATTATATATTGTCACTTATTTAATATTTTTAATTTTCATAAAGTTAATTATACTAGTAGATTTTCACATTTAAATGTTTTTGTTAATTCCTTGACTATAATGTTAGGTTTTCTAAGGTGAAAAAAAAAGCATGACAATAACTATATACACATGGTTAATTCTCATCTTCCTGTGCATCAAAGTTATTGTCGTGTGTTACCACCAGCGTGTTAATGTTTCATAACTCATGTTTTATTTGGATAGTATTTTATGGGATTTCTGAAACATGAGGACTATGCATGCTGATATTCTTCTTTATTTATTACTTTTGTTTTTTAATTCTGTAAGATAATTAAATCATTTCTACCCTCTCATTCCTCTCTCTAATCTCTTTACAACCCTCTTTTTTTCAGAGTTCATATTTTGTTATTGTTAATACAATATTCCTAAATAAATAAGTACAACATGCTCAGTCTGTGTAATGTTCCTGATATTTTTAATTTGCATATTACAGTGATTTAAAATATATCAGTGAGCTTGATTTTATTAAAGACTTATAGTTTGTCAGGTAGTATTTATAGCTTCCTGAACGTATAACTTTATTAATTTATGTTTTAGCCCCATGTCACTGAGAATTATAAATGACCAGCTGATGTATCTGGAACGTGCATTCATTGATCCTTTAGGGTTACCAGGCAGGCCTTTCTACAGGTAAGGAAAAAATATTTTATAGTATAGAATCACTTTGTGTCAAAAAAATCATAGCTCATTATTTTTAATGATCAAAATATTTTTAGTGAGTTAATTTCACTGTACACAGATTTAGGTTCTGTAAAATCTGTTTGTTTCAAGTATGAACACCTTGTTCTTCATCCCAATCTCATTCACTGCTCTATGATTCCTTTCCCCTTGTCCCCTCTCACTGGCTTTCTTTATTCCTCCAGTGTCCTTTCTGCACTTTACTTGTCTTTAAGGAATACTAGGCCCCACAATTAAAGCGAGTGTAGCTCATCCTTTTGTGTATGCTTGATTTTGATTAATGTGATGATCTCTAGTTGCATCCATTTTCTAGCAAACAGCATAATTACATTCTTCTTGGTTGCTGGACAAAATGCCATTGTTTTCATACATACATGCACTATATGGAGTCATAACCCTGTATAGTGGTAATATACATATGTATATGTATATATGGGTAAATGAACAATAGCTACACATACAAGTATAACCAACAGAATAAAGGTATGAAAGAGAGATTCTCAGGAATTGGAGATGCAATAGAGAAAATAGATTCATCAGTCAAGAAAAATGTTAAATGCAACAAATTATTAACAGAAAACATTCAGGAAATCAGGGACACCTTGAAAAGGCCAAGCTAAGAATAGGGATAGAAGAAGAAGAATTACCGCTAAAAGGCAAATAAAATATATTCAACAAAAATCAAGGAAGAAAACTTTTCCAAGCTAAAAACTGGCATACCTATGAAGACACAAGAATCTTACAGACCACCAACTAGACTGAACCAAAAAAATAAGTCCCCATGGCACATAATAATCAAAGCACTAAACATACAGAATAAAGAATACTAAGAGCTGCAAAGGAAAGGGGCCAAGTAACATATACAAGCAGACCTATGAGAATGACACTTTATGCATATATATATATTCATGAATTATACATATATATATATATTCATGAATATACGTACCACTTTTATATTAATTCACTGACAGCTAAGTAGGCTGGTACTATGAGCTGTAATATAAATAGTGCTACAGTAAGCACTGGAATGCATTTATCTCAGCCATAGGTAGAGAGTCCTTCAGGCTTACACCCAGAAGTGGAATAGATGAGTCATATGGTAACTCTATTTGTAGTTTATTGGGGCACCTTCATATTTATCCCTATTGTAATTGTTCTAAGTACACTGCAACCGTTACTGTATAAATGTTCCCTTCCCCATACTTTCTCATCAGCATTTGTTTGTGTTTGTTGGTTACTGGGGAGAGATGGAATACCAAGGTGTTTTAATTGAAATTTCCCTGATAAATATCATTTATATGTTTATATAAATTTATAAAAATTTCATTTTTATATATTTATTGGATATTTATGTCTTATCTTGTGTACCAGTGTGTTTATTTCATTTGCTCATTTGTTGTCTGTGTTGTTTGGGTTTGGGTGTTAAATGAGTGTATTCTTTATATATTCTAGATAAAAATCCTCTGTTGGATGTTTAACTAAGAAAGATATTCTCCAATTTCATCAATATTTCTTTCATTTGGATTTTCTCTACTGCACAGAACATTGAAATTTTCCTTAAGAAATATTTGGCAGTTCTTGGCATTATTTATTAGCAATAATAATATCCTTATTTCAAATATCCTTGTCTATACCTATACCTTGAAATGTTTTCCCTATATTTATCATTATCAAGGTTTCAGGTCTTACATTATGGTTGTTGACTCATAAAATGCTTGTTGTGTAGGGTGAGAGACAGTGATATAGTTTTATTCTTTTTATCTAGTTTACTTAACCATTTGCTTTTTCTCAATGAATATTTTTGTCATATTTTTTAATGTGAGGTTTTATTTCTGGTTCATCTCTTATGTCCCATTTATCCATGGATTGTTTTGTGGGCTCTGTAGTGTGACTTGAAATTAAGTACTATGATACCTCGAGAATTATTCTTTTTACTCAGAATCATTCTGAATTGTTGGAAACTGTGGTAGTTAGAGTTAAGTTGATGAGATTTGGAATCACCTGAGAGACAAACCTCTGGATGTGAGGTTGTTAACAGAGATGTTTAACCCATTCAAGAGCACACATACTGAGCCTAGGTGTCATCATGACACAGGGTCTGGATGGAATAAAGGGGACTGTAATCGGATCATCAGCATTCATCTCTCTGTTTCCTCACTGTGAATGCAATATACTCATCTGCCCCACACTTCTGTTGTCATGAGTCTCGTACCATAACAGACTTTGTTAGCATTTGGGCATTATGCTTGTCTACCCCCGTCACCTGGTAAAATGCACTTGCTAGTACTCAGGTAGTACTCTGACGTGCTCAGGGTCCTGACAACATCAGCTACATCACTACAACTATGCTCACTTTTAAAAGGTGGGCGACCTGCCTCCTCTCTCTCTGCCCCTCTCTGTCTTTCTACCTTGCTGATTCTCTCTGTCTCTCAGCTACTCTGTCTCCATCTACTTTGTCTCTCTGTCTCTGTCTCTCTCTCCCTCTCTCTGCTTCCCTATCTCTCTTTGTCGCTTTTTCCTCTCTTCTGCTGCCTCTGTCTGCAGAAGTGAGTCTCCCCTTTCCCCTCCCTCCTTTCCCAGTCTTTTCCCCTAATAAAAAACTCTCCAAGTGAGCTCTGTTACATGATGACTTCCTTCCCTCTCCCTCTCTCTCTCTTTGTTTATTAAATTATAACACACTGTAATTTTAAATTGTGAGACAAAATATTCCATTCTTTCCTTATGCTGATTTTGGGAGGTATTTTGTCACAGCAAGGAAAATGTGAGTAATAGAGGAAAGCTGCTGTTGTGATAATCTCACTGAGGCTCATGGCCCTTTGGAATTAGTTTGAAGGTTGAATGTGGGAGAGTTTGGGAATCAAACCTTAAAGTAAGCACACTTTTGAGTCTATTTGATGAGAGCTAGGCATGCTGGGGGAAATATGGAGACTTGCTGTTCAGCTCACCAGTTTTAGGGGAGCAAGAAGACTCTACTAGAACCTGGGCCAAGGGTATTTGCGTTTATTCTAATAAAGAATGAGAAGACTCTGACATTTTTCTGATAGGCCAGTAGTTCTCAACCTGTGAATCCTGACTACTTTGGAGTTTGAAGGATCCTTTCATTGGGACCACTTATCAGATATCCTGCATATGAGATATTTACATTTTGATTCAAAACAGAACATTATGTTAACCCTTATAAAGTATGAATCCATCTATCCAAAAGAATAAAAAGTTGAAGCTAGTGCACAGTAGGCTGGTTACAAGCATGATGTCATGATGTGTCTGAACAAGGAGGATAATGTAAAGATCATCACTTACTGGCACTGTGCTTGGAGACTACTTCATTTATCACTTCTCATCTCAGATGACTTTCCTCCTCTGAGAACACTGTTATCAACATTATACAGTTTATTTTCAGTGATTATAAAAGGTGTAAGTCACCATTTTAAAACCTTAAAACAGTTCACAGTGACTATCCTTACTGTTATTTGTTTAGCTCTGAAGCACTTTGAGTTGTCCATTAAAAGTAAAAATTAATGTGCCTGAGGATTATAACATTTTAAGTTTAGGTAACAAGTGAATAAGTCAAGTAAGAAAATAAGGAGTATGCAGTTTGAATACAATGCCCTCATTCTCTTGTATTGTTTGTGCAACGAATGGACAGAAATCTGTTTTTTTCAACAGGCATATCATCTATGCTCCAAGCAGCCACAACAAGTATGCAGGAGAGTCATTCCCAGGCATTTATGATGCCCTTTTTGATATTGAAAGCAAAGTGGACCCTTCTAAGGCCTGGAGAGAAGTGAAGAGACAGATTTCTATCGCAGCCTTCACAGTGCAAGCTGCAGCAGAGACTTTGAGAGAAGTAGCCTAAGGATACTTCAAAGAATCCATATTTGGTCGGTATGATATTATTGGAAGAACCTATATAGAAAAATAAATATATGAGATTTTATGACTATGTGTAAAATCTGTATGGGTATATACACATATATTTCTTTTGTTTTTCCTTATGGATCAAAAAAGAAAAAATGAAAAACTTTATTTTATAATTGTAGAATTTATTTGTGAAATTTGAAGTTCAGTGGTTAAGTGATCAAAACTAAGGTGAACAACTAAATATAACAACTCATTTATCTGACATCATCAGATAATTATCAGAAATCTAATACAGAATCTAACTCAGTCATTTCACTGTAAACCAGCACTATTTAATGTCACACCTGTGACAGTGGACAGGGTGCTCTGCCCATAGTCTTAGGTGATGCCTGGCCATCAAGGCTCAAAGGTTCATTTAAGACACGGTAGCTGAAATCATACCACAAGGACATGTGCTCAACTATGTTTATAGTAGCATTATTGGTCATAACTGGAACCTGGAAACAACCTAAATGTCCCCTACCAAAGAATGGATAAGGAAAATGTGGTACATTTACTCAATGGAGTACTGCACAGCAGAAAAAATAATGACATCTTGAAATTTGCAGGCAAATGGATGGATCTATGAAACATCATATTAAGTGAAGTAACCCAGAGCCCAAAAAATAAATATAATATGTACTCACTCATAAGTGACTTTTAGATATCCTACAATTCATAATCACAGAGAACCTGGACAACAAAGAGGACCCTAAGAAAGACATACGTGGACTTAATCTATGTGGGAAATAGAAAAATACAAAATCTCTTGAGTAAACTGCAGGCATGGGAACCATGAGAGAGGGTTGAACAGTAGGGGAGAGGAATGGACGGAAGCAGTGAAAAATATATAGCTCAATAAAATCAACTTAAAAAAGACACAGTAACTGATGATTTCTTGTCTGTTCACAGTTCTAGTAAACCTCATTACTCTGTATTATAAAGCATAACTATTTAGACTTAATAAACATTTTATTTTTGCTAAAAATATGTACAGCATACATGTACAATTATTAATCAAACATTTGTATTTTGCAGTGCTCGTCTTTTCTATTTGAGTTATTCCTGTAGTTCATCAGATTTCCTTATGGCACGACACTACCTTGAGTAATGTCGTATTTATCAGTAAGAGTTGAACAAAGAAAAAAAAATCACATAGTTATCTGAACAAGCAGAGACATCAGAAAGAATCACAAGTTACGTCAGGATTGATTCTTTGTATCATTGGCATCCGAAAAGTAAAGGGACGTTTAGATATGTATAGAGCTATAAGAAACAGTCACTATAATGACTATCTCCGTCTTCCCAGATACTCATCACCTTTCTACCCATCCAACTTCATGGATGCTCTCCCTCTCTCTCTCTCAAAAAAAAAAAAAGAAAGAAATTTCCAAACCAAAATTCAAAGCAAACAAACAAGCAAAAATACTAATAAGGCAAAATTGTGGAATTGTGTTAGCATGCAAAAGCCCTGCACATTTTCAAGGCAAACAAATGGCAGAGGGGAACAGGGAATGTGAATACAAAGACTCATCTGTAACCAAGGAGACATTTATTTGCAATTGATACCTGCTAGGAAGGGAAAATCAGTTTGCTCCAATACCATTTCACTGAGTATATCAGTCATACTCCAGGGCAGGCCACAGGTCCAGGAGTAGTTGGCCAAAGCAATCAGAGTCCATGTTCTCCTTTGTCCGTTTTTTGCTTTGATTTTAATTATTTTTCCTATTGAAGGCAATTCTAAGAGACAAGGTACCCATACTAGAGAGAAAAAGAGAAAGCGAGTGAGCAAGAATGAGAAAAAGAGAGAGACGGGAGGGTGGGAGGGAGGGAGAGATCTCACTAGTAACTTAACAGCACACCTGAAAAGTTTGAAAAGTTCTAAGACAAAAGGGAGTCACACCCCAAAATAAATAGATGGCAAGAAATAATCAAAATTGGGGTTTAAATCAACAAAATAAAGCAATACAAAGAATCAATGAAACGAACAATTTTTTGAGAAAATCAATAGGATTGACCAACCCTCACTCAAATTACCTAAAGTCCAGAATATACAAATTAGCAAAATCAGAAATGAAAATTAGAAAAGACACTGAGAGAATCATAGGACATTCTTTAAAAACCTGTATTCCACCAAACCAGAAAAATCTAAAAGAAATGGATAATTTTCTTTATAGGTACCACTTACCATAGATACACAGAGAAGCCATGTAGCCTCCACTGGAAACAGACACACTGAAACTTTGCTGGTCAACCATGACCTCGTGGTAATGCATAGATTAATAGAAATGGGTCAAATTAAGATGTAAGAGCTAGCTAAAATATGTTTAAGCTATTGGCCAAGCAGTGATTTAAATGATTTAATATCTGAGTGATAATTTGAATATGGGCAGCTGGGAACAAACAAGCAGCCTCATACAAACAAAATGGTACCAATGTGGACAACTAAATCCACTTAAAGCCTGAGAGAGTTGGGAAGGAATTCTAGACACAAAAAGAACAGAGTTAAGCATGGCTTCTTGATAAAAGCATTTTCTCAGGTGAGCACTGTTTGCTAGAGGCAAGCATGTTTCCTTTAAGTGGTATTTCCTGACTCAGCCTTAGCAGCAAAAACCTTGCAACTCTTTTAACATTCCCCACCATGAAACCCTTAAGCAGTATTTATGAATAGCTGACAGCATGTTTCTTAGTGGCATCACAGGTCTGGAAACTTCATAGAGTTCTGGGAATAAACATGGCTCCCTCCAGGACCTCTGCCACGAAGCTAGACTCTCGAAGAGCTAAGGAATGGGGTAGAACTAATATCAAAGCCACAGCTTTAACCCTAGCCATATTGTTTAGCAAATTAAAGACTCATGTGGCCAGAAAAAGAGAGATAAACAGTAAAGAGAGATTCAGATGAAGAAAACCTCGAAACATTTACAGTGTGTTTAAAAATATATGTAGGCTTGGGAGAGAAAAGAAAAAGGATAAAATCCTTAAAATAAAAAAGAAAGAGAGTAGTCAGGTGTGGTGGCACACACCTTTAATCCCTACACTTGGGAGACAGAGACAGGTGGATCTCTGTGAATTCAAGGACAACCTGGTCTACAGAGTGAGTGCCAGAACAGTCAAAGTTATACAGAGAAACCTAGTCTCAAATAAGTAAAAATAAAGCAAAAAAAGTAGAATTTTAAATAAAGCTACATAAAGATGGAAAATATACAGAGTCTGTATACTGCACGATATTCTGTTGTCTTTGAATTTTTTGACTGTAAAGGAGCTAAGTACAGAGAGACATTTCATTGTATGGACTGCTAAGCTAAACCAACATATATGTTTTAAAGTATTCTTGACTTCAAAATTTTAGACTAAGGATATGTTGTTTTGGAAAGGAGGGTCTTCTTTTGTTTTCACAGAAGACGAGAACCTATGGATTTCTTCCAGACTAATGTGGTTTAATGGATAAACACACCCCACCTCCCGCAAAAGGTCACCATTAACACCCTCAAAATATTTTGTGCAACAAAAACCAGGAAGTAGTTTGGAGAGAACTACACCCAAATTCCCAAATATTATTTATTAATGTTTCTTCACATTTAAAGGGAGATATGCTATAGAGATTTGCATTGGTATGGTTCTTGCTTTATTGACACAAATTTAAGAACAATTTTGTTATATATGTGTGTGTGTATATATATATATATGTTATATATAGAGAGAACACATATATATGTATATATGTATTTCTGCTCCTCATTAAGTTATTGTGTTTGTGCAACTAATTTAAAAATGTAATGTATTATTGAGAGATATAGGTTAATAGATAATCACCTACAATAGTCAAGCTTTTATTCATGTTAGTTAGATTTTCTAGATATACAGAGATGTACTTCAGATAGGCAGGCATTCTTCAAACCTTTCAAAGTCTATAGAATATGGCAAATGCTTTAATTACTTTGAGACACATTTGCTCCTGTCAGTACAAATTGCTTCAAGAGGTAAATAAGCATTGAAGAGGCTCCTTATGAAGTTTGTTAGCCATATGGGCAAGAAGTTTCTCTTGCCTGGACTGCTTGATGCTATTCTGTATGAATTGGACATACAGGAACCACAGAGAAATGACTGCTGAACTTGCCTAAAGGTGAGATTGTCCTTCAGAATTTCTGCTTCATGAAAGAGTCTGCCAGACATTCTGCAGGACACAGAAGAAAGTGACCGACAAACTGCCAGTATAGGTGAAACTGTTTTTGAAATTTCCTGCTTCATGGAAAAGTCTTCTGGATACTATGGACCTGTGGGCTGAAGACTGGATGCCCCAATGATACAGAAGAACGTTGGGTGACTGTCCAGGTAGCGAGATGTCTCTGTCAATTCTAGAGTTTTGGAAGTTGTTTACAATGTACTTCTTGTTTACTTAGGTAATATTATATCTTTCTGGAGCCTTTGTTGAAGTTGAAGAATATATAGTTATAGTTTTTCTTAGTTATGATAAAAGACAAAGTAGATACAAATGTTGTAACTGTCATTCTTGCTTGACACCTGCTTTGTTATGTGCAATTTTACTATGTTAAAGTTAAAACCTTCCTTTTTATTTAAACAGAAAAGGAGGAATGGTGTTCCTTCTCTACATGTGTTGCTTTTATTGGTCAATTAATAAAAACACTTCTGCCTATTGACAGGGCAGAGTAGAACTAGGTAGGGAAAACTATACTGAGTGCAGGGAGAAAGAAGGCGGAGTGAAGAGAGGCCACGGAGCCTCCACTGGAGACAGACACACTGAAATTTTTCTGATAGCCTATGACTTCATGGTGATGCACAGATTAATGGAAATGGATTAAATTAAGATGTAAGAGCTAGCTAAAAATATGTTTAACCCATTGGCCAAGCAGTGATTTAAATGAAAAAAAAATATACATACACATGAAGGCAATATAAAGGAAACCACAAAATAATGGGGGAAATAAAATCCAAACTGGTCATCTGTTGTCATTAAGTGAAGCTCCCAGTACCAGGTTTGAGTTCTGTTAAATTAAATTGTTGACCAAAGCGGTATGTGGACCATGAAAACAACCCAAATCATTGACAAGACTACAGATTGCTTCCAAATCCGACAGCAAGGTTGATTCCTAAAGACTAAACATCTCATTGAAGGTGGAGAACTCATACTGGTGTCTACAGAGTGCCTTAACTCTTATATTCCATTGTGCTTGTACAGGAAAGTTCTTTGCATCTATAATTATAAACCTTAATCTAGCCACAAATGTTTAGATATACAGTTGTGTCCTGACCTGTAGAATACTAGTACAATGATGACTCAAAGTTTGTCTGATTTGAGTTAAGATCCACACCTCAAATTGGAACCCATATACACCACTGCATGGGTGACCAAGAACCTGAGACTAGATAGCCCTAGGGCCTAGAGTAAAACCAAATGCTACTGTTTTGAATAAATTAAATTTAAAACCTTAAAAATAACATGGCTCTTAATGATAATCTGCTACTCTCATAGACCAGTGTCTTGTTCAATCATCATTGAGAAATTTCCTCCTGTAGTAAATGGGATCAAATGCAGAGACTCACTACCAGACATTATGCAGAGAGTGAAAGAACAGGGACCTCGGAGCAGTCAGCTCTAAATGGGATGCCTCCTAAAAATCCTTCCTCTACTGGCTCAAGCAGCCTTGTGCAAAGGAAGCTGGGAGAGTATGAATCAGAGATGAATGAGGAAACCAAGAAAACAAGGTCCTCTAAATCATCATGATCTATGCACATATGAACTTACAGAGACTGAGGCAGCATGCACAGGCCTACATGTGTCTCATTAGATGGAGTATTCAAGCTGAAAGAAGAAGTGGACACATGTCCCTTTCTCTAATTCAGGAACAATCTCTATTTGATAACCACTTTCAAATGTAAATTTAGTTTCATCCAAAGGAGACTCACTGGGAAAACAAACTATTCTTAAGAGTAGACTACACATCCAGCAGTAGATGGTAACAGAAAACAAACTCAATGGTTTAATTAGAGAATCCTTGCCTGATAATTTCATTTCATGGCTATTTTTTAAAATCTTATATTTTTAATATATATTATATCGATTTCTTTCTCCCTCTTTTTACTATATAAGTCTTCTGCATATATATCACTGCTTTCAATTTAGTATTATTTGTGGGCTTTTTCAGTGTTTGAATGAGTGGGACTCTGCATCTATTTTTTGGGGCCTTTTCTTTATCCCTTTTCCATCTGTTTCTTCATTTTGGGTTGTTCTGATGTACTAGAATTGTTTTCTCTTATAATACTTTGTTTCATTTTATTTTACTATTAACTTTTAGAAGCCTGTTTGTTTTCTAGTGAGCGAAAGGAAGGGGGTGAATCCAGGCAGAAGGACAGGTGAGGAGGAACTAGGAGAAGTAGAGGGAGAGATAACTACAATCAGAATATAGTATGTAAAAATAATTTCTTTTTAGTATGTGGGTGTTTGTTTATTTTTCTCTAGAAAACCCTGACCTTTATAATTTCTTTTTATGATCAACTCTGAAAAAAAATCCTTAATGTTATTTTCCTCACAGCCTCCTTTATCTGTTTGTTTCTAAGACTATAGATGATGGGGTTTAAGAAGGGTGGAACAATGGAATACAATACAGAAAGAGTCATCTCCTGAACTACTTCTGAGGTTACCGGAGTTCTTAGATACATATAGGCACCAGAAGTAAGGAACAAAGACACCACAACAATATGAGGGACACACGTGGAAAAGGCCTTCCCTCGCTCCCCTTTAGCAGGAACCCTCAGCACAGTTGATAATATGTGAATGTATGATACAGCAATTAAGACAAAGCAGCTGCCACTGACCCCAATGGCAGACAGAAGAATTAAGAGTTTGTTATTAAAGGTGTCTGAACAAGAAAGTCTCAGTAAAGACGGGACATCACAGAAGAACTGCGGGATCAAATTAGACTGACAGAAAGACAACTGGACGGTTTTGATAGTGTGTACACCTGCAATGACAAGAGAACTAAGTAGGGAGGCCAGTGTCATCTGAACACAGACGTGGTGATTCATGATCACAGGATAGAGGAGAGGCTTACAGATGGCCACATAGCGGTCCTGAGCCATGACAGCAAGAAAGAGAATCTCTACACATGCACAAAAGAAGACCAAAAAGATCTGTGCTGCACAGCCAGCCATAGAAATATTTCTGTGGTCAGTAATAGAGTTGACACAGGCATTGGGGATAGTGACAGAAACATAGCACATGTCTAGGATGGATAGGTTTCTGAGGAAGAAGTACATGGGTGTGTTCAGGGTCTGGTCAACTGTGGTAGCAATGACAATGGTAAGGTTTCCTAACAGGCTGCCCAGATACACCAGCAGGAACAGTACACTCAGTAGGAGCCTGAGCTCATAAGTTTCAGCAAAAACCTCCAGGAGAAACACAGTCACCAGAGTGGAATTGGTCATGATCTCAAAGTACAAGTTTATCTGTAAAAGAAAAGCAATGACAGAGAATAACCTAAAATAATTGATAGATCACTAACATTTCTCATAATACCATTTACTTCTATTTTCTAAAACTGACTTTATGGGTGAAAAGTCAAGTATTTGTTTCTTTGGCTTGCATATGCATTTATCATGCATCTTTGTTATTATTCTTTGAATAATGTATAATATGAAAATTTAAGTTCTAAATTTTATACTTGAGTATAGGAGTGTTAAAGTGCAAAAATTTATGCATACATAATTTTAAAGGTAAGCTTCTCTCAGCTTGATAAAATAATGTAACAACTTTTAAAAATGTTTTGGTAACCACCAAAGCTACTACTTAGCTGTAAACCATTATTTAAAAACAAAACAACTTGAAAACAGACATAAAAGAGGTAACAAAGGAACGGTAAGTGGAGAAAGAGCTGCAGCTAATATTTTTGTTGAAGTGTGTGATGCATTAGAAATGTCAAAATACTAACGGCATGAAATGAACAAAAGTTAAAGGAAACTTTTACTTAGTGATACTCAGTAGTGAACATTAACTACTTTTAATCCTTATTTGCATAATTCATCTCATTTTCAAAAATGGTAGTAAATCATTTTGTCAAGAGGCAGAGAGAGAAAAATTTTCTTCCAAAAGATATATTATGACATCCATTGAATGTATCAGCATATCTCGATTATATTTAACAGATAGCTGTCAAGATCATAGTCTAAATATTCCCACAAATTCGTTTAGAACTGTAGTAAAGCGAGCGTTGAAATTAAAACCTAAAACTCAGTTAAAGAACACAACACCTAACAAATATCTGACTGAAATGCAAAAGATACCTGATGCAGGTTTTATCAGAAGATGACCCACCTTGCAATGGATGAGCAAAACTGGTGTTTATGGTGTGTTCAGTGTCGCCTTTGGCAGCAGTGTAAGTTGGCAATTCGGAGGGAGTAACTGAGCATCAGATCAGGCAGGAACATCCATAATGTTTTTTATTATGGCTGCCGTGTGCTACAGAAAAGGAAGACTGGTCACCTACAAAGGTCCATGATGGGCACTCAGGATAATTATATTTTGGACAAAGTACAGGGTGATATTATGTTGAAACTCCGCAAGTTATTGAGAAGCTAGACCTAGCTGTTTTTAACCAGGAGTAGCCTACAAGTATAGTGTAAATTGTCAATATCTTTGCAGAGATTTTAAAAGCTCTATTTCTATACTTCAAATATAAAAACAATGTTGTAATTTAAATGGCAATATAGTAAGCACAAACAATGCACAAGGTAATATTGTATGACATCTTTGGCAAGATTGCAAGAAATTCAACTATAAAAAAATCATACAACTGCAGCTGAGGTGAATGGCCAGAAGGAGCAAGAGTAGTTACACAAGACTATCTTGCTTGGGGGATCTATTATAATCGCTCTAAAAAGTTGTCACTGGAGTCAAACATCATTAAGTTACAGATACCTGTGCTTCAAATATAAGAGTATATCTCAATATAAAATGCAAACTGAAAGATTTTTAAATAAATGCCACAATAGAAACATAAGATTTTAATAATCAGTCTTCAAAATGCCCAATAGATCATATTGCAAATAGATGTTATAAATGGTAGATGTGCACACCATGTACCCAAAGGATCTCACAGAAGTATATGGAAAATTCACCATAAAAGTGTTGATATAATTATGCACTGAATATTCTCCAGCAATAATACTCATGAATTATTTAGCCTGATACTCACTGATTTTGAACACAATCACATTCTGCCTTTCATCCATTTGAAGCAGCAGGGATCATCCTATGACACTCTTTCCTCATCTCTTCCACTGAACATACTAGTAGGAAATTTTCTATAGCATGTAATCCAAAAAATAATAAGTAAAATTAAGGGACCTGGACTACCTTATTCAGATTCAGTGTGATTTGTTGTTTTGTTTATTTTTGTTATTGGATAATAATATAATTACATTTCTCCTCTACGTTTTCTCCCTTTAAACCTGTCCATAAATCTCTCTCTGTTCTTAACATTCATGACCTGTTTTCCAGCTGTTATAGCCCTCATTAATGTATTCATATATACATACTTATTCCTAAGTAAACTTGTTCATTTGGTATATAATGAAATGACCATTTATCACTAAATGACCAATTTAAAACTTCTCCTAAATCACTTTAGAAACCAGTAAGCATTAATATAATTTAAATAATACAGTTTATGTTTTTCAAAATTAAATATTCATGTTTGAAAAATAAGGTGATAATATTTAATACCTGCAGAAGTATGGAAATTACCTTACTATATCCTGAGGTGCTCAATGGGTTTTTCAAATCGGATTATTCATAATTGTTCATTTTCAGAACTGATCTACCAATACACATGCACTCAATAATATTTCTTCACTCAAACTATTAAAAAATTGATAAGATATTCAGGAGTATTTTGTTAACATAATATGTAGCAATGGGTTGAAATACTAATGGCAATGAATACATATCCCCTTTTGATGAAATATGCCAAGTTTTTATAAGCCTAGAGCAAAGAATGAATCCTCTGGGAAGAATATAATATATTGACGTGAATATAATTAAAGACGTATTTATTTATTATTACATATTTTCTATACATAAATGTAATTTTAAACTTCCAGTGAGATCTGAAGACAGGCTGAAAGTCTTTCTTAAAAGTTACCATTTAATTTTATAATAAGTGTATTTAAAGTTCATAAATGAATTTATATATCTATCTTAGATTATATTTCTTTGATTTTAAAATAGTTTATTCTTAATTTTTTGCTAAAAGTTATGCACAGTTAAAATGGAACTTAAAAAGTCAAGGTTAGCAGAAATGAATACTTTCTTTATCAGGTAAGTATTTTTAAGAGTTGTATCTTATACAATATACATTAAGCATTGCTTATCACTTTTACAAATAAACTGTTTATGATTTCAATATAATAAAAATATATTTCAAGTAATGTAATATCATCAAAACATGCTAAAGAAAGTCTTCACAATTGGTTCGTGGAAAATCTTTACAAATATTAGAAGAGGGACTTAATAGCTGGCTCAGTAGTAGTTAGGGGCATTGGCTAGTAATGCAGAGGACTTGGATTCAGAATCAGCATCACATGGTGGTTAATAACTGTTCCATAATTCCAACTCTAAGGGTTCCTGCAGTCTTGCCTGGCCTTCTCTAAAGACAATTCATACAGGTGGTATGCATGCATTCTCGCAAGCAAAACACCCATACACATATAGTTAGGAATATATACTATATGAGTTTATATACATACATATATATCTGTATATGTAGCATCAATTAATGAAAAAAGAGAATGTGATACTGAAAGAGAGAAGGAAGGGTATATGGGATTGTTTGGAGGAAGAAAAGGGAAGGGAGAAAAAATATAATTATATAACTTCAAAAAAATCTTTTAAAATGTTTTCAAAAAAGTTTACAAAATTTTTTAACACCAGGTACATATGCATCTGCTATATAGGTAATGAATACATAAATATATTAATATTGGTATATAAATACAGCAAATATATTTTTATAATATGAATATATTATATATTATATGAAATGTTTCAATCCTATGTCTTTCTTTCCTGGGATTGTTTTATATACAGTTGTGTATCATTTTGTAAATATTGAATAAAAGGATATTGTAAGTACAAAGTATTAGTCAGGTGGCATAGAAACACATTGATCGGTTGTAACATTTTATGTATGACACTTTGGTCCACCACACTCCATGATACTGCTGTCATACTTATAATGAAACTTCTACAAAATAGCTGGTCTTTCTGTGATTATTTTTCTCTAAAAGTAATGGATGCTCTCTTGCTCATTCTCTTAATGGAATTACTGACTGTTTCACAGGTGACAAATATGAGCTTTCTCAAACATTCAGGACTTGTAATTTGACTGCCTGTTCCATTTTAAAACCTTTCAAACTGAAGTGGCGGAAATTCTGGGAAATCCTCTTGTAGGTAAGTAAGAGGGAAGATGCAGGACACTCACCAGGCATTGCTCATCATTCAAAAATGAGACTGAACCTCTCCGTTGTTAGTTTTTTCAAGTAAAAATCTTAAAGATAGTTCATGCTGTCTATAACAGGACACAACAAGTCTCCAAATGAGTAAAAGACCACTTTTGCCTTTTAAAAATTGGCTATTTTTGTCCTCTTTTATCTAAAATGTAGGCATCCTCCTGAGTGCAAAGGCTATAAGAACACAGGCTTTAATTGGGACAAAATGTCCAGGGGATTTAGGTAGGTGATTATTTATGGAGAACTGATAAAACTGGACCCAATTAACATACAGGATTAGACATCAGCAGAAGAACAGGGTCAGATGTCTCCTGAGTCACTTGAAAGTATGGCTATGTGATTAAGATAATGGATAGAGTGAATAGCACATGGATAGTCTCTATCATCTGAAATATGTGGCAGGTTCCTGCATGGACCTCAGGACAATATTCTCTGTGGATTAACATCTCAAACCAATCAGATATTCTCTCTCTCTCTCTCTCTCTCTCTCTCTCTCTCTCTCTCTCTCTCTCTCCCTTTTTCTCCCCTCATCCCCTTTTGACTTTTCTCTCTCCTTCTTTTTCCTCTACATTTTGATATGCTCATCTATGAGAGATACTGAAAGAACAGAATGATATCATCTCTTTTAAAACCAAAACCAGAAATGTAAAGTTTGGTTGCTAAGGACTGAAACAAGGAATTAGGTCTTTGAATATCCATTAACCATAACATTGAGACCAATAGCAACATGTTCCATGCTCAAAAACTGCATTAAAACCCAAATGGCACTTTTCAGTTTCATGGGTTTCCAAAAAATTTTAAGTCTTTCAACTCCTTTTTTTAGTTTAAAAAGAATTGTGTAAAAATGGATATTATGAATTACACTCAAATATTTTTAAATTACATAATATTTCACAACAGTAGCTAACTGCCCATAACATTTTAATAGGTAAGAATATTAGAATTCCCCAATTGGTTCCTATAGCATTGGAAGCTGGGAAGTAAAATACTTTAGATCTGACACCTCAAATAGTATAAAGATGGGAATATAGTAGATCTAGTACCACAGTTTCAGTCTGAAAGGCAGAGGCTACTTAGAGCCAGAAACTGTGAATACATGATATATTTCCAGTTCTGTCCTTCACAAGGGAAGTTTGAACTTTGCTTAGTTTTTAATATTTTTAGAAATTTTTTAATTTTAGTATTTAATTAAATAAATTATATATTTTATTAATGTAATGACATTTTAGACAGACTTTTCTTTTTGACTTGCCAGCTCATAAGTAACTACATAAAGAGTTATTAAAGATTACAAAAGCTCCTTCTTAACTTAGACTTGCTTCTAACTAGCTCTTATAACTTAAATTAGCCCATTTAAAATCAACATTCTTCCCTGTGTTTATCTCCATTACGCCCATCCTGGTTATGCCATGTCTGATTGGAGACTCTCCTTTTTCTTCTCTGAGCTCCCTCTTTCCAGAAGTTCCATCTATAATTCATGACTAGCTATCAGTCATTTAGCTTTTTATTAAACTAATCACAGTGACACATCTTTGCACAATATAAAGGAACATTCCAGAACATCTCCCCCCCTTTTCTTTGGCCTATCCTGGTCATGCCTAGACATTATTTTCTCTGGTCCTATAATCATCACTAAACCATACAGAGGCCACTTTATTTGTGGTAGAAGAGAACAAACCCTACCTCAAGTTGGTAGAATAACTCCAATGTATCTTGCACTTGATACTGATTTTAGTAGTATGCAAAATGTCATTGTTTGGGCAGGAGAAGATTACACTAAGTTCAAGAAATTAAAGGAAGCTAGTCAATTGTTGTCGTGTTTGTGCTTTGTAGAAGTCGTGGGAGGCCTTTGTAGGAAACTATGAAGACAAGTCCAAGTTTCAGTGGGTCTCGAAGATCTTGAAATTTCAAAGACCATGAGATATATGCCGAGAAAAGCTGTAGCCACGGTGTGAATCAGGCCCAAGAGAGGCTGTATTTGCTAAAGGCAGCAGATGTCGAGCTGTGGAGCTACCTAAGCTTGTTAAGAGTACAAAGGATGTTACTGAATTACTTCAGATCTAGACATGGGATTGAAGACATGAAGTTCACGTTGTTGTGTCCTGAAATTTGTGGGGATTTTTGATTAGTCTTTCATTGTTTTCCTCTTATTAACCCCTTTTGGAGTGAAATGATTTTTCTGAATTATTGTGTAGTAGAAATATGTCCATTATTTTCTAATTTTACAGCTTTGGATGTATTCCCACTGCTTGTGTGTTTGTCTCATGTATATATTCCATCTATTAGGTACACATATAGTTGTGGATGATCAGCGGATAATTTCTGCTTAATCTGTTTAATTTTGATGAATAGAAATAATACTTCAATATTTCACTCAGACTAACATAGGATTCTCATTCACAAAGACATAGGCAGCTAATTTTAGACTCCAGAACAAATTCAAAGCAGGATAGTAGCCTCTGGATATAAATACCTTTTTGGCCCTGGAGGCAAATACAGCCTGATCCCACAACCATTCAGTCCCAAGGAAACACACATAGGCTTATACTAATTACAAACTGTTTGGCCTATTAGCCCAGGTTTATTACTAATTAGTTCTCACAGAAAAAACATCCATAATCCATTTTTGGGGGAATGTGAGCATAATTTTCTAGGCTACTTCCTGCTGATTGAGGGCACTGGCAATCCTATGGAGACCCAAAGAAAATTTGGGATTATGGTCAGGTCCTGACTGGAGTATTCTGTGAGGCTTGATCATCTCAGTCAGCAGCCTTGAAGCATTCTGGGTGCAGAATTCAGAAGAAACTGCAACAAAGATGCTCTGAAACATTGGATTAATTGGGCCATCCACTCCAATTACAGATTTTTTCAGGGGGGTCTTCTTCAATCAAATATTAATTTTCTTAATCCAGAATGAATCCACAGACTCTCATTTCCTGTGGAAACAAAAACAAAACCCATTTTCAAGGTAACATACCTTTTGACTTAAATTTTGAAGTCAAGACATTTTTAAAATATATAAATTGGATTAATTTATTAGCATTTATAATCATATGTCTTTTAGAAGCTATTACTCCTTCATCAGCAGTCAAACAATTCAAAGACAACACAATAACTTACAGTATCCAGATACTCTGTGTGTTTTCCATGCTTGTGTGGCTTTCTAAAACTCTTTATTTAATTTTAAACTTTAATTTTTGTTTTTGTTTTTATTTTTTTTTGAGACAGGGTTTCACTGTATATTTTTTACTGTCCTGGAACTCACTCTGCAGATCAGGCTGGCCTGAAATGCACAGAGATCAGACTGCCTCTGCCCCCCAAGTGCTGGGGTTAAAGGTGTGTACCACCACACTAGACTAGTCTATTGTTTGCTAAGGACTTCTATCCTTTTTCTTTTCTCTCCCAAGCCTACATATATTTGTAAACACACTGTCAACCACTGAGTGATTTTTTTCATGTGAATCTGTCTTTACTGGTACCTTTATTTTTTCTGACCACATGAGTATTTATTCTGCGATGTGATGTGGCCTGGATTAAAGCTGCAGGTTTGGTAGATGATTTCACCTCATTATTTAGCTTATTGGGAGTCTTGCTTAATGAAGAAGGTACTGGTAGGAGTCATGTTTATTGCCTCAACTCTGTGGAGTTTCAAGGTCCACGACACCACCAAGAAACCTGCCAATCACTGCTCATAAACACCATTTATGTGCTTGGTGGCAGAACCTCTTATAAGAGCTGAAAAGTTTTGCTGTGAATGCTGAGTAGGAAGCCTCTCTTAATGGGTCCACACTTCTGCTTGCTTCTAGCAGACAGAGTCCACCAGAGAAAATGCTGCTAGCAAGAAACCATGCTTACCTCTGTTCTTTTGTGTCTAGAATTGCTTCCCAAACTCTTTCCGATTTTATGTGGATGTAGTTGCTGAATGTTGGTGTTATTTGTAGACAGAAGTTTTTGTCCCACAATCATTCAGTCCAAAGAAGCACACAGAGGCTTATATTAACTATAAAGTGTTTGGCCTATTAGCTTAGCCTTATTATTAACTAACTCTCACAATTTAAGTTGATCCATAATTCTTGTCTATGTTTAGCCACATGGCTTGGTAACTTTTCTCAGTAAGGCATTCTCATCTTGCTTCCTCTGCATCTGGCTGGAGATGGACTCTCTCCCTTTCTTATTTCCAGAAATCTCTTAGTATAATCACTCTGCCTATGCTTCCTGATTGGGTTCTGGACAATCAGTCTTTTATTTTTTTTTAAAGTTTATTAAAATATAAAAGTTTCCATTTTCGCCCCTCCTCCCAACACCCTCCCACTCCCCCCACTCCCTCTCCTCTTCCCTCTCCATCCCTAAGAGCAGTCAGGGTTTCCTGCCCTGTGGGTAGTTCAAGTTCCTCCCTGCTCCCTCCGGGACCAGGAAGGTATGTATCTAATCAGACTGGATCCCCAAAAATCCAGAATATGCAGAGGAAACAAGTCCCAGAGTCATTGTCAATGGCTTTTTAGAAAGACTTCTGGCCAGCCACATTCATAGAATCCAGCCTCCTCCAGAGAATCAGGTTGGATCAAGCGCTCCTTCAGTCCCAGTCAACTGGCCTTGGTGAACTCTCATTAGATCAGTCGCCTTGTATCAGTGGGTGATCGCTCCTCTTGCGGTTCTGATTTGCTTTTTCATGTTCTTCCTCCTTCTGCTCCTCCTTTGGACCTTGGGGGGCTCAGTCCGGTGCTCCAATGTGGGTCTCCGTCTGCATCACCATCCATCGCTGGATGAAGGTTCCCTCTGATCTTGCCCTCCCTGCTCACGTTCTTCTTCCTGCTGCTTCTCGGTTGGACCTAGGGAGTTAAGTCCAGTGTTCCAACGTGGGACCCCATCTCTATCTCCATCTATTGCCAGATGAAGGATCTATGGTGATAAGCAAAAGATTCATCAGTATGGTTATGGGCCAAGGCCAGTTCAGGCACCCTCTCCTCTGTCCAGAGAACAATCTGGGGATCTCTCCTTGGACCTGGGATCCCATTTACAGTCAAGTCTCTAGTAAACCCTAAACTGACTTCCATAGTTGAGATATATTCTTCCCTGAACCCATATCTATCCTTCCTCCCTCCCCCCTCCCAGTCCCCCGAGCATTTCTCATTCCTCCCCTGCTCCCTTCTCTCTAACCTCCTACCTTTCCAACTACCCTCCCAACCCCCCATGCACCCTTGGTTACCTGGAACTCTTGTCTATTTCCAATCTTCAGGAGGAAAACTACCTGAATTTTCTTCAGGTTCACCTTCTTATTTAGCTTCTCTAGGATCACGAATAATAGGCTCAAAGATCTTTAATTATGGCTAGAATCCACTTATGAGTGAATACATACCTTATTCCTCTTTTTGGGTCTGGCTTACCTGACTCAGCAAAGCGTTTTCTTTTTCTTTTTTTATTTTTCTTTTTATTCATTTATTTTTTTATTTAATTTTTACTGGGAACCCCTCAAGAATCAAGTCTCTTGCAAACCCTAGAATGGCTCTCTTAGTTGCGATATAAACTTCCCTGCTCCCATAACCATCCTTCCTCCCTCCCCCCTCCCATTCCCCCAAGCCATCCCCAATTCTCGCCCTCTCCCCTTATCCTAACTATCTTCCCTTACTTCCACGCCCCCACCCCACATGCACCCGACTTTGCTTGGCAATCTTGCCTAGTTCTATTATCCAGGAGGATAACTATATAAATTTTCTTCAGGTTCACCTTCTTATCTAGCTTCTCTAGGATCACTAATTATAGACCCAAAGACCTTTAACTATGGCTAGAATCCACTTATGAGTGAGTACATACCATATTCCTCTTTTTGGGTCTGGGTTACCTCACTCAGTAAAGCGTTTTCAATTTCCATCCATTTGCATGCAAAATTCAAGATGTCATTGTTCTTTACCGCTGAGTAAAACTCTAATGTACATATGTTCCACACCTTCTTTAACCATTCTTCTATTGAGGGGCACCTAGGTTGTTTCCAGGTTCTGGCTATTACAAATAGTGCAGCTATGAACATAGTTGAACAAATACTTTTGCCTGTCTGGGAAGAGAGCACAGCCCCTCCCCCCTCAGCTTCTGCGGCAGGGTCTTCGGTGTTCCACAGGACCCCTCCCTCCCCCCACTGCTGCGGGGGCCCTTTGTCTCCCGGGTCCTGGGAAGACCAGCTAGCCCTGTTGCACTGCTGAGGAGCTCTTCCCAGAGAGTGCTGAGGAGCTCTATCCAGAGAGTGCTGAGAAGTCCTACCCAGAGAGTGTTGAGGAGTTCTATCCAGAAAGTGCTGAGGAATTTCTTCCAGAGTGGAGGAGATGGGCACGCGCCAATGCAAGAATTCCTCCAACAACCTGAAAGGCAACATGACATCTCCAGAATCCAGGGAGCTCGAAACTAGAAGAATTGAACACCCTACTCCAGAAGAAATAGAAGAAATCGACTCTAAGTGGATCTTTATGAAAATAATAGAAGAACTTAAACAGGAGGTGAAAATCTGCCATAAAGAAATGGAAGATAAGTATAACAAAAAGATTGAGGAAATGAGTAAAGAAATGGAAGAGAAATATACCAGTTTTTGAAGAAGTTTGAAGAAATGAGTAAATCCGTAAATGAAATTCTGGGAAACCAAGAAAAAACAATAAAACAGGTAATAGAAACAGTTCAAGATTTGAAAACTGAAATGGAGTCAATGAAGAAATCACAAACCGAGGGCCAGCTGGATATGGAAAATCTAGGTAAACGAACAGAGACTTCAGAAACAAGCATAACCAATAGAATACAAGAGGTAGAAGAAAGAATCTCAGATTCTGAGGAAACCATAGAGAAATTAAACACTCTGACCAAAGAAAACAGCAAATCCAACAAATTCTCATCACAAAACATTCAGGAACTGTGGGACACAATAAAAAAACCCAAATCTAAGAATAATAGGAGTAGAAGAAGGAGAAGAATTGCATTTCAAAGGTCCAGAAAATATACTCAACAAAATTATAGAAAAAAACTTTCCCATCCTAAAGAACGATATTCCTATGAAGGTTCAAGAAGCATACAGAACACCGAATAGACTGGATCAGAAAAAAACATCCCCTCGCCATATAATAATCAAAACACAAAGCATTCAGACTATAGAAAGAATATTGAGAGCTGCAAAGGAAAAAGGTCAAATAACTTATAAAGGTAAACCTATCAGACTTACACCAGACTTCTCTATGGAAACCATGAAAGCCAGAAGATCCTGGATAGAGGTACTGCAGAAACTAAGAGACCATGGATGCAAGCCCAGACTACTTTACCCAGCCAAGCTATTGTTCACTATCAACGGAGAAAACAAAATATTCCAGGATAAAAACAAATTTAAACAATACGTAGCTACTAATCCAGCCTTACAGAGAATATTAGAAGGAAAATCACAACCCAAGGAATCCAACATTCCCAACACTGCCTACATTAACTCAGACATCTAGTGACCCTTCACAAGCACAACTCAAAGAAGGAAAACACATACACTCTACAATCAGTCTTTTATTAAACTAATATAAGTAACAAATCTTTTCAGTGTACAGGAGCATTATCTCATAGCAGAAAAAAATAGAAGAAAGGGCATATGAGAATTACCCTTGTAACTAAGGAAGTCATTCAGGCCAGGAAAGTATCAGTTGTCCTTGATTGGATGCTTAGAGTTCATTTCATGAAGCTTTGAAGTTGAATCCTAGATTGCCTTGGAGACCCCAAGATGTTTAAGATATTAGAGCAGTGGGATTACTGCCAAATAAAGCTGCTAATAGAGTGTGGAACCAGCCCAAGGAAGAGAAGTGTGTTTCCGTTAACAAATTTAAAGGACTTGGAGATTTAAAGAAAATTTTGATATTAAGCATAAATACAAAATTTGGAGTTTTCACAATTGGTTTTCAGTCTTGCTTTGGTCCACTATTTCCTTATGATGTTCATTTCCCTAAGCTTTGGGATGGTAATATGTATCCTGTACCATTATATGTTAGAAGTATGTGATCTTCTTTTTGAATTTTATCTTACAGAGGAATTACAATTAAGAGATTCCTTGAATCTCATAAGAAACATTGGACTTTAGATTTTTAAATAAGTTTGATACTGTTATAGACTATAGGGACTTTTGATGCTGAACTGAATTCATTTTGCATGATGATGTGGCTATAAGTTTTTGGGTGTACATAGTGGAAGGTGGTGTTTTGAAAGAAAATGGCTCCAAAGGGAATGGCACCATTTGGAGTTGTGGCCTTGTTAGAGGAAAAGTGTCACTATAGGGGTGGGCTTTGTGGTCTCTTTTGCTCAAGCTTCTCTCAGTGTGTGACAGTCAGTTGACTTATGGCTAAGAGTACTGAACACTTCAAGTGCTTCTCAGCCGTTTGAAATTCCTCTATTAAGATTTTTTTAGAACTCTACCCCATTTTTAACTTGGACTTAATATTCTTTCCATTATTATTTATGTCTGTTTTAATGTCAATACCATGATATTTTTATTACTATAGTTTTGTAGTATAACTTTAGATCAGGATTGGTGACAACCTTCCACAATTCTTTTACTATCCAGAATTGTTTTTGCTGCTCTGGGGTTTTTGAATTTCCATATGAAACTGAAAATTGTCCTTCTATGATCTCTGAAGAATTGTGTTGTAAGTTTTATGAGGTTTTCATTGCATCTGTACATTGCTTTTTGAAGATGCCCATTATTACTATATTAATATTACCAATCCATGAGTATTAGAGATCTTTGCATCTTCTGATATCATCTTTAATTTCTTTCTTCAAAGAGGTTCAGTTTTTACTATACCTGTCTTCTACTTGTTTGTTTAGAGTTACCTCAAGATATTTTATATTATTTTAGACTATTAGCAAGGGTATTTTTTTACCTGATTTTTTTCTTGGTCTGTCATTTGTATATGGGAAGAATACTGATGTTTGTATATTAACTTTGTATTCAGTTACTTTTTGAAGAGTGATTAATAGCTATGGGAGATTCCCAGTTGATTTCTTAGGGTTACTTTTGCATTCTACCATATTATCTGCAAATAAAGAAATTTTGATTTCTTACTTTCCAATTTGTATCCTCTTGATCTGCTTCAATTGTCTTGTTTCTACATTTAGGACTTCAAGTACTACATTGAATAGGTACGGAGATAATTTTAAAAAACCTGTCTTGTTCTTTATTTTAGTAGATTTTATCTCCATTTAATTTGATGTTGATTATGGCCATGCTGATACTGTCTTTGTTATGTTAAGGTATGTACAATGTATCCTTAATCTTTCAAGGACTTTTATCATGAAGGGGTGTTAGACTTTGTATATCTTTTTCTTCACTAAATAAGATGATCATAGAAGCTTTATTTTGTAGTAGACAGAACCTGGAAACAACTTTGATGTCCCTCAACCAAAGAATAAAGAAATGTTGTAAATTTATACAATGGAGAATTGCTCGGCAGTTTAAAATAATAGCATTATGAAATTAAAAGGCAAGCACATAGAACTAGAGATAATCATATGCCTTTTGACTTTTGTTTATATGGTGGATTAATTAATTTTAGTATATTCACTCATGTATATATCTCTAGGATAAAAGTTACCTACTTTGGCATGGTGAATAATCTTTTTATTTGTTCTTGTATTTATCTTCCAAGCATTTCATTTAAAAAGTTTGCTTTTTTGTTCACAAGGGAAATTGGTCTGTAGTTTTCTTTCTTTGTTGCGTCTTTGCATGCTTTGTTTATAAGGGTAACTCTGTCCTTGTAAAGTGAATTGGGCAATATGCCTTCTATTTCTATTTCATGAAATAATTTGAAGAATATTGGCACTACACTAATTCTTTTTTGAAAATATGGTAAAATTCTTCACTAAAATCATCTGCCCTGAGATTTTTTTTTGGTTGACTTCCCCTTATCCTCATGCATGCTTCATGTATATTCTGCAAGGTAGAACAAACCTCATAGATTAACTCATTTGGAGAACAATATTATTGCCTCTGAGACTACTTGTTGGGCATGCGCTAATGCTTTGATGCAATGCAACTTTCTTGATGCTGTACAAATAAAAAAAACCCTTTTATTCATCTTTAGTATACATTCTGCCTCAGGTTTACATATATAATGGAAAATAAAGGAAAATATAAATCCTCGCCTACAGAAAAAATTACTCCTGTCTTCTTCTCACTTTTGGTGGAGTCCGGTAAAACCAGTGCAGCAACCATAGTAATATCAACATTTATCCTGGGAGAGAAAACATTAAGAAACTAAGTAGACAGGTAGATCAGAACCTAGAGGTATTAAAAGTTTTACTTGCTGAATTAAAACAGCAATTAGTTTCCCTTACAGAAATGGTGTATAAAATTGGAGAAGTGAGGAGGTTTGTAGAAATGTCAGGGCTAGCAGAGTAACAATCTGTGTGAGGCAAGATGGAAATTGGTTTCAACACGATTCAGTGGTTGGTTTTCATTCAGACTTCTGCAGTCTGACCCCTAGTTTATTTTAGGAATATTTAGGTACAGAACAAATTTGTTTTCGTGGTAACAATTATCTCAGTCCCCTGTGGGTTCTATAGCATAAGGGCCTATGAGACAATCTGGCATGGTCATAGAATTAGTGTAGAAATCATCAAGTTGCAAAGTACAGGTCATATCTCCCCTACGGATGCCTTCTATTGTCTGAGAAGCAGTGCAAAAGATAAAGGCTTAGGGAGGGAGAGACTGGGATAAATATCTTTGGACGGGAAGCTCAGATATGACCTGGCACTGCAGAATGCACCCATCACCAGGAGAATAACTACATCCAATCCCATACTTCTGGACAGAACACTGATATACATTGCTTCCGTTGAAGAGACCACCTTGTGTGTTTAAAATTTCTCATTTTTTACTGGTTATTTGTGAGCTCAGGGCTTTGTGCCCTCAACAGGGAGGCTTAGACATCTCAGAAGATTAGAGGGACTATGTATAGCTTTTGAAAAACCTGTTGTTTCTATGATAATTGATTGGGAGTAATTAAATAACAAATTGCCATGCTTGGGAAAAAACTCAAAAAGAGGAAAAGACAAAGTCATAAATTAGATAATTGGTACCAGTCTCTGTTCTCTTTGTCCCCCTGACTAATTACTCTATCAGCATTGTCTGGGTGTTGAATTTCTTTCTGTTTGGATTAACAGTGAGACCCAGCATCTTAAACTATATAGCCAATTTTGTATCAATGCTGTAAACTTAATGGTCCTTAGGACCAACCAAGCCTCTTTACAACAGTGTGAATCTATGATTTGACTCATTCATTAAGGTCAGTGGGGAATATAATAGTCCATTAGACCTTAGTAGGAACCCAGAACTTATTACATATGACTCAGTGATGAAAGTACCAGTAAGGATATAAGAACCATCATGTAGACAATTCCATCAGCCAAAATGAAAGTGAAGATATAACTCAAAGTCCATATTTCTTCAAAGTCTCAAAATGTTCTAACTTTGCTTTTTGGTTTCTGCAGTTCTGCTTCTGGCTAACTGTTCTTATTAAGCAAAGTATGTTAATCCAGTACATGGTTTTTGTGCTTCAAAGCTCTCCTTGGAAATTCCCATAAATACAATGGGATCCCAAACACCAGGTTTAGTTTCTGTCTGTCTAATAAAGACCTTCTATTGGTTTAAACCCATGACTGAGTAGTCTGGTGTAAATATCACACAATACCATGAGACTTAAAGAATCAGAGTGAAGTATTATTAGTTAAAGTTAACTGCTTGGGTTCCAAATCAAGATAGATGGTGAAATAGATGCCTTTTAAAAACTCATAAAATTATTGGTTATCATAGCTATAGCTAGATTTCTTCACTAGATAAGTATTAGATAAATGTGTTTTTTGGATAGTGTGAAATTGAAGATAAATGAATAGAACTTAAAATATTAGCAAGGATATTAAGGTAATATAAAAATGGAATATTTAGCAAATTTAAATGCCCATTAAATCTCTTAGATTCCTATACAATGATTAAGCAGACAAGAAGTTCAGCAAAAATTATTTAAGTGAAACATACCCACAATATTAGGTTGTTAGTATCCTAAGGCAGTAGAATCTTAATTATTTTCTACATAGCAAGCTCTCCTCTGAAGAAAAAAGAACCAATTTGATTATGAAAGAGATGAGAAGGGACTTCAGGTTTTCCATTGTTTCATAAGATTCTTCTTTGTAAATAAAGAAGGTCTATATTTTTATTTATTTTATTTTAGTGCAATTTTGCACTAATTTTAGTGCAAATTTTAATTTAGTGCATTTATTTTAGTGAAATTTGGGAATAAAAGAGATGGCAATGTAATGGAAGTAGTAAATTACAAACAACTTTATGTTGAGTGTTTTTGTGCCTTGGGGCTCAGGGCCTAGCGATTGGGCTGTTTAGCTGGGATCCCAGTCACTCACCTCTTCTGATTGGTGCAGGTGGTGCTTGTGTCTCTTGGAGCTGTTGTTCTTGCAGGGACTGCTTGGCCACAGGGAAGGTGATGGGTTCAGTGGGTTTTGGTGGTAGAGTGAGTCTTGTAGGTTACAGTGCCCAATGGGTAAGAGTGATGGTGCAGCAGTCTGCCAGCAGGACTTTTACCTGCTAACTGGCTGATGGGGTTCATATGGGAGATAGAAGAGCATGGGGATTAGGGGCTAGGGATTGGGTCAGTTTAGCTGGGACCTCAGTCACTCACGTTTTTGTCCAATTGGTGTAGGCATGCCTGTGTCTCTAGGGGCTGTTGCTCTTGTAGCGGGAATTTGGTCAGGGGAAGGGTCATGGGTTCTCTATTTCTTACTTTTTATCTTGCAAAATACTCTATATTTTGCATATTCCTCCAGAAATACTTAACTTTATATCTATTATTTTAGAAAAATACTAAATCTGAATATTATATATAGACATATATATCTGTATTGTAGACAGTATGATTTTTAAAAGTACAATTATTTGTCTAAGGGAAAATATATTAGAATTTCAAATAGATTGAGAAGATGAATCAATTGGTAAGATTATTTCTTTACAAATAAACCTTGATTATCTTAAGTCGTGTTTTTTTCAGACTTTTATTATAGTTATGATAAAAATTTATTGTGATAAAATAAATAATAACATGTATATGTGGCAGGAGTCCTTAGAGAAATTTTCTGCATGTAGTTTAATATTTACTAAAAACTAAAATAACTTTTTTCATTACAATTTAGAGTATATGTTTTTAGTTTAATATAATCCTGGGGAAAGTGTGAGCCATGTTTTTCATTATCTATTCTAGTGTATTTTCAGGGGACTGATCAGTTCTTCCTTTAAAAAGCACCAATTATTATAACTAATTAAGAGAAAAGTAAATAATAAGTAAGGCTATTCATTATGATTTTCCCTTGGGTAATCTTAAGGTTGTAGCCAAGAGCCTTAAAGATCTATTAGAGACCTTTGGATCACACAGTGCTTCAAAGGAAATCTAAGCAAAATTTATAAGACGGTAAATGATTTTCTTATTCTTATTTGCTTTATTCTGTATTAGGAAATGATCAGAACTTTAGGTAGACTTTTGAGTCTTTTCTGAAGTCTAAATCATAACCAAATGTTATGATTACAGAGTTTGCAAATCTTTAGGTGATTCATCAATAATCCAAATGCTAATGTCTATAAGAAATTTTGTCTCCTCATTTGAACCTCTTGGAAAATCTTCCTATAGAAGTTGAATGACTAATCCCTTTTCCTGGATTTTGAGCCATCTGAATTGCTTTAAAGTAAAGATTTCAAATTTCTGGTGATAAAATATTAAAATACATTATAAAATCTGAATAAAAGATTATAGATATTATGAGAATTAGAATAGTTATCAAAAGCAATGCAAATTATAAGTGATTTGTTCACTGTTTTGTATTTTTTTCCATGTTTCTTCTTCCTGGTGGTTACAATGAGCTGGCAAATGTCATCACAATTCTTATCTCCCTGCCACACTTCCTTCGTGTTTACCACTGTTTTTTTCTGAAATGATCTAAACAAGACTTACCTTTATTTTATATTAGAACTATTCTTTCTAAGGTTTCTTCTGTGGCAATATCTGTCCTGGTCAATTGTCCTCTGCATCTGGTGTGAATTAAAAGCCTTTTTTAAAAAATTTAGAAACCACATAGCTCATCTATAAACTTTGTTATGTCATGGTCATAGGATTTGCTTTTTTTGTGTATGTATTATTTTAACCTCCTCCTTCAGAAAATAAGCTTTCCATTGCCGCACAAACTTCTTTATTTTTGTCACTACCATTTATTACCATGTTTAATATATGTAACATTGTATCATTTTTTTCAATGATACTAGTCTATACCTAAACCTAAGTAACCAGTAATATACCAATATAAATTATATAAAATATCATAGTCTATTGGATCTTACTAAAAACTATTTTTGAAAACATGATGTGATAAGAGAAATATGGAGGAACTAAAAAAGGAAGTATTTTGATGTATTCGTTTCTCAAGACTCCTTTATGAACAAAAAACCATGATATCCTCACATGTCTCTACTACAAATGCATGTAGCTGAACAACTCAAATTTTTAAATTATGTCCCTTCTTTAAGACATATCTAATATTTTTATTTCCTGTGAATTTATGGGATTTATTTTCATTTGTTTTTGTGTTCATTTGTGCCTGCCTGGAGCCTACAGACAATCCAATAGGTGTTAGGAACTGGAGTTATAGTCAATTTGAGCCATCAACTGGGTCTTGGAAACTGAAATATCAGTTCTTAGTGGCTGAGCCAAGTTTCCTCCCTCTCACTTTTTCTTTAATTTTCTCTTCTCATTTGTTTTTAATTTTTGAGACTATAATTGGATTACAATATTTCTCTTTTGCCCTACCTTATTCCAAAGCCACACATATGACTATACTCTCTCTTTCAAATCCATAGCCTCTTTTTGTTGTTTTTGTTTTGTTTTACTAAGAGATATTGCAATGTATTTGTGAACAATAGTCAACGCACACACATCTCACAATGTTTGCTCTTCTCTAGGAAAGCCACCTCTCCCATTTTCCAGGAGGCCCCCACTTTCATCTCTTAACAAAGCCAGTGATGTGTTCAGTATTTTAGGATTGGATCCATTTAAGATGGTATAATAACTTGAACAAAACCTATGTTCATATGACCATAGGACATTCATGAGGACCGGGATATTTGTTTGCATATGTTAGACTATTTAATATAACAATAATGGAGAGTTATAACTACAACACGTGGCTACTTTTACATATAAATGTAATGTGATAGATAATATTATTTTCTTAAGCAAGGAAACTTGTTTTGCTTTGTTTTGGAAATCTTAGGCCACACGAAGCCTCACTTTAGAGAGTTTTAGCAAATTAGGTGTGGTTAAGCACCACAGAAAATAAATAAAAATCAAATGTGAAAGTTAGGGAAGGAGTCTGATAATATAAACATATGAGGTAACCAAGCATTTTAAAATAGTAAGAAGAGCTCAAAGATTACAGGAATGAATTATAAGAGCTATGGATTCTCAGGCACTCCTTTTCAAATTGTGGCCAGGTTGTTGGTTATCTCTGTTATGAACATCTAGAAATTTATCTGTAAGCAGAAATTTGATGAGACTGAATTGAGGATGATCCCTATTTGATTCAGCTCATTTGCATTACAATGTGTTTATGTATTAGACATGTAATCTGGAGACAAATTGGTACCTAGGAGATGATTGTTTCTGCTTATGGGCACAGGCTCTTCTTTGAGGGATTTGTGAGTGAAAAACTTCTCTTCAATAAAGATTTAGCAATGAGTGTAAATATTCATGTGCTATTCAAAGGATCCAGAACACATTGTAAATGGTGGAATTTGGCAATCTCTTTAAAGTATTATAGGTACAAGAAAGAGACTAACTTTGTTGAACACACTTTAAATGGTAAATGTGGCTATGAAAAGTTGAACAGAGATCTCACCCAAGATTAAGATGAAGGAAACAAAATACATAAGGGAGAGAATCTAAGGTTTTATCTTATTGTTTCTTGCACACTAGATGGTTGCAGTTTCAGGTGAAGAGCAGTTTCTACTAGGAAAAGTACCATATATTTCTGTTACAATTTCTCTAAAATTTGTGACAAAGCATGGTACAAAAAAATTGGTATGAGTGATAACTCAGTACAATTTATGTAATAAGTGAAAGTATCACTTTATGGAAAAATAAGATGTGGACTATTAAAAGTAGGGAACTACTTATGTGGTGTCCTGGATCCATTTTTGTACATCAGTGTAAATATTTGAGACTGTATCCATTTTTGTTCATTTATCCTACTTGACAGGCCATTTGAAGAATATAGAATGCCCAATCTCACGAGAATAACAGGATTCATCCTTGCAGGGCTTTCAGACACCCAAGAGCTACAAACTGTCTGTGGAGTATTCTTCCTGGTAGTGTACCTAACAATCCTGATGAGTAACTTCCTCATCATCACTCTCATCACGCTGGATCTGAAGCTCCAGACACCCATGTACTTCTTCCTGAAGAATTTGTCCTTGTTTGACATCTTCTTTGTGTCTGTCCCAATCCCAAGTTTCGTTGTCAACAGTCTAACTCACAACAATTTCATTTCCATTCCTGGTTGTGCCTTCCAGATACTTTTTATGACTTCCTTTTCAGCAAGTGAGACAATTGTCCTGACTGCTATGTCCTATGACCGCTATGTTGCCATCTGCTGTCCCCTGCATTATGAGGTCATTATGAGTAGTGGAACCTGTGTGCTGATGATGGTTGTTTCCTGGGCTACTGGAGTACTTTTTGGAGCCATATATACAGCTGGCACATTTTCCATGCCTTTTTGTGGCTCCAATGTGATCCCACAGTTTTTCTGTGATGTTCCCTCATTGCTAAGGATTTCATGCTCTGAAACACTTGTGGTCGTTTATACAAGTCATGGAATTGGTCTGTGTCTAGGCATGTCTTGCTTTACATGTGTGGTGATCTCTTACTATCACATATTATCCACTGTACTTAAGATTCCTACTACTAAAGGTCAGTCCAAAGCATTTTCCACATGCATCCCCCACCTCACTGTTTTCACTATTTTCATTGCTGCTGCTTGCTTTGTCTATCTGAAGGCTCCCTCAGATGTACCGTCAGACACAGACAAACTTTTTTCTGTTCTCTACACCATATTACCTCCAGCACTTAATCCTTTGATCTATAGCCTGAGGAACAGGGATGTCAAGTGTGCTTTGAGGAGGTTACAGCAAAATCTCTGCCCAAGGGGTTCACTTCATTTAACACTTCAAATTATCTGCCAATGGTATAGTGCCTCACAAGTTACATGCAAGGTTTTGTAATTTTTGACTTTAGAAAAACAAGTGTAGATACTCATTTCTGTTCTTAAAAATACACATTCAGAATAAGGCTAATATTATCAATGATCAGAAAATTAAGTTCTATCTGGCTAATATACAAAGTCATGACAACAGTTTCTGCTCTTCTATGATAAAACTGTCATCATTTGAGGAATATAACTTACTAAAAGGATTAGTCATTTTTTGGTAAATTTCAGTATCTGGTTACTGATACTTCTTATCTAGTTCATTTCAAACAAAATTAATCACCACCACAACAAAACAATTTAGATGGTGGAAGTATATGATCAATCACACAATTAACGCATAATTTCTGTGCTAGTCTTTCTCTATTTGGAAAGGACAGTCAGGATTCTAAGCCATAAACCCAAAGCATTCTGGAGATTTAACTCAAGCCTCAAAGTTTGTTTAATGCAAAGACAAACTTGAAGAATTATTATATAAGACAAGTTCTAAAAAAGAAATAGTATGCAATCAGATTGAAAGTGTTATCACAGGGATATGGGAGAGGCACACACTTGTGTGACTATTTTTTTACAGTTTCTCCTGAATAGAAACATTACTTACAAGTGACAGAAGGCTTGCTTTTGAGTCTAAGGAATAATCTTAAATAATCTTACAAGTTCTTGAGAGTCTAAAGAACACAAGTCCCTTTCTGTTATTACAGAAGTGTTAAACAAGTGTTGGGGAGAAAGATTCTCTGACAATCCTTAGAGTCTGGATGCAGCTCTGAGATCTATAAATCTATTTGAACTTATTAAGCAGCAGGACTGCAGTTTCTGTGAGTTTTCACCAAAACAGGATATGAAAACATTTTGTTGATGCAACTACCTTTGAGTCTTCCAGGCTGCTGTAATGAAATAATCCCAATAAATACATTAACTCAAAAAGTTGTATTTGCATATAATTACTTTGGTTGTCTGTCTAGTGTGAGTAGGTGTTGTTTCTCCACAGGATTGTGTTAACATAGCAATGGTCAAGGTGTGTTTGTTAGCCTGCCTGTAGTCCAGTAAAGCATTCCATATATCTGCATGAAGATCATTTTTCTTATCATCTTCTGCAAAGAAGATATGCAACCAAATAAAATTATAATAAAAATCACAAGTCTATGAAAAATTTCTCTAGATGAATTTCCTAGTCAGTGTATTCAAACATACAATTTTTTTTTACCATTTATAAAATCCCTCTAAAAAAGAGAAGATCTCCTGAGTAAATTGAAAACATGGGTGTTGTAAGAAGGAGCGGGCCATGTCCCACCACCTGACTAGCTTAACCCCCGAAATAACCACACCAGCTCCCAGACACCCTGCTAGCTAAACCCTGAAATAATTACACAAAACTGTATTCGTTTAAACATTGCCTGGCCCATTATTTCTAGCCTCTTATTGGTTAACTCTCACATCTTGATTAACCCATTTCTATTAATGTGTATCATCACTTGACTGTGGCTTAACCAGCATGGGTCTAACCAGCATCCATCTTGGGCAGCAGAATCATGGTATCTGGCACACTGCCTTCTTCCCAGCATTCTGTTCTGTCTACTCTGCCCACCTAAGGGCTGCCCTATCAAAGACCAAGGCAGTTTATTTATTCAACCAATGAAAGCAACACAAACACAGAAGGGCCTCCTACACCATTTACCCTTTTCTGTTAAAAAAAAGAAAGGCTTTCACTTTAACATAGTAAAATTACATGTAACAAAATAGTTATCAAGCAAAAATTACAGTTACAATATTTATAGCTATTTTATCTTTTATCATAACAAAGGAAAACTATAACTATCTGTCACGCCCACCTCGCCAGCAAGGAAGACACAACACCGGACTCTTTTAACTGCGGTTTATTCAGGACCTTTGAACAATCTTCTCACCCTCTTGTCCCGGGGAAAAGTCAGCCCATAGCTTAAATAACCTCTGCATAGCCAACCCCAGCAAGCCACATGGGAAATGCAGATAGGTCCAGAAATGCGGAAGCAAATCTGAACCTTAGCATTAGCCATATATGGAGTTGTTCACAACTGAGAGCACTCACCATCGGGAAGGTGAAAGGGGGAACCAGTGCCACCTTTAAGGCGATGCATCACGCAGCTCTCTACAGTTCCCCCTTTTTGTTTTAGATGCAACAGGCAAGAGTAGAGGCCTGATCTCTGAATATAGAAAAACATTGGGACCTTGTACTGATCCTCATTCAGGTGTCATCCACCCGAAGAATATCAGACCAGTCCGATACCTTTTTTCAGAGGTGGGATCTAGGGTATCAACCCACATGCAATCATGCATGCTCTTCTCTGGGCTCAAAGTGGCTGACCCTGAGTGTAGTGCTTAGCCTTGTATCCTGAGTGTAACAATTTCATGGTCGCCAACCATGTGTAGGGGGACTGTCCTGCTTCAATGGCCATAAAGGCTTGAATAATCATGGCTGCATTGCGTTGCTGAAAAAACCTGGTCTTGCATATACACCACAGGCAAACCAGGGAGACCAACACCAAGAGGCCTGCTAACATTCCCATGTCCACCCACTCCTTTAGATGTTTCATGGCAGAAGAGATCCAGGTCGAGAGTCCTTTAGCCATCCCAGCATCCACTCAGGCAGAGTTCACGGTGACAATGGCCACCCTCAGCTGTTCTATCATGGCATCAAACTCTCCAGTCCCATTACCTAGGAGATAACTAGATGACTGTTTAGACAAATTTACAGCATGGGTAACGTTCTCATGTTATATGCTAGTCACACAAAGTTCAGCATATTTCCATTGGTAGCCTAGCTGAGCGATTTGCCAGAGGATATCGATTTCATTAGTCCTCTTTTCAGTTGTGCATTGACCCCTTTCTGAACATTCAAAGTCAATGCAACGTTGACCAAAAGGTTATTCAAAGTTTGTGCAGTCTGCACAGTATGACTCATGGCAATTGCCACAATAGTCCTGTGATCTGGTAATATGTAGGAAGAATGCACATGACAATATCCTGACCTTCTCGAAACCTCTGCAATAAGGCACCTTGTAATCTTTCTTCTACCTTTTATAAAGCCTTTTTGCCTCATCAGTCAATTGCCTCGGAGAATTTAAAGCAGAATCTCCATGTAAGACATTATATAAGGGTTTTGACTCATAATTTGATAATTTTAAATAACATCCAATCCAATTTATATCTCCTAACAACTTTTGAAAATCATTTAGGGTCTTTAAATTACCCTTTCTCAATTCTACCTATTGCGGAATAATTTGTTTCTCACAAATTCGTGCTCCTAGATAATTGAGAATTTTATCCTCTTGTACTTTTTCAGGGGCTATAGACAGTCCCTTCTTTGAGGGGAGGAGGGCTACTGACAAGGAAAGAACAAGAGATTTTATTCATCACTTTCTTATAATTTCCATGAACATTTATCATTCAGCATTGTAAGTTTTATTCTAGTAACAGTTTCTCAAATATGCCTCTCAAAGTTTGACTCACAATCTATCCCTGGAGATAATTAGACTGATCTAATCATCTTTGAACTTTCACTAGAATTTTTCCATGTCTAATTCACTCATAGAATGTTGATTTCCTTGCAGTTCCCTCTGAGTAGAATTTTAAAGGTAAAATTGTAGGGAAGGGTAAGAGGGACAAATAAGTACATTAGGCCACTTATTGTTATCTTATCCTGACTTATCGTATCTTATCCTAACTTATCTTACCTTATCCTAACTTATCCTATCTTATCCTAACTTATCCTATCTTAACTTATCCTAACTTATCCTATCTTATCCTAACTTATCATATCTTATCCTAACTTATCCTATCTTATCCTACCTTAACTTATCCTATCATATCCTAACTTACATAAGATTATTTAATAATCGCTCCCAGTCTAAAATTCTTAATGATTACGTATCCCCTATTAGTTAATTGGCAATGTTCAAGACCAACTCAAAAATGTTCTACAATCTGTAACATCAAGTGCCATGGACCGCCTCTCATGGAGACCACAGACCGAGGGAGAACAAGGATGAAGGCTCAGAAGAATTCAGGAATTGGCGAGGAAATGACAGACAGACACATTCAATGTGGTTGAATATGCTGCTGCAACTCTACTTCAATCAGTGTAAGGTTTATATTCTTTTACAATCACAGAACTTGACAAAGGCATACATCATCAGATCATAAAATAGAAACAAAAGAAGCAGCATTTTCACTTAACAAGAATCAACAATCTATTCTAAATGTCAGTTGTGGTTATTGCTCAAAGACATGATCTCAAACTTCTCTGAAACTTGTCTCACACCATTGACCTCAACTCTCTTCCCTTCCTGATTCTCAGGCTCAGATGTTGTTATCAGCCTAGGTCTTTTCTGCCCACAAGAAAGGCTTCATAGATCTCCTGTGTATGGGAGTGGATCAAGGTAATTACTAGACTCTGGGGTCAGCGTGGGGGCGTCCACCATCTGCCTCCTGTTTGCAACTGCACGTATCCCCCAGGCAAGTGCCTAGTGGGGACTGCTGCAACTGTTTTTCTGCAGAAGGCTTCTAAGGTTTCTCCTGATAAGAGCAACTCTTTTTGCTCCACATCATCAAGGAATTGTCCTAACGATGACCCCCAATTCCCAGAACTGGCTACTTCCTTAAAGGCTTTAATGAATGGTGGGGCAGAGCTCAACATGTCCTCAGCACTCTTGTTTGTATCAGCAACTTCCTGGAATAGTCTGATCTGTTGGCAAGATGCAAGAATCACAAAGAACAGAAAGACAAGGAAAAGACAGCCATATCGGCGCCAAGGACAGCAAGGTCGAGTCAGTGCAGGTGGCAACTCAGGTGGCATCATGACCACAGCTGATTGCCAAGGGACAGCCTGAGGCACAGCTCCATGGAGCGCAGGCCCCGATCCTACGTTAAAGTCTGTCCAGTCAGCATTTCTGCTACACCGGCGTGACAGTCGTGGATGTGGCAGGTCCCCGTTTTTTTATTTTTAAAATGCAACTCGAACACGTCCTGTTTCACTTGGGCCACCAAACTGAAAAGACACTTAAGGAGACAGGGGAACAGAAAAATCACCAACAGTACTAATAAATTGACTATTCCAATGAGAACAAAATACTGCACCCAATCTAATGGATTCAAAGCCTTAATTCCTGACTCAATTTCATTAGCCAAATCCTGTAGACCTCCTAGTTGTAAATGAGCCTGGCTAATAGCAGAAATATCTTTCTGTAATGCAGTTAAATCATGGGTAATATTATTATCCTGCCAAACACCCTGCAAATGTGCTTTCACCTTGTCCCATGGCTCTGAGCGATTATAAGTCAGTGGTGTGACACAGATTGCTTTAAAGCTTCCATGACAACGTGTGGATAAGGTAGTTTTCAAATTAGCAATGTCCTGTCCAAGAGCAAGGGCCACTTCTTCTAATACACTAATTTTTGCCTCCAATTTATTGTCAATCGCTGCCTGTTCCAACAATGTAGCCGTAATGCTCTTATTTAATGTATTTACATAATGAGCAGTATGAATTTCTTGTACTAAGGCTGTTGTGGCCACAGCGAAAGTAGTAAATATCGATATTAATGCTGTTATGACCAAAATAAGCGCAGCCACAAACCGCCTAGGCCGCACCAGATCCCTTAACGTATTCAAATCTTGCAGTGCAGGATTATCATACCAGGGATCATCACCCAATTCCACAGGCAGCATAACAAAAGGGGGGTGTCTAACAAGCAAAACACTCAGATCTTTTGGTTCAGCTGAAGTAATGAAATTAGTAAGCTTACAGGAATGACAAACAACTTGATAGGACTTATTCACTTTGGTAATATTAACAAAAGCTGGTTGAGTTAATAACAATGCATTAGGATAAGAAATACATGTCCTGAGTCCTATGGGCTCAAACTTAGTATGATTAGGTCTTTTTTCCAGAAACATATTAGCAGCAGCAAGTAATCTATACAGGTCAGAGTGCTTCCTAGTAATATTTCCTTTTTTAGCAAACCATATAAGCTCCACAAAGCCTGGAGAAAACCATCTTCGCAAGGGCTCTTCTACCCCTACGTATTTATAGTGATGAAATTTCTACTGATGAGTGATTATATAATTTTCATAAACATATTGTTGACTTGAAGATATAGAATTATCCCAAATTTCATAGGAGGAATCCTTAGGCTGATATTTGGTGGCCGCATTTGGAAAGCCACAAGTTAGCCATGCAGGAAATTTATTAATAGCTGAGTCCCAAAATTGATCCTTATCCTGATATTTTTGAATGCATGGTTCAATAGGCGTGGATGAGACCTGCTCAAACTTTTCTTTATAATTGGATTCTCCTAGGGTCTGCATCTGAATTTCCCAAATCCATCTCTTACCAGCATTTTCCTTATCTGGACCGTCAGTAAGAAAAGTTCTATAGCCCAAACTCAAGCAAAATCTTGGTACTGTTCCAGAGAGCTCAATGCAAATCGGCAAGGAATCAGAACGACCCTCAAAGGTTGTTAAAGAGGACGAACTAATTCTTGCATCAGAGTCTTGAGCACCTCAGTCTCCTAGTGTCATTGGTTAACATTCTGATGGGCTCCCGATCTAGCCAACCAATGGGCTGTAAAATCGGGGGACTAGGAACATAGGCCCAATATGCCATTCCCTGTACTGTAGGGGGAGCGGATATCAAAGCTAAAAAGGCAAAAAAGTACAGGCTAGATTTCAGGGATTTTCCCTGCTGAATGAGCAGACTTTTGGCTTCCTTGACGAGGTGTTTAACTTTTGTCCAGGTGATTTCCCAAGCCCGCGAAGGGGTTAGTTTCATTTTCTTCATTTGACACATCAGATGTCCCGTCTGTCTCTGCAGCTTCTTCCTTTGTCGTCGCCTCTCCTGGCACCGGCCAGATGAGCCTGTCTGGTATCCAGATGGGGGAGTCAGCATCCTGTGAAAATACACAAGCATACCCTCATCCCGATGTTATTAGGACATCTGGTCCCCTCCATTGGCAAGACAGCAGATCTTTCCATAGGACTTTTGGCAGGACAGAATTAAACTCACAGGTCCAATGCACCATTGCAGGTGTCAATCCTTTCTCATTAGTATTTAAGTGATTTAATACAAATAAGGTATGTGATAATAAATGATGAGGAGCAAAATATTCATGTGCTCTCTGAAGCCAATCTGTAATTTTAATGTTTGATATGTTCTTTCAATAACTGCCTGGCCCTGGGGATTATATGGGATGCCTGCAGTATGTACAATGTGCCATTGTGCACAAAAAGTTTCAAAAGCTTTAGAAACATAAGCAGGACCATTATCTGTCTTTACCTGTGAAGGCATTCCCATGATCTGAAAACATAAAGTGAGATGTTGAATAACATCCTTAACAGCTTCTCCTGTGCATGCTGAGGCAACTATGTAATGAGAAAAAGTATCAACAGTCACATGTACATAGCATAACCTTCCAAAGGAGGGTACATGTGTTACATCCATTTGCCACAGCACATTAGGCTTCAACCCTCTGGGGTTGACTCCTATTTTTAAGGGATGATGTACAGGAGGGCACTGCTGACATTGTTTAACAATATGCCTTGCTTGTTCTCTAGTAATTTTAAACATTCTTCTTAAGACTAATGCATTTTGATGATGCACAGTGTGACTCTCTTGAGCTTCTTGTATTGTAAATGCACCTTCTTGTGTATAAAAATCAGCCATAGTATTGCCATGAGCTAAAGGCCCAGGCAGATTGCTATGTCCTCGAATGTGTCCTATAAAAAATTTCTGAGTCCTCTGATGAATTAACCGCTGTAACACTTGCAACAAGGAGAGAATAGGGGATCTTCCAGACAATAGAGCTGTCTCTATTGCTGGAAAAAATGTAACCACATCCTCAGAATCTGAATATAAATTAAATGTCTGGGGGAATTTTTTGAAGGCTAAAATTACAGCTCGAATTCTGCTTGCTGTGCAGACAAGCTGGTTCCTTTTTCCATATGCACAACACCCTCATGTGTGAAAACCACAGCCCTTCCTGAGGAAGAACCATCTGTAAAAATATAGAGGGCCCTGTCTAGGGGCTCAGAAGAGACTCTGACAGGAAAAGTAACCTCCACACGCTTAGCAAATTCCACCAAAGGATGTCTGGGAAAATGATACAATATCTGTCCCACAAAACCCTGCAGGGACAATATCCAGTCCTCATTATGTTGCATCAATTGGTCTATTTGATTTTTATTGTATGGTGTCACAATAATTTTTGGTTCATAGCCAAACATTTCTCTGGATCTTTGTCTTCCTTTACTAATAAGTAAGGAGCACATATAGGGATAATATGCTAACATTTTTGACTGTGTGTGTGGTAAGTGTAACCATTCCAACACTCCCTGTTGCCATAGACACACTGTAGGAATGTAGGATGTTGCAAAGATTAACAAGGACCATGGTAAGGAATAATCACTCTGTTTTACCCTAGCTTAGGTAAGGTTTCTTACACTAGAGATATGGCTTATAAAGCCTCGGGAGTCATGCAATGGGGGGATTTTGGATTAGGATCCTCATGTAGAATGGAAAACAGAGGACTAAGAGCTCCTGTAGTAATTTTTAAATAAGGCCTTATCCAATTAATATCTCCTAATAACTTTTGAAAATCATTTAACGTTTTTAATCTATCTTTCCTAATAGCCAATATTTGGGAGCTAATATACTCATCATGTATATTATGTCCTAAATAACTCAGAGGACGATTCCTTTGTATTTTTTCAGGTGCAATTACTAGGCCATGCAAAGTTAATTCCTGTATTGTATCTGTTAACAATACTTCCAATGTCTCCTTGTTATTATGAGCAAGTAAAATATCATCCATGTAATGAACCACGTAGGCTGTTTTATATTTTTGCCTAATATTCATTAAAGCTTGATCCACAAACTTTTTACATAATGTGGGACTATTTTTCATTCCTTGTGGGAGGGTGATCCATTGATATCTCCTAAAGGGTTGCTTAAAGTTAATAGAAGGAACACTAAAGGCAAAGTGCTCACAATCTGCTGGATTCAATTGAATGGTAAAGAAACAGTCTTTTAAATCTATGACAATAATATTCCAGCCCTGGGGTACAGCCACTGGAGATGGTAATCCTGGCTGTATAAGTCTCATATCTTTCATTACTGCATTATCTGCCCTGAGATCCTGTAACAGTCTCCATTTCCCTGATTTTTTCTTGATAACAAACACAGGAGTATTCCAAGGGCTATTGGACTCCAATATGTGTCCCTTTTCTAGCTGTTCCTGGACTAATTGTTCAAGAGCCTCCACATTTTCTTGAGTTAGGGGCCACTGAGTCAGCCATTCTATTTTGTCAGCATATAAACCTTCTGCAGTGGCCCCTATGTAAAACTTTGTACACTCAACTGATCAGATGTTACCAATTGTACATCCAGGGATTCCAGCATGTCTCTCCCCTATAATGTAAAAGGAAGAGAGGGTATCACATAAGGCCGGATCAATCCTTCTTTCCCATCACTTTCCCATTTCAGATGTGCAGAACTCTGCATAACTCCTGAAGCAGATCCCAGGCCAAGAAGAGAGGACCCTGTTTTATGTATGGGCCATGAACTAGGCCAGTCTGCGGCAGAGACACAAGTTCTGTCCGCACCGGTATCCAGCAGGCCCTTGAACTTACGTCCATTTAGCTTGATTATTTTAAATGGGCATTCACCTAGTTCCTGAATCCAAAAAACCCCTTCAGTGGACCCAAACTGTCCTTGCCCTCGTTCACTCTTCAAAACTTTATTAGGTAAATTAACATAAGGTAGCAGTAATAGTTGAGCAATTCTTTGTCCCTTGTGGATCTGAATAGTTTCAGATAATGGTTTCACCATGACTTTAATGTCATTTTAAACCTGGCATAACCTCAAAATTCTTTTGATAGTTGGAACTTCTTCCTATAATAAGTCCCACAGTTTGTGGCAACAATGTTCCTTTCACTGATGTGGGTACAAAGGCATTGTCATCCCATTTAGAAAGAATCATGAGCTGGCCAAATCAAGGCCAGCACTGCCTGGAGTTGCTCTAAGCAACTCATATATGGTAAACTCTGGAGCATCAGGATTTAAAGTTCCTGGCTCTGATTCCTTGGCTGGTGTCTCCTCTCCCTTTGGTGCGGGGTTAGGAGAGCACCCCGACCTAGTTATTTGATTCTTTCAGTTCCTCTTTTCTCTCCTTAGGGAGGGGGGAACCGTACTTATGCAATTTTGACTTGCATTCATTCTTCCAGTGCTTCCCCTTTTTGCAGCGGGGGAAAAAGTCCATGAATTCCTCTTTGCCCTTTTCCTTTGGGTCTCTTGCAGTCTTTCTCCAGATGCCCTGTTTTCCCACAATTATAACAAGTGGGGAATGAGGAGTCTCTTACACCTCCTCCATATGTCTTTTTAACATAGGCGCTGAATTTCTGACCCTTCATAGCTGCAGCATAAGCCATTCCTTCGACTATTGCTGGTGAGGCATCCATACATGCTTCAATGTAATCTTGAATGGTTCCTGTTTTTCTTTGTGGACGAATTAAATCTTGACATAGAGCATTGGCATTCTCCTAGGCTAACTGTTTCAACAAAATATCCGTTCCTTCAGAAGGAGGAAGCATTCTATGAATAGCCTCCTCAAGCTGGGAGATGAATTCCTGATAGGGCTCTTCAGTACCCTGTCTGATACTAGCCAATTCTCCTCCCTTGGTTCCTGGAGGAGGCATTTTGCGCCATGCCTGCACTGCATTCTGCATAATGGCCTCAAGAATTTCCTTCGTTATCCTAGTTTGAGACTGAGGCGTTGCATAACCTTCTGTCCCCATCAGCATGGACATTGTGGGCTTAGGACCTCTCTTTTTAAGGGACTGAATTACAGTTTCCTTTGATCGATCCTCATAATCAGTTCTCCACAGTATGTAATCACCAGGCGACAAAGTTGCCTTGGCAGTTTGTAGCCAATCATAAGGTGTGAGCCACAGGCTTGCAACCATGTCAAGAACCTGTAAAGTATATGGTGCAGAGGCTCCTGCCATTTTAACGGCACTCTGCAGTTCTTTTAATGTCTTCAATGGCAGAGGTTCCCATATGGGAGCATCATCTTCCCCTAAGTGCTCTGACATGGGGAACGTGGCAAAGGTAGTGTTGCCTAATTTACAAGTCTCAGCCATTGCACCTCGGAATCCCATAGGGGTAGAGGGGGTCGGCCGTGGCACTTAGTAGGCCTTGTTTTTCTCAAATATAAAGGCTTATTGTCTGAATGATCTCTAAAATCATCCTCAAACTCTTGCTCTGCCATTTGATCATCTAGTCCCCATTTATCATCATTATTGTTAACACTTAGCCCCTCGAAATGGGCTGTTGCATAAGCTGTGGGAGCAAATGGTTTGAGGCTTTCTTTCCTCCTCAGTCCCATCTTCTGGACCAACCTCATCATACGTAGGGGAGTCAAACTCAGAGGCCATTTCCCTAATAAGTCCCTCAGATGGAGTCTCCTCTGTGAGGATCTCTCGTAATTGCAACCACAATGGAAATGTTTGTGGGGGCAGTGTCTTTTCTCCGTTCTTTTGAACATATCAGCGCATTTCTTTACCTACCCTTTTCCATTCGTCAAGGGTCATGGTACCTTCCTCCACAAACCAAGGGCTAACATTCTTAATGAACATCATAAACTGCCCCAAAGTTTTAGAGGACACCAGGAACCCTGACTATGTCAACATTCTTTGTAACATAGATACCAGCATCTTTTCATTTTTTGTCATGAACTGCCCCATGGTTTCCTTTGATTACTTACTCTTAACCGATGATCCTTTACCGGTGGGACTGCAGTTCCCTGGTAAGAGCCGTTCCTGAAAACTAACAAAAGGAAAAGAAAGAAAAGAGAAAGATTACCTGTCCCTCAAGTCCCTGTTTGGGTGCTACCTGTCACGGATCACCTCTCATGGAGACCACAGACCGAGGGAGAACAAGGATGAAGGCTCAGGAGAATTCAGGAATCGGCGAGGAAATGACAGATAGACACATTCAATGTGGTTGAATATGCTGCTGCAACTTTACTTCAATCAGCGCAAGGTTTATATTCTTTTACAATCAAAGAACTTGACAAAGGCATATATCATCAGATCATAAAATAGAAACAAAAGAAGCAACATTTTCACTTAACAAGAATCAACAAATTTATGTATCCATTATCTATTCTAAATGTCAGTTGTGGTTATTGCTCAAAGACATGATCTCAAACTTCTCTGAAACTTGTCTCACATCATTGACCTCAACTGTCCTCCCTTCCTGATTCTCAGGCTCAGATGTTGTTATCAGCCTAGGTCTTTTTTGCCCACAAGAAAGGCTTCATAGATCTCCTGTGTATGGGAGTGGATCAAGGTAATTACTAGACTCTGGGGTCAGCGTGGGGGCGTCCACCATCTGCCTCCTGTTTGCAACTGCACGTATCCCCCAGGCAAGTGCCTAGTGGGGACTGCTGCAACTGTTTTTCTGCAGAAGGCTTCTAAGGTTTCTCCTGATAAGAGCAACTCTTTTTGCTCCACATCATCAAGGAATTGTCCTAACGATGACCCCCAATTCCCAGAACTGGCTACTTCCTTAAAGGCTTTAATGAATGGTGGGGCAGAGCTCAACATGTCCTCAGCACTCTTGTTTGTATCAGCAACTTCCTGGAATAGTCTGATCTGTTGGCAAGATGCAAGAATCACAAAGAACAGAAAGACAAGGAAAAGACAGCCATATTGGCGCCAAGGACAGCGAGGTCGAGTCAGTGCAGGTGGCAACTCAGGTGGCATCATGACCACAGCTGATTGCCAAGGGACAGCCTGAGGCACAGCTCCGTGGAGCGCAGGCCCCGATCCTACGACAAAGTCTGTCCAGTCAGCATTTCTGCTACACCGGCGAGACAGCCGTGAATGTGGCTATCAAGCAATTTAACTAACTCCACATAGGCCTGGTCCAATATCTGTCTTCCTCGTCAGATATCATGCAATATCTATTCAAGGCTTTCACCTGTACCACAATAAAAGAGACTGTAATCCCATAAGTTCTCACAGATTCTCTCAGTGACCCAATTACCATAAAATCCAGGGGCTCTTCGCATCCACCTCTCTGCAGATCCTGAAACATTGGGTAAACCAAGTGTATATTTCGTTTTACCTCTAATTTTTTTGAACGCAGCAGCTCATTTAGAGCCAAGAAAATTGGGTGCAACTGAGCAGCGCCCATAATTTCTTTCGGTTTGTCAACTTGTGACACCGCTCTTACTTCCAGTTTGACAGCTTATGGCATCACTTTTACTTTTGGTTTGACACTCTTGGCACTGCTGTGGCATCCGCCAGGCTAGGCACCGATTGACTGGGGCAATGTGTCTTTTACCACAGCCACCTAGCAAAGATCTGCTCCAGCTGCCTTCTAGCCTCAACTGCATTTGTTTTGGGTCCAAACTGGTGCACAGAGTGAAGCAGAACTCAGGGAAGCAGGCTTGCTGCTCTGCAACCACTGAAAGGACCCCACTTAAACAATCTTTTAGGGAATTTTGGCATTGTCAGTCCATCTGGCTACTTCATGCTGAGCAGGGAAGCAGCATTCTTAGGGGTATTTACTACAACATTTCAGGAGGTCTCAGTGATTCAAACCACATGAATCTTGAATAAATCCTTAGGCTCTCATTTTCTGTGGAGACGAAAACAGAATCTCTTTTCCAAAACATTAAATCCGTAGGCCCATATTTTAAAGTCAAAATACCTTTCTTAGCAGGTCCTAAAATCAAATGTCTTTCTCCTCTCCAGAACACAAAAGACAACACAATCAACATAACATGCATCTGTACACATTTATCCTTTTGAGCTGTATGCGAACTCTCCTTGCTCACCCTCTATCTACAGAGGAGAGCAGACTACCTGCTTTTTGTCATGGAACTCTAACCCCGCTCATGATGCAGTCACTAACCCCCGCTTATGTCGCAGTCACTAAACCCACTCTTGCCGTGGTCATTAACCCCACTCTTGACGTGGATTCTCACTTTACCTGGGAATTTACCAGTGCACTACCCTGCCTGCAGAAAGTTATGATTCCAGACAAGAGGTTGTGTCCCTGTACGCTACTTGTTGTTCCCTGTACGGCACTTATCGCTCCTCATATGTCACTTGTCGTTCTCAGTACGGGCCACCAATTGTCACTCCCACATCGCCAGCAAGGAAGACGCAACACTGGACTCTTCTAACTGCGGTTTATTCAGGACCATTGAACAATCTTCTCACCCTCTCGCCCCGAGCAAAGCCAGCCCATAGCTTAAGTAACCTCTGGGTAGTCAACCCCAGCAAGCCACGTGGGAAATGCAGATAGGTCCAGAAACGCGGAAGCAAGCCAGATCCTTAGCGTTAGCCATATATGGAGTTGTTCACAACTGAGAGCATTCACCATTGGGAAGGTGGAAGGTGGAAACCAGCGCCACCTTTAAGGCACGGCCTCATGCAGCTGTCTACAACTATCTAACTATTTTTCAACTCTATCAAAGACTCCAGAAGGATATATTACCTAACTAAACAAGAAGTAATCAATGTACAAAATGCTAAAAGTGACAGAGACATTTCACTGGTGTACAGTCACCCTAAGTTTTTCTGTAGTGTTGGGGCATTCATTTTCAGCCTACAGGCCCAAAGTATCCAGCAGACATTTCCGTGAAGCAGGAAATTTTAAAGACAGTTCAGTCCCTTTTTTCTGTGTCCTTCAGAATGTCTAGCAGACACTTTCATGAAGCAGGAACCCTGAAGGATCATCTCACCTTCAGGCAAGTTCAGCAGTCCTCTTGCTGCAAGTTCTTTATGTCCAGTTTAGGCAACAGTCCAGGCAAGAGCAGTTTCTTGCCCAAATGGCTATCAAACTCCATAAGGATCCTGTTCAATGCACATCTTCCTCTCAAAGTAGCTTGATGCTGCCAGAAGCAGACGTGTCTCACCATCATAAAAAGATCTAAGTTATTAAAACATCTTAAATGCTATATTCTGTAGTCTCTGAAAGATATAAAGAATGCCTATCTGAAATATATCTATGCACATCTAGAAAATCTAACTAACATGACTACAAACTTGACTATTATTGATGATTATTCATTAACAACCTTTACTTCCTAATTATACATTACATTTTTAAATGAACTACACAATCACAATATCTTGATCAAGAGCAGAAATATACATATAACAAGATTGATCTTAAACTTATATCAATAAAGCAAAATCCATACCAATGCAAATTATTCATATCTATATCATAATCCCATTTCTGACACTTCCCATCACTTGGGAGGCAGAGGTAGATGGACCTCTGTGAGTTCAAGTTGTGGTAGCACACACCTTTAATCCCAATGCCTTCGAGGCAGAGGCAGACAAATCTCTGTGAATTTAAGGTGTGGCAGTACACACCTTTATTCCCAGCACTTGGGAGGCAGAGGTAAGTGGATCTCTGTGAGTTCAAAGACAGCCTGGTCTACAGAGGAAGTTCCAGGACAGACAAAGATACACAGAGAACCTGTCTCAAAAAGCCAAAAAGTAAAAATAAAAGAAATAGAGGTTAAAGTAAAGCCACATAAAGATAGAAAATACACAGAGAATCTTGATACTGTATGTTATTATGCTCTCTTTGAATTGTTTGAATGTTGAGGAAGGAGCAACAGCTGCTAAAGGACTTTTGTTTATAAATGCTGCTGAACGAACCCAAGATAGGTATTTTGAAAATACCTTGGCTTCAAAATTAAAGTCAAAAGGTATGCTACTTTGGAGAAGAGATTATGCTTTTGTTTCCATAGGAAATGAGAGGCTGTGGATTCATCCTGAGTTAAGAAAAATCAGGTTTGAGCAAGGAAGACCACCTGAGAAATCTCCGGTAGGAACAGATGACCCAGATGTCTGTGTTTTACATCTAGAACCGATTCAAGACGGCTGTCTGAGATGATCAAGACTCAAGGATACTCCAGTCAGGACTTGATCATAATTCTAAATTTTCTTTAGGTCCCCATAAGATTATCAGTGCATCCAACCAGCCAGAAGTAGCCTGGAATACTATGCCCACATTTCCAACAAATGGACTATGGGTATTTTCCTTTGTTTAAAAAAAAGAGGTGGAAGTGGTGTGGGAGAACTGTCTGTATTCTGTCAATCATGTTTTAAATAAATGCTGATTGACCGACAACCAGGCAGGAAAAGCAGACAGGAAATAGAGTCGGAGAAATGAGAACAGGAGTATTCTGGGAAGATGGTAGCTCTTTCCCCAGTACTGCCCAGATCATGGAAGAAGCAGAATGTGACCTGCCCTGCTGAAAAGGGTACTGAGCCATGTGACTAACATAGATAAGGATAATGAGCTAATATACATTGTAAGAGCTAATACAAAGACTGAGCTAATGGGCCAATCTGTTTATAACATGTAGACTCTCTGTGTGTTTTCCTTGGGGCTAACTGGCTGTGGGAACTGGGCAGGACAGAAACCCCAACAAGCGGGACTTCATGCTACACATGGGAACATTGGGGAAGGGTGGAAGGTAGGAGGGGAGAGGCAGGGAGGGGAACAGAGAAAATGTAGAGCTCAATAAAATTCAATAAGAAAAAAATCAAGGTTAATAAAGCATTATGCAATCCTTATTCCTTTCAAGTTTGAATTTCCTCGCTCTCCCTTTGTTGTCTTTCTAGATATCCTCATGAAGGCTGCATGCTTTTTTTTTGAGACAGGGTTTCTCTGTAGCTTTGGGACCTATCCTGGAACTAGCACTTGTAGACCAGGATGGCCTCAAACTCACAGAGATCCATGTGCCTCTGCCTCCTAAGTTTTGGGATTAAAAGTGAGTGCCACCTTGCTGAAGACTGCATGTCTTAAGATAGTTAGTGTTGTAATAATCTCAACTTTCTACATACCACATTATAATAATCTACTTTAATAGAGTAATAATCTACTTTAATAGAGTATGAATAAAATGATAATATTTTCCCAACAAATAAATTAATTATAAATTTTCTTATTTGTATAGTACATAGAATTGGAGACCTTATAGTTTTAAACAAATGTTTCAAAATACAAAAATTAGGAATCTGAATAAAGACTCCAGTCATACATCCTGCATTAATTACTTTTCTCATAGGTGTCCCAAGTTATATTGGAACACACCAATGTGAGAAAGATTGATTTGGGCTCATTATTTGCAGGTACAGTTCAAATGACAAAGAAAGTTTAGTTGCTAGATCATGAAAGAGCTGGTAACAGTGTATCTACAGTTAGAATGCAAAAAAAAATGACTCTTTAGCATTATTCTGGACAGCTTCTCCTTTTTTCCCAGGATGCAAATCCAGAAAATAAAGTCACTCATATTCCTATTAAGGTCAGTCCCCTCTGAAAATGCCTTTGCAAAAATACACAAATTGTTTTCTTAGTTTATCATAAATATCATCAAATTTATAAGAAACATTAGCCTTCTCAACTTTATGCCTTGACTATTTGCTACCTGAATGTATCACTTTTAACATTATACCAAACTTCTTAAGTATGTATGTTCACTTCATGAAGTCAAATTAATTTAATAAACCTCTAAAATTCCTATGGTCTTAACAATTACAGCATTGCACAAATGTCTCTGGTCCAGAATCTTAGAGTGATGATGCACCTCTTAAGGAGTGGATATTCATCCTGCTGAGGGGTTAGGTTTTGTTTCCAGTGTTTACATTAGGCTATGCAGAGTTGCACAAAACTCTACTCCAAATGATCTGTTCTGGCACTTGATATCATCTTTACTCACATGTACTAACTGAGTCAAAAATATATGACATAATCTTAAATAAAATAACTATTTTTATGTATATGATCCAATTTTCCCCTAAAACTCAAAGTCGTAGTATATCTGGGCTTAAAAACATTCTGTACTTCAAATATGTATACATAACTTTAAGAACTACTGCATAGTGTTATGCTTTAAAGTTGTGCCATTGAGTTTCAAGCTGACATGAGATAGTGATGAGATGGATAGTATTTATTTTCAATTTGATGAGATTAAGGGTTAGAGAACAACTGTCTCTAAGTGCAGAGATTCCAGTGAGGTTTAAGCTGGATGAAAGGATGTTCTGGGTGTGGGTAGCTCTATTCTCTATGCTTAATTCTTGGGCATAAAATAAAACTGTGTAGAATATAATTTGAAGATATATTTTGTAATTTTGTTCCTTCTCATTGTATGTCCATGGTGACCAGATCATTCATCATCCCACCACTATGATTTCTCTGCCATGAAGTGCTATACCTGCAAGCCATGAACTAAAGTTAGTCCCTCCTTCCTCATGTTGACTTTTATCCTCACATATTTTGCCACATCTTTGAGAGAAGTAATTTATACAGGTGGTGTGACAGGAGTTTTCAAACACAGTTCATAATTTTTGTGTTTTGTAACATTTTTAAAGATATAATGTTGCCTCCAACATCATGCATTGTTTAACTGAAGAGACACATAATTAATTTAATGGTGAGAAATATATGAGCGTGTTCTTCATGATCTAACACAGTATATTTTCCTGTGAATAGGTGATGAGTTGTGTATGAAGTATCAATTATTACAACACTATTTGTCTTAAGACATAGATTCTTAATAAGGCTGTCCAAGATTTTCCTTTGGGGACTCTCAATTAGTAGCCAAGTGACGTTCAAAGGTCTGTTATAAATATTTTGTCTATATAAGGTTTCAAATGAATCCATATCAAAAGTTAAAACGGTAAAATATTTTTCTTATATTTGTATACTTATTATGAAAAATGATCACAGTTTATCGTTTGAGTTTCCTTGCAACATTAGAGATGCAACAATATGATGTGATTTTAGATTTTTCCAAATGAGGTTCCTTGCAACATTAGGGATGCAAAATATGATAGGATTTTGGATTTTCCAAATGAGATTTACATTTTCTATTTTTCCTTCAGGTGATTCACTGATAGAGGGAACATTAAGGTTTATGGAAAAATTTTTCCTCTTCAAATTAAAGTTACTGGAACATCTTCCTACAGGTATCTAAAGAGTAACTCTTCTCTAGTAATGTAAAGAATCTGAATAATTTTAAGGTAAAGCTTTCAATGTTGTATAAATAAAATGTAAAACTATGCTCTCTAAAACAATTTTTAACATATATTAGTGTTGAGGAAATTGGAACATATATGAATAGCAATGTAATTTGGCAGAGATTTATGCACCCTTTTTTCTCCTATTTATCTTTTTTCAGTATTTTGTCAGCATTTTGGTTGGTATTGCTGAATGTCAGCCCTCTACCACATCTTCCTGAGCACACAGAGATTTTCTCTCTAAATTGTCCAAACTGGATTTATCCTTATGTTGCACTAGAGCTGTGTTTTCCTAAATGTCATCTCTAGTGATCTTGTTTTTGTTTATTTGTCCTGTAAACTTTCGTGGAATTCCCTTAAGCTTAAGCAGACACCTGACCAATCTGTACATTATAATCATTTATTGACATAAAATAAGACATGTTAAGAGTTTTATGTTTAGCAGAATATCTGCACATGCCTGTATATTCTCACCTTTGCCTCCTTCAATGTAGAATAAGATGCCCCCGTACTCTCTACATAAGTCTCTATCACTTAGTCATCTCTCTCTGTCTGTCTCTCTCTGTCTCTCTGTCTCTCTGTCTCTCTCTCTCTGTTACACACAAACTGACAAACCCTCCACCCACAGTGTTATGCAATTTATTTTGGCTCTAAATGAGAGTATTGTCAGAAGCTTTATTTGTTTTGCAAGGTGATTGTATATCAGATGTATCATTTAAAAGACTGGATATTTGTTGCCAGTAATTTTTATTACTTCTCACAGGGTCAGACTCATCAGTGAGTCACATACCTACAATCCTCTACTGTTTAAGCAAGGATTTGGGGAATGAATGTTTATATATGTGGCCCTTTTGTTGTATGGAATACATGATGTAAAATATGGCAGTTAATAAGTTGGAAATATTCTGGGTTCTTTTCTTTCCTTCAGCCTTTATAAGAGATTTTACTGGCTTGAAGAAAACAACATACTTGTCCTCAATGTTGAGCGAGAATTTATTTAAAGTTTATGACGGTCAAAAATAACAAAAATCATGGGACAAGAAAATGAAAGGTCCAGTTTGTGTTGCTCAGCTATTCTTCGGATGGGGTCTTCTCTAGTGTGTGGTCAACTTATTAGAAGTCACACCATTAAAGAAAACTGTTCCTTCTTCTCTCAGCCACTTTCGAATGTCAAAAGCTTTTCAGATAGTACTGAGGTTATCTGTTTTCTTTCCCTCCTCTACGCTGGAATGTTGTCTGGTTGCAGGTTGTGAACATCTTGAGCATGTCATACCAATCCTGATGTGTTTGGTAAACACTGTTTCTTTTATATTATCAATAAACCGTGGCTCTCTCAATATTTCTGCACTGTCTTATTAAAAGATCTTTAAGCCTTGTGCAGAGAAGTATGACATGAATATCTGACTTAGAGTTGATATCATTAGCATTTCATTGAGTATTTACTGTGGTTTTAGGTAAAGCAGCATCTAAAACACTATTATTATTTCATTAATATCCCTTATGAAAACTGTTAAGAAAAGATCTGACATATATTTTCAGCAAACTGTTTCAACTTCTGTTACCCAAACTCATAGCCATATTATACAAATGCAAGATTGTGCTTACAGAACTAAATGAAACCCACACATTTTGTTTTTAGATTTTAGGTATTTTACTTTATTTTTCTGTACTTTTACTTTGTTTTTTTTTCTGTGTTTTAATGCATAATACCAATATCATATATGATAATGTTATCTTTTTATATATTTGTACTTACCATATCAAGGTAATTTTTAGGCTTATCTTTATGTTAATCTATCATTTCTCTACTGTCCAAACACTCAAAGTTATTTCTTATATCTAGTTGAAATACACTCAATATTCATAAAAAACCTGATTACCACTTAAATGGAAACAAGTTCTCTTCAAAACACAAAGATTCCCGCTAGAATAATTATGACTATACAAATTAAACAAAATAAGGCTGATTTATACCACACCTGCTTGTGTTACTCAGGCTTAATTTTAAAATGGTGAGGAGTTATGATTCTATAGCTCAATTATAGAATATAGCTATATTTACTGAGCCTTAAAGACAATATAAGGAAAGAGAGAGGGGAGAGAGAAACACGAGTGAGGGAGAGGAGAGAGAGAGAGAGAGTGAGAGAGAGAGAGAGAGGTGAGGAAAGAAAATCAGAGAGAAGAACTCAAGTGAAGGGAGAAGGATGAGAGAGAGGCACCCAGAGAGAATATATACAGTAGGGAGAGAGAGGGGGAGAGAGAAAATGAGGGATTGAGGGGAAGGGAGAAAGAAATAAGAACTTTTGAAAATGTATTTGTACCCTAAGTGTAATTTATTTATCCCTTTCCACAGGGCATTTATGTATGTCAGGGTTATCATTTAGGGGGGTAATGCCAATTTTTACGCATTTTTTTCCTCTTAAAGGGACTGCAAAGATTCTGGTATGCCCAATATCACTGCAGTAACAGAATTCATCCTTATGGGGTTCTCTGATATCCGTGAGCTACAGACTTTCTGTGGAGTATTATTCCTAGTGACATACATGGCAGCCCTAGTAAGTAACCTGGTCATCATCACTCTCATCTCCCTTGATCTGCAGCTTCAAACACCCATGTACTTCTTCCTGAAGAATTTGTCCTTGCTGGATGCCTTCTTTGTGTCTGTTCCAATTCCAAAGTTCTTTGTCAGTAACCTAACTCACAACAATTCCATTTCCATTCATGGCTGTGTCTTCCAAGTGTTTTTAATGACTTCATTTGCAGCAGGAGAAGTGTTTATCCTGACAGTTATGTCCTATGACCGCTATGTGGCCATTTGCAGTCCCTTACACTATCAAACCATAATGAGTAGTGGTATGTGTGTGCTTATGACGGTTGTTTCCTGGGTTACTGGAGTAATAATTGGAGCCATATATACAGCGGGCACATTTTCTATGCCTTTCTGTGGTTCCAATGTGATCCCACAGATTTTTTGTGATATTCCCTCACTGCTAAGGATTTCATGCTCTAAAACACTTGTAGTCATTTATTCAAGTCTTGGAATAGGAGTTTGTGTGGGCTTGTTTTGTTTTATCTGTGTGGTGATCTCTTACTTTTACATTTTCTCCACTGTGCTTAAAATTCCTACTACTAAGGGTCAGTCCAAAGCATTTGCCACGTGCATCCCCCACCTCATTGTGTTCACAGTTTTCCTTGCTACTGCTTGCTTTGTCTATGTGAAGTTACCCTCAAGTGTCCCATCAATTGCAGATAGGATTTTTTCTGTGCTATACACCGTGATACCTCCAACAATTAATCCTGTGATTTACAGCCTGAGGAACACTGATGTCAAGTGTGCTCTGAGGAGGTTACAGCAAAATCTCTGCCTAAGGGGTTTACTTCATGTAACATTTTAAAGTATGTGCCAGTGATATAGTAATTTATGAGTGACAATTAAGTTTTTCAACTTTTGCTGTTAGAAATAGAAGGGTAAACATTCATATTTTGCCCCTATTAAATTGAAACTCTGATTAAAGAAAATATTTCCTAAGTTCAGAAAATTAGATTATGTGAAACAAATATATGAAGTCACAGTACCAATTTCTTTTCTTCTGTAATAAAGTTATTGTCACTTGAGAAATATAATTTTCTAAATGGATTAGTAATTATCACAGTAACATTCCATTTTTGGTCATTTGATGACCCCTTATTGTGTTCATTAACAAAAGTATCAAAATAAGTAATCAAATGGGGAAGGCATGTGAGTTATGAAGGTCAGTTCACATATAGTTTCTATGCCAGTCATTCTAGAAGTGAGAAAATCAGTAGAAAAGTCAACAAACTAGAAACAGCATTCTGGAGATTCTACTCATTCTTTAAAACAGTATCACATCCTTAAAGTAGTATCAAATGCTTAAAACAAAACCATGAAGAAAGAGTATAGCAGCCAAGTTCTAAAAGAAAAATAATAGCCTTTAATTTGAGGGTATTATCAGAAATACACTGAAGAGGTAGAAATTTTGTTACTCCTGTTCTGCAGTTCCTCTTGAATAGAAATACTATTTACAGTTGAGATATGGTGGGTTAATGAATCTGAGAAACTAGATAGTGTTACAAGGTCTGTAGTAATGATTCTCAACCTGGGGATCAAAGACAATTTGAGGTCTAAATAAACTTTCACAGGGATTGCATATCACATATCCTGCTTGTCGGATACTTATATTAAATTCTTAAAAGTAACAAAATTACACTTATGAAATAACAACAAAATAATTATGTGGTTGTGGGTCACTACAACACCAGGAACTGTATTAAAGTGCTTGTAGCATTAGGAAGGTTCCAGAAAGTTCATAAAGACAAAGACAAATTTGTCTCCCCAAATTACAGAAGTGTTAAATAATTTTTGAGGTAAGAAGACTCTGACTATCCTAGGTGCCTAAACAATGTTCTCTGATCTGTGAAATCACATGCAACCTACATGTGAAACTACAGCTATAGGGCTGCTGCTGTTGTGAATGGGAGCTTTTTTGTGCTATGGCTGGTTTTTGACTCCTCCATGCTCCTATAAGTAAGTAATCCAAATAAACTCATTATTCACCATGTTGGACTATGGAGGAATTACTTTAGTCTTTCTTTGGTTGTCTATCTGATTGGAATAGGTGTATTTTTCTCCAGAGGAACAGTTAACACAACAATGGTCCATGTATATCTGTCAGCTATACTGCAAGTCAAAAAAAATTACCTGTAACTATATGCAGGTGAGTGTTCCCATTGCTGTCTAGAACAAAGCTATAGAACTACCATAATTGCAGAAAAAAATCACTTTTCTATGAAACATTGTCTTTGGTGAATTTACCAGTTTCTTCAATTTTAAAAGATTTTCTTTAGCAATTATAATTATCTGCTTTTATATTAAGTTTAATTTTTCAATTCTAGAAAAATACAATGTTTAAAATCATTGTTTCTTCCAGCTATCTTCTTTTGATGTTTTGTTTTTTGAGACAGGGTTTCTCTGTGTTGCTTTGGAGCCTATCCTGAAACTAGCTCGCATAGACCAGGCTGGCCTCAAACTCACAGAGATCCGCCTGCCTCTGCCTCTCGAGCACTGAGATTAAAGGAGTGCACCACCACCGCCCAGCTTCTTTCAGTTATCTTAATAGCAAAATTCACCTCCCTTGTCCTATCCCTTATTGGTCTCACACATACTAAGGCAAATCATTTATCTTTCTCATTCAAACAAAATATAAAGGCTCTCATTTTTCACAGGTACACTCTGCGATCTTCACAACCACTGTCAATGACAAAACCCATCAGCAATGTCTACTTCCCCCAAACTGCTGCGTCACACTTTCTGACAAGCAAAAATGTATAAGGAAATGTCCCAATATGCTTACTCAGCTCCATCCACTAGCTATACGTGATTTCAGTTGATTGCACATCAATGTAATTTCAAGACTTGGTTCAGGATAAAATAGGATGCAAATAGGCCACATCACACCAAAGACAGCCAATAGAAAAACTAACCCCTATACAAATCCGTTTTCCTTCTCTGCCATTGCTCTCACAGGATCAGTCTTTCTGTGCTTCGGTAGTCATCTCTTAATTGCTTTTGCTTTACAAATAAACTCCTGTTTACTGGTCTTTTGTGTCTGTTATTGATTATACAATTTGCCTAAATTGTGTCAGTATTATTAAAAATCTCAGGAGATAGAATTGAGATAAAACTCTGATAAATCCAAGGAACAGTGGAGGGGTGATCAGCTGACCATAATCTCCAGGTTTTCCCATTCAAAAGCCCTGGAAAGCCCTTTCAGCTCACCCTTTCTTGCTGTTCCTCTTTCTCTACCTTCCTCTGTCCTCCAACAACTCTATATCTAATACTAGTCCCTTAGTATTGGCAAATTAAAAAAAAAAGAATACTCTGTTATGTATCCTGTCTTGGTGAGTCTGAAATTTTGTGTCTGATGTACTTTCCCTCAAACCTAAGGAAAACTCTAACTTTAGCTCTCTAAACTTCAGTCTCATCAGAAAACTGAGAAAGATATATTATTAACTGATTCAATAGGCTATACGGAGCAAGTAACTTCCAAAACTGTAAAACAACAGAGACATCCATCTGGCTTCCTGGAAGTCATCCCCAAGGTTCCTCTGAAATAGAAGGAAATTCATATTTGACCTGCAGTCCTAGGATATATGACTGTCATATTTTGTCTTGGCAAATTTCAGAAGTTTCCTTCTTTTGTATCTAGCATGTCCTGTTTGAACAGCATTATGTCAGCAATTGAAGCAGAGGTAATTTGACCAGTGCCTAACTTGGCCACCAATGAACCAGTCCCAGATGGAGGTTCTTCAGTTCCCATTATCTTCTTTCGAAGTAAATTGGTGCTGCCAGCAAACATCTCTCTCTGGCAAGGAAAGTCTTTGTTACTAAAACATTTTTCATGCCATATTCTGTAGATCTCTGAAGTGTTTAAAAAAACCATCAGTCCATTTAAAATTTGTCTCTGTTTGACCTTAGGAAACATACATAACCCAACCTTAAATTTGATTGTTATAGATTACTAACTACTATTCTGTATCTTATTATTATCCTAAATAGTTTTCAAGGACTAGAACTTTGCATTGCATTTTGAAATGAGCTGCATAATTTCATTAGTTAAACAGAAAATAAAAACATGTAATACAGCATAATAATCATAACCTCAAATTTGTATCAATATAAACTATCTTAAACAATAGTGGAAACATGTATATAGTGTAACAAAAATAACCTCAAATTTGTACCAATTAACAAAATCTATATTAATGTAAAATAATTGAGACTAGTAGTTGCTTTTTAAGTTTGAAAAAAGATTCAGTAATCTACCCAGTTATCCTATCATTTTCGTATTTCACATTTTCTTTTCAGAATAAAATCCATGAATCTTATTCATTTGCTTGTTTTCTTCTTAACCGTGATCAATAACAACTTGCAATCAACTCCTGTAAATAAAGACAAACATTGATCAAAAACCACCCACCTCTTGAGAACGTGGGCATCATGTTCTTAAAATTGCTTCCTGATATTTGGGGATGATAGCATCTTTAGAGTACCCTGCAAAAAAAATAGATAAATATCAAGTCCAGAGAGTACTAGCAGTTGATTAGTCTCAGTGTGATGGGAAAGTTCAAGACATTCCTAAAGTTTTGGCTGGAAGATGCTGAATCTAACTAACTGAAATTTACCTGAGTAGCTTGTAGTAAAAGAAGATCTTTGGGTGATGTTTGTAAACTTAGTGGCATTATTGCAATCCAGGTGGATTTATCATTGTGGGGTGCCAAAATCCTTTTGGAGGCTTCAAAGGTTACTGTTAGAGTTTGTTATCATTCACTGCAGGAAATGTAAACAATGTAAATATTATATGAAGCAGGTCTCTGAGTTGTAATAGGACCATAATCTATTAAATATATCTGGGTACACAAATTTAGTAACTAATTACATGATTCAGATTCAATCCTAAAATCATATGCAGGAAGTTAGATTGGTGCGGGAGAATTGTCTGTATTCTGTCAATCATGTTTTAAATAAAAACACTGATTGGCCAGGCAGGAGGTATAGGCGGGAAAACCAGACAGGAAGTGGAAATGATGCAAGGAGAGCAGGAGAATTCTGGGGAGGAGGAAGTTGATTCTTCCCACTCTTGCCCAAATCTTCGAAGCAGCAGGATGTGATCTGCCCCAGGTGAAAAAGGTACTGAGCCACATGGCTAACATAGATCAGAAAAATGGGTTAATCAAGATATGAGAGTTAGCCAGTAAGAAGCCTGACCTAACGGGCCAATCAGCTTTATAACTTACAGAGATCTGTGTGGTTGATTTTCTCTGGGGCCTGCCTACTATGGGGTACCAGGCAGGGACAGAAACACAAAAAAGCAGGCCCAGCTTATCATGTTACATTAGATGATGCCTAATTTTAAGGAATTAGTTACTACTCTATATGATCAATTAATATCACAACAGAAAGCAAATATTTATGCATTAGGAAAAGTTTTAAAGAGTCAAATAAAACTATGAGATTAGCAACAATAGAATAGTCCCTTAATTTTGGTTTTCCTACAAATCCAAAGCAAACACAAATTTTAATTGAATTAGTATTACAAAAAATTGTCTTATAAGACTGTAGAAAACAGTAGAAAGAAGCAATTGGGAAAATTTGTGGAAAATGTGTAATTACAGAATCAGGCTTTTCAGAATTTAAAGCAGTTGCCTACTGAAATCCTGAATGTGTATCTATGAATTTTGGATGCAAATGAATGGAAATAGAAAACACTTTACTGAGTGAGGTAACCCAGACCCAAAAAGAGGAATATGGTATATACCCACTCATAAGTGGATTCTAGCCATAATTAAAGGTCTTTGAGCCTATAATTCGTGATCCTAGAGAAGCTAAATAAGAAGGTGAACCTGAAGAAAATCATATAGTTATCCTCCTGGATATTGGAAGTTGACAAGATTGCCAGGCAAACTTGGGTGCATGGGGGGTGGGGGTGGATGTAAGGGGAGATGGGTAGAGAGAAGGGAGAAGGGGAGGATTCGGGATAGCTTGGGGGAATAGAATGGGGGAGGGAGTAAGGATGGATATGGGAGCAGGGAAGTATATATCTCAACTAAGGGAGCCATTTTAGGGTTTGCAGAGACTTGATTCTAGAGGGGTTCCCAGGACCAAGGTGAGGTCCCCAGATTGTTCCCTGGGCAGCAGAGGAGACGGTGCCTGAACCAGCCTTGTCCCATAACTATACTGATGAATATTTTGCATATCACCATAGAACCTTCACCTGGCGATGGATGGAAATAGAGACAGAGACCCACATTGGAACACTGGACTGAGCCCCCAAGGTCCAGATGAGGAGCAGAAGGAGGGAGAACATGAACAAGGAATTCAGGACTGCGAAGGGTGTATTCACCCACTGATACAAGGGTACTGATCTAATGAGAGCTCACAAAGGCCAGCTGGACTGGGACTGAACGAGCACGTGATCAAACCAGATTCTATGAATGTGGCTGACATGGGGGCTGACAGAGAAGCCATTGATAATGGCACTGGGACTTGTTTCTTCTGCATGTACTGGCTTTTTGAGATCCTAGTCTGTTTGGATGCTCACCTTCCTAGACCTGGAGGGAGGGGGGAGGAACTTGGACTTCCCACAGGGCAGGAAACCCTGACTGGTCTTAGGCCTAGAGAGGGAGGAGGGGGAGTGGGGGGATCGGGAGGATTTTGGGAGGAGAGGAGGAAGTGGATATTTTTATAAATAAATAAATAAATAAATTAAATAAATGAAAAAAAAAAGAAAAAGAAAAATGGCTTTGCCTGATAGGGTAAATTGGACTTAATGCATTTTTTGCTGTATTCTGGCAATGAACCTATATGCATTCTGGCCATATCCTAAAATGAAGGGCCTGACTGATTACAAAAAATATTAGAATAAGGTTTTTGCCTGAACAAGGTATTCAGGAAGTGAGAGGATTACTACTTAGTGATTTCAATAACAGTTATGATGAGAACTTTCTGAAAGATGGGAAAAGCTTACAAAATGCTGAAAGATGAGTATAAGGAAATTTGAAGTTGTAGACCATGACAAGGTTGACAAAACATCTTTATTTATTTGTCTATTTATTTATGTATACATTCATTCATTCATTCATTCATTTTTCATTTCTGAGGCAATATTTCTCATTTCTGGCTGCCTTGAAACTCACTCTGTAGATAAGGCTGACCTTGAACTCACAGATGTCTGTCTGTCTCTGCCTCTAGAGTGCTGCAATTAAATGTGTATGCCAACATCTCCTGGTGACAAAACAGCTTTTGTTAGTGTCATAAACCAAAAACACCATTTCATACATGAAAAAAATAGGACACACTTTAAAAGTAAAACCCCACCATCACTTGTGATAATGCAAATATATTGAAAGAAGAAATCCTAAACTAAGGATAACAGTGGTTCTCTGCTGCAGAATTCTCACTTAGGATAATATTGCTCCAGGACCAGAAACAAAGGCATTATTAAAAGAGCATTGAAACTGGTTTTCAGCTCACTTTGAACTTAGGTTTGGCCATAAAATTCCCTAGTGCCATTAATGTGGCACTGGCTTTGTTGGAAAAAAGTTTACAAGAATGAAGGGCTTATTGAGTCTTGAGCCAATATCCTAGAAAGGGACAGGTCCAGATAATTTGTGACAGGTTCATATCGTTTCTATGTTATGAGGGTTTAAGAGGGATCTGAGGAAGGATATAACAGAACCCCAGGAGGCTGAAAATTCTTAGACTTAAGAAAAGTTGCAGTCATGTTTTTAGCGCCACTTTAATGGTAAGCTACATCAGCTATAGAATAGATAACTGGAGGATTGGTATTGTTCAATGCTATGGAGTATAGATAATTTGATCATAAACTCCAGGTTCTACATACAAAACTAAATTTTCTGCTGTATGCCTTGATGGATTTCTATGTTTCATTGACTTGATCTTTCCTCAATGGTAACACAATTTTCTTTTTTAAAATAGGAAACTTTGCCCCCTGCTACTGTATTCATTAAAGTATATAGTTTTCTTTTTGAAATTTAAAAGTCATACAAGAGGTTGCTAAGAATTTTAGCTCAAACAGATCATGAGCTTATCAATATTTATTTAATTTTATTTATTTCTTTGTATATGTGTATATGTGAGTGAAAATTCCACCAGAAACAAAAAGGTGATTAGAGCTAGAATTACTTATTGTTTGGGGCAATATAATATGGGTTCGGTGGACCAAAACCTAACAAGACCAGTAAAATCTCTCAAGCACTGAGTCGTTTCTCCAAGATCCTGGGCCATAGACATTAGAAAAACCTTTGAATTATTCTGACTTTAGGGTTATTTAGCGGTGTACTAAACACATTTACATTATGAAATGTACAAGAAACATTATCTACCACTGTGTAGTGATATTCTTTAACAGTGCTGTATGAACTTAATTTGGGCATCAAGATAACAAGGGATAGGGTTGAGATGGCTAATATTGTTGTCAATATGATAATATCTAAAATCACAAAAAATTTTGAAGTTTAAGGGTATTTCCAGAAAGTCTTGACCTTCGTAGGAAAATGTACCCTTAGTACAAGTGGCTTTATTTTCTGAATTTACATCCATGGAGGAAAGGAGAAAGTTGGACATCATATAATTAGATTGGTACAGTTTGTCAACTTCTTCTTTGTAATTGTAGGTACACTCTAGTCAGCTCTTTCATTTTCTAGCAATTATGATTTCTCTACCATGATGGACTGCACCTCCAATTCATGAAAATCAATATATCCTTTCTCATTCTTTTCCTTGTTCTCCCAACTTCGAGAAAAGTATTTAATACAGGTGAGATTATGTGAATGTTTAATCAAAGTTCCTTATTTTTGTATTTTGTAAAATTTGTTTATAATTACAATGTTTTTTTCCAACTCTATGCTGTGCAATTAAGGAAATACATAATTAACTTAATTCTTGGGTCAATATGATCATGTTCTTTATGATCTATCACAGTGTAATTCCTGGGGACTAAATAATGTGTTCTATAGTAAGTACAAATTATTAAAAAAACTAATTGTCTTAAGACATGGATTCTTAATAAGGCTATCCAAAACGGTGTACCTTTGGGAACCAAGCATGAGTAGCCAGAAGATTTAAATAGGTCTGTTAGAGATGTTTTCTTATAAAACATTTCAAATTCCTGTTGCATATATTTGTATTTTCATCCTAAAAAATTATCTCCAGTTTAGCTTAGAACTTTCTTACAATACTAAAGATTCAAAAATGTTGTTATATATCAGAGTTTCTAAAGATGGCTAGTTACACATTTTATTTTCCTTTTAGTTGATCCACTGAAATTGATCTCTAAAGGATCTGGAAAGTTTTCTTCTTCAATGACTTGCTCAAAAACCAATCTACATATATCTGGAAATTTACATTTTTTTAGGAACATGAGGAATCCTAATTGTTCTAAGGTACAAGTTTTATATTTTGATTGGTAAAATATTAAAATTATTGTTTAAATTTTTAAAAATTATCATAGATAAGGAAGAAATTGGGAAAATTATTTAAAGCGGTCTAATTTAGCATTGATCTATTCATTTTTCTTTTTTGCCTTCTTTTTGTATTTAACCATCCTGAAAGTTGTATTAGCCAGAGAAGTATCTTGAATTTTATCTTTCTACAAAACATTCATTCTGTGCCCACAGACAGCTTTTTTTTCTAAATATTCCATGTATGATCCAGCCTAACGTGAATCAGAGTTTTGATTTCCATAATACCATCTCCACAGACTTTTGCCCGGGTACTGGTCCTGTGAAATTTGCCTTTAAAATAGCAATCAACTGAAAATTTCTAAATGAAGGTATGAATGCAGAGAAACTTGTCATCTGAGGCTTTTTGTTGTTTTATGAAAATTTGTACATGCTTATTTTTGCCTCCTTCAGTGCAGAATAGGATGCCCTCATAATATCTATATTAGTCTATCATTTAGTTAATAACATATATCATAAACATACACCTATCCATACACAGACAGAAAGAAGGAGAGAGAGGGGGAGAGAGGAAGCGAGGGAGAGAGAAAGAGAGAGAGAGGAAGAGGGAGAGAGGGAGAGAGAGAGAGAGAGAGAGAGAGAGAGAGAGAGAGAGAAGAATGGGAGGGAGAGAGAGGAGGGAATAAATTCAGAAACTCAGTGAGGGAGGAGGACAAAGAGGAAGAGATATAAAGAAGTTGCAGGAGGAATGCAGACAGGCAAAGGCCTGAGAGGGATGGACAAAGAAGTGACAATATTTCCCTCTTTCAACCCTTCCTTAGCAATAGTTCTGATCATTAGTGGTTGGGTGTGCAGTGTATTTGTTAACTTTAGGACTGAGCATTCTGTAGACTCTTAGTCACCTCACCTTGACCTACTTAGTTTAATCACATTTTATTGTAAATAGAAGAATCTTTGGTTATTGCTAAGAGATGCATCAATCTATGGGCATAGCCATGTCAATATCAGTCATTTTCATACTAAGCTCATTTAAGAACATCCTAATGTTCCTAGAAATCTTACTTTTTTTCTGAAGCTAAAATTGTCTTTAAAGAACACAGCTAATATTTTTATATATATCACTTTTTGAAGTCTGTTGTGGACCAAATGATTGAACAATGAGTGACTTTCATGATTAGTTTGTTTTTCATGCCAAAGCTTTTTATGATTGAACATATTTTCTCATGGCTTCTTCTTATTCTATACTACCAAATACTTATATACAATAGTATCATGGTCTTTACCTAGTACTTCTGAGGTAAAATCATTAATGTAAAAAGCAATTAAGAATAGTTGTGAATCTATTGTGAATTATAGATTTCATATGCTTGGGAATCATCTAAGAAACAAGTTTCTGAGTACATTTTCTTAAAAGTTTGGCAAATTTTGGAAGATCCATCCAATTTTGTAAGATACCCTATTATGTATTCTAGGGTTCCATACTGAATAAAAAGGTGAAGTTAAGAGGTGTGAGAGAATTTAACTCTTTCTTCTCCTTCACCACACAGGTAATGTTATTTGGTAGAATGTAAGACTGTTAAATATTGAGGATAAAGAACAATATTTATGAAAATGAGATGATATTTTGTTAGAATTACTTTAAGGAAATTCTATGACATTAGGATCCTGGCTTTAGAAAGCTATAACAAGTTAGGTATATCCTATCTGCACAAAAATTAAACTATAAACATCATGATGAAAGATAGGAAAAGAAATTAATAAATATAATTTTATAAGTTATTCCTGTCTTCAGAAGTATTGACAAGAAGTCCAAATTAAACAGGGAAAAGCATAGGAACCCAAACAGTCTGACTCTGTAGTCTGGTTCATTATTGTTTCAGTTCTGATTAGAGAGAGTCTTAAGAGTTGCAATATTACTAGAGTTAAACCTACTTAGAGAAAGAATCCCTGCCTAATTTAAAGGGAAGCTTTGTCAGGTTGATGAACATTTTATTTGATCTACATGGTATTTAAATGTCAGCCATATCATTTGGAAGAGGGGGGAATTTGTTTCCTATTTAATGGTCCCATCTTCTCATGAAGTCGTTGACACCAATAGTAATATGTCTACTAACCTGCTCTGTTCAAACAACGTTTGTGGAAATGAATAAAGAGTTCATGGAGGATCCTCTGTATCTTGAATAGATGATTTAAAGGACAGCAGCTAAAAATTGGAAATACCTTAGTTAATCTATCCTTTCTTCATCCTTGAATAGCAATTGTTAATGGTTTGAGGTAGACACCATGATTGTCCTTACAGTTGAGCAACAATTATTTTTAATGTCTAAAACAATCAAAAGCAAAGGAAGTAATGGGAGCTATAACAATATTTTCTCATACCCTTAGACATCTACTGGGCATTTGCAGTAGTTTTAGGAAATGCAGCATTTAATCTCTATTAGAGTTTGCTTAACAAAACTATTAAGCAAATAGTTGACACAGAAGGTCAATAATTCATCCAACTTTTTGCTGTCCAATCTCATATGTATATAATACAAAGGCAAGGTTGAAGGTACATGATTAAATGAAATTCTTCTATTTAATTTTCAGCTTTTATTAGCTTTATTTTTGCATTTAAAATATCCATTACTCTTTAAATGAAACCCAAACCATGGTAAACCAAGATTTCTTTCTCATCTTAAAATGACATCTTTGTAAAATAAAAGAAGACAAATTTTTATCCCATGGTGTTTAAGCTAATTGCTCTTCATCTTTAAATCCTATGAATTAAGGTTGTAGAGATCAATTGTAGACAACTTGCTAATCTGCATAACATCTACAAAGTCCTAAAATCGTCACAGGATTGAAGTGAGATAAAGCAGGAGGGGAAATGAGGGAATGAGAAAGGATGAAAGAGAGGGAGGAGAGACATATGTAGACAAACAGAGGAGGTAGTGAACAAGGGTATGAGAGTGAGGGAGGAAGAGAAGAGGAGCAATTTAGGTCATTGTCTGACTCTTTTTCACTGCATGCATCCATATATCTGTTTAAGTACTTAGGACTTTGCCAATTTCTATTCATTGTTCTTCATCTGACAGACTGTGAAAGAATATATTATGCCCAATATCACTGCAATAACTGGATTCATCCTTATGGGACTCTCGGATATCGATGAAGTACAGACTCTATGTGGAGTGTCCTTTCTGTTAATGTACCTGGTGACACTAGTGAGTAACTTCCTCACCATAACTCTCATCACCCTGGACCAGAAACTCCAGTCACCCATGTACTTCTTCCTGAGGAATTTGTCCCTCTTGGATGTCTTTCTAGTGTCTGTCCCAATTCCAAATTTCTTTGTCAATAGCATAACTCACAGCAATTACATTTCTACTCCTGGATGTGCATGTCAGGTGTTTTTTATGGCCTCTTTCGGAGCAGGAGAAGTATTTGTCCTGACTGCTATGTCCTATGACCGCTATGTTGCAGTTTGCAGTCCTTTGCACTATGAGATAATCATGAGTAGTGTCACCTGTGTGCTGCTGATGGGTGTATGTTGGGTCACTGCATTACTTGTTGGAGCTATGTACACAGCTGGCATATTTTCCTTGCCTTTCTGTGGTTCTAATGTAATTCCACAGATATTCTGTGATATTCCCTCTTTGTTAAGAATTTCCTGCTCTGACTCATTTGTAGTCATTTATTCAAGTCTTGGGATTGGTATGTGTCTAGCTATCACTAGTTTCTTTTGTGTTGTGATGTCTTACTTCTACATCTTCTCCACTGTACTGAAGATTCCAACCACTAAAGGGCAGTCCAAAGCATTTGCCACATGCATCCCCCACATCACTATTTTCACTCTTTTCATTGCTACTGCTAGCATTGTCTATCTGAAGCCACCCTCAAATACAACATCAGTTACAGGCAGGTTGTTTTCTGTAGTGTACACTGTGCTACCTCCAGCGCTCAATCCTGTGATCTACACCCTGAGAAACAGTGATGTTAATAGTGCTCTGAAAAGGTTATTACAAAATTTCTACTCAAGATCCTCCTTCATTTAAGATTTAAAAGTATTTGAGAGAGACAAAATTCATCACAATATATAGGGAAGTTTAAAGATAATTTTGGCTGCGAGCCTAGCCTTTAGTGGTTGAGCCATTTCTACAGTACAAATTTTAAGCCATTTACTTTTAATAGAAGTTAGCATATATATACATATATATATCCAATCATTTGATAGTCATTTTGCTATATTTCATATACAAAAGATCAGCAAAACAACTGAGATGTTTAAATGTGCCCGTAGCAGAGAAAGCTAATTAACTTAAAGAAAGATACCCATTTGGTTTCTATAGGATTCTACCTAGTTGCGAGGCAGTATAATAGAAGGGAGAACAACAAATTAAGTCAAATGCCTTAATTTAGATTCACTCTAGATTATAATACAGCATCCGAAGATCTACACAATGTATTTAGAGAAAGACACTTGGGTAGTCTATACCATTACAATCTATTGTATCCTTTTTTTCTAGTGTCTGCATTTGAGGAAGTTTTCACCTCTTCCTCTGTGAAGGCAAATGCTTTTCATCAGAGACTGTAAAGGAGTGGTGGAAACTGTTATAACCAAAGCAGAAATCACTTTACTATGACTGATTTTTTTCACTAGTGTCTCTAATGGGAAAGATGTTTTACTGCATATTATCTTCTGGACAATCTGTTTTATCAAAATGTGTTTTGTCTCTACAAAATTTAAGTTCTCTGTGAATTTTTTATAATGTTGTTCTCACTTTCAGTTATATTAAGGATATTCTATAGTCACTTTGACAAAATATTACTACCTGGAAATCCTGCATGGATCAGATCAGTGTCTAGCTATCTCATTATCATATCTCATCTTTGTCTAGTACATAATAAGACATAAAAACCCCAACATATTCTCAATCTATCAGAAAATAAAGGGATACAACTTCCTGCTGTCTGCTCTGATGATTTATTTCTACCCCTATACCCACAATCCTGAGCGATATACAACTCACTGAAACCTCTGCTCGTGACTAGAATATCACCTTCTCTTGATAGAACTTGAATAGTAAGCATAAATTATGGGAAAATTGGGCCCACTGTGTCAACTCATAATTTCAATCACTATTTGTTCATTTCTTTGGCTACGTCAACTTCAGTGAAAACTAAGAATTTGATTTAGAACAAAATGAGAGACAAGGAAACCTGACTGTATTAAAAACACCTCTTAAATCACATCTGCCAAATCACAAAAGAAACAAACTCACTGTTGAAAGCATGATTCTCACTTGCCATGTCATTGACTCTTATTTGTTCAATATGATGAACTTTCACTTTTTAAATAAATTTCTGCTTACTTACCTGTGTCTTTCCATAAATTGTTAAACTTCAAAGTCCTCAGTGTTAAAACACATAATTTTTAAACCATCAGAGAAAACACTTCAAGAAAAAGATTTCTTGATTCATAATTGTTTTCCATATTTATTTTAATTTTCCAAAATTTATTACATGTATGCTGTACTTCTATCATTTCTGCTACACTTCTCCTTCCTCCAACTCATTCCATGTCCTCCCTGATTTTATCTCAGATTCATTTGTTCTGGTTAAAAAATATTATTTTACACACAACAGCAACAAAAACAACCTCTCTTAACTGTTTTTAAGATGTTGTATAAAGAAAAATAGAAAGATTTACCCTGATGATTGATATCTAGTGGTGTTCTTCATATATTAAGCAAATCAATAAAGAGTTAAACACATGAGAAAGTAATAAGCTACATAAGAAGCAACCACATGTGAATTTGCATGTGATAAACAGTAAAACTATAAAAGTACTGCTGCATAGACTGAGGCAATAGAATGACAATTTAAACGTTTCTTTTTTAATCTTTATTGATGCTTTGTGGATTTCATATCATGCATTCTAAAAATAGAAACAAAACAAAACAAGACCAAAAAGAGAAAAATAAAGGAGACCCTTCTCATGGAGGCTGTAGTGTGGCCTGTTTAGTCTTTACCCTTTGGTCCATCTTTACTTGCAGGTTTTCCTTGCCTGGAGTCATTGGACAGAGGCCTCTGTCTTCTGCTACATCACTGGGTCTCCTCTTGGATAATCTGTTGTGCTATGCTCTGAGTATCCCACTATTCTGTCCCCTTCAGATGTTCCAACTGTTCATGGATTCACTGGATATTAGGGTGGGCTAACTCATAGCTCATGTCTCAGCCTGAGTGGTAGCTAGGTCGGTCACTCTTCCGGCTTTTTCTCCTGGCACTAAGTAGGTGGGTTCCCCAATATTCTCTTGATTAGCTCACCTAAATTAGCCCACAGCAAGGAGCAAGTTCTCCCGCTCTCAGGACCTCTGACCTGTGTCACCCACATGCATATCAACAAGGCCGGCTCTGTTGTTTGCCCAGGCAAGATGCAGAGTCCTCTCTACCTGTTGCTGTAGGGTAGAAGATAGGGGCAACTCTTTTGCTTCACACCCTCAAAGTCCACTCACCTGCATCCTCTACCACAGGGTCAAATCTTGTGTGCCGACAGGTGAGGTAAATGTCTGTGATTAGGGTTAGGGACTTTTTCTTGAGTGCAGTCAATTAGTTCTCCTCTAAGGGGCAGAGGCAGGGGCAGCTCTCCTATTGGAGTTTCCAGGTATCCCTGGAAGGGGATTGGAGGGGCTGTGCCAGGAATCCCAGGGCCAGTGAAGAGCTGGGCTTGCTCAGCACATCATAGTTTCAATGGGTTCCTGTGCTAAAATGGAACACATGCATCACAGACCCCAGCTGCAATACCATGAATAAACACATGACCCTTGTCAGCAACTTGGCCCAGTTTCACCATGACCCGATGTCAGCACAGGCTACCCAGATCAGTACAGCCTTGCTGTCAGTATGCCCCAGTCAGCACCAAGGTCTCACGTGACAGACTAAACCCAGGGTATCTACAGAGCCCTTGGTGGTAACAACAACCACGGATACCACCTCAGAACCAGGCTACTGCAGGACCACAGACCTGACATGGCCCCCAGCAGTGGCCCATGCCCAGATGTCTCCATGACCCATAGATGGAAACACTGGCCTCCAGGTCTGTACGGCCACAACACTGGTATAATTACCCTGATTTACTTCATGATCCTCAGTGGTAAGAGTCATTGACAGCATCTCAAACCCTGACTACTGTAGGTCCAAGACACAGACAAGTCCGTTTTGGCAGTAGCCCTGGCCCAAATGTCACCATGGCCCTGAGTGCCAGTGCAGGCCACTCAGGCCAACATGTCTCAGATCAGTGGCCACATTGCCCTGGGATACTCTCATGTCCATGCTTTGCAGCTTAGATCCCAGCCGTGGAGTTGTCACCAGAGACAGATGCACTAAAACTTTGCTGGTAGGCCATGACCTCGTGGTGATGCACAGATTAATGGAGATGAGTTAAATTAATATGTAAGAGTTAGCCAATGAGAAGCTAAAGCTAATGGGCCAAGCAGTGATTTAATTAATATAGTTTCTGTATGATTTTTTTCATGGCTAAGTGGCCAGAAACCAACAAGCAACCTCTTGCAACATGAATGCTGTCACAACCTCTATGAGTTCCTAAGGCCGGTTATCCTACTATGTCCAGAAGATATTTCCTTGAAGTTATCCTCCACATCCATCCCTTCCTTTCTTTCCAACTCTCTTTGGAAATGATCCTCAAGCCTCGGGGACTGGTAGTGCATTGTAGATGTTTTTTTTTTTTTCTCTTTAGAACTTAATATTCTGTTGACTCTCATTCTATTCATCTCAGAAAGTTTTGGTTACCTGTTTTAACAAGTATCTACTGTAAATTTAAATTTTTTGAATGCTAGTTGAGAAATACATGTATATCTATGTATATAACCATAAGTCATCATAGGCCAGTTTAATACTATGTCCATTATGTTGTACGCTAGTAAAAGGCTGTTCTTTCAATATGGGCAGTCTTTCTGTGTTTAATAAATAACACAGTTGAAATTTTCTTTGAAGAACATTGCTAATTTATGTATCTATTGAATTTTCACAGGTATTTTTTATTTCGATGCTCAATAGAAACCTCTGTATACTAGCTTACTGTTGAGGTGACAATTACAACCCACGCTAAGGCACATTTATTATACTAAATAGCGAGAGATTCCCACTCATTCCTTTGTGACAGCAAGTGGGACATAAAGTCAGAATTATTGTGGCCAGATATTTCAATGAATATTTTTAAATATTAGAGTCCAAATAATCAAAGAGTGAATGAATATTATGATTAATTTTGGTTTTCATGCTAACTGACTTTGGTGTTTGAGCAAGGTTTTTAAGGCATCAACTGTTTTTTTTTACTGCAAAATGTTTGAATACCTTAATATCATAGTCTTTATCTAACTCCTCAGAATCAAAATTATTAAAATGAAATGGCATTAACAATAGTTTAGATGACTTTGTTGGCTAGTGACTTATAAGCAACAGGATCACCTCAGACACAAACATTTTTATAGATGCTTGACTGAGCTGTAAAGACTCATCCATTTATTGTGGGACTTCATTCTGTGGTGTAGGGTCCAGTAATAATCCAAATGTGGGAGTAAGTAGGGTGAGAGAACTCATCTCTATCTGCTTCTTAACTACAGATAAATTTTGACTATCTGTTTCATGAGTATACCAGTCTCCTTTCCCCCAATGTGATAGACTATGGGGCAAAGTAGCATTACTTTCATGAAATTGTTGTTCTTACGTATTTTTTTATAATAGCATGAAATGTTCCTAGAAGAACAATGAAAACAAGGAGGGCCTTTTTGCTATAGTTAATCGGAGTAAGCATTTCTTAATAACAGAGTTTATTTATAGGATGGAAGTAAGATAAATTAGAGCCTAATAATAGAGAGATCAGTGAGATATTCTTGGGGAATCTTCATTACTAGCAAAATGAAAACAATGGAAATGTGGCTCATGAGGCTTCATAAGGAAAACATGGGCTCTGTTGGCATTGTAAACTGGATTCAAAGAATTTTTGTTTTACTTCATGAAGTGAACCTTCATGAAGACTGCCAATATCATGAAGTCAGATATCATGAAGTCAATATCATGTGTCAGACTGAGTTCAACAGTACAAGACTAAGTTCCTTGGCACAGGAACTTTTAGAAAGCACAGCATTCAGGCAGGAATATGGTTACTACTCAAGGCTTTTATGGTGAGAACTTTCTGAAAGATAACAAAAACTTACAAATGGTGAGGAATGAGTTTAATGATGTTGAAAGTTGTAGACCATAAGAAAGTGTACAAAACTTATATAGTTTGTTCCAGTCATCAAAAACACCATTTCATATTCATACATGAAAGAACAAGAAGGTCTTTTGAGAGTAAAATTCCACCTATAAACTTGTTAACTTGTAAATATATGGAAAGAAAAAGATTTTAACCAAATAACCTTAGTAGTTCCATACTGCAAAATTCTTACTTAGGGAAATAGTTCCCCAGGGTCAGCATCAAAGACATACATAGGCCACAGAAACTGTGGTCCAGGATGCTGGCTTTGTGTTAATTGACAGTAGAACTCACCAGTGACACAAGTGTGATACACAACAGTTTGTTGAAAGGTACTCTGGGAGAAGGACAAGTTCAAGGAGGCTCAACCAAAGTTCCAGAAAACTGCGGAGGCCAGATAATATGTGATTAGTTAATACTGATTTATTGATAATAAGGGTTAGAGAGAACTGAAAAGGTAAAGTGTAGGACATAATGAAACCTCAAGGTGTTGGCAATACTAAGAGCATAGTGTGTCCAAATGGGAAGCTGCAGATGTGTTGTAGAGACAGTTTGATGACAGAGCACATGAGATCTAAGTTGGAGATCTGGGATGAGCGGGATGGCTGAAATTTGCAAAATGTAAGTGCTTCCATCTTAAACACAGGATTCTAAATGCAGACCTAAAACCTTTGTTGCTTTCTATATTTGATTTTAGTCTTACTTTTAAATCATATTTCCTTAATTTACTTTTCATTCATTATTCTGGCTTATAATGGGAATATTTGATCTGTCATTGAATATATAATGTATATAATTTGATTTTTGAGTTTTTAAGGCCAGGCAAGAGATTGTTAGTAGTTTCCAGAGGGAAAAATGGATCATACATGTAAAATACTAATTTTATTTTAAAATATGTCTATGTATGTGTGTGAAGTGGTGAGTACATTTGGTTGAGGATATCATCAAAAGCTGGAAAATGTGATTGGAGCTAGAGTTATGGACATTTGTGTGTTTTCTAATGTGGGTTATGGGAAACAAATGAGTGCTCAGGATTAGCAATACCATCTGTAACCAGTAAAACATCTCTCCAAGACCATGGAAAACAGATTTGATCAGCGTTAGACCTCCTAAGTCTTCAGTGGTATGTAGACGTGTGATCAAACAAGCTTGGCATTAGTAAATTAATATATTTTAAGAACCCTTGTATAGTGTTATGATTTAAAAGGAATCCATTTGATCATCAAGGTGACAAGAAATGAGATGGCTAATATTTACTTTCAACTTGATGAGATTTATAGTTTTGGTTAGAGATTTAGAGACCTGAGTGTCTCTAAGTATATTTTGAGTGAGGGCTGACCTTCACAGCATGATGTACTGGGTATACACTGGGTGTGGTGGCTCTGTTTTCTATATTTAAGCCCTGAATCTAAAGAGAAGGTGGGAAGATTGCTATGATAACAGTATAGTTTGTCATTTCCTGCCTTCTTACTGTTTGTACACTGTGCCGAGTTGTTTCATGATTCTGAATCTATGCATTCTCTGACATGAAGAACTGTCCCTATAAACCAGGATCTAAGCTCAGTTCTTCCTTTCTCATGATATCTTTTTCCCCCATTTGTTTTGTCAAAGCCTTGAGGAAATTAATTAAGACAAGTGGAATGACAGGTTTCTTTAAACACAGTTCTTAATTTTGATATCTTGTAGCATATTTCACACGTATAATATTGTCTATAACTCTATGCATTGTAGAGATAAGTAAACACATTATTAATTTAATTCTGAGGAATATACACCCATGTTCCTCTTTATCTATCTCAGAACTGATAAATCTCACTTTTAGAAAGTAGCAATTATTGCAACACTAATTGTCTTTACATGGGTTCTTAGCAAGGCTATCCATAAAGATGTGCCTTTTGGGACTCCTAGAGAGTAGTAGCCCAGTGACTTCGAAAGGTCTGTTAGGAATATGTTAATTACATATGGATTAAAATGAATTCACAACATTTTTATAAAAGGTGAAGCATTTGTCTTGTTGCTAATATTTGCTTTGTCAGGATGAGATATGAAGATAGTTTAATTCATAACTTTGAGTTTTATAACAGCCTTAATATGATCTAAATAATCTTTGAATTCAGAATTTCCCAAAGAGAGCTGCATGTTGTATTTTCTAGCAGGTGATCCAATGCTAAACTGAGCTATGAAAGATGTGAAAAATCCCTTTTTATATCAACATGCCGGAAAATATAAAGATTAACTCTATTCTAGAAGTGTGAAGGATCTGAGCTTTTGTCAGGTACAGTTTCAAATTTTCATTGTTAAAATGTTAAAATATGTTCCTTAAATCATTTTAAAATACTATAGATAAACAAGGAAATTGAGAAAATTGTTAAAAAAATGTAATTTAGTAGTGATTTATTCACCTTTATATCTTATATTTGCCTTCCTTCTGTCTTTCCTGAAGATTGTAATAGCCTGACAAGTGACCAAACTCTCACCTCTCTACCACACATTTTTTTCATGTGTACACGGACAGCTCTTTTGTAAATATTCCTAGTAGGATTTATCTTATGTTGCACTAGAGATGTGCTTACATAAAATGCTATCTTCAGGGGATTTTGACCTCTATACTTGTTCTGTGTACATTGGTAGAGATCCCATAAGCTTAAGCAGGCAACTGACTAATCAGTAAATTATGATCTTTTAATGCCCTAAATTATGCTACGTGAAGATGTTTTGTTGTTTAGTAAAATATAGATACATGCTTGTACATAATTAACTTGGCCTCATCTGGTGGAGAATAAGAAGTCCCCATACAGTTTATAGTCTCAGTCATATAGTCACAGTACCACACACATATTAACACATACAAACATATACACACAGAGAGAAAGATTTTCCTACTTGCATTACAATAAACAATAGAGTTACCTAAATAATTTAGATATAGTAATAAAATAATATAGTTTGGACATGCAACACTTGACTTGTATCAAGACATAGCAGATAATATTGAAAATTAAATTTCAAACAATAGAACATGATAAAAATATTCAAGAAAATTAGGGAATATATGGTTGGAGATTACTTAAAGGAACTCTATGCCATAAGGATTCTGACTTTTGAATATTAATGCACATCAGAAATTTCTGATCTCAATAGTAATCAAACATTAAACAAACACTGACAGGAAAGGGATTTAACATATATAACTGTATTGAATAACTTTGTCTTCTAATGTAGTGACATGAACGTCAATATGAAACGGGAAGTTCATAGATGCTCCTGGGTCAGACTGTGTCTGGTTGAGTCTTATCACTGATCATACAATTCATCACCAGTGTCCAGCTGATTGACTCTGCTTAGAGAGGCAACCAGTGTTTAATCTAAAGGGAAATGTCAGGATTAACAATCTTTATTTGCTTTGCATGTTGTATATATGCCAAATGTTTTATTTTGAAGATTTGCTATTTATTCACAGTTTGATCATTACTCCTTCTTATGGGGTCAGTTTCATCAGTGAGTCATTGGCCTACAATCTTTTCTTGTTCAAGAAAATTTAAGGAGAGAAATAAAGACCTCTTGGTAGTCTTTGTAGATGATGTAAAAGATGACTGCTCATAAATTGGAAATATCCTAGTCAATCTATCTTCTCTTCAGCCTTTAAGGAAGAGCACTTCTGGCTACAGGTAAACACAATGTTTGTCTTCAGTGGTGATTATCAATTCTCTCAAAGATTAAGACAATTGAGTACAGATTAAATTATAGAAGAGATGCCAAGCTTTCATCTTACCCTTAGATTTCAATGGGGCATTTGCAGTAGTTTAAGTAAAGAATTATCTAAATCTGTGTTATTTTTTGAACATTTTTTCATGAAAGCTGTTAAGAAAAAGTTGATACAGTTGTTGGAAGTTGATCAAAATTTTGTTGTCCAAACTCATAGAAATGCAAGTTTGTGCCTAAAGATTCAAAGAAACCATTAAATTTTATTTTAACCTGTTACAAATTCTATTTTTCTGCAATTTTTTATTTTTTATGCATATTGATTCAGAGAAGTTGCATATTGTATGTGGTAATATGATCTTTTGATACATGTGTAATTATCATATCGGTAATTTTTAGATATATCTTTTTAACTATCTATCAAGACTCTGTTGTTCAAGTATTCAAAATCCTTTCTTACTATCTACTGAGATAGACCCAATATTCATAAAAGAATAACTTGCTTATATTTAAACAGGACGTTCTGAAACCCATGAAAATTTCTTCTTAAACTTACTAAGACCATAGACTTAAAAACATAAGATTAAATTATGTCATATTTTATTTAATTCAGAACAGTTGTTTCCACAGCTGAATCAAGAAAACCTGAAAAGAATCTAGTATGCTTAATGACACTACAGTAACTGGATTCATCCTTAAGGGTTTCTCTGACATCCAGGAGCTACAGACTTTATGTGGACTGCTCTTCCTAGTGATGTACATGGCAGCCCTAGCAAGTAACCTGATTATCATCACTCTCATCACCATTGACCAGCAGCTTCAAACCCCCATGTACATCTTCTTGAAGAACTTGTCCCTGTTGGATGTCTTCTTTGTGTCAGTTCCTATTCCAAATTTCTTTGTCAATAGCCTAACTCACAACAACTCCATTTCCATTCTTGGTTGCGCATCTCAGGTGTTTTTAATGACTTGTTTTTCAGGAGGGGAATTATTTGTCCTAACTGCCATGTCTTATGACCGCTATGTTGCAATTTGCAGTCCCCTGCACTATGATGCCATCATGAACAGTGGTACTTGTGTGCTGATGGTGGGTATTTCCTGGGCTACTGGAGTATTCTTTGGAGCCATATATACAGCTGGCACGTTTTCCATGTCTTTCTGTGGCTCCAATGTGATCCCACAGTTTTTCTGTGCTGTTTCCTCATTGCTAAGAATTTCATGTTCCAAGATTCTTCTGTTCATTTATACATGTCTTGGAATTGGTGTGTGCATAGCCCTGTCTTGCTTTATATGTGTAGTGATTTCTTACTTTTACATATTCTCCACTGTGATCATGATTCCTACCACTAAGGGTCAGTCCAAAGCATTTGCCACATGCATCCCCCACCTCACTGTTTTCACTGTTTTCGTTGTTACTGCTTGCTTTGTTTATTTGAAGCCACCTGCAAATGCACAATCAATTACAGACAGTCTCTTTTCTCTTCTATACACCGTGTTACCTCCAGTTCTTAATCCTTTGATATACAGCCTGAGAAACACTGATGTCAAGTGTGCTCTTAAGAGGTTGAAGCAAAATCTCCGTCTAAGGTGTTCACTTCATTTAACACTTCGAAGTATCTGTCAGTGGTATAGTGCCTCACAATTTAAAAGAAAGATTTGTAATTTTTGAGTTTAGAAAAATGGCAACAGATAGTCATATTTTGCCTCGAGTAAATAAATTTTAAGTTTAGTTAGAAAGATATAATATCAGAAAATTAGATTTCATCAGATTTACATATAAAGTCATAGTTCCAGTTTCTTCTACTGTATGATAAAACTGTTCTCTTTTGAGATATACAACTTTATAAACTTATTTATTGGGGCTGGAGAGATGGCTCAGAGGTTAAGAGCATTGCCTGCTCTTCGAAAGGTCCTGAGTTCAATTCCCAGCAACCACATGGTGGCTCACAACCATCCGTAATGGGGCCTGGTGCCCTCTTCTGGCCTGCAGGCATACACACAGACAGAATATTGTATACATAATAAATAAATAAATAAATAAATTTAAAAAAACCTTATTTATTAATTTTTATATCAAGATTTAATGTTAATTTATTTTATAATTTCATATCAGGTTCATTTACTGCATAACTGACTAACTAGCTACAAAAATAAATGACCAAGTTAGCTGTGGAATCGTGTGAGTTATAAAGATAAATACACCTATGGTTCCTATGCTAGTCCGTGTAATAGTGAGAAAAACAGCAGGGAAGCCCATCCAATGGAACCAGAGCATTGTGGAGACTTGTCCCAGTCTTTCAAGGAGTAAAAATTGCTTACAGCAAAAATAAACATGGTGCTAGATTTTATGAGCCAAGTTCTACAATAGAAATAATGGCTACTCAGTTTAATGGTACTATCAGAAAGACAGTGAAGAATTCAAAATTTGTGTTGATCTTTTCCTGCATTTTTTTCTTCAGTATAATCATTATTTGCAGGTGAGAGAAGGCAAGCTTTTTTGTCGAAGGAATTAAATAACCTACAAAAGTTCTAGAGACTTAAAAACAATATAGACAAGTCCCTCTCTCAAAACTATAGAAATGTTAAACATTTGGTGCGTGAAGGGATTCTCTGACTATCCCGGGTGATTGTTTGATGCTCTATGACTTGTGGAATGATCTAAATATCATGTATACAGCTGCAGGATTGCAGCATTTGTCATCAACTTCATAAATAATAATTTTTTGTGATATAACTGGCTTTGTCTCCTCCATGCTACTGTAGATAAATAACCCCAATAAACTCATTGGTTTACCATGTTGCACTTTGGTGGAATTACTTATGTGTTTATTTGGTTCTGTATCTTGTGTATGTAGGCGTTGTTTCTCCGGAGGAACAATTACCACAAAACGTTTTCATGTGTTTCTAATAACCTTTGAGTAGGTCAGAAAAGCAATACCTCTTATTTGATGCAGGTTAATTTTCCTATCACTGCATAGAAAGATGTTGTGAAATTAACTGAAATTGCAGAAGAAATCATTCACCATGAAAGATTTCCCTTGGTAAAAATTTCATTTTCTTACAATACAAAATATTTTCATTGTGATATATGAAATCTCTTTGGAGAGTCTATGATGTATCAGAATAATTATACATCTTTTATATTTAATTGTGTTCTCATTTCTCAGAAAATAGTATATATGACCTCTTTTAATTATATTAAATGTATTTTATAGTCACTTTGACTATGGGTTACCAGACTCCAAGTGATGAATTGAAACAATGTCTATCTTCCTTATCTTATTGCATCTTAGTCTCACACATACTGGGACAAATTACTCATCTCTATCATCAAAGCAAAAATCAAAGAGATTCTCCATTCTGGGGTAGAGTCCAGCAATTCAAAAGCACTATCAATAACATATTCCAGGAGTGATGTGCAGTTCCTTAAATCCTCCGATTTTAACACTTGATGAAAAACATGAGCTTATAAGGAAATGATCCTCCTAGACCACCTCAACTTAAATCACAAGATGTACATGATTTTCTTTGATTGAACCTCAATGTAATTCTAAGGCTTAGTTTAAGATAAAATAAAAGACAAGTCACATCCCAGTAGAGATATCCATTAATATAGATAAGCACAAACAAATAATTTTCCATTTTCTAGCTTGGTTTTCACAAAATCACCCTCTCTTCCATATGGTGCTTCAAATGTTTTCCTTTGCAACTTAAAATTTTGATTATTTGTACTTTGTGTACTTTTTTTGGCTAGTTCATCCATGAGAGATAAACCTAAAAAGAAAGTAGTTTTATATTCCTTCTAAAACTTCCCCACTGTATTTCTGGTCTCAGGTAAAACACTCTTACTGCTGCATTACTAAAATGAATGCCTGAGTACACACCTTTGAAAATTTTGGTCCCAGATCGAAGTCCTGGAAATCCAACTTCTCGATTTTTGTGGATATCTTTTTTCTTTTTTCTTGTCTGCCACTTTATGCCACATGTAAACATTTGTTCAATTGGATAGCAACATTAATTGTAAGCATACACAAAGGTGCCAGAAGCTTTTGCCTTATAAAACTTCTGATGCAAGGGAAAAAGTTGAAAAGGATGTTCAGGAAACATCAAAAATAGGGTACAAAATCCTCTCAACCATAGGCAACATGCAACAAAAGAGAACACGTGTAGAAATATGTTCACTATACTGATAATTCATGAAGAAGTACACATTTTTTAGGCACATAACTATCTAGACATCGACTGTGTTCCAGAAACAATAAAATTCAGAAAGAAATTATGATTTTTTTAAACGAAGAAATTCAATAAATGTTCTAGAATTTAAAAGTCACTATATCTAATAAAAGCACAGTAAACAGTAGGATCACCAAACTCAAGGAAGTGACTAGAATTGATGATGATGAGAAGAGGATTGCTTTTTTAAAGATTCAAAGACTTCACTATAAGATCTAAAACTTGAATCTGCTACAGAAAACACTTCAAGATAATGGCAGAGGTAAATATATATTTTTCAGACTAATTTTTCACACTTATTTTTTAATTTTCTAGGAGTTTATACATGGGTACTACATTTGTATCATATCCACTACATCGTCTCTGCTTTTCAATTCCATCCATATCATCTCCTCACTTTCTCTCAACTTTTTGGCCTACTTTTAATTATTTCTACTGTTACAGAGAGAGAGGCAGACACAGAGAGAGAGACAGAGAGAGAGAGAGAGACAGAGAAAGAGAGAGAGAGAGAAAGAGAGAGAGAGAGAGAGAGAGAGAGAGAGAAGCATGTTCTATTACCAATACCTAAATCACTCTGGAATATTTTACTATTGTGGAATAAATAAAAATTGAAAGGAACTGTCTTCTGATTGTTCTGTTTCTTGCTCACATCATGCCATAAGTAAGGAGTTAAAGACTTAAACATATGACATAATAGCATGTTATATAATAAGAAAACATGTATCAATTTTCTATTTGGAAAAGAGGCAGCAAAACTGTAAAATTGCTGCTGTGTAACCTAAGAAGGAACTTAAATATAGCCATTTCATTGAACATAATATTTTCATATAATTTTTACTTTGAAGACACATTTGTTTTGATAATTATCAAAAATGTGTCAAAAAAGGTATTATACAGAGAGTACTTTTAAATTGATACAAATTAGGATAAATGAAATAACTGGCTAAAGTTAAACACATAACCGTGTAAAAGAGAAAAATGAAACATAGATACATAAGTATTAAGCAAGATACTTTAGCCTGTATGTCTAAAATGGGGGCAGGAGTATAAAGAAATCTTCAGAAAGTATATGAAAGATTATTAAAGGGATGGTTTGTTCACATAAGTTTGTAAACTTTGTTATGCATACTTTAGAATTTGCTAGTGAGGAAATGCTTAATATTTCTGAGGTCTCAGAATTTCAGGAAAGAAGAATGATTAAAAAAAAGAAAAGACACCAACAAGCCAGTGGGAATCCACATTAGTGCTCTTCTCACTGCTGTGGTCGAATAACTGACAGCAAGGTCATACGGTGAGGAAGAAAGACACTCAGTTTGGTGCCTTTAAAAAATCTGTATGAACTCATAAAATGGGTTTTTGTTTTTTCATATGAAGTTGATTATTGTTCTTTCAAGGTCTGTGTTGAGATTTTAATGGGGATTGTCTGAAACTATAGATTGCTTTTGATAGGATTGCCATTTTTACTATGTTGATCCTCCCTCTCCAAGAACATGTAAGATTTTTCCATTTTCTGGTATCTTCTTCAATTTCTTTCTTTAAAGACTTAAAGTTCTTGTCAAATAGTTTTTTCACTTCTTTGGTTAGTGCTATTCCAAGATATTTTATGTTATTTGAGGCTATTGTGAAAGGTGATATTTCTCTGATATTTTTTTCTCAGCTTCTTTATCATTTATGTATAGGAGGGCTACTGACTTATTCTGTGTGTGTGTTGATCTTGTATCCTGCCACATCGCTGAAGGCATTTATCAGCTGTAAAAGTTCTCTGGTAGAGTTTTTGGTGTCACTTATATATACTATCATATCATCTGCAAATAACAAAAGTTTGGCTTATTCCTTTCAAGTTTGAATCCCCTCGATCTCTTTTGTTGTCTTTCTAGATATCCTCATGAAGACTGCATTAGGAAGTTGTTCAGTGTCTAAGAGTTTGTAGGCTTTCTCTTATTTCTGTTATTGTTGAAATTCAGCTTAAATCCATGGTAATCTTATAAGAAACGGGGTTATTTCAAATTTCTTGTATCTCTTGAGACTTGCTTTGTGATCAAATATATGATCAGGTTAGGCACAGATTCCATGATATGCTGAGAAAAAATGTATATTCCTTTCTGTTTCAGTGAAGTATTTTATAGAGGTCTGCTTGTTACATTTGTATCATCATTTCTGTTAGTTCCATTATTTCTGAGTTTGGATCACTAGTCCATTGACAAGAGTATGTTATTGAAGTCTCCAACTAGTAATATGCAGGGCTTGATGTGTGATTTAATCTTTAGTAATGTTGCTTTTATAAAGGTTGGTACCTTTGCACTTTTGGCATAGATGTTAAGAATTGCAGTGTCCTCTTGGTGAATATTTACTTTTTGAGTATGAAAGGTCCTTTCCCATCTCTTTTGATTAATTTTGATTGGAAGCCTGTTTTGTTAGATATAAGAATAGCTATACTAGATTGATTTTTAAGTCCATTTGATTGGAAAATCTTTTTTTCAACTGTTTACTCTAAGCTAATGTCTATCCATAATGTTGAGGTATGTTTCTTATATGCTACAGTAAGATAAATACTGTTTTGTACCAATTTTGTTAGCCATACACTTTTATTGGTTATTTAGCATGGAATTCTACTCTGTGTACTGTGAATATGTTTTATTTTATTTGACAAATAAAGAAGCTATTTTATCCTTTGTCAGGGAAGAATAGAGCTAGACAGGAAAACTAAACAAAATGTAGAGAGAAAGAAGGCTTCAGAAAGATGCCATGGAGCCAAGCCAAAAGCAATGACCACAAGCCTTGTAGTAAAATATAAAAAAAATAGAGACAGATTAGTTTAGGATATGAGTTAGTCAATAAGTAGCCTGAGCAAAAGGGCCAAAGATGTTTTACTGTTGTGGCTTGAACCTGAGCATCCTCTTTTTAGTTCTAAGATGACTTCTCTACCTAGAATTCTTCACGATACCCCATATAAGTAAAGTTATAATAAAAATTTAAAGACCCAGGAAAAGAGCAATACATAAGTAGAATGAGTATTAAATAGTCCATTTAGTTTTTTGAGTTTTTAGTGATATGAACAATGCACACAAGAGTCCCATTTTATCAATTAAATATCCTTATATGAATTGTGCAGTTTATAAATGACATCATTACTAAGTCTATGTTTTTAATGCCCTTACTAATTCTATTTTCAGTAATTAATTGAGAGTTTTTATGTTTTTATAATATTTTTGGTCAAATTTTTGCCCCAAATTTTTCTAGTTATATCTTACTTCACTACGTACCCAACCTTCTGTTTTTGTTGTTTTTTTGCTCAAAAATTCTTGTTTGTGTGATCTAGCAGTAGAAATGGTTAATTTGCCAGGGCTTATATTCTTAGAGAAAATTGATCCCTGATTACCAGCAACTAAAAATTGACACAATCCCCTATGCTAGGGGTGAAATTTTGTATTTAGCTCTGTCTTGCATGCTGGGATTTGGTTCGCTTAAGATTGCTGTAGCTTGAAATATTCTACATCTTGCATGTCCACTTCCACTTGTTTTCCTCAGCCTAACTCATCCCAAGAAACAGTCACTCTGAGGCATACTATCAGGTAAATTGTTTAGCCAATATCTTAGGCTTCATACTGTCTAGCTCTAGCTATTAAATCTAGCCATTTCTACTAATCTGTGCATTTCCTCCAGGCTGTGACACACCAGTGTCGCATGTTACTCCTTCAGTGGCTACACAGCGTATCTTTCACTCTCTCCTGTCTCTATCTTTATCCATATTCCCTGTCAGACATTACTTTACTAAGTCATTTGTCAAATCCCTTTTATTCATCAACAAATAAAAGTAACACATGTTTAAAAGAACACCCTACATCATCTTTCCCTTTGCCTAAACAAGAAAGAAAGGTTTGATCTTTAACGTAGCATAATTACATATAACACAACAGGTACCAAGAAAGAATGCAGGTGGGCATTCTGTCAGTGAAGTCCCTGCCCAACAAGGGAACCTGACCCGGTAACAGAAGTTCCAATAGAGAACATTTGAAGTAAGAGATGGGCAGACGTCAAGGCAAGACCTCATCCAACAATCTGAAAAACAACATGAAAACACCAGATCCCAAGGACCCTACAATAGAAGGACTTGAACACCTTAACCCAGAAGAAGTGGGAAAAAGTGCCATTATGAAAGCAATAGAGTCCCTAAAACAGGATATGAATAACTCCATTAAAGAATTGGATGAGAAATATAACAAAAAGTTTGAAGAAATGAGTATAGAAATAGATGAGAAATATAACAAAAAGTTTGAAGAAATAAGTAAATCCGTGAATGAGACCCTGAGAAATCAAGAAAAAACAATCAAACAAGTAAAGGAAACAGTGCAAGAATTGAAATCTGAAATGGAGGCAATGAAGAAAACACAAACCGAGAACTGGCTGGATATGGAAAACCTAGGTAAGCGAACGGAGACTACAGAATCAAGCATAACCAATAGAATACAAGAGATAGAAGAACGAATATCAGATTCTGAAGATACCATAGAGAAAATAAATGCTCTGGTCAAAGAAAACGGCAAATCCAACAAATTCTCTTCACGAAACATTCAGGAAATCTGGGACACAATAAAAAAACCAAATCTAAGAATAATAGGGATTGAAGAAGGAGAAGAACTGCAGATCAAAGGCCCAGAAAATATATTCAACAAAATTATAGAAGAAAACTTTCCCAACCTAAAGAACGATATTCCTATGAAGGTTCAAGAAGCATACAGAACACCGAATAGACTGGATCAGAAAAAAATATCCCCTCGTCATATAATAATCAAAACACAAAACATACAGATTAAAGAAAGAATATTAAGAGCTGCTAAGGAAAAAGGTCAAGTAACTTATAAAGGTAAACCTATCAGGCTCACACGGGACTTCTCTATGAAAAGAATGAAAGCCAGAAGGTCCTGGATAGAGGTACTGCAGAAACTAAGAGACCATGGATGCAAACCCAGACTACTATACCCAGCCAAACTATCATTCATTATCAACGAAGAAAAAAAAAATATTCCAGGATAAAAACAAATTTAAACAATTTGTAGCCACAAATCCAGCCTAACAGAAAATAATAGAAGGAAAATCGCAATGCAAGGAATCCAACATTTCCAACATTACCTACAATAACACAGACATCTAGCGACCCTTCACAACCACAGCTCAAAGAAGAGAATCACACAAACTCTACTACACACACACACACACACACAAAAAAAAAAAATAATAACCGGAATAAACAACCATTGGTCATTAATATCACCTGAAAAGAAAATAAACTGAAAGAAAAAAACCATATGATCCTCTCACTAGATGCTGAAAAAGCATTTGACAAAATTCAACACCCATTTATGATAAAGGTGTTGGAGAGACTGGGGATGCAAGGATCATACCTAAATATAATAAAAGCAATATACAGCAAGCCAACAGCTAACATCAAACTGAATGGAGAGAAACTCAAAGCCTTTCCACAAAAATCAAAAAAGCGACAAGGCTGTCCACTCTCTCCATACCTCTTCACTATAGTGCTTGAAGTTATAGCAATAGCAATAAGACAACATAAGGAAATCAAGGTGATTCGTATTGGAAAGGATGAAGTTAAACTTTCGTTAATTGCTGACGATATGATAGTATACATAAGTGACCCCAAAAACTCTACCAAAGAACTCCTAGACCTGATAAATACCTTTAGTAACATGGCAGGATACAAGATCAACTCCAAAAAATCAGTGGCCCTCCTATACACAAAGGAAAAGAAGCAGAGAGGGAAATCAGAGAAACATCACCTTTCATGATAGCCACAAATAGCATAAAATATCTTGGGGTTACTCTAACCAAGGAAGTGAAAGACCTATTTGACAAGAACTTTAAGTCTTTGAAGAAAGAAATTGAGGAGGATACCAGAAAATGGAAAGACCTCCCCTGCTCTTGGATTGGGAGAATCAACATAGTAAAAATGGCAATTCTACCAAAAGCAATCTATAGATTCAATGCAATCCCCATCAAAATCCCACCAAACTTCTTCACAGATCTTGAGAGAACAATAATCAAGTTTATATGGCAAAACAAAAAACCCAGGATAGCCAAAACAATCTTGTACAATAAAGGAACTTCTGGAGGCATTGCCATCCCTGACTTCAAACTCTATTACAGAGCTACAGTATTGAAAACAGCTTGGTATTGGCATAAGAACAGAGAAGTCGACCTATGGAATCGAATAGAAGACCCAGATATTAACCCACAAACGTATGAACACCTAATTTTCGACAAGGGAGCTAAAGGTATACAATGGAAGAAGGATAGCATCTTTAACAAATGGTGCTGGCATAACTGGATGTCAACCTGTAGAAGAATGAAAGTAGATCCATATCTATCACCATGCACAAAACTCAAGTCCAAATGGATTAAAGACATCAACATTAATCTGTCCACTTTGAACCTGATAGAAGAGAAAGTGGGAAGTAGTCTACAAGATATAGGCACAGGAGACCACTTCCTAAGCGGAACCCAGGAGTGCAGACAATAAGAGAAACAATGAATAAATGGGACCTACTGAAACTGAGAAGCTTCTGTAAAGCAAAGAACTTTGTCAGTAAGACAAAAAGGCTGACTTCTGACTGGGAGAAGATCTTCACCAACCCCTCATCAGACAAAGGTCTGATCTCCAAAATATACAAAGAACTCAAGAAACTAGACACTAAAACTCTAATTAAAAAATGGGGTACTGAACTGAACAGAGAATTCAAAACAGATAAACTTCGAATGGCCAGAAGACACTTAAGGTCATGCTCAACCTCCTTAGCGATCAGGGAAATGCAAATCAAAACAACTTTGAGATACTATCTTACACCTGTCACAATAGCTAAACTCAAAAACACCAATGATAGCTTACGCTGGAGAGGATGTGGAGTGAGGGGAACACTCATCCATTTTTGGTGGGAATGCAAACTTGTGCAGCCACTGTGGAAATCAGTGTAGCGGTTTCTCAGGAAACTGGGAGTCAACCTCCCTCAGGACCCAGCAATTCCACTCTTGGGAATATACCCTAGAGATTCCCTAACATACTACAAAAGCATTTGTTCTACTATGTTCATAGCAGCACTATTTGTAATAGCCAGAACCTGGAAACAACCTAGGTGCCCCTCAATAGAAGAATGGTTAAAAAAGGTGTGGAACATATACACATTAGAGTTCTACTCAGCGGTAAAAAACAATGACATCTTGACTTTTGCATGCAAATGGATGGAAATAGAAAACGCATTACTGAGTGAGGTAAGCCAGACCCAAAAAGAGGAACACGGTATGTATTCACTCATAAGAGGATTCTAACCATAATTAAAGATCTTTGAGCCTATTATTCGTGATCCTAGAGAAGCTAAATAAGAAGATGAACCTGATGAAGATTATTTAGCTATCCTCCAGAAGGTAGGAAATAGACAAGAGTCCCAGGTAAACTCGGGTGCATGGGGGGGGTTGATGGAAGGGGAGAGGGTTAGAGAGAAGGGAGTAGGGGAGGAATGGGGAAAGTTCGGTGGCCTGGGATGGGGGGAGGGAGGAAGGATGAATATGGGATCAGGGAAGAATATATTTAAACTCAGGGAGTCATTTTAGGGTTTACAGGAGACTTGATTATATATGGGATCCCAGGTCCAAGGAGAGATCCCCAGATTGTTCTCTGGACAGAGGAGAGGGTGCCTGAACCGGCCTTGGCCCATAACCATACTGATGAATATTTTGCTTATCACCGTAGATCCTTCATCTGGCGAAGGACGGCGATACAGACGGAGACCCACATTGGAGCACCGGACTGAGCCCCCCAAGGTCCAAATGAGGAGCAGAGGGAGGAAGAACATGAAAAAGGAAATCAGGACTGCGAGGGATGCTATCACCCACTGATACAAGGGGACAGATCTAATGAGAGTTTACCAAGGCTATTTGGACTGGGACTGAACGAGGACGTGATCTAACCAGATTCTCGGAATTTGGCCGGATTCTCTGAATGTGGCTGGCCCGAAGTCTTTCTGAAAAGCTATTGACTATGACACTGGGACTTGTTTCCTCTGCATATACTGGATTTTGGGGATCCAGTCTGTTTGGATACTCACCTTCCTGGACCTGGAGGGAGGGGGGAGGAACTTGAACTTCCCACAGGGCAAGAAACCCTGACTGCCCTAAGGGACGAAGAGGGAGGAGGAGAGGGAGTGGGGGGAGTGGGAGTGTGTTGGGAATAGGGGCGGAAATGGAAACTTTATAATTTAATAAAATTACTTTTGAAAAAAATAGAAACAAAAAAATTTTTAATTACTTTTTTAATTTCTTTTTTTTAATTTTTATTTTTTCATTCAATTATTTACACTTCCTTCCCTCCTCCCAGTCTCCTCCCGCTCCCCCACACCCCTTCTTTCCTCTCCCATCCTGCTTAGAGAGGGCAGGGAACCCTGCCCTGTGGTAAGTACAAGGCTCTCCCCAGTACATCCAGGCCTAGGGAACTGTGAATCCATATAGACTGGGGTCCAAAAAAGCCAGAACATGCCATAAAAATAAGTCCCAGTGCCTTTATCAATGGCTTCTCAGTCAGACACCAATTGTCAGCCACAATCAGAGAGTCTTGTTTGATCACATGCTCATTCAGACCCAGTCCAGCTGGATTTGGTGAGCTCCCATTATAACAGGCACACTGCCTCAGTTGGTGGACCACCCCCTCATGATCCTGACTTCCTTGCTCATCTTCTTCCTCCTTCTCCCTTTCAACTGGACCTTGGGAGCTCAGATCGTTGCTCTGATGAGGGTCTCTGTCTCTATCTCCATTAGTCACAGGACAAAGATTCTATGGTGATATTCGAGATAATCATCAGCATGATAGTGGGGCAAGGACAGTTCAGGCACCCTCTCTTCTGCTGTCCAAGGACCTAGCTGGGGACATCCCCGTGGACACCTGGGATTTCCTCTAGAGCCAAGTTTCTTGCCAACCCTAAAATGCATCCCTTAATTTAGGTATCTTCTTCCCTGCTCCTATATCCGCCCTTCCTCCATCTCTACCCTTCCACTCCCTCAAGCTCTTGCAAGTCCTTCCCTTTTCCCTTCCCTCACCCCTCCCCCTTTGCCCCAACCTCACCTCCACCCCTGTCCTCACTTTGGAAATCAGTGTGGCAGTTTCTCAGGAAATTCGGAATCAACCTACCTCATGATCCAGCAATTCCACTCTTGGGAATATACCCAAGAGACGCCCATTCATACTACAGAAGCATTTGTTCAACTATGTTCATAGCAGCGTTATTTGTAATAGCCAGAACCTGGAAACAACCTAGATGCCCCTCAATGGAAGAATGGATAAAGAAAGTGTGGAATATACACATTAGAGTACTACTCAGTGGTAAAAAACAATGACATTAAATTAGTCCATTATTCTTGTCTATGTTAGCCACATGGCTTGTACCTTATTTAGCGAGGCATTTACATCTTGCTTCTTCTATGGCTGGGTCATAACTGTAAACTGCAGAATCCTCTTCCCAGAATTCTCTTGGTCTCATTACTCCATCTGTACTTCCTGCCTGATTACCCTGCCTATACTTCCTGCCTGGCTGAATGGTCAATAAACATTTTTTAAACAAGTACAAGAAACAAATATTTACAAGGTAAAATAATTGTCCCACAGCAATTCCCCGCTCCCCTTTATTTTAAAGAACAATAACTCTGAATCTAATATTCTTTGTTTAGCTTTTTTGGCCATTACTTATAACAACTTGCAACCACTATTTTAAACAAAAGAAAATATTTATAATTCATTTTTGGGGAAATGTGGGTGTAGATTTTTAGGCTAATTCCTACTGAATTGGGGGCACTGATAATCTTATAGGGACCTAAAGAAAATTTAGAATTATGATAAAGTAATGACTGGAGTATCCTGTGAGGCTTGATCATCTCAGCCAGCAGTCTTGAGGCTGTTTTGGATGTAGAACTCAAGACATCTGGGCCATCAGGGAGTGGCACTATTTGAAAGAGATTAGGAGTTGTTGGTGTGGGAGGTCCTTTTTTCTGTGTTGCTTTTTTGGTTAATGAATAAAGAAACTGCTTTGGCCTATATCAGGCAGAACTTAGCTAGGCAGGGAAAACTAAACTGAATGCTAGCAGAGTGATGCGGGATTTCCTTCTGTATGCTGTGATTACCATCAGTAAGTAAAGAAACTGCTTTGGACCTAGAACAAGGAAGAACTTAGTTAGGCAGGGAAGAAGGAACTGAGTGGGAAAGACCCCCGAAGAGAGTCTTCCCTCTGGAGAGACCCTTCCCAAGGATCAGCGAGAACACCGTTGCGGATGCAAACAGCAAGAGTTTTATTTTCAGATACACAGGCACCTGGGGCGGCAGAGTCTCTCGGAAGACTTGCGCGCTCTCAGGCTGTGGTAAAGGGTTTTTATAAGGGCAGAGAGCAAAAAGCGCGGTTACAGAAGCAGATGCCATGGTTACAGGGATTTCATTGGACAGCTTAATTTAGCCAGGTTAAATTGGGGAGAAATTCCCCCTTGGTACATGGACCCCGGTTAGGGCTGAGTTGGCCCTTTCATAACTGGCACTTCCCGTTCTTGCCTTGCCTCCACGGCTGAACACAGATATCCTGTTTTGCTACCGACAGTCTGTAATCCTGTTTTGCAATGTATGACTGTCCTCTGTCTGAATTCCCCAAAAGTACAAGCCTTGCATAAAATGGCGTTATTTTTAGCTGCGGCAGCAATTTGAGCAATTTGGGTTGGGGTCTTTCATTCCCCCATTTCTCTTGTTAATTGGAATGGAATCTTTCATTCCTTTGGAGGGGTTGCAGTCAGAAGTCTGAATATATTGGTTCAGTTGGCTGATATTGCAGGGTCAATATGAATGCCTGCATCACTGCCAGTCTGTCTTTTACAAACTGTACCAGCCGGTTTAAAATGCAAGGGCCAAACAAGAGAATTAAAAGAATGGTAATCATGGGGCCCATAATTGTGGAGATCAGGGTGGTGAACCAGGGAGACCTGTTGTACCATCCCTCAAACCATCCCTGTTGAGATTCAACTATTTGCTGTCTATTTTTGAGTCTTTCTTTTAGCTTGGCCATACTGTCTCTTACTAATCCAGTATGGTCTGCATAAAAGCAACATTCCTCTTTAAGGGCCGCACATAACCCCCCCCCTTTTAAGAATAGGATATCCAGCCCCCTTCTGTTTTGTAAGACAACCCCCGAGAGGGACGTTAAGGATTTTTCAAGGGCACTTATGGACTCTTCCAAGGCCTGGATGTCCGTATTCATGGCTAGTTGTAGTTGTCTGAATTGTCTGGTCTCAGTTAAAGCTATTGCCCCCATCCTTATTCCAGCAGCCATTCCCCCTACAGTAATTCCTCCTAGTAAAAGGGCCACAGTTATGGACACCGGTTCCCTACGATATCTGGGCCTCCTTTCGTAGTGGCTGTAAAAGTCTTCAGATTTATGATAAATTACCTTAGGCCATAATTCTATCAAGACACAGTAATCATTAAGTTTATCAAGTACTGTGGCTGAAATACATGGTGTTAGCCCAGTGCTACATGCCCAATATGTCCCAGTAGGGGCTACCAAATAATAAAATCCTGTGGAGGTTAATTTATCTATTTTTCTGCATAACCTTTGATGGCTGGGGGGAACAGCCCCTATACAATATCCTTCCCCTGAAACTTCTGATAAGGTCAGTCTATGCCGGGGTATAGAGGTACATTGGGAGGGGACCTTGGTGTGGTTGGTATAGTTGCCCATGATAGCTATCCCTTCATAATATGGGGGCCCTGAGACCAAACAAAGCCAGCAATCTTGCGTCTTGTCAGGATTAGTGTAATTGAGGGCTAAGTAGGTTCCCTCCATTAGATTTAATAGGCGGTCTCCCGTCCCTTCCTGAATTAAGGCAGCTGTGGGGATGGGAGTTGAGCCATGAGTCCTAGGTGGACTGGGCATAACAGGTGGTGCATTGTGATCAATTGACAGTTCCTTATTTTCCTGTACAGATGGGAGCCGCTGATTTGTCAAAACTTGATTAGGGCCGATAGGTATGGCCGCTGTCTTTACCTTAAGTTGTATTTTGAATATCACCCCTTTATCTGTCCCTGACATATGCCAGCGGAGCCCCCAGGTATAGCCTTTTTGCCATTCCAGGGCTTGTTTACCCTTGTCAGTAAATGTAATGTTAAGGGGCAGCGAAGTGGTCCCTGCCCTATTTTTAACCCAGCCTCTCTTGACAATAATTTTGTCCCAGGAGGAGGAGGGATTCCAGTAGGCATCCCCAGTGGTTTCGCATGTCCACTGAGCACAAAAATATTGTTCATACCCGCCACAAGCATATGCTTTGTCTCTGCTTCTATCATCCTTTGGACATACATAGAAATCTAATGAAGCTAGCCTGTCTTTAGCCCAATTGTCCCTGCATCCGGGGGAAGTTTGTATAGGCCCTCCCGATGAGCTGACCTCTGTGGCCACACGCTTAGCGCGTGGCAGGTTGTCCTCAGAGTTGGTAGGATCCTCGATGGGGACATCCCAGGTGTCTAAACCAGCTGCTAATTGACAAAAATCTGGGGTCAGGGGCGGCCACCAGGTATTGGGGGCATATTGGCCAGTTTTCTTCCAGACCGTCTCGCCGGTCTGGGAGATGACCCGCCAGGTTAATAAGTAGACAGTGTGGGGGCCCTCTCCCTGTGTCCCCGTAGGTCCTAGGATTAATAGGAAAAACCCGATCATCTTAAACATTAATTGCAAACCAGTCTTATCTTTAGGGGATTTTGGGTACGCTGGACCTTCCATTTCTTTTCCTGATCTGGTGTCTGCTGTCCCGGGCTGGCGGCTTTTACATGTGAAGCATGTATCCAGGCTGCTATCCCGTCGACTTTAAGCGCCGTAGGGGTGGTCAATAGTACAGTATAGGGTCCCTTCCAGCGGGGCTCGAGGTTCTTGGTTTGGTGTCTGCGAACCCAGACAGAGTCCCCGATCTGGAACGGGTGGGGAATCGCAGGTCTGTCCAGCTGTTCTTGGTAGGCAGCGGCCAGTGGTTTCCAAATCTCCTTCTGGACAAGCTGGAGTGCCTGTAAGTGGGCTTCAATTGTGGTGAAATCCCAATTTGGGCGTTCCAAGGGGAAAGCAGCATCGATTTCATTCGGCAGCTGCGTGGGACGGCCATTGTCACCGGCACCCTCTTACGAGCCTCCAGAAAGACTCGCTGCTTTTCCTCGCTGGTTAATAAAGCCTATAATAATTGCTGGCAATCATCCCAGGTGGGCTGGTGAGTGACCAAAATAGATTCAATAAGAGAGGTTAGCATGGTGGGGTCCTTGGAAAAGGGAGGATTATTATGTTTCCAGTTATAAAGATCGGAGGCTGAGAATGGCCAGTATTGAGGTTGGCCATTTGGCCCTATCCGGAGGGGGAAAGCCTGTGAGGTGGAATCTGGGGGAGGTTCCCGGCGTCCGCGCAGTCGTCCAGCCATTGGGGACGTGGCTGGGGGTGCGGGGTCCGGGGCCGCCGCAGTCGGGGCGGCTTCCTCTGGTGGAGCGGGTCCTTGGTATGGCGGGGGTTGTTCGTCCAATAGGTCCATTAATAATTCATCTCCAGGAGGCAGGACCGTCCTTGCCATTGGGGTCCTTTCGTTTTTCCCTCCAGGCTGCAAAGGCTTGGTGTGAACCGGGTAAAGAGAAGATTGAGTATGTGGTTTAGCTGGGGTCAGGAGGAGGGGAGGAGGAAGGGTAGGGGCAGAAGGTTCTTTCAAGAATGGCTTAGGGAGAACAAAAGGTTTGACCCAAGGAGGTGGGTCGTAGGCCAAGGCTTCCCAGGTCACAATGTAGGCCACCTGATCGGGGTGCCCATGTGGGCCTGGGTTCATCACCTTGGCTTTTACCTGTAAAACAACATCAAGGTTAAAGGTTCCATCTCGTGGCCAGCCGACATTGAAAGTTGGCCATTCAGAGGAACAGAAAATGACCCATTTCTTTTTGTGGACCTCCACGGACTGGTTATTAGCCGTGTCCTGAACATCTCTCCAGTGCTGTAAGGTGAGACTCAAGGGGGGTAGTTATGGATTGCCCCATAATTTCCAATGAAATTGCCGTAGACGTGAAACAGACAAAAAGGACGAAGAGACAAACACAGACAATTTTCGCAGCGCGGCTCCTGCGCAAAACCGAAAGCAAAAACTCAGATGGAGACGTAGATGAGGGTCCGGATCCCTTGCCTCCCAGAAGGATCACGTACCCCTCAGACAAAGGTGGGGCTCCGAAGAGTCCGATCCGGGGTACGGATTCCGACAGATGGGCCCTGGAATATCAGGCCCCAGACACCCTTGGAACGTCTTCCAGGGTTGCGGGGGAGAAGTCCGAGTTCGTCAACTCCTTCTCTATCCCGCCAAATACAAGACACCCAGCTGAGGTATACAGAACGCAGCACAGTCGACAAACAGACAATCAGACGTGACAAAAATAAAAGGCTGGCCAGCTTACCTCCCAAAGGTGGGTCGGTGGTCCCTGGGTGGGGGTCTCCAGATCCCCGTATGGGCCACCAAATGAAAGACCCCCGAAGAGAGTCTTCTCTCTGGAGAGACCCTTCCCAAGGATCAGCGAAAACACCTTTGCGGATGCAAACAGCAAGAGGTTTATTTTCAGATACACAGGCACCTGGGGCGGCAGAGTCTCTCGGAAGACTTGCGCGCTCTCAGGCTGTGGTAAGGGGTTTTTATAAGGGCAGAGAGCAAAAAGCGCGGTTACAGAAGCAGATGTCATGGTTACAGGGATTTCATTGGACAGCTTAATTTAGCCAGGTTAAATTGGGGAGAAATTCCCCCTTGATACATGGACCCCAGTTAGGGCTGAGTTGGCCCTTTTATAACTGGCACTTCCCGTTCTTGCCTTGCCTCCACGGCTGAACACAGATATCCTGTTTTGCTACCGACAGTCTGTAATCCTGTTTTGCAATGTATGACTGTCCTCTGTCTGAATTCCCCAAAAGTACAAGCCTTGCATAAAATGGCGTTATTTTTAGCTGCGGCAGCAATTTGAGCAATTTGGGTTGGGGTCTTTCAAGTGCTGCGAGGAAGAAAGCAGAGCCAGGGAGCTGCCATGAAGCCACCACCAGAGTCAGACAAGTCAAAACTATACTGGTAAGCCAACAAGAGAGAGAAGGCAGAGTCAAAAGAAGCCATGTAGCCCCTCCAGAGACAGATGCTGGAACTTTACCCAGTAAGCCACAGTCTTGTGGCAATACACAGATTAATGGTGATGGGTTAATTTAAGACATGAGTTATCCAGTAATACATTCAAGCTATTGACTAAAAGTATTGCAAATAATATGGTTTCTATGTGATTATTTAGGGGCCAAGCAGCTGGAAACAAACAAGCAGCCTCCTACAACAAATTGGCACCCAATATGTGCTAGCTAAATACACTTAAAACCTGATAGAGTTTGGTCAGAAAAGGATTACAGATATGGAATAAGAGCAGATTCAGATATAGAAAATCTCTAAATGAGTCACAATATGTTTAAAAAATCTATATGGGATTGGGAGAGAGATAAAAAGAGTAAAGAGACAGTAAATATACTATAAAATAGTACAGACAGTCATAGATTAAAAGAGTAAAGATAATAAAATAAATATTAAACTTGTAGTAAAAGTAATAGAGTAAGAAAAATAGGCCACATAAAAGTTGAATATACAGAGTCTGGATTATGTATATTATTGTGTATTCTTTGAATTTTTCACTCATGAAGAAGCTAAGTACAGAGTGATATTTCATTGTATGGGCTGTAAAGTTAAACCAACATAAACATACATGGATTTCAAAATTCCTTATATTTGTATTTTGTAAGATTTGTTTATAACTATAGTGTTTTATCCAACTCTGTGCACTGTAAAATTAAGGAAATATGTAATTAATTGATTCGGGGGAAATGTGAACATGTTCTTCATGATTTATCACAATGTGATTTCTAGGGAATGACTAATGTGTTCTGTAGTATCAATTATTACAATACTATTTCTCTTCAGACATGTATTCTTAATAAGGCTATCAAGAAAGATACACCATTGGGAACTACAAGCAAGTAGCCAAAGGACTTAAATAGGTCCGTTAGAGATGTTTCGCTACACTAGGTTTCAAATTTCTGTTCCATATAGTTGCATTTTCATACCAAGAAACTACAGTTTAGCTTAGGATTTTGAGTTTACTTAAAATACTAAAGACATAAAAATGATGTTTTGGTGCAAGAGTTTCTAAAGATGGCTACGTCTTCTATTTTCCTTTCAGGTGATCCACTGTAAATTGACCTCTAAAGCATCTGAAAAAGTTTCCTTCTTCAAGTTGACCTGTTGGAAAATCATCCCACATGCATATGAATAAAGAATCTGCATTGTTCTAAGGTAGAAATTTTATATTTCCACTGGTAAGATATTAAACTATACTGTCTAAATTTTTAAAAATATCATTATGGAAGAAATTGTGAAAGTTATTTAAAGCAATGAAATTTAGCAGTGTTTTTTTTTAATTTTTGTCTTATGTTTGTATTTCCCCAGCCTAAGAGTTGTAATAGCCAGATAAGTATCCTGAGTTTTATCCTGAGACCAAATCTTGTTTCTGTGTCCACTGAAAGCTTTTATGAAAATATTCCATATATGATCTATTCTAATGTGAATTAGAGCTATGATTTCCATAATACCATCTCCAGAGATCTTTGACAAGGGACTTGTCCAGTGAATTTTGGTGGAAAGCCCTTAAATCAACCAAAATTCTCAAAACCAAAGTTTGAATGCCCAGCAATATTTCTTTTGAAATTTTGTTGTTTTCTTAAAATATTTACACATTTTTATCTTTGCCTTTTCCAATGCAGAGTAATATGCCACCATAATCTCTATATTAGTTTATTATTTAGTCAATAACATACACACATACATGCATACACAGACACAGGGAGATGGAGACAGAGAGAGTGTGTGTGAGAGAGAGAGAGGAGTGGGGGGGAGAGAGATGATAAACTGAGTGAGGGAGAAGGACAAAGAAAGAGAGATACATAGAGAAGTTGTGGGAGGAAGCAAAACAGGGCAAGCATCTCAGAGGGAAGGAGAAAGAAGAGAGAATTTTATCCTTTTTCTACCCTTCTTTAGCAATAATCCTGATCATTGGCCTTTTGGTGTGCAGTGTATTTGTACCAATAGGGCTGAGTATTCTGTAGAATCCAAGTCTCTTCACCTTGACATACTTTGGTTCTCTATTTTAATCATATACTATTGTAAATAGAAACATTTTGGTTATTGCTAAGAGATGCATCAATCTATAGGTATATCTGTAAGTCAATATTGATCATTTTAATACTAAGTTCATTTAAGAGCATCCTAATGAAAGACTCTCCTATAGAGCATCTAAAAAGTCTTTCTAGAAAAATCCTTCTATTTGCTAAAGCTAAAATTGCCTTTGAAGAACATATATAACATTTTTATATGCATTACATGTTCAAATCTACTAAGGTCAAAATGATTAAACAATGAGTGACTTTTGTGATTAATTTGCTTCCCATGGCAGAGACTTTCATGACAGAAAAAACTTCTCATGGCAATATATTATTCTATACTAGCTAATACATATATACAATAGTATCATGGTCTCTATCTAGTACTTCTGAGCTAAAATAATTACGGAGAAAAGCAATTAAGAACAGTTGTGACTATTTTGTTTTTTATAGAGTTTGCAATATTGAGAAACATCTAACAAACTTCTGAGTACATTTTCATAAAGATTTGACAAAGATGGGAAGATCCATGCACTTTTGGAGGTACTCCATTATGTGGCCTAGAGTTCCATATTGAATCAAATGGTTGTGGTAAGTGATAAGTGGTAAGTGTGGTAAGTTTCTTCTTCTAAACAAAAGAGGGAATGTAATTTTACAGAATGTAAAACTGTTAAATATTTAAGGATAATAAAAAATATTCATGAAAATGAAGGGATATTTTGTTGGAATAACATTAAGGAAATTCTGTGACATTAGGATCCTGACTTTATAAAGCAACAGCAAATTAGGAATATCCTACCTGCTTGCATATTAAACAGTAGACATAATGATGAAAGGCAGAAAAAATAATTAGAAGATATAATTTTATAGGTCAGCCTTGTCTTTAGAAGTATTGACAAGAATGCCTATTTAAACAGGGAAAGAGAATAGGAACCTGAATAGTCTAGCTCAGTGTATTATTTGATTGATTATTGTTTCAGTTTCAATCATATAGAGTGTAAAGTGTTGCAAGGTTATTAGAGTTGAATCTGCAAAGAGAGACAATCACTACCTAATTGGAAGGGAAGATTTTTCAAGTTGATGAGCCATTTTTATTTGATTTACGGGTATTTATATGTCAGATCTATCATTTGGAAGAGGGGGAAATTTGTTTCCTTTTTGATGATCACATCTTCTCAGGGAGTCAGTGTTACCAGCAGTTGTCTGTCTATTAAAACTACTCTGTTCTAACAATGTTCCTGACATCAAATAAGAATTCATGGAAGTCTTATGTAGTCTGGAACAGATGATTTAAAGAAAAGCAGCTAATAAAATTGGGAATACCTAAGTTAATTTACCTTTTCTTCAACCTTGAAGGACGATTGTTACAGGCTTGAGGTAGACACTATGATTGTCTTTACATTAGAGCATCAATTGTTCTCAATGTCTACAAGAATCAAAAACAAGGGAAATAATTGGAGAAACAGCAATATTTTGACCCACTCTTGGATATCCATTGGGTTTTGCAGCACTTTTAGGAAATGCATCATTTAATCTCTTTTATAGTTTCTTAAAGGAACCTTTAAGCAAATAGTTGACACAAAAGGTCAATAATTGTGCCAACTTTTGCATTGCTCAAAATATAGGCATTTGATACAAAGTAAGGTTGAGGCTACAAAATTAAATGAAACTATTCCATTTCTATTTTAGTTTTTCTTAACATTATTTTCTGTATTTTAAATATTCATTGTTCTTTAAATGAAAGCCAAGAAATGGTAAACTATGAAAACTATTTTCTAATCTTAAAATGGCAGTTGTTGAAAAACAAAAGAAGAATAGTTTATATTACATAGTGTTCTGGTTAATTAGTCTTCATTTTAAGAGTCTATGTGTTAAGGTTATAGAGATTGACTGTAGAAAACTTACTTAGCAGAATAATATATATAATGTGGTAAAAACATCACTGGGTGGGAGGGAGATAAAAAGGGAAGGGGAAAATGAGGGAAAGTGAGTGAGGAGAAAGAGAGGGGAGAAGAACATACATAACAATATAGGAGGGATGGAATAAGGTTAAGAGATTAAGGGAAGATGAAATGAAAGTTTTATTAAAATGTTGAAGCTATTTAGATAGTGTCTTTACTCTTTCCCACTGTGTTCATGTGTGTGTGTGTGTGTGTATGTACATACATGCACATACATATATGTATGTGTGTATATGTGCATGTTTGTGCAGGGCTTTGACAATATCTATTTATTTTTCTTCATCTGACAGGCTTTGCAAGCATATATTATGCCCAATATCACAGCAGTAACTGAATTCATCCTTATGGGGCTCTCTGACATCCCTGAACTACAGACTCTCTCTGGAGTGTCCTTTCTGTTAATATATGTAGTGATCCTAATGAGTAACTTGCTCATCATCACTCTCATCACCCTGGATCAGAAACTCCAATCACCCATGTACTTCTTCCTGAAGAACTTGTCTCTGGTGGATGTCTTTCTAGTGTCCGTCCCAATCCCAAATTTCTTTATCAGTAGCCTAACTCACAACAATTCCATTTCTACTGTTGGATGTGCATGTCAATTATTTTTCATGGCCTCTTTTGGAGCAGAAGAATTATTTCTCCTAACTGCCATGTCCTTTGACCGCTATGTTTCTGTCTGTATTCCCTTGCATTATGACATTGTTATGAGTAGTATCAACTGTATGCTGCTGATGGGTGTACCTTGGGTCATTGCGATATTCTTTGCAGCCATATATACAACTCTCATATTTTCCATGCCTTTCTGTGGTTCTAATGTAATTCCAGAGATTTTCTGTGATGTTCCTTCTTTATTAAGGATATCCTGCTCTGACTCACTTGTAGCCATTTACACAAGTATTGGGATTGCTCTGTGTCTAGGTGTCTCTTGTATCTTCTGTGTTGTGATCTCTTACTTTTACATTTTCTCCACTGTACTGAAGATGCCTACTGCTAAAGGCCAGACCAAAGCATTTGTCACATGTGTACCTCACCTCATTGTTTTTACTGTTTTCATTGCTACTGCTTGCTTTGTCTATCTGAAGCCACCCTCAAATACCACATCAGTTACAGACAGGTTATTTTCTGTGCTGTACCCTGTGCTGTCTCCAGCACTTAATCCAGTGATCTACACCCTGAGAAACACTGAGGTTCATAGTGCTCTGAAAAGGCTACTTCAAAATTTCTACTCAAGGGACTTATTACACTTAACATGTCAAGTGATTTGAGAGTGACAAAATTCATTACAGTTTTCAGGAACAGTTAAGATCTCTTTTGGTTGTGAGCCTAGCCTTTAGTGGTTGAAGCATTCTCTCCAACCAAAGTTTTAAGATTTTTATCTTTTTATAAATATTTATTTATTTATTATGTGTACAATATTCTACCTGTGTGTATGCCTGCAGGCCAGAAGAGGGCACCAGATCCCTTTACAGATGGTTTGAGCCACCATGTGGTTGCTGGGAATTGAACTCAGGACCTTTGGAAGAACAGGCAATGCTCTTAACCTCTGAGCCATCTCTCCAGCCCCATCTTTTGAAAGAAACTAATAAATATCTACAATCACTTTGTAGCTCTTTTATCATATTTTATATGCAGAAGATGAACACAACAATGGTTAAATGTGTCCATATCATGGAAGGCAAATTAACTCTCAAGAAAGATTCATACTTGGTTTCTGTGAGATTCTAACTTGTTGTGAATCATTATAATAGCAGAGAAAGCAGAAAATTGAGCACAGTGTCTTTCTTGATATTTATCCTAGTTTATAATGTACCATCAGAATAACTGTACAGAATATTTATAGAAAGATACTAGGTATTCTTAACCATTGTAATCTATATGTGTCCTTTAGTCTAATGTCTGCAATTGAGGAAGTATTTATTTCTTCTTCTGTGAAGGTAAATGCTTTCTATTGGAGACTGTGAAGCTGTAGTGGAAACTATTATAACTATAGCAGAATTCATTTGATTATGACTGATTTTTTTCACTAGTGTTTCTGTTGGGAAAGATTGCTTTTCATTGTTCTTTATCTTCTGGAGAGTCTGTTTTTTTTTAAAAAATGAACTTAGTGTATAAAAAGAAATTAAGATGTCTACTCATTTTCAACAATGTTCTCACTTCCAATTACATTAATGATATTCTGTAGTCAGATTGACAAAACATTACTAGCTGGAAACCATGTGTGGATCAGGTCAGTGTTAAGCTCTCTCATTATCCTATCTCATTTTTGATAGAAAAATCCAACTATTCTTCTCAATCATTCAGAATCCAGAATAACGGAATCCAAAGTTCTGCAATCTACTCTGATGATTATATCCCCAAATACTAAATTCCAAGCAATATGTAGGTCATTGAAGCCTATGAAACGATTGGAATATCACCTTATACTTTTAGAACTCAAGTAGTAAGCACAAATTATGGGAAAGTTAGACCATTTCCACCAAATCATGATTTCAATCTCTATTTGTACATTACTTTTCCTCTCTCAAATTCAGAGCAAATTCAGAACCTGGTTTAGAGTAAAATGAGAGTCAGCTATACCTGATTCACTTTATATACCCTTAATTCACATCTGCCAACACACAAAATAAACAAACTCCCCTTTGAAAGCATGCCTCTCACTTGCAATATCCCTGATTCTGTTATTTGTTCATTCCTGACATACTTTCATTTCTTAAATAAACTTGCTTACTCATCTCTATTTCCAAAAATTATTAAATCTCAAAGTCCTCAGTGTTAAACTCAGAGGTTTTAAACCATCAAAGAAAATACATCAAGACAAAGAATTTTTTTCAGATTTATTTTCTTCACATTTATTTAATTTTCTAAAATTTCCTACTTGTATACTGTATTGTTTTCACACCCTCTACATTCTCTCTTCTCTACGACTCATTTCTTGTCATCCCTGAATTTATCTCAAATTCATTTGTTCTATTTAAAAATTATTGTTGTTTAAATACACACAGCAATAACAATAATACATTAAGGACTATTTTTCAGATGTGGTATAAGGGAAAATTGCAGGGAGTTTCCCTGATGATTGATATCTAGTGGTGTTCTTCAAGCATTAAGTAAATGAACACAGGGTTAGACACATGAGAGAGTAATAAACTACATAAGAGGAAACCACATGTATATTTACACATGCAGAAATAATACAGATAAAAAAATCTGTAAAATATTAAATCTATAAAAGTTCTACTGCGTAAACTGAGACAATAGTGACCATTTATAAACTACATTTCTTTTTGCAATTTTACTGATTCTTTGTGGATTTCACATCATGTACTTTGAACCCACATGAAACATAAAGAAATAAAGCAAGACAAGACAAAAAAAGGGGGGGAAAGGACTCTTGTCATGAACACTGTAGTGTGTCCCCTTAAGTCATGTAGTTTTCCCTTAAATCTATCTTGACTTGCCAGTGTTCAGTACCATGAGTCATTGGTCTGCCAATGCTTTCTGCTACACCACTGAGAGTGGATTCTGACTTGTATATCCTGTTTTCCTAAATTATGGAGATTCTGCTGTTTTGACCCTTCCGATGTTCTAACAGTTCATACATTTGCTTGATGTTGGGGTGGGTCAACTCAAAGCCTTGGTTCTGTGCCTGAGTGGGTGCTAGGGTGGTCAGTCTGCCAGCTTTTCCTCCTGTCACAACCCAGGAAAGTTTTCCATTTCAGTCATTCTAGCTCACTCAACTCAACCTTTAGCAAGGATTGGTACCTGCTTTCCTGCTCTCAGGCTCTCAGATCCAGGGCACCCACATGCACATTCCAAGGGCCAGTTTTTTTGTTTTGTCCCAGCAAGGTAGAGTAACCTTTTTCCCAGTTGCTCTTGGGGAGGTCGAGTCAGCTCTTCTGCTCTAACAACCTTAGGTTCTGGTCACCTGCATCCTTGACCAAAGGGTCAAATCTAGTGTGCTGTCCAGGTGAGGTGAATGTCTGTGGTTAGGAATAGAACCATCTTAGTGTGAGCAGCAAGCTCTCCCCTGAGTGGGAAGGTAAGTTCTCCTGTTGGATTATTCAAAGAGGGCCAGGGTCAGGAATTCCAGGGCTAATAAATGGCTGGACTGGCTCGGTACAGCATGGTCTTGATGATCCCCTGTGCTAAAATGGGCCACAGACATCATCACTAATCCTAGATGCAGGAACTTGAAAGCTGACATGACTCTTGGCAGCAGCCAAATGCCTCAATGACCTGACATCATCACCGACCACTCGGAACAATACAAACCTGTAACAGTGAGACCTTCAGGCACCAACATGATCTTCAGACCCTGAGCATCTTCAGAGCCATCACTGGTAGCAGGAACTATAGAGATACCTCAGACCACTGCCACAGCAAGTGCCTCAGGCATGACAAGGCCCTATGTGATGTCACCTGATTAATGTCTCTGTGACCACAGATGGAACCACCAGACACACAGATCAGTATTGCCCATGCAGCAGCCTGGTCCTTGGATACATACATGGTCTCAGGTAGCTGGTGGACCACAATCATCTGCATGATCCTTTGTAATAACTAGAGTCATTGACATCAACTCAGACCCTGGGTGCTACAGGTCTATTTGACAGCAGTTCAGGCATGGATGACACCATGGCCCTGCATGACAGTGAAGGCCATTCATATCAGCATGTCCTTAATGGACACATGGACTTTAGATGCCCAATGTTCACAGATTCTTGCCCAGACCCCAGGCATCTATGTGGTATTTAGTGACAAGACAGGCCAAAGAAATCCATACTGAGCTTGACTGTAGTAGGACCATGGAACCAGATATGGTTAAGGCATCAGTCTGGAACATGGATGTCAGTATGGCCTCAAGTGGCAGTACAGAGTTCTTAGATCAGCCTGGTCTCTAAGCCAGCCTGGCCCACGGACACCAACATAACCTCAAATGGCAGCTGTGATGCCTGACATTGGCATTTTCTTCAAAAGACTCAGGAGCTACAGGTATGAACACCCAATCTGACTGGGGAAGGGTCATGGACCGGGACGTCCTTGTTGGCAACCCTGGTCTGGAAAATACTATGACACCTCTTGGCAGCACTGGGAAATCCAATTGAACTAACCCTGAGAGTGACATAGTCCTGAGACACCAATGTGTCACTGACTATGGCACAAACCCTGGGCATAAACGAGGCCGTTTTTGGGAACATGGGCCAAGGACATCAATGCAGTTCTTAGCCTCTTTAGGCCTCTGGACTCCAACATGATCCTTGACACAGCCTGGAAGAGCATGCCATCTTTGTCCAAGATCCTGCTCAGGCCGCCAATAAGGCATGGCATCGTGGGATACTTCGGATATCAACATGGCCCCCTTAAACTGCTCTAGCTGTGAGTACTACATTGAATTCATGCATGTCTTGTTCATGATACTTTTACATATCTTTTACTTTGAAGAAACATGGTTTTCTACTTTGTAAAAAAAACGTTTCCTCATAGGTTTACAACAAAATGTAAGCTAAAATTGATGTGAATTAACTTAATTGAAATGCCTCCATGAAACACATAACCACATGAAAGATAAAATATAAACAATACATATAACATTTAGGCAAGTTCCTTTGGTGCAGACACTATATAAGAGGAACAAGAAATATAAAGAAGTCTTCTTTGTTATGTAGAGGATTTTTTATTAAGAAATTTCTTTAAGAATGTACTTCCTTTTATTTGATTTTTTAAAGCATCTTATTTTATGTGCTAATCCCAGTTCACACCCCCTAACATCCTACTGGTAAACCCTTTATCTCACCACTCTACCTCCCATCCACTCCTCAGAGAGAGTGAGACTTCCCATGAGGAGTAAACAAAGTCTGTCACATCACTTAAAGCAGGACAAAATGCCCCACACAATATCTAGGTTGACCTAGGTTTTCCTGCATAGGAAATTGGAACTTAAGAACCAGTTCTGGCTCTCAGGATTAATTCTCATTCCACTGTTTGTTGTGCAACAATCTACCCAAATCAAACAACTGTCACCATATTCAGAAAGACTTCTTCAGTTTTCCCAGATACTCATCCTACTAGCTTGGGTCAGATGATACTATGGATTCCCCAACATGGTCTTGGTCACTTTTCTCATAATATCACTGCTCACACTTTGTGGCTGGACTCCCGACGTTTGACTTGGTTCTTAGCTGTGGATGTCCGTATCTGCTTCCCTCAGATATTAGATAGATGTTCTATGATGGCAATTAAGGGAGTCAGCAAACTGGACTACAGGTGAAGATGATTTTAGATACCTTCTCCGCTAGTGCATAGATTATTAGCTCCACTTGTGCATTCATGGGAATTTTTCTAGTGCCTGGTGTATTGCTAAGCCCACAATGGCTCCCTCTTTCAAGGTATCTCTTTTTTGTTCTCTCTCTCTCTCTCTCTCTCTCTCTCTCTCTCTCTCTCTCTCTCTCTCTCTCTCTCTCCTTCTCCCAACTTGATATTCCCATTACCTCATGTTCTCTTCCCCACAACCCTTTCCTCGCCACTCCACTACCACCCTATCTAGACCCTCCATGCTGCCACATTACTAAAGAGATCTTCTTTACTTACACTTCACAGAGGATTCCTTGTATGTCTCTCATGGGGTTCTCCTCATTTTCTGTCTTCTCTGGAATTATGGACTGTAGGCTGTTTACCCTCTGCTCTATGTCTCATATCCACTTGCAAGGAAGCACATACTGTGTTTGTCTTTCTGTCTGGATATTCTCATTAAGGATTTTTTTTCTATTTCCATCCAATTCCAAACATATTTCAAGACGGCATTGTATTTCAACACTGAGTAGTACTCCCCTGTGTAAGTGTAACACATTTTCTTTACCTACTCTTCAGTTGGGGGGAGGGGAATCTAGGTTGTTTCAATTACAAATGATGCTGCCTATGAACTTTGTTGTAAGTGTCGGAATCCTTGGCTATATGTCCAATAATGCTGAAAGAGAATATGGAGGATTCTTAAACATATGATGTGATCATAGAAATTTGAAAATTTTGGTATGAATTCTTGCTTGTTCAAGTGAGAACATGTTTGATCTTTCCTTTATCTAGGGATTCCATAAATGAAGGATGACAAACAAAGAGATGGTAAAATGAAGCCTGTGATAATTTCATATCATTAGTCATTTTGTGACTCTGGTACAATATTTGCCAGCAATTACTTACGGCAGGTAGGATTCAGTTTGGCTTCTGGTTGCAGAAGGTACTATTCCAACATGTCAGGAAAGGTCTGAAATCTAAAGAGACTTGTTCAATTTGGGGAGAATTGGACAATACCTCTCTTTACATGCTGGATGACCATGAAACTGACTAAACTTGAAAAATAGCTAGGCCTTAAGCCTCTGGAAATTTCCGTTCTTTTATCTATCCAAAGGCTATACCTCCCTTTTTTATAATTCTAACTCCTCATAAAAACAACTTGATCATCTAAAGAAAAAGACTGAAAACATATGAGCCTGTGATAATTTATAAGCAAACCTTAAGCAATATTTATATTATAAAGTCTGAGTGAACTCATTACATGAATTAGCTGTAACCCTTATCAAATTGATGGGTGAATAGCAACAGTCAAGGTTAAGTTAAACCTTGAGATATAATTTTCTTTTGTTAGCTTTTCATGATAACTTGTTCATATGCAAATGTGATTTTATTTGCTTTGTGACCCCCTACCTCCCTTGTACTTATTCACTTATTTATCTCTTCCTTTTTTTTCATCTACAGGTGGTGATAAGCTTTTACAAGTACACTTTCACTCCATAGTGTTTCAGGACCTACTAAAATAGTTAAAAGAAGCTAATGTGAAGTTCTTGTGATGATGACTCTTCTATAACATATGGACCAGGAATAGAAACATAGACACAATCATGAATAATGTGCAAATAATCACAAGTGAAGGAATATATCCTTAAATAATTAAACTAACTTATGTTCTTCAATATTACCAATGCCCTGAATGGGATATCTGCACTGAAGAACCACTGAATAATTTCACATTACAAAAGACAAATGGAACATGGCTACTTTACACCAAATCTGACCCCTTCATATATCATTCAATTCTAGAAGACAGAATGGGAAGAATTAAACTTAATGTTATTCATGAAAGGGTATAAACATGGAAAGAAACTAGGCAGATTTTTAGATTAATAATAAATTTTGTTATTTATGGTGTCTGAAATTTGGAAAAGTATGTGAAGATGGGGGATCTAGATAAGAATTAATTGATAGAAATCATTAATATTCTTATAATTTTAAGTTTGAAAACACTCTAAATTTAGAATTAAAATATTTTAGAGCAAAAGATGATTTTGAATATCAACAGCAAAATTTATGAGCGCCTTAAATATTTTTGTACTCATACTTAAGTCTTTGCTAATATTGATGAGTTAGAAAATTCAGTATCTCAGCTTAAATCTTTGAGAGTTACTCTTCCTCAGTAAAATGTCTTACATAATACGAAACAGCCACTAACTTTCTTTCTTTACTTGACTTTTCTCCCAGGCCTGTATATTTATTTATATAATAAACTTGTGAAAAGTTTATTATATAAATAAAATTATATGAAAACCAAATAATATTAAGGAACAATAGTAATAGTTGTTCAGATGTGGAATTAGATATTCAAAACATTTTTCTTATCTAGGGTTTTAGTAATCCCATAAAGAGTACAGATAAAATAAACCAAGATTTATTAATTTTATTTCCTTTCCAGGAATGTGCAGTTTATAAAGGATGTTTTACCATCCTATGCTTTTATGATATACTTTTATTTATTACATTTTCATTACATCCCTAAGAGTTTAGATTTTCATACAATAATTTTTTTACCATTTTCATGTTCCAATTCATCCAATAACTATTGATTTTGATATCCAATCAAAGGTTTTTTGTTTTTATATAACTCTTCCAGGCTCATATGTACTGCACTAATCTTCTTGTTTATGATCTGCCATTAGAAAGGGCTTATATGACAGGGTACTAAACACTCTGAAAACACTGATGCCCTCTTTCACAAGAGCTAAGAATTGGAAACCCTCCTCTTTTAGATATAGTATTTTGCTTTCAGCTCCTCTTTCCTTGCTGAAAATTGGTCTGGGTTGAGATTAAAAAGGGTGTGAGAATGCTGTCACAACCACTATGAGTTCATATGGCCAGCTATCTTTCTTTGTCTAGAAAATATGGTAGTCATCCTCCACATCCAGCCCTTACTTCTTTAAACTCCTTTAGAAATGATTCCTGAAACTTGGGGATTTCTACTGCAATGCTGAAGATTTTGCTTTTTAGGACTCAACATTCTGTAGACTCTCATTGTACTAATCTCACAAATTTTTAATTATCTGTTTTAATGACTTTCTAGTGTACATTAAAGCTTTTTGAACGATAGTTGTGAAAGACCCTAATTTCCAGTGAGACTGAGCCCCCTTTGTATTTTTCCAGCCAGTATTTATAGGGTCTCAGGGTTACAAAATGGGGAAGCATAGCAACAACAACATTATTGGTCAACTCAAATTAAATTAACATATGGGTTGGATCAACATCAGGACAAAACAAGTCTACAAAAACAAGTCTACAAAACAAGTCTAAATTAAGCTAGTTTCAGCCAGTTTCTACTCCCTTGGGTTTCAATATACAAAGTACTGATTGTTTTTCTCAAGACTGTTTCTGCCACCCACAGATATCCTGTTTTGCCCTGGTCTAGTTGATCAAAACATCTGAAGATGGAGACTAGGGTTGGGGTCCTTAGGTTGAGAAATGCACACACACATGCCTATATATATATATCATAAGTCATCACAAGTCCTTTTAACATTATTTTTATTAAAGAGTATGCTATCAAATGGCCAGCCTTTCTAGAAGTGTTTACTATATATTGCAGATAAAATTGCATTTGAAGAACATAGCTAATTTTATTTATTTATTTATTCATTAATTGATTTTTTTATTTTTACTTATCTACTAAATATGTACAAGGTACATATTGTGATGTTCAGTGGAAGCATTTGTAAACCAGATTAAGTTGTGACAACTGCAACAAAATATAAATAAAGATAAATAAATAAACACATAAGTAAAGACATACATTTTATACTATAAATGGGTTGAGATCCACTCTTTCCTTTGTGCAGCAACATTAATATCATAGTTTTTTCCTAGTCCATCAGAATCAAAATTAGTAAGATAGAAATGTAGTAAGAATTGTGTGAATGGTCTTCTGGACTTGTGACTTAGAAGCTATAGAACCACCTCAGACACAAACATTTTCATAGATTTTTCACTGAGATGTGAAGACTCATCCATTTATTGTGAGACTCCATTCTTTGATGTAGGGTTCAGTAATAATCCAAATGTGTGAGTAAGTAGGGTGAGAGAACTCATCTCTCCCTGCTTCTTAACCACAGAAGATTTTCGACTGTCTGTCTCATGAATCTGCCAAACCTCATTTCTCCAATATGACTGTATGAGTAAATAACAATACAAAATAGTTTAGAAATACTTTAATTTAATTGTTGTTTTTAAATATTTTGTTGTAATGGCATGAAATGTAACTAGCAGAACACTGGAATAAAATATTGGTTAAAGTTTGGCTTTCTTGCTATGATTAATCTGATAATGTGTTTCTTAATATTTGAGAATATATTTACAGGAGGATTGTGGGAGAATATAGATTCCAAGAATGCAGAAATCAATTGGGACAGTTTGGGGGGAATCTTCATAGGTCATAATTTCTAGAAAAATGAAATGATGGAGACTTGACTCATGAGGCTACATAAGGAAAACGTGGGCTCTATTGCTGTAGTAAATGGGACTCAAAACATTTCTTTTTTGTTTGTTTGTTTCTCAATATATTGATTCTCTGTGTAGCTTTGGAGCCTGGTGAGGGAGAATTGTCTGTATTCTGTCAATCATGTTTTAAATAAATGCTGATTGGCCAGGCAGGAGGTGTAGGTGGGAAAACCAGACAGGAAGTAGAAATGATGCAAGGAGAGCAGGAGAATTCTGGGAGGAGGAAGTTGATTCCTCCGACTCCTGCCCAGATCACCGAAGCAGCAGGATGTGAGCTGCCCCACTGAAAAAGGTACTGAGCCGCATGGCTAACATAGATCAGAAAAATGGGTTAATCAAGATGTGAGAGTCAGCCAGTAAGAAGCCTGACCTAACAGGCCAATCAGCTTTAAAACTTACAGAGATCTGTGTATGATTTTTCTCTGGGACTAAACAGCTGGGGGGCCGGGCAGGACAAAAACCCAAACAAGCTAACCCATCATGTTACAGAATGGCACCCACGTGGATAACTGCATCCACAGAAAGCCTGAGAAAGCTTGGGAAAGACTAGAGTAAAGCATTTCAGTTTTCAGCCGTAGCAGGAAAAAAGCTGCACTGTTTTAAAATGTCGGCTTTCTGGGCCGTCCTGCCAGGGAAAACTCTGACTCTTTCAAGCAGGCAGTCTGGACTATGGATATATTGTTGCAGCTTGCTTCCTGGCAAGGACCTTGAAATGCCATAGGAGCTTTTGAATGTTGTCTTCTCCATATTTCTTAGCAAATTAAAGACCCATGTGGTCAGAAAAAGAGAGATATACAGTAAAGAGAGATTCAAAGAGTAAAAAAAAAAACTCTAAATGGTTTACAGTGTGTTAAAAATATATGCAGGTTTGAAAAAAATGTTTAAAGCCTTAAAATAAAAAAAAAAGAAAGAGAATAGTTGGGTGTGGTAGTACACACCTTTAATCCCAGCACTGGGGAGGCAGAGACAGAAGGATCTCCGGGAGTTCAAGGATAGCCTGGTCTACAGAGGGAATTCCAGGACAAAAATATACAGACAACCTGTCTCAAAACGCCAAAAGTAAAAATAAAAGAAATAGAGGTTAAAATAAAGCCACGTAAAGATGGAAAATACACAGAGAATCTTGATACTGTATGCTATTATGCTCTCTTTGAATTGTTTAAATGCTGAGGAAGGAGCAACTGCTGCTAAAAAGATATTTGCTTATAAATACTGCAGAATTAATCCAAGATAGGTATTTTGAAAATTCCTTGGCTTCAAAATTGAAGGCAAAAGGTATGTTACTTTGGAGAAGAGATTTTGCTTTTGTTCTCACAGAAAACGAGAGGCTCTGAATTTATTCATAGTTAAGAAAAATCACCTTTGACCAAGGGAAGCCACCAGAAAAATCTCCGACAGGAACAAATGGCCCAGATGTCTGAGTTCTTCATTCAGAACAGGTTCAAGACTGCTGCCTGAGATGATCAAGACTCACAGGATACTTCAGTCAGGACTTGATCATAACTCTAAATTTTCTTTAGGAAATTTTCTAAATTTCCCCATAAGATTATCAGCACCCCCAACCAGCTGGAAGTAGCCTGGAATACTATGCCCACATTCCCAAAAACTGGACTATGGATATTTTCCTTTGTTTTTCTTTTTTAAAAAAGAGGGAGAAGTGGTGAGGGAGAATTGTCTGTATTCTGTCAATCATGTTTTAAATAAATGCTGATTGGCCAGGCAGGAGGTGTAGGTGGGAAAACCAGACAGGAAGTGGAAATGATGCAAGGAGAGCAGGAGAATTCTGGGGAGGAGGAAGTTGATTCCTTCGACTCCTGCCCAGATCACCAAAGCAGCAGGATGTGAGATGCCTCACTGAAAAAGGTACTGAGCCACATGGTTCACATAGATCAGAAAAAAGGGTTAATCAAGATGCGAGAGTTAGCCAGTAAGAGGCTAGACCTATTGGGCCAATCAACTTTATAACTTACAGAGATCTGTGTATGATTTTTCTCTGGGACTAAACAGCTGGGGGCCGGGCAGGACAAAAACCCAAACAAACTAGCCCATCATGTTACAGGAGCCTGTCCTGGCATTCTTTCTGTAGGCTTTGAGATTGACCTCAAACTCACACAGATCCACTTGCCTCTGATTCCCAAATACTGTGATTAAAGGCCTGTGCCACCACTGCCTGGCTAAAATATTTTTGATGTATTCTGAGAGTGAGCCTTTATGCAACCTGCCCATATCCTGAAATACTGAGTCAGTATATATTTACCAGTATTAGACTAAGTTCTTCACTATAGGAACTTTGAGAATAAATGGCATTCAGGCAGTGGGGAAGTTACTACTCAAGGCTTTTATTCAAACATATGGTGAGAACTTTCTGAAAGTTAAGAAAAATTTACAAATGGTGAGGAATGACTTCAATTAAATTTATACTTGTAGACAATGACAAGGTATAAAAAAAAATCTTTATTTCTTTCCAGCAATTAACAACACCACTCCACACATTACAAAAATAAGAAGTTCCTTTGAGAATAAAACCATTTCTATAAACATATTAACATTTAAATATATTGAAAGAAAAGATCCTTAGCTAAGTATGTTTTACTGGTTCTCTACTGCAAAATTCGTACTTATAAAAATATTTTCCCAGAGTCAATATCAAAGGCACAAATAGACCACAGAAATTGTGATACAGGAACCAGGTGATGTTCGTTGACAGGAGAACTCACCAGTACCACAAGTGAGATACTCAGTAGTGTTTTGGGATGTAGTATAGGAGGACAAGATAGGGATACTCAAATCAAGCTTCCAGGAAGCTGTTCAGTACAGATAACATTTGACAGTTAATATAGGTCTGAGAGGGACCTGAGAAAGTAAAGCTTAGGATATAATGAAATCCTGAGGTGTTGGCAATACTAAGAGCATGGTGTGCCTAAAATAAATGCTGCAGGTGTGCTGTAGAGACAATTTGATGACAGAGCACCTGAGATCTAAGTTGGAGAATTGGATGACTGGGATGGCTCAAGTTTATGGGAATTCAGATGCTTCCATCATAAACACAGGATTTCAAATACAGACCTAATACTTTTGTGGTTTTTCCATGTTTGATTTTATTCTTGCTTTGAAATGATTTTTTTTCTCACTTTACTTTTCTTTCATTATTCTGTTTTATAACAGGAATGGTTTGTCTGTATATGCAGGGAGCCGCCTGGAGGAAATCGCCATTACAAGATGGCGCCAGTGGTCCTGCAGCTTGAAGGAAAACAAGTCCTTATTTGGTATTGCCACATTGGGCTGAGTGCCCTTTGCCTGCACATGTACAATTGAGCCTTGTCCCTGGCCAATTACGAGGCTCCGGGTATCAACAGACTGGTATTCACCAATCAGGACAGTATCCAAGTCCCTTTACCCTATATAAACAGATGCCGCTTGGCTTTCTCTCTCTCACACTTCCTGTTCTCCCTTCAACCAAGAGGCTCCAATAAAATGTGATATAAAAAAAATCCTCAACTCGTGGTTGTTCTTCCTTGCTGGTCAAGGGGTTCACTGCAACTGGTGCCGAAACCTGGGACACCAGACAACATATAGGACACTGAGCGAGAGGACTGAAGAGGATCCAGAACTCGACATACAGAGCGGCAACGTCAGTAAGTCCTCCAGGTATGCTGATTGCTGGGGGTGGTCCAGAGTGGTTTGGCCTTGCATTAGTGTTAATGGTTGTAATCGTCCTTCTCTGCGGCTTTTGGCTGCGCTGCCATCAACCGGGCCGTGAATGCCTTTGCTGCTGCGATCGCGTCTAGTCAAAAGTGAAAGTGGGTCCGCTGTAGATGGAGCAGCGTTTTCTATAAAGATCGTAATTCCCTTGCAGGTAAAAAGGGGCATTCTTTAGCCCAGTGGATAAGTCACACGTAGGTAAGTGTGTACCATGGGCAATTCTTATGGAACCGGCTTGGGCCCCAGCGAAATCTATGGCCTGATCCAGGTGCTTTTACAGCAGCGCGGTCTAAAGATCTCTTCCGGGACGGTCACTACGATCGTTAAGGATATCGATAAGATCTCACCCTGGTTTGTAGTTTCAGGTGACTTAACCTTGCCATCATGGGATAAGTTAAGCAGGAATTTAGAACAAGATAAACAAGAAGAGAGGATTGGAAGGGGCACATTTCCTCTTTGGAGGTTGGTGCGGAGCTGCTTGAAGGAAGGACACAATACAGATATATTAAAGGAAGGTCGCAAGGCATTACAGAAACATCAGGACAGCCTTTCAAAATCGGACTATAAAGAGGAGGATGAGGATAGGCCTAAAAGAAAAAAGGAAAAACCAAAAAGAAGGATCAAAAAATAGTAACCAAATAACAGGGAAAAAAAAACCCTTATGTTCAATACTGGAGGAATTTGCAAATCCAGATTTATCAGAGGAGGAGTTGGATCCTCAAGAGGAGGAGGATCTTGAGGAAACAGCCACTAAAGATGAGGAAAAACAATATGGCCGAAGGCAGGGCAATGATGGCATGTTCAAAAAGGGGAACGGAAGACCTAAAAGGGGGAATAGCTGAGGCAGCATCCCACAGGGAAAGGATCTCCCTTACACTCTTAACACTTAATTTTTTAATTCAAAACAATGCTGGAAAAACAACAACAGACAGGCATGCCCTACATAAAAGCTCTTTGGAGCAAGATTTGTTCATGTAAAAAGATGTACTGGATAACAAATGGTACGAACTGGATCCGAGGATGTCCAGATCCAGGGGAGCTATTTATGTTTTCCCACAGAATCAAGAGGACCCAATCTGGGTACCAACAATACTAACCAGAAAAATAAAGGATGTTACAAAGGATAATGATGATCCAATGGATGTTAAATGCCCTACTAAGGACGATTCATGCGGAAGCAGCAAAGATGACCATCTGGGCGGTGACAAGGACATGGCCCATACCGATACCAACTCATGTTAACTCATCCCATTTGCCCACATTATTTTCCATCTCCTGTGATATGGATGCGCCCTGTATGCCTAATTCAAAACCAAGGTTAAAAAGGTTTAATACAACCAATGTTGATTTAAATGGAACCATGTGCTTTTTCCTAGTTAAGAGTAAGGGAAGCCGTCATCCTTACATTAAGCTCCTACATAAAAATCTCACCAACTGGATGGATTCTTTAGAGCATAATAAGACGGAGATAGGCATATTATATAGTGTATTAAGCAACATAGCCAATGGGCCGACAAAAGGGTCTAAAACAGGCGACATTACGTCGGCCATAAAAGTTACCACCGTGGCCATGCGGGCTGATTCCATGATGCCTGTTGGAGCAAAAACAAACGCTAAAAATACAACTCACTTTAAAGCATCACCACATTGCATTCCGAATTTTTCATTCCTACCCACCTTTACTGCCTTTCAAACAAAAACCCAGAAAGAGAAACAAATTGCATGGGGGTTTTCTTTATCCCCTTCCATGAAAAGATATATCTATAATCATACCAATGAGAATTCTACAACCGGGACAGGGTGGTCCTGGTACCAATGGTTGCTTTCCAATGAGGTGGGAGCTATGGCAGATGTCTCTGCCTTAGTGCAACTCCTGCCCATTACAATATAATTGCTCAAGGTCTCAGATGTTGTTAATGAGCAACATGGACGAAAAAGGCATCTTCGTATTAGTCAAAAAGAAGAGTTGCATAATCATACTCTTCCGGGGGCCGCAATCTGCCTACCCTCCCCATTCAATTTTTTACTTACCAATGCTACCGGTAAAGAGAAAAAGCTTGATTGTAAAAGCTCCTCAAGGGAATGCTTTTTGTCTAAATGTTAAAATGAGACATGGAATCTAGCTGTGATGCTAAGGTTCCTACGTTTGTGCCCCTTCCTGTAGAGGCTGACCCTAAACAGTTCCCCATTATTACACTCCTACGCAGGCAACGTGATTTTGGGATCACTGCTGCCATAATCACTGCCATTATAATATCAATGGCATCCGCCGTTGCAGCGGGAATAGCAATGGCTCAGCAGATACAAACGGCTGATGTCCTTAATAAAGTTGTTACTAAAACCACAGATGTTCTGGATATACAGACACAGATTAACAAGCATATGCTGTCAGGCATAATGGCTGCCAATCAAAAGATTGATTTTTTACAAACCCAAATAGATAAATTGTCCAGCTTAATTTAAATTGGTTGCATGTCATATCAAAAACATCTTTACATTACCTCTATTGTTTTTAATAACTCCAAAAATGTATCCCAACAGATCAGACAATACTTGGCAAAAAATTGGTCGATGGAGATAAAAATGTTACTTCAAGAGCAGCTGTTTCAAATTATCACTTTAAACAGCACCCATTTGCAGCCTCTTACCTTTGAGCAATTTTCTGACTGGCTTTATTCTGACTTTTCCTTTTTTAAGAAATTGATGGGGATAGGGATATTTTTGGTATGCTGCGTAGGCGGATATATGGTATGTCTATGGTTGGTATGCCATCTGTGAGCCCAAACGAGAAGGGACAAGTCATTATGACACAAGCCTTGGCTGCCTTGAAATATGGATCCTCACCCCATATTTGGCTTTCAGCCCTAAAGAGCTCATAGACAATATGCTATGCATAGCCTTTACACCCTCAAGGGACCCAATAGTCCCATTGCACAGAGAAAGATATGCACAGAGGAATATATGTAGATACAGCCCTTACACTCCCAGAAAAATATTTGTCCCATTGCACGGAAAGGATGTATCTTACCTCTTCTTTATTCCTTTCGCTCAATCGGTCCACACATCATGAGATGGGGACCTGATTGGGAAATAGCCCTTTGCCTTATTGCTCTTAAAAACAAAAAGGGGGAACTGCAGGGAGCCGCCCGGAGGAAATCGCCATTACAAGATGGCGCCGGCGGTCCTGCAGCTTGAAGGTAAACAAGTCCTTATTTGGTATTGCCACGTTGGGCTGAGTGCCCTTTTCCTGCACATGCACAATTGAGCCTTGTCCCTGGCCAATCCCAAGGCTCCGGGTATCAACAGACTGGTATTCACCAATCAGAACAGTACCCAAGTCCCTTCATCCCATATAAACAGATGCCACTTGGCTTTCTCTCTCTCCCGCTTCCTGTTCTCCCTTCAACCAAGAGGCTCCAATAAAATGTGATATAAAAAAAAATCCTCGACTCATGGTCGTTCTTCCTTGCTGGTCAAGGGGTTCACTGCATGTATCAATTACTGCATCGAGTATATTTTGTAAATTTTGCTTTTTTTTTTTAGTGCCAGGGAAGAGATTGTTCTGTGTTTCCATATTAAATTAGATCTTACACATAAAAATATTAATTCTATTGGAATTGTGTCTGTGGATGTTTATGAGGTGGTAAATACATGTGGTGGAAGATACCACCAGAAGCTACAACAGGTCATTGAAGCTGGTGTTGAGGAAAGTTGTGTGTTTGCTAATATGGGTGCTGGGAAACAAGCTTGAGTCCGCAGCATGAGTATTATGAGCTTTAACCACTGACTCATCTCTATAAGATTGCTGAAAACATATGTCTAACATCATTAGAAATTTTAAGACTTTAGTCATGTGTATAGTGGTGGGAAACATAATTCCCATTGTGAAATAAACATGAGATTTTAAGAACTGCTGTGTAGTGTTATGATTTAAAAGTAATGCATTTGGCCATCAAATTGACAAAAGATAGAGTTGAGTTGGCTAATATTTCCTACCAATGTGATGAGTTTATAATTTTGATCTAGATCTTTAGAGATGAAGTGTATCTAAGCACATTTCGAGTGAGTCTTAACATTGGTAGAAGGAAGAATCCTGGGTGTGACTGGCTCTATTTTCTACACATAAATCCAAGGCATAAAAACAGAAGCTTATAAATTTATCATGATAGCACTATAGTTTATCATTTACAACCTCTTCAGTGTTAGTGCACTGTTTCCAGTTGTTTTATGATCCGGAAACTATGTGTTCTTACAATGATGCACTTTACCTGCAAACCAGAAGATAAACTCTTGTCTATTTCTCATGCTGTCTTTCTCCCACATATTTTCCCACCATCTTGAAAAAAGTACATGATACATATGGTATGACATATGTCTTTGAACATAGCTTAAAAAATTGGTATATTTTGCAACACTTTTTACAATTCTCACATTGTCTCCAACGCTATGCATTGTACAGGTAAGCAAGTAAATTATTAATTATATTTGAGGAAAATATGACCATGATCTATTTGACCAAATCCAGTGTATTTTCTGGGAACTAATAAATCTAGTTTTTAGAATAAAGGAATTATTACAACTGTAATTGACTTCAGTGGTTCTTAGTAAGGCTGTCCAGGAAATTTTGCCTTTTGGGACTTCTAGGTAATAGCCAGTTGATTTTAAAAGGTCTGTTAGGAATATGTTCATTATATATGAATTCAAGCAAAACAACATCAAAGTTTACAAAAGGTAAAATATTTTGCTTCTTGCTGACTTTTTCTTTCATGGGATATTAATGAATACAGTTTAGCCTTAGATCTTTGAATTTTATAACTAAGTAAATATAATATGAATATGATGTAAATTCAGAATTACTAAAAGAAAGTTACCTGTTCTATTTTCTTTTCAGGTGATCCAATAACAAACTGAACTCTTACCGATATAAAAAAAAATTGCCTTCTCAAAACTACCAGCTTGAAATGTAATGAGGAACTCTATTCTGGGAATTTGAAGAATCTGAAATTTTGTAAGGTAAAACTTTTAAATTTATATTCATAAAAATTAAAATATTATTTTAGGAAATTTTAAAAATATTATGGATAATGGAGAAATTGAGAAGGTTATATACATTGTAATTACATAGTGATTTTTCACCTTTCTTTTTAACTTTCATATTTCCTTCCTTGTACATTTCTCCAACCTAGGGATTGTGATAAGTGCCAAGAATGTTATCCTTCTAACACTCACTTTTCCTGTTCTCGCAGACACCTTTTCTGTAAATCTTTTAAATGGAATTCATCTTATGTTACCTTAGAGATATGTTTTACTAAATGTCATTTCTAGGGAACTTGGTCTCATATATTTTCCTGTGAACAGTGGAGCAAATTTCTTAAGCTTAATCAGGCAACTGAATAACCAGTAACTTATTATCCTAAGTCCTGTCATCTGAAGACTAGTGTTGTTTAGTAAAATATTTGTACCTGCTAGATTTTGCCTCATCAGATGGAGAATAAGAAGCCCCATATACTTTATATTAGTCTCAGTCATTTAGTCATGGGACACTCACACACACACACACACACACACACACACACACACACACACACACACGAAGAGAGAGAATGAGATATTTCTAAACATGTATTTCAATAAGAATAAAGGTTTCTAAATAATTAAGACCTCATAACTGAATCTTATAGTTTGAATATACAGCCCTTGACTTGTATCATGACATAAGAGAACATATTGAGAAGAACATTTCAAACAATATTATTTTATAAAAATCTCTCAGGAAATAAGGGAATATTTGGTTGGAGGTTCTTAAAGGGAATCCAATGCTATAGGGATCCTGACTTTTGAATATTACGGCCCATTAGAAATATCTTATCTCAAGAGAAATCCAACATTAAACAAAAGAGTAAAAGTTACTAAAGGGATTTAACATACATATGTAATATTTAATGTTATTGTGTGTGTGTGTGTGTGTGTGTGAGAGAGAGAGAGAGAGAGAGAGAGAGAGAGAGGAGAAAGAGAAAGAGAGAGAGAGGAGAGAGAGAGAGAGAGAGAGAGAGAGAGAGAGAGAGAGAGAGAGAGTTGAAAATCTTTGTCTCCTAATGTAGTGACAAAACAGCCAAGATTAAACAGGGAAAGTGAATAATGTTAGCTAATATAGATCATTGATATCATGAAGTTGTGGCCTTGTTATGATCAACCTTATTCTATCTTTCTAAGAATCTGGGAATTTCGTTACAGAACAAATTTTGGAGGATATAGAGATGTGGAACAATAAGAATTCAGAGATTCATGGGAAATTGTGGTGGAAGCAGGATGGGTCAGAATTACTACAGTAATAAATATATTGAAGAGTTGGCTTATATCTCTTCATGAATGAAGAAACATGGGCTATATTCATCCTTCAAATTGGACTCTAAACATTTTGTTGTATTCTGACAATGAACCTATATGCAGCCTTGCCATATCCTGAAATGGTATGTCAGACTGAATTTAAACATATTAGATTAAGATTTTTGGTATAGGACCTTTAAGAAAGCAAGATATTCAGGGGGTGCCATGGTTCCTACTCGATGATTTTAATCATGGTTATGATAAGAACTTTCTGAAAGGTGAGGGAATGCTACAAAATGGTGAGGGATGAGTTTAAGATAAATTGAAGTTGTAGTTGTAGACCATGACAAGGTCAACAAAACCTGTGGGTTTTTTTGTTTGTTTATTTGTTTGGTTTTGGTTTTTTGAGACAAGATTTCTAGATAGAACAGTTCTGGCTGTAATGAAACTCACGCTGTAGATTAGGCTGCTCTTGATATCAATGAAATCTGCTTGCCTCTGCCTCTGCCTCTGCCTCTGCCTCTGCCTCTGCCTCTGCCTCTGCCTCTGCCTCTGCCTCTGCCTCTGCCTCTGCCTCTGCCTCTGCCTCTGCCTCTGCCTCTGCCTCTGCCTCTGCCTCTGCCTCTGCCTCTGCCTCTGCCTCTGCCTCTGCCTCTGCCTCTGCCTCTGCCTCTGCCTCTGCCTCTGCCTCTGCCTCTGCCTCCGCCTCCGCCTCCGCCTCCGCCTCCGCCTCCGCCTCCGCCTCCGCCTCCGCCTCCGCCTCCGCCTCCGCCTCCGCCTCCGCCTCCGCCTCCGCCTCCGCCTCCGCCTCCGCCTCCGCCTCCGCCTCCGCCTCCGCCTCCGCCTCCGCCTCCGCCTCCGCCTCCGCCTCCGCCTCCGCCTCCGCCTCCGCCTCCGCCTCCGCCTCCGCCTCCGCCTCCGCCTCCGCCTCCGCCTCCGCCTCCGCCTCCGCCTCCGCCTCCGCCTCCGCCTCCGCCTCCGCCTCCGCCTCCGCCTCCGCCTCCGCCTCCGCCTCCGCCTCCGCCTCCGCCTCCGCCTCCGCCTCCGCCTCCGCCTCCGCCTCCGCCTCCGCCTCCGCCTCCGCCTCCGCCTCCGCCTCCGCCTCCGCCTCCGCCTCCGCCTCCGCCTCCGCCTCCGCCTCCGCCTCCGCCTCCGCCTCCGCCTCCGCCTCCGCCTCCGCCTCCGCCTCCGCCTCCGCCTCCGCCTCCGCCTCCGCCTCCGCCTCCGCCTCCGCCTCCGCCTCCGCCTCCGCCTCCGCCTCCGCCTCCGCCTCCGCCTCCGCCTCCGCCTCCGCCTCCGCCTCCGCCTCCGCCTCCGCCTCCGCCTCCGCCTCCGCCTCCGCCTCCGCCTCCGCCTCCGCCTCCGCCTCCGCCTCCGCCTCCGCCTCCGCCTCCGCCTCCGCCTCCGCCTCCGCCTCCGCCTCCGCCTCCGCCTCCGCCTCCGCCTCCGCCTCCGCCTCCGCCTCCGCCTCCGCCTCCGCCTCCGCCTCCGCCTCCGCCTCCGCCTCCGCCTCCGCCTCCGCCTCCGCCTCCGCCTCCGCCTCCGCCTCCGCCTCCGCCTCCGCCTCCGCCTCCGCCTCCGCCTCCGCCTCCGCCTCCGCCTCCGCCTCCGCCTCCGCCTCCGCCTCCGCCTCCGCCTCCGCCTCCGCCTCCGCCTCCGCCTCCGCCTCCGCCTCCGCCTCCGCCTCCGCCTCCGCCTCCGCCTCCGCCTCCGCCTCCGCCTCCGCCTCCGCCTCCGCCTCCGCCTCCGCCTCCGCCTCCGCCTCCGCCTCCGCCTCCGCCTCCGCCTCCGCCTCCGCCTCCGCCTCCGCCTCCGCCTCCGCCTCCGCCTCCGCCTCCGCCTCCGCCTCCGCCTCCGCCTCCGCCTCCGCCTCCGCCTCCGCCTCCGCCTCCGCCTCCGCCTCCGCCTCCGCCTCCGCCTCCGCCTCTGCCTCTGCCTCTGCCTCTGCCGAGTGCTAAGGTTAAAGGCACGCACCAGCGCCACCTGGTGACAACATATCTTTTCAACAGTGTCATTTAACAAAAACAAATTAGTACATGGAAAATGAGGATGGGCTTTGAAAGCAAAACCCCACCTATCAACATGTGAAAATGAAAATATATTGAAAGAAGAATTCCTAAACTAAGAATGAAAATGGTTCTCACTTAGGACAATATTGTCCTATGGTTAGATTCAGAGGCATTAAAAGAACACTGAAATTGGTATTGGGTTCACTCTCAACTATGAGTTGACAGTAGAATTCACTAGTGCCATAAATGCAACACTGACTTTGTTGAAATGAATTATACAAGAATGAAGGGTGTGTTGAATCTTGAACGAATGACCTAGAAAATGGCAGGGTCCAGACAATCTGTAACAGGTTCCTATAGATTCTCTAGTATGAGGCTATGAGAGAGAACTGAGAAAGATGTAATCTAAAACCAGAGGGGAGTCTAGTGAGGAAAACTGCAGACATGTTGTACAGCCAGTTCATTGAGAAGTCTCATAGATAATAGTTTAAAAATTGTAGGAGAGGTGTTCCTCAAGGCTATGGTACTGCAAATGATTTTATCATAAGCTCTAGGTTTTACATACAAAACTAATGCTTTTGTTATTTTTCCTGTTGGATTTCTGTGTTTCATTTCCTCGATCTTTCTTTGATATTAAGAAAATTTTCTCTTTAATTAATGGAACATTTGATCTTTGCTATTATTTTCAAAGAAGTATATACCTTACTTTTTGAAAGTCCAAAGCCAGATAAATATTGCTCTATTTCAGGATGAATATACCATAAATGTACAAATATTTGTTCCATGTTAAAATATTTTTATGTGTATACATGTGAGTGAAAATTCTTCCAGAAACAAGGAGACATGCTTGGAGCTGGAGTTACTAGTTGTTTTGAGAAATATAATGTGGATTCATGGGAGCAAAGCCTAGCAAGACAAATACCAGATCCTAACCACTGAATAATTCCTCCAATAACATGGCCATAGATGTTTGATCAACTTTTGAATTTTTCTAAATTTAGGGTTGAGGAGAGGTGAATTAAACAATTTGACTTATGAAATTTACAGCAAACATTATTTGTCACTGTGTACTGCTATTCTTTAACAGTTTTGTATCAACTTGATTTGGGCATCGATACAAGAGATAGGGTTGAAATGGTAAATATTTATTGTTAATAAGACAATATTTAAAATCACCAAAGAAACAAATTTTGAATTTTTGACTTGGTACTAAAGTGTACTCTTTTACTGTAGGCTCTATTTTCTGGATTTCCATCCATAGAGGCAATGGAAAGAATTGGCCAACAATAATTTGTAGGGTATATTTTGCCAATTTCTCTTTAGAAACTGTAGGTATACTGTAATCAGCTCTTTTATGATCCTGCAAGTATGCTTCCTCTATCATGATGGACTGAACCTTCGATACATGAATTAAAGTCAATCCTTTCTTTCTCATTCTGTTCTTTGTTCTCACAACCTTTATAAAAGTAATGAATACAGTTGATACTATCAGAGTTTTTAATCAGAGTTCCTTATTTTTGTATTTTGTAAGATTTACCTATAACCATAGGGTTTCCTCCAACTCTAAGCAATGTGAAAATATTAAAATACATAATTAATTCAATTCTGGGGGAAACATGATAATGTTCTTTATGACTACCTCAGTGTGATTTCTGAGTACTGACTAATGTGTTTTGTAGTAAGTACCAATTATTGTAATGCTAATTTTCTTCAGATATGTATTATTAATAAAGCTATCCAGAAAGATACACCAATTTGAACTACAAGGAAGTAGACAAGGGACTTAAATAGATCTGTTAGCGATGTTTCGCTATATAAGGTTTCAAATTTCTGTTCCATATATTTCCATTTTCATACTATTAAATGACTACAGTTTGGCTTAAAAAGGTTGAGTTTCCTTACAATACTAAATGTGTAAAATGATATTATGATATTAGAGTTTCTAAGGATGGATTCATGTTCTTTTTTCCTTTAAGTTGATCCACAGAATATTGACCTCTAAAGGATCTGAAATAATATCCTTCTTCAAGATGACCTGCTGGAAAATCATTCTACATATATCTGAATATTGACAGTTATTTTGGCACATGATGAGTCCAAATTGTTCTAAGGTACAAATTCTCAATTTCCATTGATAATGTGTTATAATATGCTGATTAAAATTTTAAAAAATATTATAGATATGGATGAAATTGGGAAATTTATTTAAAACAATGTCATTTAGCATTGATACGTTCATTTTTATTTCCTCTGTTACTTCCTTTTGTATTTCATCAACCTGAGAGTTCTAATTGTCAGACAAGTCTCTAGAATTTTATCCTTCCAAAAATTACTTTCTCTGCCTATTGACATATTTTTTGTCAGTTTTCCATATATGAACCATACTAATCGGAATCAGAGCCTTCATTTCTATACTAACATCTCTGGAGACTTTTGTGAAGTCCTGTGAAAATTGGTGGAAAGTACTCAAGCAATCAATGAAAAATTGGTAAACCAAGTGTTGAATGTCCAAGAACACGTCATCTGAAATTCTTCATTTTTTTTGTTAAAATTTGCTTCATGCTTAATATTTTGCTTCCTCCAGGAGAGAAAAACAAGCTCCCACAATATCTATATTAATGTATAATTTAGTTAAAACACATCCATATACAAACATATATACACACACAAAAGCATACACAGACACAGAGAGAAGGAGAGACAGAAGAAAATAGAGACAGAGAGATAGAAAGAGTATGGAACTTCTGAAGACAGGGCTGACCTATAAAATTGTATCTTCTAATTTCCTTTTTTGCCTTTCATCATTATGTCTACTGTACTGTTCAATAGTCATGCAGATAGGATATTCCTAATTTGCTGTGACTTTCTAAAGTCAGGATCCTAATGCCATAGAATTTCCTTAATGTCATTTCAACAAAATATCCCTTAATTTTCACGAATATTTTTATTATCCTTAAATATTTAACAGTTTTACATTTCACAAAATTACTGCCTATGTTGTTTAGAAGCAGAAAGAGTTAAATTCTCTCACATCACTTATCACCACCTTTTGATTCAATATGGAACCATAGACAACATAATGGAAGTACTGAAAAGAATGCCAATTTAAACAAGGAAAGAATAAGTAGTCTGGTTTAGTATGTTGTGATAGTGACTGTTGTTTCACTTTCCATCAAAGAGAGTCTTAAGTGTTGCAAGGTTCATTAGAGTTGAATCTGCAACAAGAGACTATAACTAGTAATTGAAATGGAAGATTTTTCAAGTTGATGAGCCAATTTTATTAGATCTACAGGTATTTACATCTAAGATCTATCATTTGGAAGATGGGAAATTTGTTTCCTATTGATGATCCTGTCTTCTCAATGAGTCAGGGTCACCTGCAGTTACTTATCTATTAAAACTCCCCTATTCAAACTAAGTGTTTGACAATGAATGAATATCTTGGGGGTCTTCTGTAGTATGGGAATAGATGAACTAAAAGACAGCAGCTAATAAAATTGAAACACCTTAGTTAAATACCTTTTCTTCAACCTAGGAGTGCGACTCTTACTGGCTGGAGGTAGACACCATGATAGCCTTAATATCAGAACAACAATTTGGTCAGTGACTAAAATAATCAAAACAAGGGAAATAATTGCAGAAAACCAAAATTTTATCCTACGCTTAGATATGCATTGGGTATTTGCAGCAGTTTTAGTGTATGCATCATTTAATCTCTATTAAATTTTTTAATAAAATAATTTAAGCAAAGAGTTGACTCAAATGGTCAATAATTGGCACAGGTTCTTTAAAGCACAATATCTAAGGAATCTAATAAAAAAGTAAGTTTGAGATCAAGACACTAAATGACACTATTTCATTTCCTTTTTCAGCTTTTCTAAACTTTATTTTCTGTGGTTAGCAATGAAAATTTCCTGCTAATTTTAAAAATACAATTCTTGAAAAGTAGAAGATTAATTCCTCACATGGTGATCTAGCTCATTAGTCTTCATTTTAAGAGTTTATGAGTAAGGTTACAAAGATCATTTTTAGAAACTTGCTTAGTAGAGTAATACATAAAACATCCTAAAATCATTACTGGATGGAAGGGAGATAAAAAGGAGAGGGAAAGTAAGGGAATGAGAATGAGGAGAAGAGAGGAGAGAGACATACATAGACAAACATAGGCGGGAGTGGGCAAGGTTAAGATGGTGAGAGAAGAAGAAAATGAGAATTTTATGAAAACATTGAAGCAATTTAGGTAGGTTCCTGACTCTTTTCCACTGACTGTGTCCATTTATGTAAGTGTTCAGGATTTTTAAAATTTCTATTCATTTTTTCTCATCTGTCAGGTTATGAAAGAATATATTATGCCCAATATCACTACAGTAACTGGATTCATCCTTATGGGTCTCTCTGATATCCATGAAGTACAGACTCTATGTGGAGTCTCCTTTCTGTTAATATACACGGTGATCCTAATGAGTAACTTCCTCATCATCACTCTCATCACCCTGGATCAGAAACTCCAATCACCCATGTACTTCTTCTTGAAAAACTTGTCCCTGTTGGATGTCTGTCTAGTGTCTGTCCCAATCCCAAATTTCTTTGTCAGTAGCTTAACTCACAACAATTCCATTTCTACTGTTGGATGTGCATGTCAGTTATTTTTTATGGCCTCTTTTGGAGCAGAGGAAGTATTTCTCCTGACTGCCATGTCCTATGACCGCTATGTTGCTGTTTGTCGTCCCCTGCATTATGAGACCATCATGAGTAGTATCACATGTGTCCTGATGATGGGTGTATCTTGGGTCATTGCAATTCTCTTTGCAGTCAGCTACACAACTGTTATATTTTCCATGCCTTTCTGTGGTTCTAATGTAATTCCACAGATTTTCTGCGATATTCCCACATTGATAAGGATTTCCTGCTCTGATTTATTTCTTGCCATTTACACAAGTGTTGGGATTGCTCTGTGTCTAGGAATCGCTTGTATTTTCTGTGTAGTGATCTCTTACTCTTATATTATCTCCACTGTACTAAAGATTCCTGCTACTCAAGGGCAGTCCAAAGCGTTTTCTACCTGTGTTCCCCATCTCATTGTATTCACTGTTTTCATTGCTACTGCTTGCTTTGTCTATCTGAAGCCACCCTCAAATACCACATCAGTTACAGGCAGGTTGTTTTCTGTGCTGTATCCTGTGCTATCTCCAGCACTTAATCCAGTGATCTACACCCTGAGAAACACTGAGGTTCATAGTGCTCTGAAAAGACTACTTCAAAATTTCTACTCAAGGGACTTATTACACTTAAAATGTCAAGTGATTCGAGAGTGACAAAAGTCATTACAGTTTTCAGGAAAGTTTTAAAACATCTTTTGTTTCTGAGCCTAGCATTTAGTGGTAGAGCCACCACTCCAGGTGAAGTTTTAAGATTTTTATCTTTTGAAAGGAATTAATAAATATCTAAAAATCACTTAATAGCTCTTTTATTAGATTTCATATACAGAAGATGAACACGACAATGGTTAAATGTATTCATATCATAGAAAGCAAATGAACTCTCAAGAAAGTTTCCTCCTTGGTTTCTATGAGATTCTCCCTTGTTGTGAATCATTATAATAGCAGAGAAAGTAACAAATTGAGTACAGTGGCTTGCTTGAGATTTATGGTAGTTTATAATGCACTATCAGAAGAACCGTACAGAGTATTTATAGGTATTCTAGGTATTTTAAATCATTGTGTTCTATATATGTTCTTTAGTCTAATGTCTGCAATTGAAGAAATATTCTCCTCTTCTGTGAAGGCAAATATTTTTTATTAGTGGCTGTTAAGAGGTATTGGAAACTATTATAATAATAGCAGTAATCACTTGTCTCTGACTGAATTTTTTCACTAGTGTGGCTGATGGGAAAGATTGCTGTTTATTCCTCATTTCTTCTGCAGATTCTGTTTTATTTCTTTTTTTCAAAATGAGCTTTGTGTATAGAAATAATCAAGGTTTCCTTGAATTTTCCACAATGTTCTCACGTTCAATTATGTTAATTATAATCTATAGTCAGTCTTACAAAACATTACAAGCTGAAAATCATGCATGGATCAGGTCAGTGTTTAGCTCTCTCATGATCCTACCTCATTTATGACAGAAAACCTAACTATTCTTCTCAGTCATTCAGAAAATAAAGGAATACAACATTCTGTAATCTGCTCTGATGATCTCATACTATCCCTATATACTCAATTCTGAGCAATATATAACTCATTGAATCCTCTGGAAATGATTAGGATATCATCTTATATTCATGGAACTTGAGTAGTAAGCAAAAATTATGGGGCAGTTGGACCCTTTTTGAAACTCATGATTTCAATTTCTATTTGTACATTAGTTTTTCTTGTTCAACTTCAGAGAAACATAAGAACCTGATTAGAATAAAATGAGAGTCAACTAATCCTGATTAAGTTGAAGATAACCTATAATCAAATCTGCTACCACACTAACTAAACAAACTTCCCTTTGAAAGCATGCCTCTCACTTGCAAGGTCATTGACTCTGTTATTTGTTCATTCCTGACATACTTTCATTTCTTCAATAAACTTGCTTACTCACCTGTGTCTTTCCATAAATTATTCAGTCTCAAAGCCGTCAGTGTTAAAAGTCAAAGTTTTGAAACTATCAGAGAAAATACTTCAATACAAAGAATTCTTTGTTCACATTTGTTTTATTTTCTAAAATTTCTGACATGTGTACTGTATCGATTTCACTTCATCTACACTCACTCTTCCTTCCAACTCATTCCTTGTCCTTCCTGAATTTATCTCAAATCCACTTGTTCTGTTTAAAAATATTGTTGTTTAAGTACACAAACCTAAAACAACAATACTCCATGACGATTTTTCAGACGTGGTGTAAGAGAAAATTGAGGGGAGTTTCCCAGCTGATTGATATCTTGTGGTGTTCTTCAAGAATTAAGTAAATGAATAAAGAGTTAGGCACTTGAGAGAGTAATAAGCTACATAAGAAGAAACCTTATGTGTATTTCCATATTCCAAAATAAAACAGATAGACATTAGAACTATAAAAGTTCTCTTGCATAGACTGAGGCAATAGTGAAAATTTATAAATTACTTTTCATTTGAGTAAGTTTAATTCTTTGTGGATTATACATCATGCATTTTGTGAAATCCCACATGAAAAACAGAGGAACAAGACAAAAAAGAACAAATGAACTCTTGTCATAAAGACTGTAGTGTGGCCCCTTAAGGCACCCATTTTACCCTTTAATCCATTTTGACTTGCAAGTGTTCTTTAACTTGAGTCATTGGTCTACCAACAGTTTTTGCTACACCACTGAGAGTGGATTCTCACTAAGGCTCCTCTTGGATATCCTGTTTTCCTAAATTATGGAGATCCTGCTGTTTTGACCCTTCAGATGTTTCAGGAGTTCATAGGTTTGCATGATGTTGGGGTGTGCCAACTGATACCCTTGGTTCTGTTCCTGAATGGATGTTACGTTGGTGAGTCTGCCAGCTTTCCCTCCTTTCACTACCCAGGAACACTCTCCAGTTCAGTCATTCTAGCTCACCCAATTCAACCTATAGCAAGGATAGGCGCCTGCTCTCCTGCTCTCGGGTTCTCAGATCCATGGTGCCACATGCACCGTCAGAGGTCAGCTCTGTTGTTTTGTCCCAGCAAAGTAGGGTAACCTTTTCCCTAGTTCCTCTTAGGGAGGTAGGGTCAGCTCAACTGCTCTCACACCCTCAGATTTGGCTCACCTGCATCCCTGACCACAGGATCAACTCCAGGGTGCTGTCCAGGTGAGGTGAATGTCTGTGGTTAGGATAGGGCCATGTTTCCTTAGTTGGAGCATCAAGCTCTCCCTGAGTCAAAGGGTAAGTTCTCCTGTTGAATTGTTCAGACAGGGCCATGGCCAGGTGTTCTAGGCTTGCGAAGGGCTAGGCTGGCTCCGCATAGCCTGATTTCCACAAGCCCCTCTGATAAAATGGGCCACAGACATCCTCACAATCATCAGATCCAGGAACATTAATGCTAACATGACCCTTGGCAGCAGTACAGTGTCTCATGGACCTTGTGACAGCACAGATCATTCAAGACAATATAGACCAGGTGACAGTAGGGCCTTCAGTCACCAACATGGTCTCTAGACCCTGTGCATCTGTAGAGCCTTCAATGGTAGCAGGAACTATGGACATACTTCAGACCACTGTCACAGCAGGGCCTCAAGCATGACAAGGCCCTATGCAGTGGCACCTGATCAATGTCTCCATGACCCTAGGTAGAAGCACCAGGCACACTGATCAGTATGGTCCATGCAACACCATGATCCTTGGATACTTACATGGTCTCAGGTAGCTGATGGACCACACTTTGTGGTAACTAGAGTCATTGATAATAACTCAGACCCTGGGTGCTGCAGGTCCATTTGGCAGCCGTCCTGGCATGTTTGACACTATGACCCTGCATGACAGTGAAGGTCACTCAAAGCAGCATGTCCTTAATGGACACATGTATTTTGGATAGCCTCATAGTCACAGATTCTGGCCCAGACCCGGGCATCTATGTGGTCTTTAGTGACATGGGCCAAAGTAATCCACACTGAACTTGTCTGTAGCAGGACCATGGAACCAGACAATCTAGACATCAGTCTGGAACATGGATGTTAGTATGGCCTCAAGTGGCAGTACAGAGTTCTTATATCAGTCTGGTCCCTAAGGCAGCCTGGCCCATGGACACCAACATAACCTCAGATGGCAGCTGAGATGCCTGACATTGGCACAGCATCCAGAGAATCTGTGACAGGTTCATATAGATTCCCTGCTATGAGGCTTTGGGAGAGAACTGAGAAAGGATGAAATAGAACCCCAGGAGGTTGACAATTTTGAGATCACAGGATGTCTTGTGAGGAAAACTGCTGGCATGTTACAGAGACAGTTCAATGGGAAGCCACATTAGCAATACAATCAATGATTGGAGGAGTGGTATTGCTCAAGGCTGTGGTTGTAGAGCTGCATAGTGCCACGCCTTAAAGATGGCACTGGTTTACGCCTTCCACCTCCCCCCCCCCATGGTGAGTACTCTCAGTCATAAACAACTCCATGTATGGCTAAGTCTAAGGATCTGGCTTGCTTCCGCGTTTCTGGACCTATCTGCATTTCCCATGTAGCATGCTGGGGTTGACTACCCAGAGGCTATTTAAGCTGTGGACGGGCTTTCCCCGGGGTCAGAAGATTGTTCAAGATTCCTGAATAAACTGCAGAGAGAAGAGTCTGTGTTGTGTCGTCCATATGGTCGTGACATATGGTAATGCATATGATTTTATCATAAACCCTAGGTTCTACATACAAAAATTATGTTTTTGTTGGATTTCTGTCTTCAATTGACATCATTATTCCTTGATGCTAATTCAATTTTCTCTTTTTTAATTGGAACATTTGCTCTCTCTGCTATTGTATACAGTGTGCTTTTTGAAATTTCAAACCAGATAAGAGATTTCTGTTTCAGGATAAATGGACAATGAATTTATAAATATTAATTATACTTTAAAGTGTTTTTATGTGTTTACTTGTGAGTGAGAATGTCTCCATAAAGAAGAAGATATGATTGGAGCTAGTGTCACTTGTAGTTTAGGGAAATATAATGTGGTTTTAGAGGACCAAAGCTAGCAAGAAATATGTAAGCTCTTAACCACTGAGTCATTCCTCTAAGACTGTGGACCATAGGCATTTGAACAACTTTTGAATTGTTCTAAACTTAGGGTTATTTAGAGGTGAACTAAACACATTTGCATTATTAAATGTACAGGACACATTATCTATCACTGTGTAAGGCCATTCCTTAACACTTTGTATCAACTTGATTTGGGCATCAAGACAGCAAGGGTTAGGGTTAAGATGGCTAATATTTATTGTCAATATAACATTTTAAATCACCAAAGCAAAACAATTTTGGAGTTTTAGGGTATTTTAAGAAAGGTTTGACCTTGGTAGAAAGATGTACTCTTGGTACGATTTTCTGAATTTACACCCGGGAGGAAAAGGAAAAGCTGGGCAGAGCATATTTAGAAGGTCATAGTTTGTCAATCTCTTTTGAAACTGTAGGTATACTGTAATCAGATCTTTCATTATCCTGAAAGTATGCCTTCTATACCATGATGGACTGTAACTTCCATAGATGAATTAAAGGCATTCCTTCCTTTCTCATTTTGCTTTTGCTCTCAAAACCTTTATAAAAGTAATTAATCCAGATGATATAATGGGAGTTTCTAATCAGTGTTCATTATTTTTATTATGTAATATTTGTTTATAACTATAGTGTTCTATCCAACTCTATGCAATGTGAAATTAAGTTAATACATAATTAATTCAATTCTTGGGAAAATATGAGCATGTTCCTTATGATCTAGGTCAGTGTGATTCTTGAAGTCTGAATAATGTGTTCTGTAGTAAGTACCAATAATTGCAATACTAATTGTCTTCAGACATGCATTCTTAATAAGGCTCTCCAGAAAGATACACCTTTGGGGAGCTACAAACAAGTCGCCAAAGGACTTAAATATGTCTGTTAGAGATGATTTGCTTCATAAATTTCAAATTCCTGTTGCATGTGTCTGCATTTTCATACTAAGATATGACTATAGTTTAGCTTAGAACTTTGAGTTTTCCTACAATACTAAATGTGCAAAAATGATGTTATGATATAAGAGTTTCTAAAGTTGGCTCCGTGTTCTTTTTTCTTTTAGTTGATCCACTGAAAACTGACCTCTAAAGGATCTGAAATATTTTCCTTCTCAAGGTGATCTATTGGAAAATCATCCCACATATATCTGAAAAGTGGCATTTTTTTAGGCACATGAAGAATCCAAATTGTTCTAAGGTAAAAATTTTGATTTTCCATTGATAAAATGGTATAATATGTTATTGAAAATATTATAAATATGGAAGAATTTGGGGAAGCTAATTAAAAGCAATATTCTTTAGCAGTGATACATTCATTTTTATTTCTTTTTTGCCTCCTTTTTGTATTTCACCAGCCTGAGAATTCTAGTAGCCAGACAAATCTCTTAAATTTTATTCTTCTACAAAACATTTATTCTGTGCCTATTGATAGCTTTTTTGTAAATCTTCCATATATGAGCCATACTTATGTGAATTAGAGATCTGATTTTCATATTATCATCTTCACAGAATTTTGCACAGACACTTACATTGGGAATATTAGTAGAAGGCCCTAAAACTCAAACAAGCAACAGAAAATCTGTTTACCAAAGTTTAAATGCCCAGAGATACCTTATTTGAAAATTTTCATTGTTTATGTGAAAATATTTGCTTCATGCTTATTTTTGCCTCCTCAAGTAGAGAATAACTTGCTCACATAATCTCTATATTAGTCTATCATTTAGGTAATATCACACATGCCTACAGATACACATGCACACACACACATACACAGAGAGAGAGAGAGAGAGAGAGAGATTGAGAGAGAAAGAGAGAGACTGATATAGAGGGAGAGGGAGAGGAGAGTGAAGGAAAGAAAATTGAGAAACTGAATGAGGGAGGAGGATAAAGCAGGAGAGACATAAAGAAGTTTTCAGAAGAAGCAAGACTGGACAAAGACCTGAAAGGAATGGAGAAAGAAGTGACAATTTTACCATTTTTGCCCTCCTTTAGCAATAATCTTGACCACTGGTGGTTGGGTATGCAGTGTAGTTGTTCCCATTAGGGTTGAACATTCTGGAGATTTTTAGTCTCTTCACCTTGACATATTTTGGTTCTTTGTATTAAACACATTCTAATGTAAATAGAAGCATCTTTGGTTATTGCATCAATCAATGGGCATGGTCATAAGTCAATACTAGTCATTTTAATATTAAGTTCATTTAAAACCATTCTAATGAAAGACTATCCTATAGAATATATAACCAGTCTTGCTAGAAAATCTTACTATTTGCTGAAGCTAAAAATTGTCTTTGAAAAATATAGCTAACATTTTTTTTATATACATTACTTTTTGAAACCTGTTAGGGACCAGTTTACTGAACAATGACTGATTTTCATGATTAATTTGCTTGGAAAGCCAAAGATTTTAATCATTGAATATATTATCTCATGGCATCCACCTATTCAATACTACAAAATACTTATATACAATAGTATGATGGTTTTTACCTAGTGATTCTGAGATAAAATCATTAAGGTGAAAAGCAATTAAAAATAACTTTTACTGTATTGATGGTTATAGAGTTTACAAAATTGAGAATCATCAAACAAATTTCTAAGTATATTTTTATAGATGTTTGACAAAGGTGGAAAGATCCATGCATTTTTGTGAGGTAGTTCAGTATGTAGTCTAGGGCTCCATATTGAGTCAAAAGGTGGAGTTAAGTAGTGTGAGAGAATTTAAATTTTTCTGCTTCTTAACCACAGAGTAACTTTGAAGAATATAAGACTGTTAATTATTTTATGATAAACAATAATATTCAAAAAATGGGTGGATATTTTGTTCGAATGGTATGAAGTAAATTCTGTGACATTGGGATCCTGAATTTAGAAAACCATAACAGATTAGGAATATCCTATCTACACAAAAATTAAATGATAAACATAATTATGAAAGGCAGGAAAGAAAATTAGTGAGTATAATTGTATTGGTTAGCCCTGCTTTCAGAAGTATTAAGAAGAAATGCAATTTAAACAAGTTAAGAGAATAGAAACCTGAATAATCTGGTTCAGTCTGTTTTCTGGTTGTTTTTCTTCTCTGATAAGAGTGTCTGTAGAGTTGGAAGGTTATTAGGGTTGAATCTGTTTAGAGAGAGAATCTTTGCCTAATCAAAAAGGAAGTTTGGTCAGGATGGTGAGAAATTTTTATTTGATTTACATGCTATTTACACATTAGATTTATCATTCAGAAGGGGGGAAGTTTTTTTTCCTATTTGTCAATGACTTCCTCTCATGGAGTCAGTATCATGAGTAGTTATCTGTCTACTAATTTCCTCTGTTTGAACAATGTTCGTGACAATGAATAAAGACTTTATCAGGATTCTCTATATTGTGGAATAGATAATTTAAAGATAGCAGGAAATAAAATAGGAAATCTTTATCTTTTCTTCAACCTTAAAGGATGATTATTAGTGGCTTGATGTAGATAGCATGATTGTCCTTACGTTTGTGCAACAATTTTTCTCAATGTCTAAAACAATCAAAAACAAGTGAAATAATAGTAGATACATCAATATTTCATCTTATCCTTAGATAGCCATTGTGCATTTGCGGTAATTATTGGAGATACAGTATTTAATCTCTTTTTAGATTTTCTTTCCTTTCTTTCTTTTCTTTTCTTTTTTTGAGACAGGGTTGCTCTGTGTAAAAACCCTAGCTGTCCTGGAACTAGCTCTTACAGACCAGGCTGGCCTTGAACTCATAGAGATCCACCTGCCTCTACCTCCCACTTTCTGTTACTAAAGACCTGAACCACCACTGACCAACTCTATTAAAGTCTATTAATAAAAGTGTTAATTAAATATTTGACACAAAGGTCAATAATTTGTCCAACTACTTGGTTATAAAATCCCATAGGCTTCTAATAAAAAAAAAACAAGGTTGAGGCAACAAGATTTAATGTAATTCTGCCATTTTATTTTTTATCTTTTCTTAACTTTATGTTCTATATTTTAAATATTTATTAAAGTGAAACCTAAGCCATGGTATACTATAAAAATTTCTCTCTAATCTTAAAATTACAGTTGGAAAAAACCATAATTTTGTCACATTGTGTTCATACTAATTAGTATTCATTTTAAAAGTCTATGAGGTAAGGTCATAGAGAAAGAGATAAAAAGGGAACAAAAAATGAGGGAATGAGAGGGGGAGAATGATAGGATAGAGAGATATCCATAGAGAAACATAGGGAAGGACAAGTATGTGAGAATAATGGAGAAAGAAATGAGAATTATGTGAAAATATAGTAGTAATTTAGGTAGTTTCTTCACTCTTTACCACTGAGTTTGTCTATATATTTCAGTGTAAATGTTTATGATTTTGTCAATTTCTATTCATTTTTCATTATCTGACAGGCTTTTGAAAGCATATACTATGCCCAATGTCACTGCAGAAACTGGATTCATCCTTCTGGGGCTCTCTGATATTGAGGAACTACAGACTCTATATGGAGTGACATTTCTGTTAATATACCTGGTGACATTAGTGAGTAACTTCCTCATCATCACTCTCATTACCCTTAATCAGAAACTGCATTTTCCCATGTACTTCTTCCTGAAGAACTTGTCCCTATTGGATGCCTTTCTAATATCTGTCCCAATCCCAAATTTCTTTGTCAGTAGCCTAACTCACAACAATTCCATTTCTACTCTTGGATGTGCATGTCAATTATTTTTCATGGCCTCTTTTGGATCAGCAGAAGTATTTGTCCTGACTGCCATGTCCTATGACCGCTATGTTGCAGTTTGTAGTCCCCTGCACTATAAGATCATTATGAATAATGTCACCTGTTTGCTTCTGATGGGTGTATCTTGGATCATTGCATTACTCTTTGGATCAATGTACACAGTTGGCACATTTTCCATGCCTTTCTGTGGTTCTAATGTAATTCCACAGATATTCTGTGACGTTCCCTCATTGGTAAGGATCTCTTGCTCTGACTCATTTGTAGTCATTTATACAAGCCTTGGGATTGGTCTGTGTCTAGGTATCACTTGTATCTTCTGTGTTGTGATCTCTTACTCTTATATTATCTCCACTGTCCTGAAGATTTCTACTACTGAAGGGCAGTCCAAAGCATTTTCCACCTGTGTTCCCCACCTCGTTGTTTTCATTGTTTTCATGGCTACTGCTTGTTTTGTCTATCTGAAGCCACCCTCAAATACAACATCAGTTACAGACAGGTTGTTTTCTGTACTGTACCCTGTGCTGTCTCCAGCACTTAATCCTGTGATCTACACTCTGAGAAGCGCTGAGGTTCACAGTGCTCTGAAAAGGTTACTTCAAAATTTTTACTCAAGAGACTCCTTTCATTTAACACATCAAAGTGTTTAAAAGTGTCAAAATTCATCACATTTTACTAGGAAGTTTTCAGATATTTTTTGGTTGCGAGCCTAGGCTTTTTTGATTGTGCCACCGCTCCCGTCCATTTTAAGGTTTTTATCTTTGGAAAGAAAATAATAAATATCTGAAATAATTTGATATTTTTATTATATTATATTTCATATAAAGAAGATGAACAAAACAATTTAAATGGTTAAGAGTGTCCATATATAGAATGAAAATTACCTCTCAAGTAAGACTCTCATTTGGTTCCTATGTGCTTCTATGTAGTTTTGACTCAGTATAGCAGAGAAAGCAACAAATTATAGTGGTTTATCTGATATTTACCCCCAGCCAATAAAGCACAATCTGAAGAGCTGCAGAAAGTATTTATAGAAAGATACTTGGGTACTCTGTACCAGTAAATTCTATATGTGACTTTTATTTTTTATTTATTAATCTATTTATTTTTGGTTTTTCAACTCGATGTTATTCTGTAGACTTGGAGCCTGTCCTGAAACTAGCTCTTGTAGACCAGGCTGGCCTCAAACTCACAGAGATCTGCCTGCCTCTGCCTCCCAAGAGCTGGGATTAAAGGTTTGTGCCACTAACTCTCAGTTATGACCTTTATACTCATGTTTGTAATTGAGGAAGTATTCAGCTCTTCCTCTGTCAAGACAAATGCTTTCTATCGGAGGCTGGAAATAGGTGGTGTAGCAGCAATCACATGGCTATGACTGAATTTTTTTCACTTGTGTCTCTGATGGGAATGATGACTTCTAGTGTATATTATATGTGGGGGATGCTATTTAATCAAAATAAGCTTTGCATCAGGAAAGAAGTTCAGTTTTCTATAAATTTTCCACAATGTTCTTCTCACTTTCAATTATGTTAATGATATTCTACATTCAATTGGACACAGCATTGCTAGCTGAAATCCTGTATGGATCATGTCAGTGTTTAGCTCTCTCATTATCTTGTCTCATCTTTGTTAGGTACATAAGAAGACAAAAAAATCCATTGTGTTCTTCTCAATCAGTCAGTAAATAAAAAAAAAAAATCCAATGTGTTCTTCTCAATCAGTCAGTAAATAAAGGCATCTGACATTGTTCTATCTCCTCTGATGATTTCATACTACCCCTATACACACAATACTGAACAAAATGTAACTCACTGAAACCTCTACAATTGACAAGGATATAACCTTCTACTGACAGAACTTGAGTAGTAAGCACAAAATATGATTTCAATCTCTATTTGTATATTACATTGGCTACCTCAACTTCTGTGGAAACTAAGAACTCAATTTAGAACAAAATAAGAGACAACTAAATATGATTAAGTTGAAGATATCCATCAAATCACATTTGCTAACATACAAAAGAAATAAAATCACTTTTAAAACATAATTCTCACTTGCTATATGATTGACTCTATTATTTGTTCATTCCTGATATATTTTCACTTCATAAACTTTTCCTTCTTCACCAATGGCTTTCAAAAAATTATTAAACCTCAAAGTCCTCAATGTTAAAACCCAACACTTTAAAATGATTAAAGAAAATATTTCAAGACAAAGATTTATTTGTTTAGATTTATTTTTATATGTATTTTATTCTCTATAATTACCTGCATGTATACTCTTATTTAATTAATTTCCACTACACTCTATCTTCCCTCCAAATAATTCCACATCCTCCCCCAAATTATCTCAAAATCTTTTCTTCTGTTTAAATATTATTATTCTTTATACACATATAACAATATCAATAACATAACCCCACTTAACTATTTTTCAAATGTGGTACAAGGGGAAATTAAGGGGAGATTTTTAAAGGTCTCCCCCTTTAAGAGACAAGCCCTGCCCACTCCATTCCCTGTCCACTACCAAAGCAGGCAGATCTTCTTTTTGCTTCCAGCCTGAGTGTTCTCTTTCCAAGGAGGTAGCTGCTGCTGTAGCTACTCTCCTTGGCCCCCTTTGTTTCTCTCTGTTTCTCTCTGTTTCTCTCTGTTTCTCTCTGTTTCTCTCTCTCTCTCTCTCTCTCTCTCTCTCTCTCTCTCTCTCTCTCTCTCTCTCTCTCTCTCTCTCTCTCCTCTTCCCCCTTTTCCCTTTCCCTCTTTCGATTCCCCTCCATAACCCACTAAATAAATATCCAACCTCACTCTGAATGGCATGCCTTTCTGTCTCAGTCTCTCACCCACCTGCCACATGGCTCCCTGCCTGAAATCTGAAATCTCTCTCACCCACGACTGCGGCTCCTCATGGGAATGGCTGCCACCCCCCACCATAGGTCTCTCAGGTCTCTCATGGTCTGCTGCCCATTGCTGCCACTCAGGGACCTGCAGCGTTTCTGAGGCTGTGCCCCTCGGGGAATCTGCAGCATTTTACTTAAACCATAACATTGGATGGTGCCTGAGACTGAGGAGGCTCTCCAGCCTCTCTCCCAGTGTCAGAATCTGGAACTGGGTATTTTTTCCTAACAACCAAATGTTCCATCTGCATAAATGCCGATCTCTATACACACCAGCAGCTTTGGTGGTGAGTTTTCCTTCTTCCAGTCCCTAACCACAGCCTTCATGACTATGGTTGAGTCCTCCGCTGTTTCCCATAGATAAAAAACGTGACCAGACAACCTGGGGTCAGTCTTCGCAAGCTGTGTGATGCATTCGACTGGGGTTCCAGGGTCCCTAGGAATTTTTTTCTCTTTTTTTCCCTTTCTTTTCTTTAGAACCATTCGTTAGTGTACCCCATGTGAGAGACTTCTCAGAGCAGACTCTATCCTCTCTGGCTTCTGAGTCACCTAGACTAGAGCCCGTCCGGTTTTAACAATCCATCTGTAGAGAGGAGATATCCTTCTAAAAGCCTAGTGGTGTTCGCCTGACAAGCCCAGCCCACTCCCTCTCTTGTTCACCTCCTAGGCAAGCAGCTCCTTCTGCTTCCAGCCTGAGCTCTCTCTTCTTTTCTGCCTCTCTCCCAGAGAGGTAGCCGCTCCTGTGGCTCCTCTCTTCCTCTCTCTCTCTCTCTCTCTCTCTCTCTCTCTCTCTCTCTCTCTCTCTCTCTCTCTTTCTCTCTCTCTCTCTCTCCTCCCTTCTCCTGAACTGCCTTTTATCTTTCTCCTTCAGTCTCAGAATGCAGAGATCAGTGGAACAGTTTGGGGGATTTTTCCTAGCAAACTGAAAACAGTGGAGACTTGGCTCATGAAGCTCACAAGTAAAACATGGGCTCCATTGTCATTTTAAACTGGACTCAAAGCATTTTTTTTCTTTTCTTTTTTTTTGGTTCTTTGTGTTTGGTTTACTGAGACTCTCATGGCACTCATTCTGTAGACCAGATTGGCCTCAAGTCCACATAGACCTGCCTGCCTCTGGCCTACAAGTGCTGGGATTAAAGGTTTGTGTCACCTCTGCCTGGGATTTTTGTTGTCCTCTGACAATAAATCTTCATGAAGTCTGCCCATATTCTGAAATGTTAAGTCAGTCTGAGTTCAACAGAGTTAGGTTAGGTTGTTAGGCATAGGAACCTTAAGAGAGCATGGCATTCAGGCAGTGGTGAGGTTACTATTTAAGAATTTAGTCAAATTTCTGGTAAGAATTTTCTGAAAAATAAGAAAAATTTACAAATGGTGAGGAATAACTTCAATACAATTTAAAGTTGTTACCATGACAAGGAAGACAAAGCATCTTTAGTTCATTCTAGTAATCAAAACAAAAAATGAAAGAATGCCTTGAGTCTCAATCATTTAGTCATGGAACACACATACACACACAAGCACAGAGCATAGACACATACACACAGAGAAATTTCCCTACTTATATTACAATAAATAATAACGTTATCTAAATAATTTTGATGTTGTAATGAAGTAATACAGTTAGAACATGTAGCATTTGACTTGTATCAAGACATACAGATAATATTGAGAAGTGAATTTCAAACAATATGACTTTATAAAAATCACTGAGGAAAATGAGGGAATGTTTGGTTGAAATTTCCTTAGATTAACCCTGTGTCATAGGGTACTGACTTTTGAATATCACAGCACATTAGGAATATATGATCTCAACAGAAATCAAACATTGAATATAATACTGAAAGCTAGGAAAGAGAGTCAGAAAATATATCTGTATTGGATAGCCTTGTCTTGCAAAGTATTGACAAGAATTCAAAGATTAAACAGTGAAAGTGAATGATAAATAGTGTATCAGACTCTGGTCTAGTTGATACTTATGTCAATCTGATCACACAGTGTCTCAGTAGTGTCCAGATAATAATAGTTTATTCTGTTTAGAGAAGAAATTCCTGTTTAATTGAAAGAAAAAAAGTCAGGATGAACAATCTTAATTTGCTTTTCAGGCAAATATTTGTCAAATGTTTTATTTGCAAGATTTTATATTTCTTCCCAGTTTGATTATTACTCTTTCTTATGGGACCTGCCACATAAGTGATTCATCTGCCTACATCCCTCCACTGTTCAAGAATGGTTTACAGAAAGTAATAAAGATGAGTCGGTAGTCTTTGTGGAAGATGTAAAAGACTGATGATAATAAATTGGAAACATCTTGATTAAACCATCTTTTCTTCAGCTTTTAATAGAGAGTGTCCCTGGATAGAGGTAAATAAAATGCTAAACCTCAGAGTTGAGTAGCAATTTCTCTCAAAGTTTAAGACAATAAAATGCAAATTAAATTATGGGAGGAAGATTAAGTTTTTATATCTCTTTTAAGATTTCAATGGGATATTTGCAGTAGTTTAAGTAATGAACTATATAATTCGGTGTTATTATTTTTTGATTTCTTGAGGAAAAATGTTAAGAAAAAGTTGACAAAAGATGATTGGTAAATTGATCAATTTTTGTTGTCCAACCTCATAGCAATCTCATACAAATGCAAGTTTGTGCCTAGAATAATAAAAAAAAGCCATTTCATGTTATTATCAGTTTTATGTATTTTATTTTCAGCATTTTTCTTTGACTTATGCATATTGATGTATAATAACTGTGTATTATATGGGGTAATAATATCTTTTGATACATGTATAATTATCAAATTGAGGTAATTTTGAATATATCTTTATAACCATCAGTCATGACTCTATAGTATAAATATTCAAAATCATTATTAATATTTGCTGACATAGACTCAATATTCATAAAAGAATAACTTATTTATTTATTTATTTATTTTTTTCATTTAAATTCTTTTATGTTTTTGAAAGTAATTTTATTAAATTTTAAAAGTTTCCATTTCCGCCCCTCCTCCCAACACCCTCCCACTCCCCCCACTCCCTCTCCTCCTCCCTCTTCGTCCCTAAGGGCAGTCAGGGTGTCCTGCCCTGTGGGAAGTTCAAGTTCCTTCCCCCTCCCTCCAGGTCCAGGAAGGTGAGTATCCAAACAGAGTGGATCCCCAAAATCCAGTATATGCAGAGGAAACAAGTCCCAGTGTCATTAACAATGGCTTTTCAGAAAGACTCCAGGCCAGCCACATTCAGAGAATCTGCTTGGATCACGTGCTCGTTCAGTCCCAGTCCAAATGGCCTTGGTAAGCTCTCATTAGATCCGTCCCCTTGTATCCGTGGGTGATAGCATCCCTCGCAGTCCTTATTTCCTTTTTCATTTTCTTCGTCCTTCTGCTCCTCATTAGGTCCTTGGGGGGCTCAGTCCGGTGCTCCAATGTGGGTCTCCGTCTGAATCGCCATCCATCGCCAGATGAAGGATCTATGGTGATAAGCAAAATATTCATCAGTATGGTTATGGGCCAAGGCCGGTTCAGGCACCCTCTCCTCTGTCCAGAGAACAATCTGGGGATCTCTCCTTGGACCTGGGATCCCATATATAATCAAGTCTACTGTAAACCCTAATATGACTCCCTTAGTTGAAATATATTCTTCCCTGATCCCATATTCATCCTTCCTCCCTCCCCCCCCATCCCGGTCCACGGAGCTTTCCCTAATCCTCCCCTACTCCCTTCTATCTAACCCTCTCCCCTTCCAGCAACCCTTCCCCCCCCCCCCCCCCCCCCCGCCATGCACCCGAGGTTACCTGGGACTCTTGTCTATTTCCTACCTCCTGGCGGATAGCTAAATAATCTTCATCAGGTTCATCTTCTTATTTAGCTTCTCTAGGATCTCAAATAATAGGCTCAAAAACCTTTAACTATGGTTAGAATCCACTTATGAGTGAATACATACCGTGTTCCTCTTTTTGGGTCTGGCTTACCTCACTCAGTAAAGCGTTTTCTATTTCCATCCATTTGCATGCAAAATTCAAGATGTCATTGTTTTTTACTGCTGAGTAAAACTCTAATGTGTATATGTTCCACACCTTTTTTAACCATTCTTCTATTGAGGGGCACCTAGGATGCTTCCATGTTCTGGCTATTACAAATAGTGCTGCTATGAACATAGTTGAACAAATGCTTTTGTAGTATGTTAGGGAATCTCTAGGGTATATTCCCAAGAGAGGAATTGCTGGGTCCTGAGGGAGGTTGACTCCCAGTTTCCTGAGAAACCGCCACACTGATTTCCACAGTGGCTGCACAAATTTGCATTCCCACCAACAATGGATGAGTGTTCCCCTCATTCCACATCCTCTCCAGCATAGGCTATCATTGGTGTTTTTGAGTTTGGCTATTCTGACAGGTGTAAGATGATATCTCAAAGTTGTTTTGATTTGCATTTCCCTGATCGCTAAGGAGGTTGAGCATGACCTTAAGTGCTTTTTAGCCATTCGAAGTTCATCTGTTGTGAATTCTCTGTTCAGTTCAGTACCCCATTTTTTAATTGCGGTAATTAGGGTTTTAGAGTCTAGTTTCTTGAGTTGTTTGTATATTCTGGAGATCAGACCTTTGTCTGATGAGGGGTTTGTGAAGATCTTCTCCCAGTCGGAAGGTAGCCTTTTTGTCTTACTGACAGTGTCCTTTGCTTTTCAGAAGCTTCTCAGTTTCAGTAGGTCCCATTTATTTATTGTTTCTCTTATTGTCTGTGCTCCTGGGGTTCTGCTTAGGAGGTGGTCTCCTGTGCCTATATCTTGTAGACTACTTCCCACTTTCTCTTCTATCAGGTTCATAGTGGTCGGATTAATGTTGATGTCTTTAATCCATTTGGACCTGAGTTTTGTGCATGGTGATAGATATGGATCTATTTTCATTCTTCTACAGGTTGACATCCAGTTATGCCAGCACCATTTGTTAAAGATGCTATCCTTCTTCCATTGTATACCTTTAGCTCCCTTGTCAAAAATCAGGTGTTCATAAGTTTGTGGGTTAATACCCGGGTCTTCTAATTGATTCCATAGGTCGACTTCTCTGTTGTTATGCCAATACCAAGCTGTTTTCAACACTGTTGCTCTGTAATAGAGTTTGAAGTCAGGGATGGTAATGCCTCCAGAAGTTCCTTATTGTATAAGATTGTTTCGGCTATCCTGGGTTTTTTGTTTTTCCATATAAACTTGATTATTGTTCTCTCAAGGTCTGTGAAGAAGTTTGATGGGATTTTGAAGGGAATTGCATTGAATCTATAGATTGCTTTTGGAAGAATTGCCATTTTTACTATGTTGATTCTCCCAATCCAAGAGCAGGGGAGGTCTTTCCATTTTCTGGTATCCTCCTCAATTTCTTTCTTCAAGGACTTAAAGTTCTTGTCAAATAGGTCTTTCACTTCCTTGGTTAGAGTTACCCCAAGATATTTTATGCTATTTGTGGCTATCATGAAAGGTGATGTTTCTCTGATTTCGCTCTCTGCTTCTTTATCCTTTGTGTACAGGAGGGCAACCCATTTTTTGGAGTTGATCCTGTATCCTGCCACATTACTAAAGGTGTTTATCAAGTGTAGGAGTTCTTTGGTAGAGTTTTTGGGGTCGCTTATGTACACTATCATATCGTCTGCAAATAACGAAAGTTTAACTTCATCCTTCCCAATTCGGATCCCCTTGATCCCCTTATGTTGTCTAATTGCTATTGCTAGAACTTCAAGCACTATATTGAAGAGGTATGGTGAGAGTGGACAGCTTTGTTGTGTTTCTGATTTTAGTGGAAATGCTTTGAGTTTCTCCCCATTCAATTTGATGTTAGCTGTCGGCTTGCTGTATATTGCTTTTATTATATTTAGGTATGATCCTTGTATCCCCAGTCTCTCCAACACCTTTATCATAAATGGGTGTTGAATTTTGTCAAATGCTTTTTCAGCATCCAATGAAATGATCATATGGTTTATTTCTTTCAGTTTATTTATATGATGGATTACATTGATAGATTTGCGTATGTTGAATCAGCCCTGCATCTCTGGGATGAAACCCACTTGATCAAAATGGATAATTTTTCTAATGTATTCTTAGATTCGGTTTGCCAGTATTTTATTGAGTTTTTGCGTCAATGTTCATGAGTGAGATTGGTCTGTAATTCTCTTTCCTGGTTGTGTCTTTGTGTGGTTTTGGTATCAGGGTAACTGTAGCTTCATAAAAGGAGTTTGGCAATGATTCTTCTGTTTCTATATTGTGAAATACATTAAGGAGTATAGGTATTAGCTCTTCCTGGAAGTTCCGGTAGAATTCTGCATTGAAACTATATGGTCCTAGGCTTTTTTTGGTAGGGAGATTTTTAATAACTGCTTCTAATTCTTCACGACTGACAGGTCTATTTAGATTGTTCCCCTGTTCTTGGTTCAACTTTGGTGTATGGTACTTATCTAAAAAAATGTCCATTTCTTTTACATTTTCCAACTTTGTAGCATATAAACTTTCGTAGTAAGATCTAATGATTCTCTGAATTTCCTCTGTGTCTGTGGTTATGTCCCCCTTTTCATTTCTGATCTTATTAATTTGCATGTTCTCTCTCTGCCGTTTGATTAATTTGTATAGGGGTTTGTCGATCTTGTTGATTTTCTCTAAGAACCAGCTTTTTGTTTCATTGATTCTTTGGATTGTTTTCTGTGTTTCTATTTTGTTGATTTCAGCCCTCAGTTTGATTATTTCCAGTCTTCTAGACCTCCTGAGTGGATCAGCTTCTTTTTTTTCTAGAGCTTTCAAGAGAGCTGTTAAGTGTCCAATGTGTGCTTTCTCCGTTTTCTTTAATTGGGCACTTAATGCAATGAACTGTCCTCTTAGCACTGCTTACAAAGTGTCCCATAGGTTTGAGTATGGTGTGTCTTTATTTTCGTTCAAATCAAGGAAGACTTCAATTTCTTTCTTTATTTCTTCCTTGACCCAGGGGTGATTCAGTAGTTGACTGTTCAACGTCCATGAATTTGTTGGCTTCCTGGGGATAGCACTGTTCTTGAATTCTAACTTTAATCCATGGTGGTCTGACAAGACACAGGTGGTTACTAATATTTTTTTGTATCTGTGGAAGTTTGCTTTGTTACCCAGTATGTGGTCAATTTTTGAGAAGGTTCCATGAGCTGCAGAGAAGAAGGTATATTCTTTTCTATTTGGGTGGAATGTTCTATAGATGTCTGTTAAGTCCATTTGATTCAACACCTCCAATAATTCTCTTATTTTTCTGTTAGGTTTCTGTCTGATTGACCTGTCCATTGGTAAGAGAGGAGTGTTGAAGTCTCCCACTATTAGTGTGTGTGGTTTGATGACTGCCTTGAGTTCTAGAAGTGTTTCTTTTACATATTAGGAGACTTTATATTAGGGGCATAGATATTCAGGATTGAGACTTCCTCCTGACGAATTGTTCCTGTTATGAGTATGAAATGTCCATCTCCATCTCTTCTGATTGATTTTAGTTTGAAGTCAATTTTGTTGGAAATTAGAATGGCCACACCTGCTTGTTTCTTAGGTCCGTTTGATTGAAAACCCTTTTCCCAACCCTTTACTCTGTGTAGATGTCTGTCTTCGTGGTTGAGGTGTGTTTCTTGTAAACGGCAGAATGTTGGATCCTGTTTTCGTATCCAGTCTCTTAGTCTGTGCCTTTTTATAGATGAATTGAGTCCATGAATATTAAGTGATATTAATTACCAGTGGTTGTTGACTCCGGTTATTATTATTTTTTGTTTGTTTAATAGAGTGTGTATGTGTCCCTTCTTTGAGTTAAGCTCGTGAAGGGTCGCTAGTTGTCTGAGTTATTGTAAGCAGTGCTGGCAATGTTGGATTCCTTGGGTTGCGATTTTCCTTCTATTACTTTCTGTAAGGCTGGGTTTGTGGCTACAAATTGTTTAAATTTTTCTTATCCTGGAATATTTTGTTTTCTCCATTGATAGTGAACGATAGCTTAGCTGGGTATAGTAGTCTGGGTTTGCATCCATGGTCTCTTAGTTTCTGCAGTACCTCTATCCAGGACCTTCTGGCTTTCATGGTTTCCATAGAGAAGTCCGGTGTGAGTCTGATAGGTTTACCTTTATAAGTTACTTGCCCTTTTTCCTTTGCAGCTCTTAATATTCTTTCTTTAATCTGTATGTTTTGTGTTTTGATTATTATATGGCAGGGGGATTTTTTTTTATGATCTAGCCTATTCGGTGTTCTGTATGCTTCTTGAACCTTCATAGGAATATCATTCTTTAGGTTGGGAAAGTTTTCTTCTATAATTTTGTTGAATATATTTTCTGGGCCTTTGATCTGCAGTTCTTCTCCTTCTTCAATCCCTATTATTCTTAGATTTGGTTTTTTTATTGTGTCCCAGATTTCTTGAATGTTTTGTGATGAGAATTTCTTGGATTTGCTGTTTTCTTTGATCAGAGCATTTATTTTCTCTATGGTATCTTCAGAATCTGATATTCATTCTTCCATCTCTTGTATCCTATTGGTTATGCTTGATTCTGTAGTCTCTGTTCGTTTACCTAGATTTTCCATATCCAGCTGGCCCTCGTTTTGTGTTTTCTTCATTGCCTCCATTTCAGTTTTCAATTCTTGAACTTTTTCCATTACCTGTTTGATTGTTTTTTCTTGGTTTCCCAGTGTATCATTCATGGATTTACTCATTTCTTCGAACTTTTTGTTATATTTCTCATCCATTTCTTTACTCATTTCTTCAATGTTTTTGTTATACTTCTCATCTAGTTCTTTAAGGGAGTTATTCATATCCTGTTTAAGGGACTCTATTGCTTTCATAATGGCATTTTTTTCCTCTTCTTCTGAATTCAGAGGTTCAAGTCCTTCTATTGTAGGGTCATTGGGATCTGGTTTTTTCATGCTGTTTTTTAGATTGTTGGAGGAGTTCTTGCCTTGGCGTCTGCCCATCTCTTCCTTCAAATGCTCTCTATTGGATCTTCTAGTACCAGGACAGGTTCCCTTGTTGGGCAGGGACTTCACTGACAGAATGTCTACCTTTCCTCAGGCAGTCTATTGAAACACAAGCACTCCCTCCTGCCGTGTTGCACTCACAGCCCAGGCCCAGCGAGCAAGGGAGTTGCTCTGGGGAGATCTTGTGGCCCCAGAGGGAAGGACGGAAGAGAGGAAGGTGTACCTGGATAAAGGCTGGGACGGGATTCAGGAGAGCTCAGCAGGGAGGAGCTGCCTCTGCCTGGTGACCAGAAAGTCGAGGGGGGCGGGGAAAGTCCGAAATCCTCCTAGTCGAAGCCCTCGGGCCAGTAGCAAACTCACCCCTCCTCCAATGGATGTCTGCTAGATTCACTGTCTCTTGCTGGCCAGGAATGTGGCTGAGCTGAGACAGAGCTTGCCTGTCTGCTTGTCGTTAGCTAGGCTCTCAAAGCACAGGAACTTCCCCTGCCAGACTGAACACACAGCCCAGGCCCAGCATGCAAGGGAGCAGCTCTGAGGAGATCTTGTGGCCCCAGAAGGGAGGGGGGAAGAGAGGAAGGTGTACCTGGATAAAGACTGGGACGGGATTCCAGAATAACTTATTTATAATACTTAAATGGATTCAGGACTTTACTAAAACCATGAAATTTTTTGCCAAACTACTTATGACCATAGACTTAAAATTAAAAGTATCATTTATATCACATTAAATGCTATTTATAAGAGTTAAGGTCCCTCAGCTGTAGGAGTTCTTTGGTAGAGTTTTTGGGGTCACTTATGTATACTATCACATCATCAGCAAATAACGAAAGTTTAACTTCATCCTTTCCAATTCGAATCCCCTTGATCTCCTTATGTTGCCTTATTGCTATTGCTAGAACTTCAAGCACTATTTTGAAGAGGTATGGAGAGAGTGGACAGCCTTGTCGTGTTCCTGATTTTAGTGGAAAGACTTTGAGTTTCTCTCCTTTCAATTTGATGTTAGCTGTCGGCTTGCTGTATATTGCTTTTATTATATTTAGGTATGATCCTTGTATCCCCAGTCTCTCCAACACCTTTATCATAAATGGGTGTTGAATTTTGTCAAATGCTTTTTCAGCATCCAATGAAATGATCATATGGTTTTTTTCTTTCAGTTTATTTATATGATGGATTACATTGATAGATTTGCATATGTTAAACCAGCCCTGCATCTCTGGGATGAAGCCTACTTGATCATAATGGATAATTTTTCTAATGTGTTCTTGGATTCGGTTTGCCAGTATTTTATTGAGAATTTTCATGTTGATGTTCATGAGTGAGATTGGCCTGTAATTCTCTTTCTTGGTTGTGTCTTTGTGTGGTTTTGGTATTAGGGTAACTGTAGCTTCATAAAAGGAGTTAGGCAATGACTCTTCTGTTTCTATATTGTGGAATACGTTAAGGAGTATAGGTATTAGCTCTTCCTGGAAGTTCTGGTAGAATTCTGCATTGAAACCATCTGGCCCTGGGCTTTTTTGGGTCGGGAGGTTTTTGATAACAGCTCCTAATTCTTCACGACTAACAGGTCTATTTAGATTGTTCACCTGTTCTTGGTTCAACTTTGGTATATGGTACTTATCTAAAAAAAGTCCATTTCTTTTACATTTTCCAACTTTGTGGCATATAAACTTTCGTAGTAAGATCTAATGATTCTCTGAATTTCCTCTGTGTCTGTGGTTATGTCCCTCTTCTCACTTCTGATATTATTAATTTGCATGTTCTCTCTCTGCCGTTTGATTAATTTGTATAGGGGTTTGTCAATCTTGTTGATTTTCTCCAAGAACCAGCTTTTTGTTTCATTGATTCTTTGGATTGTTTTCTGTATTTCTATTTTGTTGATTTCAGCCCTCAGTTTGATTTTTTCCAGTCTTCTAGACCTCCTAGGTGGATCAGTTTCTTTTTTTTCTAGAGCTTTCAAGTGAGCTGTTAAGTCTCCAATGTGTGCTTTCTCCGTTTTCTTTAATTGGGCACTTAATGCAATGAACTTTCCTCTTAGCACTGCTTACAAAGTGTCCCATAGGTTTGAGTATGTTGTGTCTTTATTTTCATTCAATTCAAGGAAGACTTTAATTTCTTTCTTTATTTCTTCCTTGACCCAGGGGTGATTTAGTAGTTGACTGTTCAACTTCCATGAGTTTGTTGGCTTCCTGGGGGTAGCACTGTTCTTGAATTCTAACTTTAATCCATGGTGGTCTGACAAGACACAGGTGGTTGCTAATATTTTTTTGGTATCTGTGGAAGTTTGCTTTGTTACCCAGTATGTGGTCAATTTTTGAGAAGGTTCCATGAGCTGCAGAGAAGAAGGTATATTCTTTCCTATTTGGGTAGAATGTACTATAGATGTCTGTTAAGTCCATTTGATTCAATACCTCCAATAATTCTCTTATTTTTCTGTTAGGTTTCTGTCTGATTGACATGTCCATTGGTAAGAGAGGAGTGTTGAAGTCTCCCACTATTAGTGTGTGTGGTTTGATGACTGCCTTGAGTTCTAGAAGTGTTTCTTTTACATAAGTAGGAGACTTTATATTAGGGGCATAGATATTCAGGATTGAGACTTCCTCCTGACGAATTGTTCCTGTTATGAGTATGAAATGTCCATCTCCATCTCTTCTGATTGATTTTAGTTTGAAGTCAATTTTGTTGGAAATTAGAATGGCCACACCTGCTTGTTTCTTAGGTCCGTTTGCTTGAAAACCCTTTTCCCAACCATTTACTCTGAGTAGATGTCTGTCTTTGTGGTTGAGGTGTGTTTCTTGTAAACGGCAGAATGTTGGATCCTGTTTTCGTATCCAGTCTCTTAGTCTGTGCCTTTTTATAGATGAATTGAGTCCATGAATATTAAGTGATATTAATTACCAGTGGTTGTTGACTCCGGTTATTATTATTTTTTGTTTGTTTAATAGAGTTTGTATGTGTCCCTTCTTTGAGTTAAGCTCGTGAAGGGTCGCTAGTTGTCTGAGTTATTGTAAGCAGTGCTGGCAATGTTGGATTCCTTGAGTTGCGATTTTCCTTTTATTACTTTCTGTAAGGCTGGGTTTATGGCTACGAATTGTTTAAATTTGTTCTTATCCTGGAATATTTTGTTTTCTCCATTGATAGTGAACGATAGCTTGGCTGGGTATAGTAGTCTGGGTTTGCATCCATGGTCTCTTAGTTTCTGCAGTACCTCTATCCAGGACCTTCTGGCTTTCATGGTTTCCATAGAGAAGTCCGGTGTGAGTCTGATAGGTTTACCTTTATAAGTTACTTGCCCTTTTTCCTTTGCAGCTCTTAATATTCTTTCTTTAATCTGTATGTTTTGTGTTTTGATTATTATATGGCAGGGGGATTTTTTTTTATGATCTAGCCTATTCGGTGTTCTGTATGCTTCTTGAACCTTCATAGGAATATCATTCTTTAGGTTGGGAAAGTTTTCTTCTACAATTTTGTTGAATATATTTTCTGGGCCTTTGATCTGCAGTTCTTCTCCTTCTTCAATCCCTATTATTCTTAGATTTGGTTTTTTTATTGTGTCCCAGATTTCTTGAATGTTTTGTGATGAGAATTTCTTGGATTTGCTGTTTTCTTTGATCAGAGCATTTATTTTCTCTATGGTATCTTCAGAATCTGATATTCATTCTTCCATCTCTTGTATCCTATTGGTTATGCTTGATTCTGTAGTCTCTGTTCGTTTACCTAGATTTTCCATATCCAGCTGGCCCTTGTTTTGTGTTTTCTTCATTGCCTCCATTTCAGTTTTCAATTCTTGAACTTTTTCCATTACCTGTTTGATTGTTTTTTCTTGGTTTCCCAGTGTATCATTCATGGATTTACTCATTTCTTCGAACTTTTTTTATATTTCTCATCCATTTCTTTACTCATTTCTTCAATGTTTTTGTTATACTTCTCATCTAGTTCTTTAAGGGAGTTATTCATATCCTGTTTAAGGGACTCTATTGCTTTCATAATGGCACTTTTTTCCACTTCTGGATTAAGAGGTTCAAGTCCTTCTATTGTAGCTTCGTTGGGATCTGGTGTTTTCATGTTGTTTTTCAGATTGTTGGAGGAGTTTTTTCCTTGGCATCTGCCCAACTCTTCCTTCAAATGCTCTCTATTTGATCTTCTGATACCACATCAGGTTCCCTTGTTGGGCAGGGACTTCACTGACAGAAGGCCTACCTTTCCTCACCCAGGCTATTGAAACACAGGCACTCCCTCCTGCTGGGTTGCACTCACAGCCCAGGCCCAGTGCTCAAGGCAACTGAGCTGGAGAAATCCCCTCCTCTGATTGATGCCTGCTAGAAGATCACTGCCCCTTGCTGGCCAGGAATGTGGCTGAGCTGACACAGGGCCCACCTGTCCTCAGGCAGGCTATCAAAGCACAGGAACAGCCTCTACTGGGTTGTGCTCACAGCCCAGGCCCAGAACTCAAGGCAGCTGCGCTGGGGAGATCTTATGGTCCCGGGGGGAAGGGAGGGAAGAGAGGAAGGATGAACAGTAGGATGAGAGTCGGGAGAACTCAGCAGGGTAGAGCCACCACTGCAGTGTTACCAGGAAGTCAAGGGGGTCGGGGAAGGTCTGAATTCCTCCTTGCCAGGCTTGTGCCATGAGCCAGGAACACACTCACCCCTCCTACAATGGATGTCTGCTACTGATAATCGTCTTTCTGAGTCTGGGTTACCTCACTCAATATGATGTTTTCTAGCTCCATCATTTGCCTGCAAATTTCAAGGTGTCATTATTATTTTTTTTTGCTGTGTAGTACTCCATTGTGTCAATGTACCAATTTTCCTTATCCATTGTTCAGTCGAGGGGCATTTAGGTTATTTACAGGTTCTGAATTTACAAACAACTATACACAGTTGAGCACATATTCTTGCAGGAAGATTGAGCATTCTTTGTATATATACCCAAATGTGGTATTTCTGGGTCTTGAGGAATGTTGTATCCTAATTTTCTGAGAAATCAACACACTGACATCCAAAGGGGCTGTTCCAGCTTACACTCCCAACAGCAATGCAGGAGTGTTCCCTTTACTCCACAACCTCTCCAACAGAGTTTTCATCAGCGTTTTTGATCTTGGCCATTCTTACAAGTGTAAGATGGAATCTCAGAGTTGTTTCGATTTGCATTTCTCTGATGACTAAGGATGTAGAGTTTTTCCTTAAGTGTCTTTTAGCCATTTTAGATTGCTCTGTTCAGAGTTCTCTGATTAGGGCTGTACTCAATTTTATCATTGGATTATGTGTTCTTTTGGTAACCAATTTCTTGAGCTCTTTCTATATTTGAGACATCAGACCTCTTTCTGATGAGGAGTGGGTGAAGATCTTTTCCCATTCTGTAGGCTGTCATTTTATCTTGTTGATCATTTCCTTCGCTACACAGAGGCTTTTTAGTTTCAGGAGGTCCCATTTATTAATGGATCAACAAACAACTCCTGGGATAATGTACATACCAAGTAGTAGACAGATAACAATAAACTCAAGGGCATTCTTTGAGGTTCAATGACTCACAATTTTTTTGTCCAGGAATTTTAATTGTTTGTTTTCTGTTTTTAAAAACTTACTGTTTTCTAATTTTCATTTAATATATGTAAACACACACATATACATACATACACATATATATATATATATATATATATTTATGACTGTCCTTTTCATGGGCTCTTTTCCATTAGTTTATTTTATACTATGCTGATGAACTAGTTTTTGTTTTATCATATCTTATTTTATTTTATTATTTATCCTTAGAAGTCTGCTTGTTTTCTAATGAGAGCAGAAAACAGAAAACTCCAAATGGGAAAACAGGTGAGGTAGGCCTAGGAGGAGTAGAGAAAGAGTTAAGTGCAATCAGTATACATTTTTTTAAAAAAACTTATTTTGTCAATAAAAGGGAAATGCTTTGTGGTGTGTGCGTTTGTCTATTAGTGTGTGAATATATATATATATAGTTGTGTGTGTGTGTGTTTAGTCAGTTTTCTTAATAATGTAAACCGTGAACAATAGAAGTTTTCTTTATTTTCTCCTGAGGAAAAAAGCTCTTAACATTACTTTCTTCACAGACTCTTTTATCTGTTTGTTTCTAAGACTGTAGATGATAGGATTTAAGAATGGTGGAAAAACAGCATAAAATACAGAAAGAGCAATCTCCTGAACTACTTGTGAGGTTACTGGAAGTCTTAGATACACATAGGCACCAGAACTAAGAAACGTAGACACCACAATAATGTGAGGGACACAGGTGGAAAAGGCCTTCCCTCGCTCTCCTTTGACAGGAACCTTCAACACGGTTGACAATATGTGAACATATGATATGACAATGAATATAAAGCAGCTACCACTGAGCCCAATGGCTGTCAGGAGAATTAAGAGTTTGTTGTTAAAGGTGTTTGAGCAAGAAAGTTTCAGTAATGGGGGGATATCACAGAAGATCTGAGAGACAACATTGGAGTGACAGAAGGAGAGCTGGAATGTTTCGATAGTGTGTATACTTACAATGACAAGACAGCTAAATAGGGAGGCCAGTGTCATCTGAACACAGAATTGGTGGTTCATGATTACAGGATGAAGGAGAGGTTTACAGATGGCCACATAGCGGTCCTGGGCCATGACAGTGAGAAAGAGAATCTCTACACATGCACAAAAGAAGACCAAAAAGACCTGTGTTGCACAGCCAAACACAGAAATATTTCTGTGGCCAGTGAGAGAGTTGACACACGCATTGGGGACAGTGAAACATAGCACATGTCTAAGATGGACAAATTCCTGAGAAAGTAGTACATGGGTGTGTTCAGGGCCTGGTCAACTGTGGTAACAATGATGATGATCAGGTTCCCTAATAGGCTGCCCAGGTACACCAGCAGGAACAGAACACTGAGTAGGAGCCTTAGCTCCCAAGTCTCTGCAAAAACCTCCAGGAGGAACTCGGTCACCAGAGTGGAATTGGTCATGATCTCAAAGTACAGGTTTTTCTACAAAAGATAAGCAACAACAAAGAATAACAAAATAATTGATAAATCACTACCATCTTTCTTAATGTTCTTTATTCCTGTTTCCTAAGTCTGGTGTTTATGTGTGAAAAATCAAAAAATAATATATTTGTTTCCTTGACTTCTTCACATTTTTTCTCATCAGCTTAGTTGTTAATAAACATATATGTCAGTGTTTCTGCTTATATGGTATGATGTTAAAAGTTTAGTGTTTGTTTTCATTATAATACCTATCTCATGCAACATATTTTATTACTTTTTTACTAGATGTAACTAAACTAAGTAAAATATTTCAACTGTTTAAATGGAGAGATATAGAGTATATAAAAAAGAATCATTCATGTCCTATTTATAAGAGTCCAACTAGGTTGAACTACACTTGTGGTTGAGACAGAAAAAATAGTTCATGCAGAGAGAAATTTAAGTAATCTAGAAGGACTATAGCTTTATCAAACATTAAAAAATTTAAGTTAAAAATTGTCACTGGAGTCAGAGATAATTACACAAAAAAGGGGTACAATAAGGAACTAATTACAATTACAGATACTATGCTTTGACCAAAGAGAAATTCAAGATAAAAGCAAGCTGACAGGTTTGAAATCAGTACCATAATAGAGGCAGCAATGGTTTGAATACTCAACTTTCAGTAATAAGTCACACTGAGAATTAATTGAATGTATATATGATAAGTTTCTCTTCCAGATAAACTACCTGCAACAACAATGGATGACCAAAGAAATTTAACATCTGTGATATACTTTAAAAATTGTGTTCATACACTTGATATGATTTATGTACATATTTACATATATAATGGTTTATCTTTTATGAGTATTTTCATATACATACACACACATATATATATGTGTGTATGCATATATATATGGAAAGATGGGAAAATGAGAGTGAAGGTCGGAGATATGGACATAACAGAACAGGTAAAGATAAAGAGATTAAGATGAACATGGAAGGAGGGGGATTTTAAGCAACTATATCAGATTGTAGAATATTGAGACTTTCAGAATAGGTCATTTATGTGGAAACACAAAGTTAAACTTGCATGCTTGAAGCAGAATTTTCTTATTGGGGAAAACTCAGATTATCTTAAATATTACTCATTATAGATAATACTTTCAATTTCTTAAAGCCAGTAGTTGGTATTTGTGAACAGCAGCTACATACATTTCAATAGCAAAAGCTAGGAATGTTGTTTGTCAAATGAATATAGGCTTGAGCCAAGAAAATTTTATGTATAAAACTAAACACAATTTTCTATTTTACATCTTTTATCTTCTTACAAGGTAGACTTGAAGCTTCTCTGACACTAATGCATATTATAGAATGTAACATCATATTCTCCCTTTACTTATTGGCATACACTATGTTTTCTGAATAATTCATAACAGAAATAAGTAACTTCTAAAATTTATCATCAAATATAGGGGTGTTAAAATGCAGATATCAAAGTACATAAAAGTGAAGTTAAGCTGCAGTTAGCTTTCTAAATATTGTCACAAGTTTTATCAATTCGTCATAACATCCAAAAAGAAACTTCTTAGCTATAGAACTTTAGCTTATTAAAAAGAAGAAGAGACAACTCAAGAAGAATTGGGAAAACATGTATGAAACAGATAGAAAGTAGGCAACAGAATAAAGGTACGTAATGCGATAGCCAGAGTTACTTTCTTCTGTAAAGATTCAGAAGTATTAGATGCCTTATTTTGGCACCTTCAAAATTCGAACAGCATAAAATGAATAAAAGTTTAGAAAGTTAAGAAAACTTTAGTGACATTAGATAACTATTTGACAAGGAAAATTAACATGAGCTAATATTTCTGTTTGAATAATTTATTTCATTTCAAATACTAATAGTAAAATGTTTGGTCAAGATGAAAAAAGAGAAAAGAATTGTATACTTAATGATGTTACTATCTGAATAGATCAGCTTCTTTGTACTATATTTGACAGATTCCAGAACACAGTCTAAAATGCCTACAAATAGTATTAGAACCAAAGTAATGTGAGTGGTGAAATTAAAATGTACAGCTCAAAACTTAGCACTAAAGAACATAAAACTTAGCATAACTCTGGTTCAAGTGTAAGAGATTCTTCATGTGGGTGTCATCAGTGGATGACCCGCCTAGCAAGTTGTCAGCAAATCTGGTGCCTGTGCTGTGCTCAGAGTCACCCTCAGCAGCAGTGTACGATGGCAATTTAGAGTGAGAAACTAGGGATAAAAACATGAAATCAATGACTTTTTCCACTTTTGGCTGAACCATTCAATAGAAAAGGAAATTTGGCCACTTACCAAAAGCATCCTTTCAGATATAAACCATTTTTTGGTTTTGTTTTGTTTTTTGTTTTTTCTTTTAGAAAAGCTTTTAATGACATCTGTGAGACTTTAAAAACTCTTGTCATGCATATATTTCGAATGTGAAACAAATGTTGGAAGTTATATGACAATGACAACATAATAAACAGAAAAGAACACTCAAAATAGTGTTGCATGAGGTTTTGACAATGTGATTGGGAATCCTAACTGCAAAGTTTGAGTAGGATTGTGAGATTGTCCAACATGGGAGATCTCTTACAACTGCTTTAAGCAGCTGTAATAATTACTGGCACTGGTGTGTAGTTCAAGAAACTGAAAGAGCGTGGATGATTGCGTCAGCCTCTCTCTGTACTGGTCATTTCACTCAGCAGTTACTTCTGACTCACTTTTAGTGAATGTTGTGTGCATTACTGGGGAAGTATTTCCTTCTCTGAAGACTAAGTGATTATACTGCAATTATTTAGTCTATATTCAGGAGGTAAACAGTGATTAAAAGACAGACTTTAATCATGTATACTGTACTTGAAACAGAAACTGAGATTAGAAACATGAAAAGTGCAATTTGGAAAAAACAGTGCATGCTGGGGAGAAGGACTGCAAAGTGAAATTTAAAAAAAGTGATTTTGAAAAAGGGAGACATTAGATATTTGTTTCATTGTTAGCCTGATAAACTGGGGATCAGCTTTTTTTATATGTAAACATTACATTGAACTATTTTTATCCAAAAACTAAAGTATCAAAAATCAATTTTATATGAAGAAGTTTACATTTGAAACCCCAAGTAGCCAAGAAAAAAACTCTACAAGATGTGGATTATAGATTGATTTACATATGTGAAGGGTTATAATGATACTCAACAAAGCTGTAGTAATGAGTTAGTTTTATCTTCATAAATTTCAATTTTATTTGTTTGGAATTTATTTACTAAAAATAACAAATAGAATTACATAATTTTAACGTCATTTGCTGCATAATTTTAAGTGAACATAGTGTCTTTAAGAATAATTTCACATCCTTTGAGTCAAAAGATATCATCTTGAGGTTTTTTTTTTACTTTGTTGCCATTTGAGTTCCAGTAATGGCTAAGTGGTCAATAATTTGTTCCTCGAGCATAAGACTTGGGTTTGATTTCTACCACCTACATGGAGGTTTATAACCCCCTGTAACTTCACTTTCAGGAGATATTATGCCTTCTAATATCTATAGGCAGCAAACATATACATCCTGCATTGTAAGCACAAGAAGGCAAAATACTCACATATAAAAACAAAAATAAATAAACATAATATAAAGAGAGTCAGATAGTGATGACTCATGTCTTTAATCCCAGCCCTCAGGGGGCAGAGGCAGTCAGATCTCTAAATTCAAGGCCAGCATGGATTACAGAGAAAATTCCAGGACAATCAGTGATGCACAGCGAAAACCTGTCTTGAAAAACTAAATCAAAACTAACAAAACAAAAGCAATAATTTGACATTTTTCCATTTATCAAGCTTTGATTCTTTTCATTTTACTTTATTTTTCTTTTTTAATTTTTTTACTAGATATAATTAAATTAAGTGAAATATTTTAATTGTTTAAACCAAGAGATATAGAGTGTCAGAAAAAGAACCCTTCATGTTCTATTTCTAAGAGTCTAACCAGACTGAACCACACATGTGGTTGAGATGCAAAAGTATATTTCACGCAGAAAGAAACCTAGGTACACTAGTACAATAGTTTTTCAGACATTACAAAATTTAAGTTAAAAATTCGTCACTACAGTCAAAGATCGTTACCAAATAAAAGAGTACCAAAGCAACTAATTACAATTATAGCTACATGCTTTTGGTCAGAGAGCAATTCAATATAAAAGCAAGCTACAGATTTGAAATCAATACCACAATAGAGACAGCAATGGTTTGAAAACTCAACCTTCAATAATAAGTCATACTGAAAGTCAATTTTTAAATTATAGGTATGATCACCACCAAACAAGAGAACTTAACATAAATATATGGGGCATTTACCTCAAGAGTATTAGGATAATTGTGCACTAAATATCTCCAACAATACAATTCATCAGTTCTTCCGCAGTTGTGGAGACATCTGTATTATGTCTTTCATCCATTTACAGCAGAAAGGACTGTCCTGGAGAATATTATGTTGAGTGAACAAGCCTAGCACACCACATATGGAGACAATATAAGCCTTAACAAGTCAAGAGACAAACCAAATAACCCCAAGTTCATTTACTTAAAAAAATCAAATTTAGACAGGATTGGTCATATACTGGGAGGAATAGCTATTGATGATAAACTAGTTTAATAAGAATGAACAGTCTATCAATTAAATATTTTAAGAGATGTTCAGTATATTTGAAAAATTAAGCATTATTCATTTCTTTTAAAATGTACTGCATATGATTTTCATATATTAAATGTATACTTAGAGTAAAATAAGATGCAAAAACACTAAAGACTAAATAACAAAAACACTAAAGTCTAATGTCTTAAGAATCCAGCCAGGAAAAAATCTTGGCAAAAACTACTGGACAGACTAGAGAACTGTATCATTAGCTGAGGGTACAGGCTGGTCCTGCAGAGGAACTAAATTCAGATGATAGCACCTATACCACCCATGAAACCAGATCTAGGAGGTACACCAATCTTTTGTGGCCTCTAAGGGTATGCATGTAGTTGATGCACATATCCATGAAGGCAAGCATACATACACTTGTATTTAGGAATATATTTGTACGTTTGCATACATGTATACATAATAACAAATAATAAAAAGGCATGATATTGAAAGAAAACAAAATGGGCATATGAAATGCCTTGAATTGAAAGGAAAATATAATTATAGCTTAAATAAATAAACCTTTAAAATATTTTAAAGGAAGAATTGTACAGAAGAAAGTTAATATTCTGAAACTAATTCCAATGTAATATGTTTATAAGGTTATTTTACCCTAGGCATATACAGATCTAATTATATATATAATAAATACAAAAATATATTAAAATTATTGCATATAGTATAATTTTTTAAAAAATTCAAATATATTATGTGCTATATAAGATGTTTTAATCATTATGTCATTTCTGGGATTTGTTTATATGCAATTGTGCACATTCTGCAAATTTTGAATAAACAAAAGACTACTTGAATGTACAAGATATTATATAGTTGTTATAGAAACACAAAGATCAGTTCTTTGGTTTGATATGTGACATTTTAATTCACCACAGTCAATGATACAACTATCACCATTTAAATGAAACTTCTATAAAATAGCAATATTTCTCTGTGATGCTTTTCTTCTAAAGGAATGTAAGATTGTCTTCACACATTCTTTTAATGAAATTGCTGGTTATTTCTAGTTAAAAAATATAAGTTTTTCTCAAATATTCAGGACTTGAAATTGTAATTCCTTTTCCATTCTTAAAACATTTCAAACTGAAGTGGGTTATTGCTGGGAAATCACCTGTGGATAAGAGGGACGTTCAGGGTAATAGCCTTGATCAAAGGACACTCACCAAAGCAATGTTCATCATTTGTCAATGAGAATGAAGCTCTGCATTCTTAAATATTGCAAATCAAGTCTTAAATACAGTTCACCCTGTCTTTAACAGGTTACTTAAAGTCTCCAGATCAAGTAGATCCCCATACTAGCCTTTGAAAAATTGGCTAGTTTGTTCTCTTTTATCTAAAATGGTGACATCCTCCAGAGTGCAGAGGCTTGGAGAACACAGTTCTTAATTGGGACAAAATGCCCAAAGGTAATATAGGTGGCAATGATTTTCATAGAAGTGGTAACGATGAACCAAATTAAAATCCAGAAATAGACACAAGCTGAAGGAATAAACAAGGTATCACCTGAGTCTTATTAAAGTAGGGAGATCATGATGGAGATAATGAAATTTAGTGGGAAGCAGAAGGATAGTCTCCATCATCTGAAAAATGTTTTGGCCACCTGCACTGACCTCAGGTCTTTGTATTTTTAGCATCTCAAGCCTGCCTATCTGCTATACAACTCTCTCTGTGCTATACAACTGTCTCTCAGATATATATATCTGCTTTTCTCTCTTCTTCATACTGATGTGATGATCTATGAGGTTCTAAAAGAAAAGAATGGCACATATTCCTGTGAAATTGAAAAATACATAAAATTTGATTCATAAGGTTTAAATAAGGACACAAGACTTTGAATGTTCATTAACAGTCCTAACATAGTGCCCAAGAACAACATGCCCATATGTTCAACACAAGCGTTTAAACTCAAATGATACTAGTTTCATGAGTTTATTTTAATTAAGGCTTTCAACACCATTTTTTAGTATTAGAAGGTTTATGAGAATAATTTGAATGAAAATATAAATTATGATTTATACTAAAATATTTTTAAGCATACAGAATATTTCATAACACTATAGTTCCTTACCCATAATGTTTATAATGTAAGAATATTAAAATTTATCAGCTGGTCCCTGCTATGATAGATAATAGTATGTAAAACATTCAAATCTTGTGTCCATGTTTAAGTATGAATATTAAAAGTTTCAGTAGATCCAGTACCATAGTTTAAGTCAAACAGAGTCTATTGACAACCAGGAAACGAGAATACATTGTAAGTGTCAAGTACTATCTGTCACAAAGGAAAAGCTGGACTTCATTTTTGTTTGCTTTTGTTATTAAATTTTTAAAAATTGCTTTTATTTATTATACATTTTTAATGAAAATAGAATCACATTCCTAATTCTGTAGCACTATTAATAAAAACCAAGAGATAGAAATTGGAGCTCAACCTCAACATCAGTAAAGCCAAAAAGCCAGCCACTGATTTTTGTCTCTACTTCAGTCCAGAATAATGATCCTGTCTTCAGGAATCTCAGAATGAGATGCTATAGTATAGATGGGGCAACCAGACTAAAGAATTCTGGGAACAGGAAAGGCAGAGAGTAAGTTTCTAACCAGGTGCAGAATAAGCAAGATGAGAATGCTTCATTGAGAAAAGAGACCAAGCCATTTGGTTAAACATAGACAAGAATTATGGATAAAGGGGGTTATAAGAGCTAGTTAATAATATGCCTGAGCTAATAGGCTGAACAGTTTCAAATTAATAATAGGCTCTGTGTGTTTATTTGGGACTGAAGGACTTTGGGATGAGGTAGGACAGAAACTTCCATCTACACAACTCCATTTACTTCTCTCCAACTTATTTTGGTCTTAAACAATTGAATATTAGTGGTTGTTTATGGATGAATTGTGTGAGAGTTTAGAACTTTGAGCTGAATATATGAAGATTGCTGTAATAAAACACTATGGTGGGGTAGGGCTTGAGAAAACCAGTGTATCATACAAAATGTGTACACAGGATGTCCATCTCATAAGGTTTTATAAGGAAACAAGGACTCTTTGGGGAACTGTTTTAGCAGCTATGTATGCTGTGTCCTGAGGAGAAGACAGTTGTGCCAATGTGTACTGAACATTTGTGTGGGGCTGAATTAAAAGTAATGGTTAAGTTGTTTGATGAAGAAAATTTTAATGTAATATAACATTAAGTTTGGGAGGTGGTTATTTATCATTCTGCCTATTGAGATTTTTAATGAGAATTTAATATAGTTGAGTAAAAATAATACACAGTTTGTGAAGAAAAGAACATGAGCAATGTTAAAGTTGTGGAAAAGGAGAGTACAGAGAAAACATCTGTAATTGTTTAAAAAACGATTAGCCTAATTAAGAAAAAATAGGCTCTGAACTGGTGTAACCTTGAAATCCAAACCCTACCTACCAAAGATTTTAAATTAATTATGTTCAGATTGATTCTAAAGGAGAAATATAGGATTGAATATGCCACTAACAGATTCCCTGGTCAAAACATCACATAGAAAAGTATTTTCTCAGCTTCGATCACTAATGCACACAGAGGTCATTTCATTAGTAACAAATGAGAACAAACTATATCTCAAGTTTGTAGAGTAACTGCAATGTATCCTGAACTTTATTCCAACTTTACTGGCACTCAAAATGACAGGGTTTTTGAGTCGTGGAAGATTATAATAAGGTTCAAGAATGCCAATGAGATCAGGCAAAGAGTGTTGTGCTTGAATTTCTTTATGGGGACACTGTAAGGGCTTTGTAGGAAGCTATGAAGACGAAGTTCAAGTAACAGTGCAGGATCTAGGATGTTGGAGATGCAACGATAATGATAATACCTGCCTTGGAAAACTGTAGCCATAATGTGAACCCAGCCAAAGAGAGGTTATATTTGTTGAAGGGAGAAGAAGTGGAGAAGTAGAACTACTCATATAATCAAATTATGTCACTAAAATGTTCCAGACATAGACATGGAGTTAAAATGTGTGATGTTTTTATTGTTGGATCTTGAGATTTCTTTGATCTAGTCTTTCGTTATTTTTCTATCATTTTTCCTTTTGTGATGGAAATGGTTATTCTGAACTATTGTATATTGGAAATGTGTGAATTAACTTTCAATTTTACTGGACTTTATATTTAGGAGAGTTGCTTGCATTCCAGAAGAGACTGTAAGCTTTGGAACACGTTTAATTATTAATATTTGAGAGCCCCGTTGCCCTGCTGAGCAGTTCTTCCCAGAGAGGTGAGTGGGTGCTAGCCTGGGCAGCCTGCCTGCCTGTCCGGGAAGGGAGCACAGCCCTTCCCCCTCAGCTTCTGCGGCAGAGTCTTCGGTGTTCCAAGGGACCCCTCCCCTCCCCCCACTGCTGCGGGCCCTTTGTCTCCTGAGTCCTGGGAAGACCAGCTAGCCCTGTTGCCCTGCTGAGCAGTTCTTCCCAGAGAGGGCTGAGGAGCTCTATCCAGAGAGTGCTGTGAAGTCCTACCCAGAGAGTGCTGAGGAGTTCTATTCAGAAAGTGCTGAGGAGTTTCATCCAGAGTGGAGGAGATGGGCAGGCGCCAATGCAAGAATTCCTCCAACAACCTGAAAGGCAACATGACATCGCCAGAATCCAGGGAGCTCGAAACTAGAAGAATTGAACACCCCACGCCAGAAGAAATAGAAGAAATTGACTCTAAGCGCTTCTTTATGAAAATAATAGAGGAACTTAAACAGGAGGTGAAAATCTGCCGTAAAGAAATGGAAGATAAGTATAACAAAAAAATTGAGGAAATGAGTAAAGAAATGGAAGAGAAATATACCAAAAAGTTTGAAGAAATGAGTAAATCCGTAAATGAAATTCTGGGAAACCAAGAAAAAACAATCAAACAGGTAATAGAAACAGTTCAAGATTTGAAAACTGAAATGGAGTCAATGAAGAAATCACAAACCGAGGGCCGGCTGGCTATGGAAAATCTGGGTAAACGAACAGAGACTTCAGAAACAAGCTTAACCAATAGAATACAAGAGATAGAAGAAAGAATCTCAGACTCTGAGGACACCATAGAGAAATTAAACACTCTGTCCAAAGAAAACAGCAAATCCAACAAATTCTCATCACAAAACATTCAGGAACTGTGGGACACAATAAAAAAAACCAAATCTAAGAATAATAGGAGTAGAAGAAGGAGAAGAATTGCATTTCAAAGGTCCAGAAAATATACTCAACAAAATTATAGAAGAAAACTTTCCCATCCTAAAGAACGATATTCCTATGAAGGTTCAAGAAGCATACAGAACACCGAATAGACTGGATCAGAAAAAAATATCCCCTCGTCATATAATAATCAAAACACAAAGCATTCAGACTAAAGAAAGGATATTGAAAGCTGCAAAGGAAAAAGGTCAAGTAACTTATAAAGGTAAACCTATCAGACTTACACCAGACTTCTCTATGGAAACCATGAGCCAGAAGGTACTGGATAGAGGTACTGCAGAAACTAAGAGACAATGGATGCAAACCCAGACTACTTTACCCAGCCAAGCTATTGTTCACTATCAACGGAGAAAACAAAATATTCCAGGATAAAAACAAATTTAAACAATACGTAGCTACTAATCCAGCCTCACAGAGAATACTAGAAGGAAAATCACAACCCAAGGAATCCAACATTCCCAACACTGCCTACATTAACTCAGACATCTAGCGACCCTCCACAAGCACAACTCAAAGAAGGAAAACACATACACGCTACTACCCAAAAAAATGACCGGAGTCATCGATCACTGGTCATTAATATCACTTAATATCAATGGTCTCAACTCACCTATAAAGAGGCACAGACTTAGAGATTGGATACGAAAACAGGATCCAACATTCTGCTGTCTACAAGAAACACACCTCAACCACAAAGACAGACACCTACTCAGAGTAAAGGGTTGGGAAAAGGTTTTCCAAGCAAATGGACCTAAGAAACAAGCGGGTGTGGCCATTCTAATATCTAACAAAATCGACTTCAAACTAAAATCAATCAGAAGAGATGGAGATGGACATTTCATACTCATAACAGGAACAATTCATCAGGAAGAAGTCTCAATCTTGAATATCTATGCCCCTAATATAAAGGCACCCACATATGTAAAAGAAACTCTTCTAGAACTCAAGGCAGTCATCAAACCACACACACTAATAGTAGGAGACTTCAACACTCCTCTCTCACCAATGGACAGGTCAATCAGACAAAAACCTAACAGAGAAATAAGAGATTTACTGGAGGTACTGAATCAAATGGACTTAACAGACATCTATAGAACACTCCACCCAAATAGGAAAGAATATACCTTCTTCTCTGCAGCTCATGGAACCTTCTCGAAAATTGACCACATACTCGGTAACAAAGCAAACTTCCACAGATACAAAAAAATATTAGTGACCACCTGTGTCTTGTCAGATCACCATGGATTAAAATTAGAATTCAACAACAATGGTACCCCCATGAAGCCAACAAACTCATGGAAGTTGAACAGTCAACTACTAAATCACCCCTGGGTCAAGGAAGAAATAAAGAAAGAAATTAAAGTCTTCCTTGAATATAATGAAAACAAAGACACAACGTATTCAAACCTATGGGACACAATGAAAGCAGTGCTAACAGGAAAGTTCATAGCACTAAGTGCCCACCTAAAGAAAACAGAGAAAGCACACATTGGAGACTTAACAACACACTTGAAAGCTCTAGAAAAAAAAGAAGCTGATTTACCCAGGAGGAGTAGAAGACTGGAAATAATCAAACTGAGGGCTGAAATCAACAAAATAGAAACACAGAAAACAATTCAAAGAATCAATGAAGCAAAAAGCTGGTTCTTGGAGAATATTAACAAGATTGACAAACCCCTATCCAAACTAATCAAACGGCAGAGAGAGAACTTGCAAAGTAATAGGATCAGAAATGAAAAGGGGGACATAACTACAGACACAGAGGAAATACAGAGAATCATTAGATCTTACTACGAAAGTTTATATGCTACAAAGTTGGAAAATGTAAAAGAAATGGACATTTTTTTAGATAAGTACCATATACCAAAGTTGAACCAAGACCAGGTGAACAATCTAAATAGACCTGTTAGTCGTGAAGAACTAGAAGCTGTTATCAAAAATCTCCCTACCAAAAAAAGCCCAGGACCAGATGGTTTCAATGCAGAATTCTACCAGAACTTCAAGGAAGAGCTAATACCTATACTCCTTAATGTATTCCACAATATAGAAAAAGAAAAGTCACTGCCAAACTCCTTTTATGAAGCTACAGTCACCCTAATACCAAAACCACACAAAGACACAACCAAGAAAGAGAATTACAGGCCAATCTCACTCATGAACATCGATGCGAAAATTCTCAATAAAATACTGGCAAACCGAATCCAAGAATACATTAGAAAAATCATCCATTATGATCAAGTAGGCTTCATCCCAGAGATGCAGGGATGGTTCAACATACGCAAATCTATCAATGTAATCCATCATATAAATAAACGGAAAGAAAAAAATCATATGATCATTTCATTGGATGCTGAAAAAGTGTTTGACAAAATTCAACACCCTTTTATGATAAAGGTGTTGGAGAGACTGGGGATACAAGGATCATACCTAAATATAATAAAAGCAATATACAGCAAGCCGACAGCTAATATCAAATTGAATGGAGAGAAACTCAAAGCCTTTCCACTAAAATCAGGAACACGACAAGGCTGTCCACTCTCTCCATACCTCTTCAATATAGTGCTTGAAGTTCTAGCAATAGCAATAAGACAAATTAAGGGGATCAAGGGGATTCGAATTGGAAAGGATGAAGTGAAACTTTCATTATTTGGAGACGATATGATAGTGTACATAAGCGACCCCAAAAACTCTACCAAAGAACTCCTACAGCTGATAAACACCTTTAGTAACGTGGCAGGATACAAGATCAACTCCAAAAAATCAGTGGCACTCCTATACACAAAGGATAAAGAAACGGAGAGGGAAATCAGAGAAACATCACCTTTCACGATAGCCACAAACACCATAAAATATCTTGGGGTTACTCTAACCAAGGATGTGAAAGACCTATTTGACAAGAACTTTAAGCCTTTGAAAAGAGAAATTGAGGAGGATACCAGAAAATGGAAAGACCTCCCCTGCTCTTGGATTGGGAGAATCAACATAGTAAAAATGGCAATTCTACCAAAAGCAATCTACAGATTCAATGCAATCCCCATCAAAATCCCATCAAACTTCTTCACAGACCTTGAGAGAACAATAATCAAGTTTATATGGAAAAACAAAAAACCCAGGATAGCCAAAACAATCTTATACAATAAAGGAACTTCTGGAGGCATTACTATCCCTGACTTCAAACTCTATTACAGAGCTACAGTATTGAAAACAGCTTGGTATTGGCATAAGAACAGAGAAGTCGACCTATGGAATCGAATAGAAGACCCAGATACTAACCCTCAAACCTACGAACACCTAATTTTTGACAAGGGAGCTAAAGGTATACAATGGAAGAAGGAAAGCGTCTTTAACAAATGGTGCTGGCATAACTGGATGTCAACCTGTAGAAGAATGAAAATAGATCCATATCTATCACCATGCACAAAACTCAAGTCCAAATGGATTAAAGACATCAGCATCAATCTGTCCACTTTGAACCTGATAGAAGAGAAAGTGGGAAGTAGTCTACAAGATATAGGCACAGGAGGCCACTTCCTAAGTAGGACCCCAGCAGCACAGACAATAAGAGAAACAATGAATAAATGGGACCTGCTGAAACTGAGAAGCTTCTGTAAAGCAAAGGACACTGTCAGTAAGACAAAAGGGCTGCCTTCTGACTGGGAGAAGATCTTCACCAACCCCTCATCAGACAAAGGTCTGATCTCCAGAATATACAAAGAACTCAAGAAACTAGACACTAAAACTCTAATTAACCCAATTAAAAAATGGGGTACTGATCTGAACAGAGAATTCACAACAGATGAACTTCGAATGGCTAAAAAGCACGTAAGGTCATGCTCAACCTCCTTAGCGATCAGGGAAATGCAAATCAAAACCACTTTGAGATACCATCTTACACCTGTCAGAATAGCTAAAGTTAAAAACACTAATGATAGCCTATGCTGGAGGGGATGTGGAATGAGGGGAACACTCATCCATTGTTGGTGGGAATGCAAACTTGTGCAGCCACTTTGGAAATCAGTGTGGCAGTTTCTCAGGAAACTGGGAGTCAACCTCCCTCAGGACCCAGCAATTCCTCTCTTGGGAATATACCCTAGAGATGCCCAAACATACTACAAAAGCGTTTGTTCAACTATGTTCATAGCAGCACTATTTGTAATAGCCAGAACCTGGAAACAGCCTAGGTGCCCCTCAATAGAAGAATGGTTAAAAAAGGTGTGGAACATATACACATTAGAGTTTTACTCAGCGGTAAAAAATAATGACATCTTGAATTTTGCATGCAAATGGATGGACATAGAAAACGCTTTACTGAGTGAGGTAAGCCAGACCCAAAAAGAGGAACACGGTATGTATTCACTCATAAGTGGATTCTAACCATAATTAAAGGTCTTTGAGCCTATTATTCGTGATCCTAGAGAAGCTAAATAAGAAGACGAACCTGATGAAGATTATTTACCTATCCGCCAGGAGGTAGGAAATAGTCAAGAGTCCCAGGTAACCTTGGGTGCATGGGGGGGGGGGTGGGAGGGTTGTTGGAAGGGGAGAGGGTTAGAGAGAAGGGAGTAGGGGAGGAATGGAGAAAGCTCGGTTGACCGGGATGGGGGGAAGGGAGGAAGGATGAATGTGGGATCAGGGAAGAATATATTTCAACTAAGGGAATCATATTAGAGTTTACAGGAAACTTGATTATATATGGGATCCCAGGTCCAAGGAGAGATCCCGAGATTGTTCTCTGGACAGAGGAGGGGGTGCCTGAACCGGCCTTGGCCCGTGACCATACTGATGAATATTTTGCTTATCACCATAGATCCCTCATCTGGCGTTGGATGACGATACAGATAAAGGCCCGCGTTGGAGCACCGAACTGAGCCCCCCAAGATCCAAACGAGGAGCAAAAGGAGGAAGAAAATGACGAAGGACTGCGAGGGATACTATAACCCACTGATAAAAGGGGTCGGATCTAATGAGAGTTTTCCAAGGCCAGATGGACCGTGACTGAACGAGCATGTGATCCAACCAGATTCTCTGAATGTGGCTGGATTTTCTGAATGTGGCTGGCCTGCAGTCTTTCCGAGAAGCCATTGACAATGACACTGGGACTGGTTTCCTCTGCATATACTGGATTTTTGGGATCCAGTCTGTTTGGATGCTCACCTTCCTGGACCTGGAGTGAGGGGGGAGGAACTTGGACTTCCCACAGGGCAGGAGACCCTGACTTCCCTTGGGGACAAAGAGGGAGGAGGAGAGGGAGGGGGGGAGTGGGAGGGCATTGGGAGGAGGGGCGTAAATGGAAACTTTTTATAATTTAATAAAATTACTAAAAAAAAAAGAGAAAAAAAATATTAATATTTGGATTATTCTTATGTATTTTGTTGAGATGACTACTGTAACAAACCTTAGCATTAATGGCTTCATGATGGAAACCATTCATGATCACATCTCATCACGTAGACAACATTATGAAATGAAAGCAAAGGACAAATCTATCAAATTTTATGATAATGGGAAAAATTTCTAAATGTACCAACCTTGTCTTTTGGCATCTGTAGTTCAATTTCTGTCTCCGTGTTCTTGTTAACTAGAGTATTTTTCCAGGATATTATTTTTATTCTTAAAAGATACCCAAAGAGAGACTCAGTGCTACAATGGAATCTGAAACTTAAGAGTGTGGTCTGCAACATCCTGATGAAAACTTTCCGCTGGCTAAAGCCTGTGTTCAAGGAGTTTTTTTCTGCTGGATACCAAGCATTTTTTGTAGGTCCCACAGATTTAGAGTCACAGATGTCAGACCTGAAGACGTGGGGGTGGAGTTTATCTCAGAGGCTCTCAGCACGGGGAAATGTGTGGTTGTCACAGGGCTCCTACTGGGCACAGTCTGAAGTTCCAGGGCTCCAGGGCTCCCTTTGATTAGTTACTCTATCAATTTATGAAGAATTTAAAACCTCCAACGCAAAAGGAAACAAAATTTAAAGTTGCCTTGTCTTTTACCTCAGGAGGTGGATCTTTTTAAGGTATATTTTGTTTGGACATAGAGGAGAGGTTGGACACAGCCATTGAGGTAGAATTAGATGTGATATAAGATGTTACTGAATTCTTCTCTCTATTCAAGTGTTTAAATGTTTAGTGGCCCCACATGTTTGTCTTTACTGTGTGTTTCTCTGTGTTTGTGTGTGTTTCTGTGTGTCTTTCTCTTTATTTCTGTCAGGTATGTTTTCTTTATATGTTGGCAGTTTCTCTTTTGTGACAGCCTCCACACAGCACCCAAACTTTCCCTTGCTGTAGATCTGTATTCTGTTGCTGGGTTTCGAATCCTTATTGCTCTGACAGGTTGTTCAGAGAAATTCAAATGACTTCTTGTTTCCACTCTGGAGTACTCACTTTGTTCATCTCCAGTCCTCCTCAGGGTCCAGGCCAGTGTTGATCCCTGTGTGGAGGCAGGAAAGGGTCAGGAATCTCATCCAGGAAACCCTGCTGTCAAAACAGAATGAACATAGGGAGCAGAAAATAGTTCTTTTAAGTTTTTAATCCCTCCAAATCTAGCCCTGGAGTAATGGAAAAAAGTAAGTACTATTCCTTCATCTTTTCTTTTTTGCCATCTTTTTAACCAATGGTCTGTATATTTGCCAATTCAAAACTAACCATTCTCTGAAACAAGTAGAAATACTTGCCCTAGCTGGGTAGTGATGACTATAGGATATTGTAGCCTATAAATAATGCAGCTACTTTTTGCCCAACAGTGATCAAGAAGACTTTAAACCAAAGATAGTTGATAAAAATATTCTTCTGTTGCTTACTTGGACAAATACATTAGAAAAAAACTATTAAAATATTTTTTATAAATTATATTTAAATGTATAAATAAATTTAAGTTATTGGAGTAGCTCAAGAGGTGTTTTACCACAGAGAACCAATTGAATGATAAGAATTTTTGCATAAACTGAAAGTCAAAGTCACCTTCCCTGTGGATGAGATAAAGTTAAACTTACAGATACACAGCAAAATTATGTTTTACCATCGTCTGAAAATATTTTTTGCTTTAATTTTCCTCCAATCAAAAGATAACAAATGGACTATGTATTCAAAGACTTTCTGCATCCTTCCTAGTCTCACAGTGCTTATAAAATAATCAGTTATAGGATTAAGATTAATTACAATTGTTTAGCTGATAGTTCAGGCTTATTGATGGCTAACTCATTATTTTAACGAACTCATTTCTATTTATCTGTGTATCACCATGTGGCCCATGGCTTACTGGTGATGCTCTGGATCCTTGCTTTTAGAGCAGCTACTGGCATCTCTTTCAAGTTTGCCTGCTTGTAACTTTGGTTGGAATCCTACCTCGCTATATTCTGCCCTGCCATAAACCAAAGTAGCTTGTTTCAACAACTACTAAAATCAACACATTTGCAGAAGGACATCCTACATCATTTCCCTTTTTCTGTCTAATTAAAAAGGAAGGTTTTAACTTTTACATTGTAAAACTACATATAACAAAACAAATATCAAACAGCATTACAGTTATAATATTTATTATATATGAATTTGACAATATTAAATAAAATACTCTCTTATCCATCCTACCTTTTTGAGCCTAAAGTTTCATATCTGATTTATCGTTCATCATACCTAAGGAAAACTATAATTATCACCATCCAGTCTTTGTGCCCTGCAGAATGTCCACAAGTTTCTTCTGTGAAGCAGGAACACTGATGGATCATCCTTTCTTGTTTTGACAATGTTCAGCAGTCATTTTACTGTGCATCCTGCATTTCCAGGTCATATAGCATACTGTAAAGCAGTCCAGGCAAAAAGACATTCTTGCCCAAATGGCTAATCTTGGCACATTGAAAGAAAATTTTGTAATAAGTTTCTTTGATGCCTATTTCCTCTTGAAGTAATTGGTGTTGCCAGGAGCAGATGTGTCTCATTTTCAAGAAAAGTCTAAGCTCTTATAACATTGCAAATGCCATATTCTGTACATCTTTAAAGTGTTTGAAAATTACATTTCCATCAGAAATATATCTCTGCTTATCTAGAAACCCTAACATGACTATAAATGTGAATATTATTAATAACAATTAATTTGTATTTTTGACTACATATTACATTTTTAAATGAGATGCATGAACATAACAGCTTAAGCAAAGGTAGAAGAATGCATATAGTATAACAAAATTTACCTTTAATCTGTATTAATATACTAAAACCATACTAATGTAAAATATATATTGAGATCAACAATTATTTTTTTGGATCAAAGTATATTTCTATATCATATCTCTCTTTTCTCTTTAGAAGACAATTCATTTTGCTCAATCCAATGTCTCTCAGTAGCTGTTGTTTGCTTTTCAGCCACCAAAAATTTCAAAATCAACATAATGCTATACAGGAAACAACTTCCTGTGTTCTTCTGATCTTTACATAGATTTTTATTTTATATTACTTTAACATCTTCATTTAAGACTTTGTTAATTTTTAAAAATTACTTAATCTTTCTATAAATAACTACACTCATTTCCCTGCAAGCTTTCATATTTTTTAACACACTGTGACCCTTATAGAGGTTTAGTCATGTCTGAATCTGTATTTATTCTGCATCTGTAATGTTTTCTGATCATGGTTTTTAATTTCTAGGACTAAGACCAAAGTGGTGGCTTTGGCTCTTGACTTTGGTCCGTACAACTTGGCAACTTGGCAGAGGTATCTCTTCTTTACCTTCCCAATGCTGCCGACAGGTAGCATGCAGCCAGTCCATAGACATTTTTTGACTGTATGAGTAAAAGCAAAATCTGACACACAGCACCCTGTGTGGCTTGGAGATGCCTCTGTGTACAACAGAGAAAGTCCACCATTCTACGCTCAAGACCAAATGTCATGGCATTTCTATACCATGGTTCTCATGAAAGACAGAACTAGGAAACTGTTTTTGGCTCCTTTTGTGGTTTAGAACACTGTCTGTGTGTTGGTTTTACTGGTCAATGAATAAGGAACTACTTTGACTCTATGACAGGGAAGAACAGAACTAGAGAGGAAAAGGTAGGCTGTATGCTGGGAGGAAGAAAGGTGGAGTAGGAGAGAGACATCATGGAGCCACCAGAGACAGAGGTTGGGAATTCTACCCAATAATCTAGAGTAAAGGTTATCAGTTTGTCAAAATTTTCTAATGAAAGAAAGGACAGAAAATTAAAGATCCTCATTTGAGAATCAATCTTAACATGCTATTGGGAAAAATACTTAATTATTTAAATTTAAAGGTGATACTCAGTAATACAGCTTTGATGAGTTTCTTGCTCCTTTAATGTGGGACTGTTTCATAATTCAATTGTTTCTTTTTTTAATTTTTTTTATTAATTTATAAAAATTTACACTTCCTGCCCTCCTCCCAATACCCTCCCACTATCCCTACTTGTTAGCTTCTGCACTTTTCTGTGAATACCCAGGCCTAATCCAGGAGCGCGCTTTCCTGAACCAGGGCCACGAGAATGGACGACTGTCCTAAGGGTTTAAGCAGACAAAGACACAAGAGACCTGCTTGCTTGCCAGAGAGTAAAAAAGCCGCTGTTTATTAACTCAGGTCGGGTATATATACCAGGAGGCAAGAGGGTTCAAAAGGGCATGGCCCCCTCCCATCAGGAGCAGTAGAATAGATTGATACATTCCCAGAGCCTCAGGCAGGGTCAGCTATGGGGGAGGCAGGCGTGGGAGGCGTGTAGGGTCCCCAGCTGCAACCTTGTTTACAGGTGAAATTACCATAACAAAAACAGCCTTGTTCTTTCTAAGCTACCCTCAAGGCAGTGCCAGTGCAGATTCTCCAGGGGCCAGAGGTCAAACAGCCCTGCGAAATGCCAAGGAAGAAAAGGGAAAAAGACCTGGGTACCTACAAGTCTCCCTTTAAATATATATAAATGTGATGGCAGAAACCTGTCTTAGGTGTCACTGGGATCCAGGACAAATCCGGATCCGTCGTCAGGATCACGCCTCAGGTCCAGACGTGTCCCAAGTCTTAGATTAGAAAAGCCTGCCCAGTGATCTAGGCCCGTCTCTGGTTAAAGCCATCCTCCAACGCGTTCAGCCGATGTTATACTGAAAGATATTCCAAGGCGAACGCCTACTAGGGCCAGGCCATGGCAGACCTGAGAGCCATTGGCCAGATGAAGACGCTCTAGCATGCATATAAGCATTCCTGGAAGAGATAGTGCTGATAGAGCCCCTACAGCACTGGCCAATGGGACCCCCAGCATGACTATTCTAACTAAATCAGAGCCAATTAGTAATTTGTATTTGGGGGTTCGAGGAAAAGCAGTAAAATCTTGACCTGTGACCAGCAGAGGTCAAAATCTACACCCAGTTTGTGAAGATCAACTACAGTATCCAATCGAGAATTTAGATTACTTTGAATAGTTATGGTAATTCTGTCTGTCTGGCAAGGTTTTTGCCACGAGCTCCCAACGTTGCAATCAGGGCAGGGGAGGTAGCTGCTTGCCCCCCTGAGGGCAGATCAAGGCAGGGGGCTGGGAAAGGGGAAAATCAGGCGCTGGATCCTCTCTCAGGGATCTGCCAACTCCGCCGCAGCCTCCGTCACCGTGTCCGTGGGAACTCTTGACCTCGCCTCGTCCTCAGGTCTCTGAGTAGGGGAATTCACGGTCCGCACCAGACATTCAGGGACCAGATCGGGAGCTCTGCATCCTGTGGAAATATACAAACCGCTCCTCTGCCCCACGTTAAGACCCGGTCCGGACCACACCAAGTGCCATTTGCCAGATTTTTCCACTTTACTAAGGGCTTCCCGGGGGAGCTAGGCTGCCAGTGATTCTCGGCCGCAGTACGGGAGCCAGCATCCACGGTCAGAAAGTTTAAAATATATAAAATGAATGATAGATTCTCTCTGGGGGTAGAACTGTAATTCCCCCTTTTAGTTTTGTGCAGATAAGCCTTAAGAGTTCAGTGGGTCCTCTCTACGACTGCCTGCCCCTGGGGGTTATGGGGTATACCGGTTTTGTGAGAAATATGAAACTCATGGCAGAACTTAGCAAAACCAGCACTGGTATAGGCTGGTCCGTTGTCCGTTTTGAGAGATTTAGGGACCCCCATGTAGGCAAAGGGTTGCAGACAGTGGCTTTTAACATCCCGTAATTTTTCTCCTGTAAGAGCTGAGGCAAAGATAAGGTGTGAATATGTGTCCACAGTTACGTGAACATACTGCAAACGTCCAAAAGAAGGAATGTGGGTAACATCCACCTGCCATAAATGGTTGGGAGCCAGCCCACGAGGGTTAATTCCCAAATGGGGAGCAGTCAAAAATTCTACACATAAAGGGCACTTCTTAACAATATCAGTGGCTTGCTCCTGAGATATTTTATAATGAAATCTCAAAGACCCAGCATTGAGATGAAAGCGATTATGAGCTTCCTTAGCAGCTTCATAAGATTCTTGACTAACTGTATAAACCTGGCGAGTGAGTTCATCAGCCAAGGCATTGCCTTCACTCAAGGGGCCAGGAAGATTGCTATGTGCCCTCAAATGTCCCACGTAAATGGGAACAGACCTGGCCCAAAGCAATGCCTGAATAGCCAGAAGCTGAATCTGGACTCGAGATACGGAAGCAATATAAGCTGCAGTTTCTAAAGGTGCAAGAATTTTGCTAATATACTGACTGTCAGTATAGAGGTTAAATGGAACGTCAGCATATTTTTCCAGAGCCAGTTGTACTGTGGTTAATTCAGTTACCTGAGCTGAGTTAGTATCAACGGTCTGAGTGCAAACATCAGGTGGGGAGAACACCACAGCTCTCCCAGTGGAGGAGCCGTCAGTAAATACATTCCTAGCCCCAGCCAAAGGCCTTAAGGAAATAACTTTAGGGAAACACACCAGATGATTTTTGAAAAAGGTGACTAGCTTATTAGAAGGGTAATGATTATCACGCTTGCAGGGATTGGTGCATAGAAATAAGTAATAATAATAAATAATAATAAATAATAATAAACAACGATTTGGGGTGGCAGAAAATGTTCTTTGAGGAGGAGGCCTAATGGGGGCATCTCTACTAGTGGCTCCGCCTTCCTTCTTCTCTAGCTGTTTAGTCAGAAGTGCAATTTCGCCTTCTAATATTTCCTCTTCCTCATCTAAATTATCAATGCTTTTGACTTCTTGATCCTCAAAACTCCTGATAGAGCTCACAGATTCTACTCTCTGAATTTCCTCAAGGGTTTTGTTCAAAACCTCTAACTGTTCCTTCACTAAAACATCTTCACTAAGGAGGGCAACTCTGATAAGACACCACAGCGAATAGATCGCTAGGGGGACGGCTTTAGTTCCCCGTTCTCTCTGTGCAACACGTAGATCAGCCCTAACTTGTTCTCAGTCTTCGATATTAAGATTTCCTGTTAACGAGAATCAAGGACTGAGCTCTGAAATTACCTTGATGTTCCCTTGTGCTGTGTCACCTTTGATTCTGGTGCCTAGCTTTTCCACGAGCTGCAGTAGCTGATCTGCTAACAGCCCTTCTAACTCCGAAGTGGACATTTCGGCACCCATTTTCCTTTTTTTTTCTTTTTCCTCAAAATCAAGTTTATTTTCCCCCTTATCATACGTGCACAATTGCACACTATAAAAACTGGCCAGTTTCTGGATCGTGGGGGGACCCTTACCTCTTTGGGGTTCTCGTGGTGGATCCACAGACAGCAGAACGCGGTTCTTCAGTCCTTCTTTAAGGGCCCACCCAGGGACGCCATCTGTTAGCTTCCGCACTTTTCTGTGGATACCCAGGCCTAATCCAGGAGCGCGCTTTCCTGAACCAGGGCCACGAGAATGGACGACTGTCCTAAGGGTTTAAGCAGACAAAGACACAAGAGACCTGCTTGCTTGCCAGAGAGTAAAAAAGCTGTTGTTTATTAACTCAGGTCGGGTATATATACCAGGAGGCAAGAGGGTTCAAAAGGGCATGGCCCCCTCCCATCAGGAGCAGTAGAATAGATTGATACATTCCCAGAGCCTCAGGCAGGGTCAGCTATGGGGGAGGCAGGCGTGGGAGGCGTGTAGGGCCCACAGCTGCAACCTTGTTTACAGGTGAAATTACCATAACAAAAACAGCCTTGTTCTTTCTAAGCTACCCTCAAGGCACTGCCAGTGCAGATTCTCCAGGGGCCAGAGGTCAAACAGCCCTGCGAAATGCCAAGGAAGAAAAGGGAAAAAGACCTGGGTACCTACACCTACTCTCTCTCATCCTCCCTCTCCAGTCCTAAGAGCAGTCAGGGTTTTCTGACCTGTGGGAAGTTCAAGTTCCTCCTCCCTCCCTCCACGTCTAGGAAGGTGAGCATCCAAACATATTAGGATCCCAAAAATCCAGTACATTCAGACAAACAAGTCCCAGTGCCATTATCAATGGCTTCACAGACAGCCCCCATGTCAGCCACATTCAGAGAATTCGGTTTGATCACATGCTCGCTCAGTCCCAGTCCAGCTGGCCTTGGTGGGCTCTCACTAGATCAGACCCCTTGTATCAGTGGGTGAACGCACCCCTCGCGGTCCTGACTTCCTTGCTCATGTTCTCCCTCCTTCTGCTCCTCATCTGGACCTTGGGGGCTCAGTCCAGGGCTCCAATGTGGGTCTTTGTCTCTATCTCCATCCATCGTCAGATGAAGGTTCTATGGTGATATGTAAAATATTCATCAGTATGGTTATGGGCCAAGGCCAGTTCAGGCACCCTTTCCTCTGCTGCCCAGTGAACAATCTAGGGACCTCTCCTTGGACTTGGGAACCCCTCTAGAATTAAATCTCTTGCAAACCCTAAAATGGCTCCCTTATTTGAGATAACCTTACCTGCTCCCATAGTCATCCTTCCTCCATCCTCCCATCCCATTCCCCCAATCTATCCCCCTTCCTCCCCTGCTCACTTCTCTCTAACCATCTCCCCATACTTCCACCCCCACCAATCGTGGACCCAAGTTTGCCTGGCAATCATGTCTACTTCCAAAATCCAGGAGGATAACTATATGATTTTCTTCAGGTTCACCTTCTTATTTAGCTTCTCTAGGATCACGAATTATAGGCTCAAAGACCTTTAACTGTGGCTAGAATCCACTTATGACTGATTACATACCATATTCGTATTTTTAGGTCTGGGTTACCCCACTCAGTAAAGCGTTTTCTATTTCAATCCAGTTGCATGCAAAATTCAAGATGTCATTGTTTTTTTAATGCTGAGTAAAACTCTAATGTGTATATGTTCCACACTGTTTTTAACCATTCCTCTGTTGAGGGGCACCTAGGTTGTTTCCAGGTTCAGGCTATTACAAATAGTGCTGCTGTGAACATAGTTGAACAAATGCTTTTGTAGTATGATAGGGCATCCCTTGGGTATATTCCCAAGAGTGGAATTGCTGAGTCCTGAGGGAGGCTGACTCCTGGTTTCCTGAGAAACTGCCACACAGATTTCCACAGTGGCTGCACAAATTTGCATTCCCACCAACAATGGATGAGTGTTCCCCTCATTCCACATCCTCTCCAGCATAGGCTATCAATGGTGTTTTTGAGTTTGGCTATTCTGACAGGTGTAAGATGGTATCTCAAAGTTGTTTAGATTTACAATCCACTGGTCACTAAGGAGGTTGAGCATGACTTTAAGTGTCTTTTGGCCATCTGAAGTTCTTCTGTTGAGAATTCTCTGTTCACTTCAGTACCCCATTTTTTAATTGGGTTAATTAGAGTTTTAGTGTCTAGTTTCTTGAGTTCTTTGTATATTTTGGAGATCAAACCTTTGTCTGATGAGGGGTTGGTGAAGATCTTCTCCCAGTCGGAAGGTAGCCATTTTGTCTTACTGCCAGTGTCCTTTGCTTTACAGAAGCTTCTCAGTTTCAGGAGGTCCCATTCATTCATTGATTCTCTTATTGTCTGTGCTACTGGGGTTCTACCTATGAAGTGATCTCCTGTGCCTATGTCTTTAGACTACTTCCCACTTTCTCTTCTATCAGGTTCAAAGTGGTCAGATTAATGTTGAGGTCTTTAATCCATTTGGACTTGAGTTTTGTGTATGGTGATACATATGGATCTATTTTCATTCTTCTACACGTTGACATCCAGTTATGGCAGCACCATTTGTTAAAGAAGCTTTCTTTCTTCCATTGTATAGTTTTAGCTCCTTTGTCGAAAATCAGGTGTTTATAGGTTTGTGGGTTAATATCCGGGTCTTCTATTCAATTCCATATTTCGACTTCTCTGTTCTTAAGTCAATACCAAGCTGTTTTCAATATTGTAGCTCTGTAATATAGTTTGAAGTCAGGGATGGTAACGCCTTCAGAAGTTCCTTTATTGTATAAGATTGTTTTGGCTATCCTGGGTTTTTTATTTTGCCATATAAACTTGATTATTGTTCTCTCAAGGTCTGTGAAGAATTTTGACCAGATTTTGATGGGGATTGCATTGAATCTATAGATTGCTTTTGGTAGAATTGCCATTTTTTACTATGTTGATTCTCCCAATCCAAGAGCAAGGGAGGTCTTTCCATTTTCTGGTATCCTCCTTAATTTCTTTCTACAAAGACTTAAAGTTCTTGTCAAATAGGTCTTTCACTTCCTTGGTTATAGTTACCCAAAGATATTTTATGCTATTTTGGCTATAGTGAAAGGTGATGTTTCTCTGATTTCCCTCCCTGCTTCTTTATCCTTTGTGTATAGGAGGGCAAATGATTTTTTGGAATTGATCTTGTACCCTGCTACATTACTAAAGGTGTTTATCAGCTGGAGGAGTTCTTTGGTTGAGTTTTTGGGATCGCTTATGTACACTATCATATCATTTATAAATAACAAGAGTTTAACTTCTTCCTTTCCAATTTGAATCCCCTTGATCCCCTTATGTTTTCTTATTACTATTGCTAGAACTTCAAGCACTATATTGAAGAGGTATGGTGAGAGTGACAGCCTTGTCCTGTTCCTGATTTTAGTGGAATGGCTTTGAGTTTCTCTCCATTCAATTTGATGTTAGCTGTTGGCTTGCTGTAAATAGCTTTTATTATATTTAGGTATGATCCTTGTATCCCCAGTCTCTCCAACACCTTTATCATAAAGGTGTGTTGAATTTTGTCAAATGCTTTTTCAGCATCCAATGAAATGATCATATGGTTTTTTTTCTTTCAGTTTATTTATATGATGGATTACATTGATAGATTTGCATATGTTGAACCAGCCCTGCTTCTCTGGGATGAAGCCTACTTGATCATAATGGATAATTTTTCTAATGTGTTCCTGGATTCGGTTGGTCAGTATTTTGTTGAGAATTTTTGCGTCGATGTTCATGAGTGATTGGACCTGTATTTCTCTTTCTTGGTTGTGTCTTTGTGTGGTTTTGGTATCAGAGTAACTGTAGCTTCATAAAAAGACTTTGGCTATGTCTCTTCTCTGTCTATATTTTGAAAGACATTAAGGAGTAAAGGTATTAGTTCTTCTTGGTAATTCTGGTAGAATTCTACATTGAAACCATCTGGTCCTAGGATTTTTTTTGGTAGGGAGGTTTTTGATAACAGCTTCTATTTCTTTGCGACTAACAGGTCTATTTAGATTGTTCATCAGGTCTTGATTTAACTTTGATAAATTGTGCTTATCTAAAAACAAGTCCATTTGTTGTACATTTTCCAACTTTGTGGCATATAGGCATTTGTAGTAAGATCTAATGATTCTCTGAATTTCCTCTGTGTCTGTGGTTATGTCCATCTTCTCATTTCTGATATTATTAATTTTCGTGTTCTCTCTCTGCCGTTTGATTAGTTTGGCTAAGGGTTTGCCAGTCGTGTTGATTTTCTCCAAGAACCAGCTTTTTGTTTCTTTGATTCTTTGGATTGTTTTCTGTGATTCTATTTTGTTGATGTCAGCCCTCGGTTTGATTATTTCCAGTCATCTACTCCTCCTGGGTGAGTCTGCTTCTTTTTTTTCCAGAGCTTTCAAGTGTGCTGTTATGTCTCCAATGTGTGCTTTCTCCGTTTTCTTTAATTGGGCACTTAGTGCTATGAGCTTTCCTCTTAGCACTGCTTTCTTTGTGTCCCATAGGTTTGAGTATGTTGTGTCTTTATTTTCATTAAATTCAATGAAGACTTTAATTTCTTTCTTTATTTCTTCCTTGACCCAGGGGTGATTCAGTAGTTGACTGTTCAGCTTCCATGTGTTTGTAGGCTTTCTGGTGTTCGAATTGTTATTGAATTCTAACTTTATTCCATGGTGATCTGACAAGACACATGTGGTTACTAATATTTTTTTGTATCTGTGGAAGTTTGCTTTGTTACCGAGTATGTGGTCAATTTTCGAGAAGGTTCCATGAGCTGCAGAGAAGAAGGTATATTCTTTCCTATTTGGATGGAATGTTCTATAAATATCTGTGAAGTCCATGTGATTCATTACCTCTATTAATTCTCTTATTTCTCTGTTAGGTTTCTGTCTTATTGACCTGCCCATTGATGAGAGAGGTGTGTTGAAGTCTCCTACTATTACTGTGTGTGTTTTGATGACTGCCTTGAGTTCTAGAAGTTTTTCTTTTGCATAAGTGGGTGCTTTTATATTAGGGGCATAGATATTCAGGATTGAGACTTCCTCCTAATGAATTGTTCCTGTTATGAGTATAAAATGTCTGTCTCCATCTCTTCTGATTGATTTTAGTTTGAAGTCAATTTTGTTGGAAATTGGAATGGCCACACCTGCTTGTTTCTTAGGTCCATTTGCTTGAAAAACCTTTGCCCAACCCTTTACTCTGAGTAGATGTCTGTCTTTCAGGTTGAGGTGTGTTTCTTATAAATGGCAGAATGTTGGATCCTGTTTTCATATCCAATCTCTTAGTCTGTGCCTTTTTATAGGTGAGTTGAGTCCATTAATATTAAGTGATATTAATGACCAGTGGTTGTTGACTCCGGCTATTTTTTTTATTTTTTTGTGTGTAGTAGAGTTTGTGTGTTTCCCTTCTTTGAGTTGTGCTTGTGAAGGGTAGCTAGATGTCTGAGTCATTGTAGGCAGTGTTTGCAATGTTAGATTCCTTGGGTTGCGATTTTCCTTCTAATACTTTCTGTAAGGCTGGATTTGTGGCTATGTATTGTTTAAATTTGTTTTATTCTGGAATATTTTGTTTTCTCTGTTGATAGTGAATGATAGCTTGGCTGGGTATAGTAGCCTGGGCTTGTATCTATGGTCTCTTAGTTTCTGCAGTACCTCTATCCAGGAACTTCTGGCTTTCATGATTTCCATAGAAAAGTCTGGTGTAAGTCTCATAGGTTTACCTTTATAAGTTACTTGACCTTTTTCCTTTGCAGCTCTTAATATTCTTTCTTTAATCTGTACATTTTGTGTTTTGATTATTATATGGCGAGGGGATTTTTTTTTTGATCCAATCTACTCAGTGTTCTGTATGCTTCTTGAACCTTCATAGGAATATCGTACTTTAGGTTGGGAAAGTTTTCTTCTCTAATTTTGTTGGATATATTTTCTGGGCCTTTAATCCGCAACTCTTCTCCTTCTTCTACTCCTAATATTCTTAGGTTTGGTCTTTTTATTATGTCCCAGATTTCTTGAATGTTTTGTGATGAGAATTTGTTGGATTTGCTGCTTTATTTGATCAGAGCGTTTATTTTCTCTATGGCATCTTCAGAATCTGAGATTCGTTCTTCTATCTTTTGTATTCTATTGGTTATGCTTGATTCTGTAGTCTCTGTTCATTTACCTTGATTTTTCATATCCAGCCGGTCATCAGTTTGTGTTTTCTTCATTGTCTCCTTTTCAGTTTTCATTTCTTGAACTGTTTCCTTTACCTGTTTAATTGTTTTTTCTTGGTTTCCCGGGGTATCATTTACGGATTTACTCATTTCTTCAAAATTTTTGTTATATTTCTCTTCCATTTCTTTACTCATTTCTTTAAACTTTTTGTTATACTTCTCATCCATTTCTTTAAGGGGGTTATTCATATCCTGTTTAAGGGACTCCATTCCTTTCATAATGGCACTTTTTTTCCAGTTCTTCTGGATTAGGGTGTTCAAGTCCTTCTGTCGTAGGGTCGCTGGGATCTGCTGTTTTCATGTTGCTTTTCAGATTGTTGGAGGAATTCTTGCCTTGGCATCTGCCCATCTCTTCCTTCAAATGCTCTCTAATGGATCTTCTGGTACTGGGTCAGGTTCCCTTGTTGGGCAGGGACCTCCTTGACAGAAGGCCTACCTTTCTGCAGGCAGGCTATTGAATCACAGGAATTCCCTCCTGCTGGGTTGCACTTACAGCCCAGTCCCAGAACTCAAGCCAGCTGAGCTGGGAGATTTTATGGCCCTGAGGAGGAAGGGAGGAATAAGGGAAGGGGTTCCTCGGTGAAAGCAGGGATAAGATAGGAGGCAAGAGGACTTAGCCACTGCAGAGTGACCAGGGAGTCATGGGGGTCGGGGAACGTCTGAGCTCCTCCTTGCTGGGCTTCTGTCAGGGGTCAAGAGCAAACTCACCCCTCTAATGGATCTTCTGCTAGAGGATCAGTGCCCTTACTGGCCAGGAATCTTGCTGAGCTGACACAGGGCCTACCTTTCTGCAGGCAGGCCCTCTGGTGGATCTTCTACTAGAGGATCAGTCCAAAATAAGTCTTAAAAAGTCAAGAGACAAACCAAACAACTGTAAGTTTGTTTGTTTAAAGAACAAGTTTTGACAGAATTGGACATATAATGGGTGATTTGGCTATTGATGAGAAACTAGCTTGTTAACAATGAACATTCTATCAATTGAATATATTTAAGAGCTGTTTATTTATTTGATATGTTAAGCCTTACCTATCTTTTTAAAATATGTACTGCAAATGATTTCCATATATTAAACATATAATTATAGTAAAAATTGTGAAAACACTAAGGACTAAAAAAACTAAAACACTGGTGACTAAAGTCATAAGAGTCCAGTCAGAAAAAAGTCTTTACAAACACTACTGAAGTTTTTCATAATTAGTTGAGGGCAGGTGCTGTTTCTGAGAGGAACTGAATTCAGATTACAACACCTACATGGTGGCTCACACCATCCATAAATCCAGATCTAGGGGATATAGCATTCTTTTCTGGCCTCTAAGGGTATGCACGCAGCTGATATGCAAAAGTCCATGTAGGCAAAAGATACATATACTTACATGTAGTAATATATTTGTACATATACATACATGTATATGTAACAACAAATAATAAAAGGCTTGGTATTGAAAGAAAGCAAAGAGGGGCACAGAGAATTGTTTGAAGAGAGGGAGAAATATAATCATAATTTTACAGAAGAAAGTTGATATTTGAAACCACTTTCAAAGTAATACTTGTATAAGATTATTTTATACTAGTCATATGCACATCTTATTATATATGTAATACATACAAAATATATTAACATTATCATATATAGTATTTTTATAAAAATACAAATCTATTACGTATTATATAAAATGTTTTAATCCTTAAGTCATTTCTAGGATTTGTTTATGTGTAGTCATGCACATTTTGCAAATTTTGAATAAAGAAAAGAACATTTGAAAGTACAAGCTATTATATAGGTGACAAAGAAACACAATGATTTGGTTTTATATGTGATATTTTAATTACCATAGTCCATGATACTACTCTTGCCTTTTAAATGTAACTTCTATACTGTAGCAATATTTATCTGTGATGGTTTTATGTAAAGTGATGAAATACTGTTTTCACACATTTTTAAATGATATTGCTGATTATTTTTTAGATAAAAATGTAATTTTTCTCAAATATTCAGGACTTGAAATTGTAATTCCATCTGTTCTTAAAACATTTCAAACTGATGTGGGGGATGGCTGGGAAATCCCTACTAGGTAACAAGGAAGTTCAGGACACTCACCAAAGTAATAATCATCATTGTAAATGAGAATGAAGTTCTCTGTTTTTAAAATTTTCAAATCAAAGTCTTAAATACAATTCATCCTGTCATTCTCAGGTTAATTGAAGTCTCCAGATGAATAAAACCCCATTCTCGCCTCTTAAAAATTGGCTAGTTTTGTTCCTTTTTTATTTACATATGGACATCCTCTTGAGTGCAAAGGTTCTGAGAACACAGTTCTTAATTGGGACAAAATGCCCAAAGGTAATATAGGTAGATAATGATTTTAATAGAACTGGTAACAGTGGACCTAATTAAAATAAAGAAATAGACAAATAGAAGGACCAGACAAGGTATCACCTGAGGCATCTGGAAGTGTGGAGATCATGAAGGAGATAATGAAACTTATGGGAAGCACAAGGATAGTCTGAAACAACTGAAAATTGTTTTGGGCTCAAAAGGTTGAGAAAACCAGAGTATCAAGGAACATGTGTACACTGGATGTTCATCTCATGAGGTTATATAGAGAAACAAGGACTCTTTGGGGAACATTTTTAGCAGCTTTCTATGTTGTGTCCTAAGAAGAAGCCAGCTGTGTCAATGTGTACTGAACATTTGAGTGGGGCTGAATTGAAAGTAATGGGTTAAATTGTTTGATGATAGAAAATTTAATTTAATATAACATTAAGTTTGGGATGCGGTTATTTATCACTGTCTATTGGGATCTAATGAGAATTCAATTAATTTTGCTAAAAATATTATAGAGTTTGTGAAGAAAATAACACAAACAATGTTAAAGCCATAGACAAAGAGAGTACTGAGGAAACGTCTGCAATTGTTTAAAAAATATTAGCCCAATTAAGAAAAAATGTGCTATGCACTGCTGTAAAGTAAAGATAGCTTGAAAGCCAAACCATACCTTACCAAAGTTTTTAAATTTACAATGTTCAGACTGATTCTAAAGGAGAAATATGGGGTTGGTTATTCCACTAACAGAATCCCAGCTCAAAACAGCCACATAGGGTATTTTCTTAGGTTTCATCACTAAGCCACACAGAGGTCGTTTTATCAGTGATTATTGAGGAAGGAGCAACAGCTGCTCAATGACATTTGAGTACACATACTGCTAAATCAATCCAAACTATATAGTTTGAAAATACCTTGAGTTCAACATTTAAGTCAAAAGATATGTTACTTTGGCGAACAGGCTTTGTTTTTTATTTCCCCAGGAAATTAGAGGCTGTAGATTCATTCTGCTTTAAGAAAAGTAAGTGTGATCAAGGAAAATGCCCTGAAATATCTCCAATAGAAGTGGATGTCCCAATGATTCTACATTTTAGAAGGCCTCTGCTGCAGTTTCCTCTGAGTTCTACGTCTAGAACTGCTTCAAGATTACTGGCTGAGACAATCCAGCGTCACAGAATACAATCAAGTCTAGATCATATCCTAAATTTTCTTTGACCCTCCATAAGATTATCAACACCCCCAATCAGCAGGAAGTAGCCTAGCAAACTACTCCCACATTCCCCCAAAAATGGATTATGTATGTTTTTGTTGTTGTTGTTTGGTATATTGGTTATAACTTTTTATGGATAATGATCAGGAAAACAGCTAAACAAAGAGATTAGATTTAGGTTATAAGTTTGAGAAGAAAAGCAGGGAAAATGCTATGGGAAAATGCTCTTTTACAATGTAACGATTTGTCACACATACAGGTTTAGTCAAATGCTGACTGACCAGTAGCCAGGGAGGAAATAAAGCTGGAGCAACAAGACTAGAGAAATTTTGTGAAATGAAAAGCAGAGACACAGTCACCAGCCAGGTGTGGAAGAAGCAAGATGAGAATGCCTCAGTGAGAAAAAGTACCAAGCAATGTGATGAAATAGAGATAAGAATTATGGGTTAATTTAAGTTGTAAGCGCTAGTTAATAATAAGCATTAGCTAAGAAGCCAAACATTTTATAATTATTATAAGCCTCTGTGTGTTTCTTTGGGACTGAACAACTACAGGACTGGGCAGGATCAAAACTTCTGTCTATTTAATAATAAGTTGGAAAATGGAAAAACTCATAGATCTACTTTATACACTAAAAAGTATTTACAGCAATGGTTTCCTGTTGTAACAAAAATAATGTTTAAAGAGGCAACATCTTTGGTTGTGGAATTTAAGTAATTTGAACAGTATCAAACTTGTTTTCTCTGTCTTGTTTTGAAAATGCATATCAACACATGTTATTTTCTCTACAAGATGTAGTATTCTTTTGGCAACAATGGTCTTCACTATTTCCATCAGTGTGAGGCTCTTCCACTTTTAGGAAGCTCCCCAGTTTTCTGCTCTACTGTAGGTTATGACTTTTCTGTTACATTACCAGATAATTTATAATTTCATAAAAGATACAAACTCAGTATTGGCTTTGTTTTTGTATTGCTGTTGTCATATTGCAGATTAAGGCCTTTCAATGCTAATTCAGTTAATATTTTATATCGTAAAGATTAAGATTTAAGAAAAAAATTCTATTGGAGCCTAAATATCAAGTGATTTATCCCCAAAACTACTTTCAAGATCCCAGACTACAGGCAACGGCAACTAATGAAGTCATTAGGGGCACCATTCACAGTTCCTGTAGTGACATTTCTTGTCCTGTAAAGATTTTCTGCTCTTCTCTAGTCCCCAAGGGAATACATTTTGACCCTCAACAAGGAGAATTCCTCAGGGAATCTATTTAGTTGTCCCAAGGTTCTGGGATGATGAAATCATAATTCTTCTCAAGAGGGGAACTCTGAACTCACTTATTCATGTAATGTGACCACAGCAGGAAAGTACACCTGAGAAATGCAAAAGAATATGGTGCTACCAAGAGTACCAATGCTGCATCACGGACAGTAGCACAACCAGGAGAAGACACATGATTTCCTCTGGGTTTCCTGAGGAATATACTCACTTCTTAGCTTTGTTGAAAATGAAAATTCAGAGTGTGATTAACTGATAATAGTAAAATTGTGTAAAATGACAATGCAGAACACTCCAGGTAAGTGCACTATGGAAGAATTGTATGTGTCATTCCTCAAATGTTTATGGGTAACAGTGGAGCCACCCAAATAACTGCCAGTAGCATTTTTGTGATTTAGATAATGCTATGAAGAAAGACAATATTCTTCCTCATGTATATCGTTTATATGTAGGGTAAATGACATATCCTATAAGGTAAAATAAAAAACTGTGTATGAGCTGCTTTTATTTTTGAGTGTTGATAGAAGCTTTGGTTTATTTAAGTTCATTTTCTCTGTCTTTCAGTTCTCTTCAAACTTATATGAGTGGAAAAATGTACTATTTTGTCAATCCTAATAGCAGAATTAGAACCACGTTCTGTTTTAGTAAAGTAATAGGGACTTTGTGAGGGGATAACATCAGTCTAGTTTCACAGACACACACACACACCACACACACACACACACACACACACATTCTGGTTAAATTATTTTAAAATAATGAATGTAGCCTTTCTTGTTAATGATGAAATAAAAGCAATGAATTATCCCTTTCCTAAAAGCAATAGAAACCATTTGGAATATTGCCTTTTATATATAGCATAATTTTAATATTACTCTTAAAGACAAGATTTTTTAAAAAAAGAAAAATATCTTAGATTAGTTCTAATTCCTTTTTTATTATAAATGTTTTCCTGAATTGGATATTCTCCTTAATTTCTCAAACTTTTTAAAATTAGTTTATATCTTGAATAGCAGAATTTTTTACACAACTGAGGGAATAGCCTCAGTAATTTTAGGGAATTAGTATTTGTAGCTTCCAGTAGGAAAAAATAAAATGCTGCCAAAACACTGACATTGCTTTGCCTTTGAATAATGTCTGAGAAAAAGTAACTTCCAACAAAATTTCCCCTCTATATAAATAATATTACTGGGTGTAATAACCTTATGGAATCAAGGATGAAATACATTGAATTAATGATGTTTTATTTCTCAAAATGTTCAGAAAGCATTGAAATAAGAATTGGCAGGCAGAAGGAAAAAAAATGACCGTTTCAATTCATTGTGAATTGTTGATTTCATTGTGATGTGACATATTTACACAGTGTATTTTATTGTAAAGAGCTCATAATCAAACAGCATTGGAAATGAAAAGAATATTTTATTAGGTTTTATTTTTATTAGGTAAGAAGATTTTTAAAATCAGGGTAGTCTTTTACCTAACAGGATGCACTGTACTGCCAAGGCCTTCTTCAGCAACTGCACCACACTGATTTTTTTGTCTGATCATTAGGAAGCAGAGTCCTAAGTGTCAGGTGCTGCCATGTTCTTCCTTAGTCTTTAAAACAACTTCTCAGGGTTCCACCAATGACCCGTGTGATAAAACGGTGAGTAACATGTTTACATTGATTTTCATTTGGAAGAAGCAGACAGAAATTTACATTGGAAATTTGTTCATAATATGAAGCTAGATAACAAGTGTATATCATGGGTGAAATTGTCAGTTATGTTTACAACAGCTTTCATTTTCTCTGGTTGCTAGGGATCACTTAGAGTCACGGCATAAATGAGTAATATGGCGCGGTCCTGATCCTCACCCGCCTACCACCACCTGACAGCTGGTGATCCCTCCAGAGCGGTGATGAACTATGGACGGAACCAATAGAACAGCAGTGGCAGAGTTCATTTTTCTAGGATTTCCGGGCTCTTCTGCACTGCAGCTGGCATTATTTGTGATGTTTCTCACTGTGTATTTGCTGTCTCTAATGGGGAACACTCTCATAATCTTCCTTATTCTGATGGATTCCACACTGCAGACACCCATGTACATTTTCTTAGGGAACTTGTCCTTCCTGGAGATCTGGTACACTACAGCCACAGTACCTAAGTTGCTGGCTACATGTGTCACGAAGGTTGTCACCATTCCTGTCGCGGGCTGTATTGCTCAGTACTACTTCTTCTTCTCCCTGGGAGCCACTGAATGCATCTTGTTGGCAGTGATGGCTTATGACCGGCACGTGGCTGTATGCCGTCCTCTACACTACTCACTTCTCATGAGTGGGCAGATTTGCCTAAGGTTTTCAGCTGGGTGTTGGATTGGGGGCTTTATTGCCCCTTTGCTCCCCACCATACTCATCTCTCAGCTGAACTTTTGTGGCCCACAAAAAATCAACCATTTCTTTTGTGACTCGGACCCGATCTTTAAACTCTCCTGCTCAGACACATTCTTGGTGGAGGCCTTGGGTTACACCTGCAGCTCTGTGGTGATTCTCAGCTCTTTCCTTCTCACAATGAGCTCTTACGGCAACATCGTGGTCACAATAATCAAGTTATCTTCCCTGGAGGCTCGGAAGAAAACGTTCTCAACCTGTGCCTCCCACCTCACAGTGGTTACCATCTACTATGGCACCATAATCTTTGCTTACGTTCGCCCTCCAGCCAAATACAATTTTACAATTGGAAAAGTGGTCTCAGTGTTCTACTGTGTGATTACTCCATTAGTCAACCCTCTCATATATACCCTGAGGAACAAAGATGTGATGAAAGCTTTCCACAAATTTCTAGTACGAAAGAAATTTCTATTAAACAGAAACATGCAAGAGCTTTGAGAAGGCAATGATTGTTTTGTTTAGAGAGAATTTTCAGATCTCATTTGCTAACGGTAAGTAGTTGACATTAAGAAATGGAATTCTTATAAGCCCACCTCTGCATGTTATATATTTTTCTTTAAATTATATTAAAAGTTATTTATAGCTGTCCTATTCATTTTATTTAATACAATACCATAATGTAAATAATGAAAACTTTTGCCAATGGACTATTCACAATGTGTATATTTCAAATAAATATTTTTTAAATATTAAACCTTGGCAGGAAACCTAGCCTATAAAATCTTTATTAAATTATTTATTAAATTAAGCAGTGTTTCTCCAAGAGTTTGCTGAGAACTCAATAAAAATACCTCAAAAATACATTTAATAATCATTTACTAAACACATATGGTGAGCTAATTCTATTTTTAGCGTTTACAATTACTTGTTAGAATAGACATAGCTAGATAGCCTCACTAGAAAAAATATTAGATAAATATGAAATTTTGGAAAATATGAAATTTTAAATAAATGAATATAACTTAAAAAATTAACACTTGCTCTGTGATTAAAATGTTTATTAAGGTTAGAATGAACTGACATAAGAATGGGATATTTAACCAGTTTAAGTAATCATTAGACTTTTATATATGTTAAAGCAGATGAGAGTGCAATAAAAATTTTAATCTTAAGTTCTGAGGATACTGAGTCAGAAAAATCATGATTTCATGCAACACAGCACACTAACTACTCATGAAAAATCAAAAATAACCAATATTATTATGAAATAATAAGAAGGAACTGTAATGTTTTCATTGTTTTATATGATTGTTTTTTGTCAATTAAGAAACTTAATGGTCTTTATCTATTTCCATGCAGGAATAAAAGAGATAGCAAAGTGGTGGGAGAAGCTAATCACAAACATCTTCATGGTGAGAGTTCACAGGACAGCCTCTTTAAAGAGCAGCATTGTGACTGAGCACCATCAGAATGATTGAAGAGAATGCACATTACCACCCTAGATCCAGAAGGAGAATCTGCAGGGCAAAAAATCGCCAGCTCATACTACCCAGAGTGAATCTTGAAAATCACAATTTGAGGTGATTAAGAGACGAAAATAAAGTCACAGCTCACTGCTCAAGTTCCCTCGTGAAATGTTTCTTGAACGCAAGCACCAAATCTTTCTGGAATACATAGAAATTAGAATTTTATTTTTAAAATGTGAAAATACATACTATTTGCTGCTTTTGTTTGTTACTATTTATTCATTAAAGATTTTATGCATCTATAGCATACATCTGGTTACACTCACCACATGCCCACACTCAACTTTTCTTCTTCCCATTATTAACAAAGCTCTTTTTAATGACGTATCCACCCCACGTTCATGTCTTTTTGGATGGACCGAAAAGAATTACTCAGGGGACCCAGCTAGCTTCCCGCCAGCCATCCCAGCTTCCATCCAGAGGGCCTTCCGAGGGGTGAGTTGATCCAGGCTACGGCAGGGACCCCGGCGAGGGGGAGCTAGGACTTTCCCCAACCCCATAGACTCCCAGGTCAGCCTGCCCTGCTGGCTCCACCCTGCTAGCTTCCCGCCAGCAATCCCAGCTTCCATCCAGAGGGCCTTCCGAGGGGTGAGTTGATCCGGGCCAAGGCAGGGGCCCCGACGAGGGGGAGCTAGGGCTTTCCCCGACCCCATAGACTCCCAGGTCTGCCTGCCCTGCTGGCTCCACCCAGCTAGCTTCCCGCCAGCCATCACAGCTTCCATCCAGAGGGCCTTCCGAGGGGTGAGTTGATCCGGGCCACGGCAGGGGCCCCGACGAGGGGGAGCTAGGGCTTTCCCCGACCCCATAGACTCCCAGGTCAGCCTGCTCTGCTGGCTCCACCCTGCTAGCTTCCCGCCAGCCATCACAGCTTCCATCCAGAGGACCTGCGGAGTGGTGAGTTGATTCGGGCCCGCGGCAGGGGCCCAGTGAGGAGGAGCTAGGACTTTCCCCGACCCCATAGACTCCCAGGTCAGCCTGCAGTGCTGTTTCCACACTGCTAGGCTCTCCCGCCTGCCATCCCAGCTTCCATCCAGGTACAAATTTCTATATTTCTCCCCTTCCACTGAGGCCATAAAATTTCCCCAGTTCAGCTGCCTTGCACACTGGGCCTGCTCTGTAGGGGCATCCTGGAAAGAGGGAGTGCCTGTGCTTCAATACCCTGCCTGGGGAAAGGTAGGCATTCTATCAGTGAACTCCCTGCCCAACAAGGGAACCTGACCCAATACCAGAAGTTCCAATAGAGAGCATTTGATCGAAGAGATGGGCAGACGCCAAGGCAAGACCTCCTCCAACAATCTGAAAAACAACATGAAAATATCAGATCCCAACGACCCTACAACAGAAGGATTTGAACACTCTAACCCAGATGAAGTGGAAAAAAGTGCCATTATGAAAGCAATAGAGTCCCTTAAACAGGATATGAATAACTCCCTTATGGAACTGGTCGAGAAGTATAACAAAAAGTTTGAAGAAATGAGTATAGAAATGGATGAGAAATATAACAAAAAGTTTGAAGAAATAAGTAAATCCGTGAGTGATACCCTGAGAAACCAAGAAAAAACAATCAAACAAGTAAAGGAAACAGTCCAAGAATTGAAAACTGAAATGGAGGCAATGAAGAAAACACAAAACGAGAACCGGCTGGATATGGAAAACCTAGGTAAACGAGCGGAGACTACAGAATCAAGCATAACCAATAGAATACAAGAGATAGAAGAACGAATCTCAGATTCTGAAGATACCATAGAGAAAATAAATGCTCTGGTCAGAGAAAACGACAAATCCAACAAATTCTCTTCACAAAACATTCAGGAAATCTGGGACACAATAAAAAAACCAAATCTAAGAATAATAGGGATTGAAGAAGGAGAAGAACTGCGGATCAAAGGCCCAGAAAATATATTCAACAAAATTATAGAAGAAAACTTTCCCAACCTAAAGAACGATATTCCTATGAAGGTTCAAGAAACATACAGAACACCGAATAGATTGGATCAGAAAAAAACATCCCCGCGTCATATAATAATCAAAACACAAAACATAAATATTAAAGAAAAAATTTTAAGAGCTGCAAAGGAAAAAGGTCAAGTAACTTATAAAGGTAAACCTATCAGGCTTACACCGGATTTCTCTATGGAAACCATGAAAGCCAGAAGATCCTGGATAGAGGTACTGCAGAAACTAAGAGACCATGGATGCAAACCCAAACTAATATACCCAGCCAAGCTATTGTTCACTATCAACGGAGAAAACAAAATATTCCAGGACAAAAACAAATTTAAACAATACGTAGCTACTAATCCAGCCTTACAGAGAATATTAGAAGGAAAATCACTACCGAAGGAATCCAATATTCCCAACACGGCCTACAATAACTCGAACATCTAGCGACCATTCACAAGCACAAAGCAAAGAAGAAAAACACATACACTCTACTACCTAAAAAAAAATGACCGGAGTCAACAACCACTGGTCATTAATATCACTTAATATCAATGGTCTCAACTCACCTATAAAGAGGCACAGACTTAGAGATTGGATACGAAAACAGGATCCAACATTCTGCTGTTTACAAGAAACACACCTCAACCACAAAGACAGACACTTACTCAGAGTAAAGGGTTGGGAAAAGGTTTTCCAAGCAAATGGACCTAAGAAACAAGCGGGCGTGGCCATTCTAATATCTAACAAAATTGACTTCAAACTAAAATCAGTCAGAAGAAATGGAGATGGACATTTCATACTCATAACTGGAACAATTCATCAGGAGGAAATCTCAATCCTGAATATCTATGCTCCTAATATAAAGGCACCCACATATGTAAAAGAAACTCTTCTAGAACTCAAGGCGGTCATCAAACCACACACACTAATAGTAGGAGACTTCAACACTCCTCTCTCACCAATGGACAGGTCAATCAGACAGAAACCAAACAGAGAATTGAGAGACCTATTGCAGGTATTAAATCAAATGGATTTAACAGACATCTATAGAACACTCCACCCAAATAGGAAAGAATATACCTTTTTCTCTGCAGCTCATGGAACCTTCTCGAAAATTGACCACATACTCGGTAACAAAGTAAACTTCCACAGATACAAAAAAATATTAGTAACTACCTGTGTCTTGTCAGATCACCATGGACTAAAATTAGAATTCAACAACAATGCTCCCTCCAGGAAGCCAACAAACTCATGGAAACTGAACAGTCAACTACTAAATCACCCCTGGGTCAAGGAAGAAATAAAGAAAGAAATTAAACTCTTCCTTGAATTTAATGAAAACAAAGACACAACATACTCAAACCTATGGGACACTATGAAAGCAGTGCTAAGAGGAAAGTTCATAGCACTAAGTGCCCAATTAAAGAAAGCGGAGAAAGCACACATTGGAGAATTAACAGCACAATTGAAAGATCTAGAAAAAAAAGAAGCTGATTCACCCAGGAGGTCTAGAAGACTGGAAATAATCAAACTGAGGGCTGAAATCAACAAAATAGAAACAGAGAAAACAATCCAAAGAATCAATGAATCAAAAAGCTGGTTCTTGGAGAAAATCAACAAGATTGACAAACCCCTAGCCAAGTTAATCAAACGGCAGAGAGAGAACATGCAAATTAATAAGATCAGAAATGAAAAGGGGGACATAACCACAGACACAGAGGAAATTCAGAGAATCATTAGATCTTACTATGAAAGTTTATATGCCACAAAGTTGGAAAATGTAAAAGAAATGGACATTTTTTTAGATAAGTACCATATACCAAAGTTGAACCAAGAACAGGTGAACAATCTAAATAGACCTGTTAGTCGCGAAGAATTAGAAGCTGTTATCAAAAATCTCCCTACCAAAAAAAGCCCAGGACCAGATGGTTTCAATGCAGAATTCTACCAGAACTTCCAGGAAGAGCTAATACCTATACTCCTTAACGTATTCCACAATATAGAAACAGAAGAGTCATTGCCTAACTCCTTTTATGAAGCTACAGTTACCCTAATACCAAAACCACACAAAGACACAACCAAGAAAGAGAATTACAGGCCAATCTCACTCATGAACATCGACGCGAAAATTCTCAATAAAATACTGGCAAACCGAATCCAAGAGCACATTAGAAAAATTATCCATTATGATCAAGTCGGCTTCATTCCAGAGATGCAGGGCTGGTTCAACATATGCAAATCTATCAATGTAATCCATCATATAAATAAACTGAAAGAAAAAAACCATATGATCATCTCACTAGATGCTGAAAAAGCATTTGACAAAATTCAACACCCATTTATGATAAAGGTGTTGGAGAGACTGGGGATACAAGGATCATACCTAAATATAATAAAAGCAATATACAGCAAGCCGACAGCTAACATCAAACTGAATGGAGAGAAACTCAAAGCCTTTCCACTAAAATCAGGAACGCGACAAGGCTGTCCACTCTCTCCATACCTCTTCAATATAGTGCTTGAAGTTCTAGCAATAGCAATAAGACAACATAAGGAGATCAAGGGGATTCGAATTGGAAAGGATGAAGTTAAACTTTCGTTATTTGCTGACGATATGATAGTTTACATAAGTGACCCCAAAAACTCTACCAAAGAACTCCTACAGCTGATAAACACCTTTAGTAACGTGGCAGGATACAAGATCAACTCCAAAAAATCAGTGGCCCTCCTATACACAAAGGATAAAGAAGCAGAGAGGGAAATCAGAGAAGCATCACCTTTCATGATAGCCACAAATAGCATAAAATATCTTGGGGTTACTCTAACCAAGGAAGTGAAAGACCTATTTGACAAAAACTTTAAGTCTTTGAAGAAAGAAATTGAGGAGGATACCAGAAAATGGAAAGACCTCCCCTGCTCTTGGATTGGGAGAATCAACATAGTAAAAATGGCAATTCTACCAAAAGCAATCTATAGATTCAATGCAATCCCCATCAAAATCCCATCAAACTTCTTCACAGACCTTGAGAGAACAATAATCAAGTTTATATGGCAAAACAAAAAACCCAGGATAGCCAAAACAATCTTATATAATAAAAGAACTTCTGGAGGCATTACCATCCCTGACTTCAAACTCTATTATAGAGCTACAGTATTGAAAACAGCTTGGTATTGGCATAAGAACAGAGAAGTCGACCTATGGAATCGAATAGAAGATCCAGATATTAACCCACAAACTTATGAACACCTAATTTTCGACAAGGGAGCTAAAGGTATACAATGGAAGAAGGAAAGCATCTTTAACAAATGGTGCTGGCATAACTGGATGTCAACCTGTAAAAAAATGAAAGTAGATCCATATCTATCACCATGCACAAAAATCAAGTCCAAATGGATTAAAGACATCAACATTAATCCGTCCACTTTGAACCTGATAGAAGAGAAAGTGGGAAGTAGTCTACAAGATTTAGGCACAGGAGGCCTCTTCCTAAGCAGGACCCCAGCAGCACAGACAATAAGAGAAACAATGAATAAATGGGATCTACTGAAACTGGGAAGCTTCTGTAAAGCAAAGGACACTGTCAGTAGGACAAAAAGGCTGCCTTCTGACTGGGAGAAGATCTTCACCAACCCCTCATCAGACAAAGGTCTAATCTCCAAAATATACAAAGAACTCAAGAAACTAGGCACTAAAACTCTAATTAACCCAATTAAAAAATGGGGTACTGAACTTAACAGAGAATTCACAACAGATGAACTTCGAATGGCCAGAAGACACTTAAGGTCATGCTCAACCTCCTTAGCGATCAGGGAAATGCAAATCAAAACCACTTTGAGATACCATCTTACACCTGTCAGAATAGCTAAAGTCAAAAACACCAATGATATCCTATGCTGGAGAGGATGTGGGGTGAGGGGAACACTCATCCATTGTTGGTGGGAATGCAAACTCGTGCAGCCACTGTGGAAATCAGTGTGGCGGTTTCTCAGGAAACTGGGAGTCAACCTCCCTCAGGACCCAGCAATTCCACTCTTGGGAATATACCCTAAAGATTCCCGATCATACTACAAAAGCATTTGTTCTACTATGTTCATAGCAGCACTATTTGTAATAGCCAGACCCTGGAAACAGCCTAGGTGCCCCTCAATAGAAGAATGGTTAAAAAAGGTGTGGAACATATTCACATTAGAGTTTTACTCAGCGGTAAAAAACAATGACATCTTGAATTTTGCATGCAAATGGATGGAAATAGAAAACGCTTTACTGAGTGAGGTAAGCCAGACCCAAAAAGAGGAACACGGTATGTATTCACTCATAAGTGGATTCTAACCATAATTAAAGGTCTTTGAGCCTATTATTCGTGATCCTAGAGAAGCTAAATAAGAAGATGAACCTGATGAAGATTATTTAGCTATCCACCAGGAGGTAGGAAATAGACAAGAGTCCCAGGTAACCTCGGGTGCATGGGGGGGAGGGAGGGTCGATGGAAGGGGAGAAGGTTAGAGAGAAGGGAGTAGGGGAAGAAAGGGGAAAGCTTGGTGGCCTGGGATGGGGGGGGAGGGAGGAAGGATGAATATGGGATCAGGGAAGATTATATTTCAACTAAGGGACCCATTTTAGGGTTTACAGGAGACTTGATTATATATGGGATCCCAGGTCCAAGGAGAGATCCCCCAGATTGCTCTCTGGACAGAGGAGTGGGTGCCTGAATCGGCCGTGGCCCATGTCCATACTGATGTATATTTTGCTTATCACCATAGATCCTGCATCTGACGAAGGACGGCGATACAGTCGGTGACCCATATTGCAGCACCGGACTGAGCTCCCCGAGGTCCAAATGAGAAGCAGAAGGAGGAAGAACATGAAAAACGAAATCAGTACTGCGAGGGATGCTATCACCCACTGATACAAGGGAACGGATCTGATGAGAGTTTACCAAGGCCAGTTGGACTGGGACTGAAAGAGGACGTGATCTAACCAGACTCTCCGAATTTGGCCGGATTCTCTGACTGTGGCTGACCCGAAGTCTTTCTGAAAAGCCATTGACTATGACACTGGGACCTGTTTCCTCTACATATAATGGATTTTGGGGATCCAGTCTGTTTGGACACTCACCTTCCTGGACCTGGAGGGAGGGGGAAGGAACTGGAACTTCCCACAGGGCAGGAAACCCTGACTGCCCTGTGGGACGAAGAGGGAGGAGGAGGGGGAGTAGGGGGAGTGGGAGGGTGTTGGGAGGGGGGGTGGAAATGGAAACTTTTATAATTTAATAAAATTTACAAAAAAAAAAAAAAAAGATTTATCAAATGACAATTAAATATATCAGCTATTCTTCAGCTTGGGGGCATTTTGTAATAAATATTTATACATAATCTACCAAAAAAAAAAAAAGAATTACTCAGGGTCTCTGTGTGGGCATGGCTGTTGAGCTGTACACTGGAATGTGGGTAATATATCAGTGGCCATGCCTCTGAAGACAAAGTGTCTTTATTGTTCGTTGGTTTAATTAAGCATGTTTTTGAGAGTCCTGTCACCAGGCACTGTTTCTGTCCTTCTCCACTCTCCTCATTACACATGCATCCATGTTCATGGGAAAGACTCCTCTCCTCCCCTTTTCTTCCCCACACACATTTGAGCTGTGATTCTCTTCCCTCAGAATCTCCTATCTGATGTCAGTTTCCTGAATAGCTCCTCTCATTCCTAAAAATCGCAGAGCTCGGATCACCTATGTTAATCACCAGGTACTTGGCAGTTAACCTTGTTCAGTTATAATTTCACACTTTTGAATGATTATTTGATTGCTCATTTATAGCATACAATTTTATGCTATTTCGAAGAATAAATTATGTGACATGTTAAAAAGTTCAAAGCTATGAAAAACACACCTATCCAGACATCTTATTTTTTGTTTGTTTCTATATTTTCTCAAAGTACTTCCTTGAATTTTAATTTATTGCTTTCTTGATATTTTTTGAGTTTTAATTTTAGGAGTAAATTCAGAAAATATATAAATTGTAAATTAAATCTTTCTACAAAATATAGTATTACAAACATACAGATTATGGTGTGATTATTTTTTCTTATAAATATATACTTGAAGAATATTCAATATTAGGCTAAAGAGAATTTTGTATTTCTTACTTTTTATCGTAGAGAGTATTCTATATTTCAAATATTACTCCAGCACTGAAAATTTTTTCTTCTACTATTTAAAAAACGATTAAACACTGAAAATGCCCTATGTGTGCATATATATATACATACAGATGTATATTTTTGGATATAAACAAACATGGACTGATTCAGAGAGCTTCTCAAAAGTACAATTTTTTGTCTAACAGAAAATACATTAAAACTCCAAATAAGAAGCTGATAATATGGCTCAGTTCTAAAAACATACATACACATAATATTACACAGACTGACCAAGTCATAGTTAAGAATGTAAATGTATATACATATTTGTCTATGTGTGTGAGAACAATCAATGAAAATGAAAAAGGAGGCCATGAATTTAAACAATAGCTAAAAGAGGTATACAAGAGGATTTAAAGAAATGAAGGGAGATTATGTAATTATAATGTCAAAAATGAAAGAAAAAATATAAAGACTTAGAATTTTTTTAAATTCCAAAACCAGTTTTACAAAACAGACATTTATAGTCTTTTTTAAGTGAAAATTTTTGTCAGCTTTTTTCATTTAAGAAATTTTTATTAGGTAAATTCATGTTTCATCATTAGTATTTTGTCAACATAAGCATCCTACATACATTGTTTTCATTTGCATGCAAAATTCAAGATGTCCTTGTTTTTTACTGCCGAGTAAAACTCCAATGTGTATATGTTCCACACCTTCTTTAACCATTCCTCTATTGAGGGGCACCTAGGTTGTTTCCAGGTTCAGGCTATTGCAAATAGTGCTGCCATGAACATAGTTGAACAAATACTTTTGTAGTATGATAGGGCATCTCTTGGGTATATTCCCAAGAGTGGAATTGCTGGGTCCTGAGGGAGGTTGACTCCCAGTTTCCTGAGAAACCACCACACAGATTTCCACAGTGGCTGCACAAGTTTGCATTCCCACCAAAAATGGATGAGTGTTCCCCTCACTCCACATCCTCTCCAGCGTAAGCTATCATTGGTGTTTTTGAGTTTAGATATTCTGACAGATGTAAGATGGTATCTCGAAGTTGTTTTGATTTGCATTTCCCTGATCGCTAAGGAGGTTGAGCATGACCTTAAGTGTCTTTTGGCCATTCGAAGTTTGTCTGTTTTGAATTCTCTGTTCAGTTCAGTACCCCATTTTTTAATTGGGTTAATTAGAGTTTTGGTGTCTAGTTTCTTGAGTTCTTTGTATGTTTTGGAGATCAGACCTTTGTCTGATGAGGGGTTGTTGAAGATCTTCTTCCAATCAGTAGGTTGCCTTTTGACCTTAATGGCAGTGTCCTTTGCTTTACAGGAACTTCTCAGTTTCAGGAGGTCCCATTTATTCATTGTTTCTCTTATTGTCTGTGCTACTGGGTTCTACCTAGGAAGTGCTGTCCTGTGCCCATGTCTTGTATACTACTTCCCACTTTCTCTTCTATCAGGTTCAATGTGGTTCAGATTAATGTTGAGGTCTTTAATCCATTTGGACTTGAGTTTTGTGTATGGTGATAGATATGGATCTATTTTCATTCTTCTACACGTTGACATCCAGTTATGGCAGCATCATTTGTTAAAGATGCTTTCTTTCTTCCATTGTATAGTTTTAGCTCCTTTGTCAAAAATCAAGTGTCCATACGTTTGTGGATTAAGGTCTGGGTCTTCGATTCGATTCCATTGGTCAACATATCTATTTTTGTGTCAATACCAAGCTGTTTTCAATACTGTAGCTCCATAATAGTTTGAAGTCAGGGATGGTAATGCCTCCGGAAGTACTTTTATTGTATAGGATTGTTTTGGCTATCCTGGGTTTTTTGTTTTGCCATATAAACTTGATTATTGTTCTCTCAAGGTCTGTGAAGATTTTTTTTAATTTACTTATTTATTTATAAGAATTTCCACTTCCTCCCCTCATCCCAATACCCTCCCGCTACCCACACTCCCTCTCCTCTTCCCTCTCCAGTCCCAAGAGCAGTCAGACCCACATTGGAGCACTGGTTCGTGTGGAATTTTGATGGTATTTTGATGGGAATTGCATTGAATCTATAGACTGCTTTTGGTAAAATTGCCATTTTTACTCTGTTGATCCTCCCAATCCAAGAGCATGGGAGATCCTTCCATTTTCTGGTATCTTCTTCAATTTCTTTCTTCAAAACCTTATTGTTCTTGTCAAATAGATCTTTCACTTCCTTGGTGAGAGTTACCCCAAGATACTTTATGCTGTTTGTGGCTATCGTGAAAGGTGATGTTTCTCTGATTTCCCTCTTTGTAACTTTGTTCTTTGTGTATAGGAGGGCCACTGATTTTTTGGAGTTGATCTTGTATCCTGCCACATTACTAAAGGTGTTGATCAGCTGGAGGAGTGCTTTGGTAGAGTTTTTGGGGTTGCTTATGTACACTATCATATCATCTGCAAATAATGAAAGTTTGATTTCTTCCTTTCCAATTCGAATCCCCTTGATCTCTTTATGCTGTCTTATTGCTATTGCTAGAACTTCAAGCACTATATTGAAGAGGTATGGAGAGAGTGGACAGCCTTGTCTTGTTCCAGATTTTAGTGGGATGGCTTTGAGTTTCTCTCCATTTAATTTAATGTTATCTGTCGGCTATTATGAGTGTTGTTGGCTTCCTTGGTTTGTGGTTTTCCTTCTAGTATTTTCTGTAGGGCTGGGTTTGTGGCTACGTATTGTTTAAATCTGTTTTTGTCCTGGAATATCTTGTTTTCTCCATCAATGGTAAAAGCAAGCTTTGCAGGGTATAGTAGTCTGGGCTTCCATTCTTGGTCTCTTAGTTTCTGCAGCACACTTATCCAAGATCTTCTGGCTTTCATGGTTTCCATTGAGAAGTCAGGTGTAATTCTGATAGGTTTCCCTTTATATGTTACTTGACCTTTTTCCCTTGCAGCTCTTAATATTTGTTCTTTATTCTGTATGTTTTGTGTTTTGATTATTATATGGCGAGGGGATTTTTTTTATCCAGTCTATTTGGTGTTCTATATGCTTCTTGTACCTTCATAGGAATATCCTTCTTTAGATTGGGAAAGTTTTCTTCAATCATTTTGGTAATTATATTTTCTGGGCCTTTGAATTGTAAATCTTCTCCTTCTTCTACACCCATTATTCTTAGGTTTGGCCTTTTCACGGTGTCCCAGATTTCCTGGATATTTTGTGTTAAGAATTTGTTGAATTTGTTTTGTTCTTTTTCAGTGAGTTTATTTCCTCTACAGTATCTTCAGTGTCTGAGATTCTTTCTTCTATCTCTTGTATTCTGTTGGTAATACTTATCTCTGCAGTTCCTATTCGTTTACCCAGATTTTCCATATCCAGCATTCCCTCAGTTTGTGTTTTCTTCATTACCTCCATTTCATTGTTTAAGTCTTGAACTGTTTCCCTTTTTTGTTTGATTGCTTTTTCTTTGATTTCTTGGGGTTTTTTTGGGTATCTTTGAGAGATTTATTCATTTCATCTACTTTTTTTTGTTTGTTATCTCCATTTCTTTACGGCAGATTTTCACCTCCTGTTTAAGTTCCCCTATTATTTTCATATAGTTCCGCTTAGAGTCGATTTTTTCTGTTTCTTCTGGAGTAGGGTGTTTAATTATTCTTGTTTTGTGATACCTGGATTCTGGTGATGTCATGTTGTCTTTCAGGTTGTTGGAAGAATTCTTGCATTGATGCCTGCCCATCTCTTCCTTCAAATGGAGGAAGGAGAGTCTTAGTGTCTTGTTTCAGTTTTTACTGTGACTGACTCTCTGGGTGGATCTCTTCAGTGCAGGAGCAGGAACTGTTCCTGTCCCTCTAGACGGTATTGCTCAGCACCCTCTGGATGGAACTCTTCAGCACAGTCACAGGGATAGCCCTCTGGATGGAACTCCTCAGCACCCTCTGGATGGAACTCCTCAGCACTGAAATAGGGATAGCTGGTATTCCAAGGACATAGGAGACAAAAGGGCGACCTTGGGAGCAGGGCAGAGTCGAGAGGAACACAGAAGACCCTGCAGCAGAAGCTGGGCAGGGGGACTGTGCTCTCTACCAGAACAGTCCGCCCCAGATAGCACAGATTCACCCCTCTGGATGGAACTCCTCAGCACAGAAATAGGGATCGCTGGTATTCCAAGAACACAGGAGACAAAAGGGCAACCGTGAGGGTAGGCCAGAGTCAAGTGAAACACAGAAGACCCTGCAGCAGAAGCTGAGGGGGGAGGGTTGTGCTCTCTTCCAGGACAGTCCACCCCGATAGCACACACTGACCTCTCTGGATGGAACTCCTCAGCACTGAAATAGGGATAGTTGGTATTCCAAGGACACAGTAGACAAAAGGGTGACCATGGGGGCAGGGCAGAGTCTAGTGGAACCTAGAAGACCCTGAAACAGAAGCTGAGGGGAGGCTGTGCTCTCTTCTAGGACCATATATATATATACTTACCATTTATATTATCCCTCTAATAAAGAGAAGATATCCTGAGTAAATTGGGAAAATGGGAAAATGTGTGTTGTAAAAAGGAGCAAGTCATGTCCCACCGCCTGACTAGCTTAACCCCCAAAATAATCACACCAGCTCCTGGCCACCCTTCTAGCTTAACCCCGAAATAATTACACAGAAACTGTATTCATTTAAACACTGCCTGGCCCATTATTTCTAGTCTCTTATTGACTAACTCTCACATCTTGATTAACCAATTTCTATTCATGTGTATCGTCACTTGACTGTGGCTTAACCAATGTGAGCCTAACCAGTATCCATCTTGGGAAGGAGAATCATGGTGTATGCCACACTGCCTTCTTCCCAGCATTCTGTTCTGTCTACTCTACCCACCTAAGGACTGACCTATAAAAGACTAAGGCAGTTTCTTTATTCAACCAATGAAAGCAACACAAACACAAAAGGGCCTCCTATATGATTTTCCCTTTTCTGTTAAAACAAAAAAGAAAGGCTTTCACTTTAACATAGTAAAATTACATGTAGTAAAACAGTTATCAAGCAAAAATTACAGTTACAATATTTATATCTATTTTATCTTTTATATTAACAAAGGAAAACTGTAACTATAACTATCTATCTATTCTTCAACTCTATCAAAGACTCAAGAAGGATATATTACCTAACTAAACAAGAAGTAAGCAACTTCCAAAACTCCAGAAATGACAGAGACATTTTGCTGCTGTACAGTCACCCCAAGTTTTTCTGTAGTGTTGGGGCATCCATCTTCAGCCTACAAGCCCATAGTATTCAGCACACATTTCTGTGAAGCAGGAAATTTTAAAGACAGTTCAGTCCCTTTCTTCTGTGTCCTTCAGAATGTCTAGCAGACACTTTCATGAAGCATGAACCCTGAAGGATCATCTCACCTTTAGGCAAGTTCAGCAGTCCTTTTGCTGCAAGTTCTTTATGTCCAGTTTAGGCAACAGTCCAGGCAAGAGCAGTTTCTTGCCCAAATGGCTATCAAACTCCATAAAGAGCCTCTTCGATGCATATCTTCCTCTCAAAGTAGCTTGGTGCTGCCAGAAGCAGATGTGTCTTACCATCATAAAAAGACCTAAGTTATTAAAACATCTTAAATGTCATATTCTGTAGTCTTTGAAAGATATAAAGAATGCTTATCTGAAATATATCTATGCACATCTAGAAAATGTAACTAACATAACTACAAACTTGACTATTATTGATGATTATTCATTAACAAACTCTACTTCCTAATTATACATTACATTTTTAAATGAACTACACAATCACAATACCTTAATCAAGAGCAGAAATATACATATAACAAGATTGACCTTAAATTTATATCAATAAAGCAAAATTCATACCAATGCAAATTATTCATATCTATATCATAATCCCACTTCTGACACCTCCCAACACTTGGGAGGCAGAGGTAGATGGACCTCTGTAAGTTCAAGATGTAGTAGCACACACCTTTAATCCTAGCACTTGGGAGGCAGAGGCAAGTGGATCTCTGTGAGTTCAAAGACAGCCTGGTCTACAGAGGGAGTTCCAGGACAGACAAAGATACACAAAGAACCTGACTCAAAAAGCCAAAAAGTAAAAATAAAAGAAATAGAGGTTAAAGTAAAGCCACATAAAGATGGAAAATACACAGAGAATCTTGATACTGCATGTTATTATGTTCTCTTTGAATTGTTTGAATGCTGAGGAAGAAACAACAGCTGCTAAAAGGTATTTGTTTATAAATGCTGCTGAACTAATCCAAGATAGGTATTTTGAAAATACCTTGACTTCAATATTGAAGTCAGAAAGTATGTTACTTTGGAGAAGAGATTTTGCTTTTGTTTCAATAGGAAATGAGAGGCTGTGGATTCATTCTGAGTTAAGAAAAATCAGGTTTGAGCAAGGAAGACCACCTGAGAAATCTCCAGTAGGAACAGATGGCCCAGATGTCTGAGTTCCACATATAGAACAGATTAAGACTGCTGTTTGATATGATCAAAAGTCACAGGATACTCCAGTCAGGACTTGATCATAATTCTAAATTTTCTTTAGGTCCCCATAAGATTATCAGTGCCCCCAACTAGTCATAAGTAGCCTGGAATACTACGCCCACATTCCCAAAAAATGGACTATGGATGTTTTCTTTTGTTTAAAAAAAAAAGTGGAAGTAGTGTGGGAGAATTGTCTGTATTCTGTCAATCATGTGTTAAATATATGTTGGTTGGCCAATAGCCAGGCAGGAAAATCAGACAGGAAGTAGAGTCAGAGAAATGAGAACAAGAGTATTCTGGGAAGAAGGAAGCTCTTTCCCCAGTCCTGCACAGATCATTGAAGAAGCAGGATGTGACCTGCCCTGATGAAAAGGGTACTGAGCCATGTGGCTAACATAGATAAGGATAATGGGTCAATATACGTTATAAGAGTTAATACGAAGCCTGAGCTAATGGACCAATCCATTTATAACATGTAGACTCTTGTGTGTTTTCTTTGGGGCTTTCCAGCTATGGGAACTGGCAGGAGAGAAAACCCAACAAGCGGGACTTCATGTTACACATGGGGACATTGGGAAAGGGTTGAAGGTGGGAGGGGAGAGGCAGAGAGGGGAGCAGAGAAAATGTACAGTTCAATAAAAGTCAATAAGAAAAAATCAAGGTTAATAAAGCATTATGCAATCCTTATTCCTTTCAAGTTTGAATCCCCTCGATCTCCTCTTTCTAGATAGCCTCATGAAGGCTGCATGTCTTTTTTTTTTTTTGAGACAGGGTTTCTTTGTAGCTTTGGTGCCTATCCTGGAACTAGCTCTTGTAGACCAGGCTGGCCTCAAACTCACAGAGATCCACTTGCCTCTGCCTCCTAAGTTTTGGGATTAAAAGCGAGTGCCACCAACACCTTGCTGAAGACTGCATGTCTTAAGATAGTGTTGTAATAATCTCTGCTTTCAACATACCACATTACTCAGCCTGCTGATAATGTACTTTAATACAGTATGAATAACATGATAATATTTTCCCAACAAATAAATTAATTATAAATTTTCTTATTTGTATAGTACATAGAACTGGAGACCTTATAGTTTTAAACAAATGTTTCAAAATGCAAAAATTGGGAATCTGAATAAAGACTCCAGTCATACACCCTGTATTAATTACTTTTCTCATAGGTATCCCAAGTTATATTGGAACACACCAATGTGAGAAAGATTGATTTGGGATCATTATTTGCAGGTACAGTTCAAATGACAGAGAAAGTTTAGTTGCTAGATCATGAAAG